>NW_028143001.1:0-630000 GCF_977018435.1 Lepisma saccharinum
TTTGGACGAATTTTTGAGGAATTTTCAAATTTTCAGAAAGGATGTTCCAGATAAGGTCTAAAACTACATACTCAGATCTTCACCAAACTTTGCAGGGATACATTGGATGTCAAGACACGTGGAAAAAACATACAAAACATAGGATTGGGGACATCAAGATTTTGGTCAAATATTTTTAAGAATTTTCAAATTTCCAGATGAGAGGTTCCATATAAGGTCAAAAACTACATACTCAGATCTTCACCAAACATTGCAGGGATACATTGGATGTCAAGACACGTGGAAAAAACGTACAAAACAAGAGATTGAGGTCATCAAGATTTTGGACGAATTTTTTAAGAATTTTCAAATTTTCAGAAAGGAGATTCCATATAAGGTCAAAAACTACATACTCAGATCTTCACCAAACTTTGCAGGGATACATTGGATGTCAAGACACGTGGAAAAAAAGTACAAAACAAGAGAGTGGAGACATCAAGATTTTGGACGGATTTTTTAGGAATTTTCAAATTTTCAGATGGGAGGTTCCATATAAGGTCAAAAACTACATACTCAGATCTTCACCAAACTTTGCAGGGATACATTGGATGTCAAGACACGTGGAAAAAACGTACAAAACAAGAGATTGGAGACATCAAGATTTTGGACGAATTTTTTAAGAATTTTCAAATTTTCAGAAAGGAGGTTCCATATAAGGTCAAAAACTACATACTCAGATCTTCACCAAACTTTGCAGGGATACATTGGATGTCAAGACACGTGGAAAAAACGTACAAAACAAGAGATTGGAGACATCAAGATTTTGGACGAATTTTTTAAGAATTTTCAAATTTTCAGAAAGGATGTTCCAGATAAGGTCAAAAACGACATACTCAGATCTTCACCAAACTTTGCAGGGATACATTGGAGGTCAAGACACGTGGAAAAACGTACAAAACAAGAGATTGAAGACATCAAGATTTTGGACGAATTTTTTAAAAATTTTCAAATTTTCAGATAGGAGGTTCCAGATAAGGTCATAAACTACATACTCAGATCTTCACCAAACTTTGCAGGGATACATTGGATGTCAAGACACGTGGAAAAAACATACAAAACATAGGATTGGGTATATCAAGATTTTGGTCAAATTTTTTAAGAATTTTCAAATTTTCAGATAGGAGGTTCCCTATAAGGTCAAAAACTACATACTCAGATCTTCACCAAACATTGCAGGGATACATTGGATGTCAAGAAACGTGGAAAAACGTACAAAACAAGAGATTGGAGAAATCAAGATTTTGGACGAATTTTTTAAGAATTTTCAAATTTTCAGATAGGAGGTTCCAGATAAGGTCAAAAACGACATACTCAGATCTTCACCAAACGTTGCAGGGATACTTTGCATGTCAAGACACGTGGAAAAAACGTACAAAACAAGAGATTGGAGACATCAAGATTTTCGACGAATTTTTTAAGAATTTTCAAATTTTCAGATGGGAGGTTTCAGATAAGGTCAAAAACGACATGCTCAGATCTTCACCAAACTTTGCATGGATACATTGGATGTCAAGACACGTGGAAAAAACATACAAAACATAGGATTGGGGACATCAAGATTTTGGACGAATTTTTTAAGAATTTTCAAATTTTCAGAAAGGAGGTTCCATATAAGGTCAAAAACTACACACTCAGATCTTCACCAAACTTTGCAGGGATACATTGGATGTCAAGAAACGTGGAAAAAACGTAGAAAACAAGAGATTGGAGACATCAAATTTTGGATGAATTTTTTAAGAATTTTCAAATTTTCAGAAAGGAGGCTCCATATAAGGTCAAAAACTACATACTCAGATCTTCACCAAACTTTGCAGGGATACATTGGATGTCAAGACACGTGGAAAAAACGTACAAAACAAGAGATTGGAGACATCAAGATTTTGGACGAATTTTTCAAGAATTCTCAAATTTTCAGATACGATGTTCCATATAAGGTCAAAAACTACATACTCAGATCTTCACCAAACTTTGCATGGATACATTGGATGTCAAGACACGTGGAAAAAACATACAAAACATAGGATTGGAGACATCAAGATTTTGGTCGAATTTTTTAAGAATTTTCAAATTTTCAGAAAGGAGGTTCCATATAAGGTCAAAAACTACATACTCAGATCTTCACCAAACTTTGCAGGGATTCATTGGATGTCAAGACACGTGGAAAAAAAAGTACAAAAAAGAGAGTGGAGAAATCAAGATTTTAGACGGATTTTTTAGGAATTTTCAAATTTTCAGATGGGAGGTTCCATATAAGGTCAAAAACTACATACTCAGATCTTCACCAAACTTTGCAGGGATACATTGGATGTCAAGACACGTGGAAAAAACGTACAAAACAAGAGATTGGAGACATCAAGATTTTGGACGAATTTTTTAAGAATTTTCAAATTTTCAGAAAGGAGGTTCCATATAAGGTCAAAAACTACATACTCAGATCTTCACCAAACTTTGCAGGGATACATTGGATGTCAAGACACGTGGAAAAAACGTACAAAACAAGAGATTGGAGACATCAAGATTTTGGACGAATTTTTTAAGAATTTTCAAATTTTCAGAAAGGATGTTCCAGGTAAGGTCAAAAACGACATACTCAGATCTTCACCAAACTTTGCATGGATACATTGGAGGTCAAGACACGTGGAAAAAACGTACAAAACAAGAGATTGAAGACATCAAGATTTTGGACGAATTTTTTAAAAATTTTCCAATTTTCAGATAGGAGGTTCCAGATAAGGTCAAAAACTACATACTCAGATCTTCACCAAACTTTGCAGGGATACATTGGATGTCAAGACACGTGGAAAAAACATACAAAACATAGGATTGGGGATATCAAGATTTTGGTCAAATTTTTTAAGAATTTTCAAATTTTCAGATAGGAGGTTCCATATAAGGTCAAAAACTACATACTCAGATCTTCACCAAACATTGCAGGGATACATTGGATGTCAAGAAACGTGGAAAAAACGTACAAAACAAGAGATTGGAGACATCAAGATTTTGGACGAATTTTTGAAGAATTTTCAAATTTTCAGATAGGAGGTTCCAGATAAGGTCAAAAACTACATACTCAGATCTTCACCAAACGTTGCAGGGATACTTTGCATGTCAAGGCACGTGGAAAAAACGTACAAAACAAGAGATTGGAGACATCAAGATTTTCGACGAATTTTTTAAGAATTTTCAAATTTTCAGATGGGAGGTTCCAGATAAGGTCAAAAACGACATACTCAGATCTTCACCAAACTTTGCATGGATACATTGGATGTCAAGACACGTGGAAAAAACGTACAAAACAAGAGATTGGGGACATCAAGATTTTGGAAGAATTTTTTAAGAATTTTCAAATTTTCAGAAAGGAGATTCCATATAAGGTCAAAAACTACACACTCAGATCTTCACCAAACTTTGCAGGGATACATTGGATGTCAAGACACGTGGAAAAAACGTACAAAACAAGAGATTGGAGACATCAAGATTTTGGACGAATTTTTTAAGAATTTTCAAATTTTCAGAAAGGATGTTCCAGATAAGGTCAAAAACGACATACTCAGATCTTCACCAAACTTTGCAGGGATACATTGGAGGTCAAGACACGTGGAAAAAACGTACAAAACAAGAGATTGAAGACATCAAGATTTTGGACGAATTTTTTAAAAATTTTCAAATTTTCAGATAGGAGGTTCCAGATAAGGTCAAAAACTACATACTCAGATCTTCACCAAACTTTGCAGGGATACATTGGATGTCAAGACACGTGGAAAAAACATACAAAACATAGGATTGGGGATATCAAGATTTTGGTCAAATTTTTTAAGAATTTTCAAATTTTCAGATAGGAGGTTCCCTATAAGGTCAAAAACTACATACTCAGATCTTCACCAAACATTGCAGGGATACATTGGATGTCAAGAAACGTGGAAAAAACGTACAAAACAAGAGATTGGAGACATCAAGATTTTGGACGAATTTTTTAAGAATTTTCAAATTTTCAGATAGGAGGTTCCAGATAAGGTCAAAAACTACATACTCAGATCTTCACCAAACGTTGCAGGGATACTTTGCATGTCAAGACACGTGGAAAAAACGTACAAAACAAGAGATTGGAGACATCAAGATTTTCGACGAATTTTTTAAGAATTTTCAAATTTTCAGATGGGAGGTTTCAGATAAGGTCAAAAACGACATACTCAGATCTTCACCAAACTTTGCATGGATACATTGGATGTCAAGACACTTGGAAAAAACATACAAAACATAGGATTGGGGACATCAATATTTATACGAATTTTTTAAGAATTTTCAAATTTTCAGAAAGGAGGTTCCATATAAGGTCAAAAACTGCATACTCAGATCTTCACCAAACTTTGCAGGGATACATTGGATGTCAAGAAACGTGGAAAAAACGTACAAAACAAGAGATTGGAGACATCAAGATTTTGGATGAATTTTTAAGAATTTTCAAATTTTCAGAAAGGAGGCTCCATATAAGGTCAAAAACTACATACTCAGATCTTCACCAAACTTTGCAGGGATACATTGGATGTCAAGACACGTGGAAAAAACGTACAAAACAAGAGAGTGGAGACATCAAGATTTTGGACGAATTTTTGAAGAATTTTCAAATTTTCAGAAAGGAGGTTCCAGATAAGGTCAAAAACTACATACTCAGATCTTCACCAAACTTTGCAGGGATACATTGGATGTCAAGACACATGGAAAAAACGTACAACACAAGAGATTGGAGACATCAAGATTTTGGTCAAATTTTTTAAGAATTTTCAAATTTTGAGATAGGAGGTTCCATATAAGGTCAAAAACTACATACTCAGATCTTCACCAAACTTTGCAGGGATACATTGGATGTCAAGACACGTGAAAAAAGCGTACAAAACAAGAGATTGGAGACATCAAGATTTTGGACGGATTTTTTAGGAATTTTCAAATTTTCAGATGGGAGGTTCCAGATAAGGTCAAAAACTACATACTCAGATCTTCACCAAACTTTGCAGGGATACATTGGATGTCAAGACACGTGGAAAAAACGTACAAAACAAGAGATTGGTGTCATCAAGATTTTGGACGGATTTTTTAGGAATTTTCAAATTTTCAGATGAGAGGTTCCAGATAAGGTCAAAAACTACATACTCAGATCTTCACCAAACTTTGCAGGGATACATTGGATGTGAAGACACGTTAAAAAAACGTACAAAACAAGAGATTGGAGACATCAAGATTTTGGACGAATTTTTTAAGAATTTTCAAATTTTCAGAAAGGATGTTCCAGATAAGGTCAAAAACGACATACTCAGATCTTCACCAAACTTTGCAGGGATACATTGGATATCAAGACACGTGGAAAAAACGTACAAAACAAGAGATTGGAGACATCAAGATTTTGGACGAATTTTTCAAGAATTCTCAAATTTTCAGATAGGTGGTTCCATATAAGGTCAAAAACTACATACTCAGATCTTCACCAAACTTTGCATGGATACATTGGATGTCAAGACACGTGGAAAAAACATACAAAACATAGGATTGGAGACATCAAGATTTTGGTCGAATTTTTTAAGAATTTTCAAATTTTCAGAAAGGAGGTTCCATATAAGGTCAAAAACTACATACTCAGATCTTCACCAAACTTTGCAGGGATACATTGGATGTCAAGACACGTGGAAAAAAAGTACAAAACAAGAGAGTGGAGACATCAAGATTTTAGACGGATTTTTTAGGAATTTTCAAATTTTCAGATGGGAGGTTCCATATAAGGTCAAAAACTACATACTCAGATCTTCACCAAACTTTGCAGGGATACATTGGATGTCAAGACACGTGGAAAAAACGTACAAAACAAGAGATTGGAGACATCAAGATTTTGGACGAATTTTTTAAGAATTTTCAAATTTTCAGAAAGGAGGTTCCATATAAGGTCAAAAACTACATACTCAGATCTTCACCAAACTTTGCAGGGATACATTGGATGTCAAGACACGTGGAAAAAACGTACAAAACAAGAGATTGGAGACATCAAGATTTTGGACGAATTTTTTAAGAATTTTCAAATTTTCAGAAAGGATGTTCCAGATAAGATCAAAAACGACATACTCAGATCTTCACCAAACTTTGCAGGGATACATTGGATGTCAAGACACATGGAAAAAACGTACAACACAAGAGATTGGAGACATCAAGATTTTGGTCAAATTTTTTAAGAATTTTCAAATTTTGAGATAGGAGGTTCCATATAAGGTCAAAAACTACATACTCAGATCTTCACCAAACTTTGCAGGGATACATTGGATGTCAAGACACGTGAAAAAAACGTACAAAACAAGAGATTGGAGACATCAAGATTTTGGACGGATTTTTTAGGAATTTTCAAATTTTCAGATGGGAGGTTCCAGATAAGGTCAAAAACTACATACTCAGATCTTCACCAAACTTTGCAGGGATACATTGGATGTCAAGACACGTGGAAAAAACTTACAAAAGAAGAGATTGGTGTCATCAAGATTTTGGACGGATTTTTTAGGAATTTTCAAATTTTCAGATGAGAGGTTCCAGATAAGGTCAAAAACTACATACTCAGATCTTCACCAAACTTTGCAGGGATACATTGGATGTGAAGACACGTTAAAAAAACGTACAAAACAAGAGATTGGAGACATCAAGATTTTGGACGAATTTTTTAAGAATTTTCAAATTTTCAGAAAGGATGTTCCAGATAAGGTCAAAAACGACATACTCAGATCTTCACCAAACTTTGCAGGGATACATTGGATATCAAGACACGTGGAAAAAACGTACAAAACAAGAGATTGGAGACATCAAGATTTTGGACGAATTTTTCAAGAATTCTCAAATTTTCAGATAGGTGGTTCCATATAAGGTCAAAAACTACATACTCAGATCTTCACCAAACTTTGCATGGATACATTGGATGTCAAGACACTTGGAAAAAACATACAAAACAAGAGATTGGAGACATCAAGATTTTGGTCGAATTTTTTAAGAATTTTCAAATTTTCAGAAAGGAGGTTCCATATAAGGTCAAAAACTACACACTCAGATCTTCACCAAACTTTGCAGGGATACATTGGATGTCAAGAAACGTGGAAAAAACGTACAAAACAAGAGATTGGAGACATCAAGATTTTGGACGAATTTTTGAAGAATTTTCAAATTTTCAGATAGGAGGTTCCAGATAAGGTCAAAAACTACATACTCAGATCTTCACCAAACGTTGCAGGGATACTTTGCATGTCAAGGCACGTGGAAAAAACGTACAAAACAAGAGATTGGAGACATCAAGATTTTCGACGATTTTTTTAAGAATTTTCAAATTTTCAGATGGGAGGTTCCAGATAAGGTCAAAAACGACATACTCAGATCTTCACCAAACTTTGCATGGATACATTGGATGTCAAGACACGTGGAAAAAACGTACAAAACAAGAGATTGGGGACATCAAGATTTTGGAAGAATTTTTTAAGAATTTTCAAATTTTCAGAAAGGAGATTCCATATAAGGTCAAAAATTACATACTCAGATCTTCACCAAACTTTGCAGGGATACATTGGATGTCAAGACACGTGGAAAAAACGTACAAAACAAGAGATTGGAGACATCAAGATTTTGGACGAATTTTTTAAGAATTTTCAAATTTTCAGAAAGGATGTTCCAGATAAGGTCAAAAACGACATACTCAGATCTTCACCAAACTTTGCAGGGATACATTGGAGGTCAAGACACGTGGAAAAAACGTACAAAACAAGAGATTGAAGACATCAAGATTTTGGACGAATTTTTTAAAAATTTTCAAATTTTCAGATAGGAGGTTCCAGATAAGGTCAAAAACTACATACTCAGATCTTCACCAAACTTTGCAGGGATACATTGGATGTCAAGACACGTGGAAAAAACATACAAAACATAGGATTGGGGATATCAAGATTTTGGTCAAATTTTTTAAGAATTTTCAAATTTTCAGATAGGAGGTTCCCTATAAGGTCAAAAACTACATACTCAGATCTTCACCAAACATTGCAGGGATACATTGGATGTCAAGAAACGTGGAAAAAACGTACAAAACAAGAGATTGGAGACATCAAGATTTTGGACGAATTTTTTAAGAATTTTCAAATTTTCAGATAGGAGGTTCCAGATAAGGTCAAAAACTACATACTCAGATCTTCACCAAACTTTGCAGGGATACATTGGATGTCAAGACACGTGGAAAAAACATACAAAACATAGGATTGGGGATATCAAGATTTTGGTCAAATTTTTTAAGAATTTTCAAATTTTCAGATAGGAGGTTCCCTATAAGGTCAAAAACTACTTACTCAGATCTTCACCAAACATTGCAGGGATACATTGGATGTCAAGAAACGTGGAAAAAACGTACAAAACAAGAGATTGGAGACATCAAGATTTTGGACGAATTTTTTAAGAATTTTCAAATTTTCAGATAGGAGGTTCCAGATAAGGTCAAAAACTACATACTCAGATCTTCACCAAACGTTGCAGGGATACTTTGCATGTCAAGACACGTGGAAAAAACGTACAAAACAAGAGATTGGAGACATCAAGATTTTCGACGAATTTTTTAAGAATTTTCAAATTTTCAGATGGGAGGTTTCAGATAAGGTCAAAAACGACATACTCAGATCTTCACCAAACTTTGCATGGATACATTGGATGTCAAGACACGTGGAAAAAACATACAAAACATAGGATTGGGGACATCAATATTTATACGAATTTTTTAAGAATTTTCAAATTTTCAGAAAGGAGGTTCCATATAAGGTCAAAAACTACATACTCAGATCTTCACCAAACTTTGCAGGGATACATTGGATGTCAAGAAACGTGGAAAAAACGTACAAAACAAGAGATTGGAGACATCAAGATTTTGGATGAATTTTTAAGAATTTTCAAATTTTCAGAAAGGAGGCTCCATATAAGGTCAAAAACTACATACTCAGATCTTCACCAAACTTTGCAGGGATACATTGGATGTCAAGACACGTTGAAAAAACGTACAAAACAAGAGAGTGGAGACATCAAGATTTTGGACGAATTTTTGAAGAATTTTCAAATTTTCAGAAAGGAGGTTCCAGATAAGGTCAAAAACTACATACTCAGATCTTCACCAAACTTTGCAGGGATACATTGGATGTCAAGACACATGGAAAAAACGTACAACACAAGAGATTGGAGACATCAAGATTTTGGTCAAATTTTTTAAGAATTTTCAAATTTTGAGATAGGAGGTTCCATATAAGGTCAAAAACTACATACTCAGATCTTCACCAAACTTTGCAGGGATACATTGGATGTCAAGACACGTGAAAAAAACGTACAAAACAAGAGATTGGAGACATCAAGATTTTGGACGGATTTTTTAGGAATTTTCAAATTTTCAGATGGGAGGTTCCAGATAAGGTCAAAAACTACATACTCAGATCTTCACCAAACTTTGCAGGGATACATTGGATGTCAAGACACGTGGAAAAAACGTACAAAACAAGAGATTGGTGTCATCAAGATTTTGGACGGATTTTTTAGGAATTTTCAAATTTTCAGATGAGAGGTTCCAGATAAGGTCAAAAACTACATACTCAGATCTTCACCAAACTTTGCAGGGATACATTGGATGTGAAGACACGTTAAAAAAACGTACAAAACAAGAGATTGGAGACATCAAGATTTTGGACGAATTTTTTAAGAATTTTCAAATTTTCAGAAAGGATGTTCCAGATAAGGTCAAAAACGACATACTCAGATCTTCACCAAACTTTGCAGGGATACATTGGATATCAAGACACGTGGAAAAAACGTACAAAACAAGAGATTGGAGACATCAAGATTTTGGACGAATTTTTCAAGAATTCTCAAATTTTCAGATAGGTGGTTCCATATAAGGTCAAAAACTACATACTCAGATCTTCACCAAACTTTGCATGGATACATTGGATGTCAAGACACTTGGAAAAAGCATACAAAACATAGGATTGGAGACATCAAGATTTTGGTCGAATTTTTTAAGAATTTTCAAATTTTCAGAAAGGAGGTTCCATATAAGGTCAAAAACTACACACTCAGATCTTCACCAAACTTTGCAGGGATACATTGGATGTCAAGAAACGTGGAAAAAACGTACAAAACAAGAGATTGGAGACATCAAGATTTTGGACGAATTTTTGAAGAATTTTCAAATTTTCAGATAGGAGGTTCCAGATAAGGTCAAAAACTACATACTCAGATCTTCACCAAACGTTGCAGGGATACTTTGCATGTCAAGGCACGTGGAAAAAACGTACAAAACAAGAGATTGGAGACATCAAGATTTTCGACGATTTTTTTAAGAATTTTCAAATTTTCAGATGGGAGGTTCCAGATAAGGTCAAAAACGACATACTCAGATCTTCACCAAACTTTGCATGGATACATTGGATGTCAAGACACGTGGAAAAAACGTACAAAACAAGAGATTGGGGACATCAAGATTTTGGAAGAATTTTTTAAGAATTTTCAAATTTTCAGAAAGGAGATTCCATATAAGGTCAAAAACTACATACTCAGATCTTCACCAAACTTTGCAGGGATACATTGGATGTCAAGACACGTGGAAAAAACGTACAAAACAAGAGATTGGAGACATCAAGATTTTGGACGAATTTTTTAAGAATTTTCAAATTTTCAGAAAGGATGTTCCAGATAAGGTCAAAAACGACATACTCAGATCTTCACCAAACTTTGCAGGGATACATTGGAGGTCAAGACACGTGGAAAAAACGTACAAAACAAGAGATTGAAGACATCAAGATTTTGGACGAATTTTTTAAAAATTTTCAAATTTTCAGATAGGAGGTTCCAGATAAGGTCAAAAACTACATACTCAGATCTTCACCAAACTTTGCAGGGATACATTGGATGTCAAGACACGTGGAAAAAACATACAAAACATAGGATTGGGGATATCAAGATTTTGGTCAAATTTTTTAAGAATTTTCAAATTTTCAGATAGGAGGTTCCCTATAAGGTCAAAAACTACATACTCAGATCTTCACCAAACATTGCAGGGATACATTGGATGTCAAGAAACGTGGAAAAAACGTACAAAACAAGAGATTGGAGACATCAAGATTTTGGACGAATTTTTTAAGAATTTTCAAATTTTCAGATAGGAGGTTCCAGATAAGGTCAAAAACTACATACTCAGATCTTCACCAAACGTTGCAGGGATACTTTGCATGTCAAGACACGTGGAAAAAACGTACAAAACAAGAGATTGGAGACATCAAGATTTTCGACGAATTTTTTAAGAATTTTCAAATTTTCAGATGGGAGGTTTCAGATAAGGTCAAAAACGACATACTCAGATCTTCACCAAACTTTGCATGGATACATTGGATGTCAAGACACGTGGAAAAAACATACAAAACATAGGATTGGGGACATCAATATTTATACGAATTTTTTAAGAATTTTCAAATTTTCAGAAAGGAGGTTCCATATAAGGTCAAAAACTACATACTCAGATCTTCACCAAACTTTGCAGGGATACATTGGATGTCAAGAAACGTGGAAAAAACGTACAAAACAAGAGATTGGAGACATCAAGATTTTGGATGAATTTTTAAGAATTTTCAAATTTTCAGAAAGGAGGCTCCATATAAGGTCAAAAACTACATACTCAGATCTTCACCAAACTTTGCAGGGATACATTGGATGTCAAGACACGTGGAAAAAACGTACAAAACAAGAGAGTGGAGACATCAAGATTTTGGACGAATTTTTGAAGAATTTTCAAATTTTCAGAAAGGAGGTTCCAGATAAGGTCAAAAACTACATACTCAGATCTTCACCAAACTTTGCAGGGATACATTGGATGTCAAGACACATGGAAAAAACGTACAACACAAGAGATTGGAGACATCAAGATTTTGGACGAATTTTTTAAGAATTTTCAAATTTTCAGAAAGGATGTTCCAGATAAGGTCAAAAACGACATACTCAGATCTTCACCAAACTTTGCAGGGATACATTGGATATCAAGACACGTGGAAAAAACGTACAAAACAAGAGATTGGAGACATCAAGATTTTGGACGAATTTTTCAAGAATTCTCAAATTTTCAGATAGGTGGTTCCATATAAGGTCAAAAACTACATACTCAGATCTTCACCAAACTTTGCATGGATACATTGGATGTCAAGACACTTGGAAAAAACATACAAAACATAGGATTGGAGACATCAAGATTTTGGTCGAATTTTTTAAGAATTTTCAAATTTTCAGAAAGGAGGTTCCATATAAGGTCAAAAACTACACACTCAGATCTTCACCAAACTTTGCAGGGATACATTGGATGTCAAGAAACGTGGAAAAAACGTACAAAACAAGAGATTGGAGACATCAAGATTTTGGACGAATTTTTGAAGAATTTTCAAATTTTCAGATAGGAGGTTCCAGATAAGGTCAAAAACTACATACTCAGATCTTCACCAAACGTTGCAGGGATACTTTGCATGTCAAGGCACGTGGAAAAAACGTACAAAACAAGAGATTGGAGACATCAAGATTTTCGACGATTTTTTTAAGAATTTTCAAATTTTCAGATGGGAGGTTCCAGATAAGGTCAAAAACGACATACTCAGATCTTCACCAAACTTTGCATGGATACATTGGATGTCAAGACACGTGGAAAAAACGTACAAAACAAGAGATTGGGGACATCAAGATTTTGGAAGAATTTTTTAAGAATTTTCAAATTTTCAGAAAGGAGATTCCATATAAGGTCAAAAACTACATACTCAGATCTTCACCAAACTTTGCAGGGATACATTGGATGTCAAGACACGTGGAAAAAACGTACAAAACAAGAGATTGGAGACATCAAGATTTTGGACGAATTTTTTAAGAATTTTCAAATTTTCAGAAAGGATGTTCCAGATAAGGTCAAAAACGACATACTCAGATCTTCACCAAACTTTGCAGGGATACATTGGAGGTCAAGACACGTGGAAAAAACGTACAAAACAAGAGATTGAAGACATCAAGATTTTGGACGAATTTTTTAAAAATTTTCAAATTTTCAGATAGGAGGTTCCAGATAAGGTCAAAAACTACATACTCAGATCTTCACCAAACTTTGCAGGGATACATTGGATGTCAAGACACGTGGAAAAAACATACAAAACATAGGATTGGGGATATCAAGATTTTGGTCAAATTTTTTAAGAATTTTCAAATTTTCAGATAGGAGGTTCCCTATAAGGTCAAAAACTACATACTCAGATCTTCACCAAACATTGCAGGGATACATTGGATGTCAAGAAACGTGGAAAAAACGTACAAAACAAGAGATTGGAGACATCAAGATTTTGGACGAATTTTTTAAGAATTTTCAAATTTTCAGATAGGAGGTTCCAGATAAGGTCAAAAACTACATACTCAGATCTTCACCAAACGTTGCAGGGATACTTTGCATGTCAAGACACGTGGAAAAAACGTACAAAACAAGAGATTGGAGACATCAAGATTTTCGACGAATTTTTTAAGAATTTTCAAATTTTCAGATGGGAGGTTTCAGATAAGGTCAAAAACGACATACTCAGATCTTCACCAAACTTTGCATGGATACATTGGATGTCAAGACACGTGGAAAAAACATACAAAACATAGGATTGGGGACATCAATATTTATACGAATTTTTTAAGAATTTTCAAATTTTCAGAAAGGAGGTTCCATATAAGGTCAAAAACTACATACTCAGATCTTCACCAAACTTTGCAGGGATACATTGGATGTCAAGAAACGTGGAAAAAACGTACAAAACAAGAGATTGGAGACATCAAGATTTTGGATGAATTTTTAAGAATTTTCAAATTTTCAGAAAGGAGGCTCCATATAAGGTCAAAAACTACATACTCAGATCTTCACCAAACTTTGCAGGGATACATTGGATGTCAAGACACGTGGAAAAAACGTACAAAACAAGAGAGTGGAGACATCAAGATTTTGGACGAATTTTTGAAGAATTTTCAAATTTTCAGAAAGGAGGTTCCAGATAAGGTCAAAAACTACATACTCAGATCTTCACCAAACTTTGCAGGGATACATTGGATGTCAAGACACATGGAAAAAACGTACAACACAAGAGATTGGAGACATCAAGATTTTGGACGAATTTTTTAAGAATTTTCAAATTTTGAGATAGGAGGTTCCATATAAGGTCAAAAACTACATACTCAGATCTTCACCAAACTTTGCAGGGATACATTGGATGTCAAGACACGTGAAAAAAACGTACTTAACAAGAGATTGGAGACATCAAGATTTTGGACGGATTTTTTAGGAATTTTCAAATTTTCAGATGGGAGGTTCCAGATAAGGTCAAAAACTACATACTCAGATCTTCACCAAACTTTGCAGGGATACATTGGATGTCAAGACACGTGGAAAAAACGTACAAAACAAGAGATTGGTGTCATCAAGATTTTGGACGGATTTTTTAGGAATTTTCAAATTTTCAGATGAGAGGTTCCAGATAAGGTCAAAAACTACATACTCAGATCTTCACCAAACTTTGCAGGGATACATTGGATGTGAAGACACGTTAAAAAAACGTACAAAACAAGAGATTGGAGACATCAAGATTTTGGACGAATTTTTTAAGAATTTTCAAATTTTCAGAAAGGATGTTCCAGATAAGGTCAAAAACGACATACTCAGATCTTCACCAAACTTTGCAGGGATACATTGGATATCAAGACACGTGGAAAAAACGTACAAAACAAGAGATTGGAGACATCAAGATTTTGGACGAATTTTTCAAGAATTCTCAAATTTTCAGATAGGTGGTTCCATATAAGGTCAAAAACTACATACTCAGATCTTCACCAAACTTTGCATGGATACATTGGATGTCAAGACACGTGGAAAAAACATACAAAACATAGGATTGGAGACATCAAGATTTTGGTCGAATTTTTTAAGAATTTTCAAATTTTCAGAAAGGAGGTTCCATATAAGGTCAAAAACTACATACTCAGATCTTCACCAAACTTTGCAGGGATACATTGGATGTCAAGACACGTGGAAAAAACGTACAAAACAAGAGATTGGAGACATCAAGATTTTGGACGAATTTTTTAAGAATTTTCAAATTTTCAGAAAGGAGGTTCCATATAAGGTCAAAAACTACATACTCAGATCTTCACCAAACTTTGCAGGGATACATTGGATGTCAAGACACGTGGAAAAAACGTACAAAACAAGAGATTGGAGACATCAAGATTTTGGACGAATTTTTTAAGAATTTTCAAATTTTCAGAAAGGATGTTCCAGATAAGGTCAAAAACGACATACTCAGATCTTCACCAAACTTTGCAGGGATACATTGGAGGTCAAGACACGTGGAAAAAACGTACAAAACAAGAGATTGGGGACATCAAGATTTTGGACGAATTTTTTAAGAATTTTCAAATTTTCAGAAAGGAGATTCCATATAAGGTCAAAAACTACATACTCAGATCTTCACCAAACTTTGCAGGGATACATTGGATGTCAAGACACGTGGAAAAAACGTACAAAACAAGAGATTGGAGACATCAAGATTTTGGACGAATTTTTTAAGAATTTTCAAATTTTCAGAAAGGATGTTCCAGATAAGGTCAAAAACGACATACTCAGATCTTCACCAAACTTTGCAGGGATACATTGGAGGTCAAGACACGTGGAAAAAACGTACAAAACAAGAGATTGAAGACATCAAGATTTTGGACGAATTTTTTAAAAATTTTCAAATTTTCAGATAGGAGGTTCCAGATAAGGTCAAAAACTACATACTCAGATCTTCACCAAACTTTGCAGGGATACATTGGATGTCAAGACACGTGGAAAAAACATACAAAACATAGGATTGGGGATATCAAGATTTTGGTCAAATTTTTTAAGAATTTTCAAATTTTCAGATAGGAGGTTCCCTATAAGGTCAAAAACTACATACTCAGATCTTCACCAAACATTGCAGGGATACATTGGATGTCAAGAAACGTGGAAAAAACGTACAAAACAAGAGATTGGAGACATCAAGATTTTGGACGAATTTTTTAAGAATTTTCAAATTTTCAGATAGGATGTTCCAGATAAGGTCAAAAACTACATACTCAGATCTTCACCAAACGTTGCAGGGATACTTTGCATGTCAAGACACGTGGAAAAAACGTACAAAACAAGAGATTGGAGACATCAAGATTTTCGACGAATTTTTTAAGAATTTTCAAATTTTCAGATGGGAGGTTCCAGATAAGGTCAAAAACGACATACTCAGATCTTCACCAAACTTTGCATGGATACATTGGATGTCAAGACACGTGGAAAAAACGTACAAAACAAGAGATTGGGGACATCAAGATTTTGGACGAATTTTTTAAGAATTTTCAAATTTTCAGAAAGGAGATTCCATATAAGGTCAAAAACTACATACTCAGATCTTCACCAAACTTTGCAGGGATACATTGGATGTCAAGACACGTGGAAAAAACGTACAAAACAAGAGATTGGAGACATCAAGATTTTGGACGAATTTTTTAAGAATTTTCAAATTTTCAGAAAGGATGTTCCAGATAAGGTCAAAAACGACATACTCAGATCTTCACCAAACTTTGCAGGGATACATTGGAGGTCAAGACACGTGGAAAAAACGTACAAAACAAGAGATTGAAGACATCAAGATTTTGGACGAATTTTTTAAAAATTTTCAAATTTTCAGATAGGAGGTTCCAGATAAGGTCAAAAACTACATACTCAGATCTTCACCAAACTTTGCAGGGATACATTGGATGTCAAGACACGTGGAAAAAACATACAAAACATAGGATTGGGGATATCAAGATTTTGGTCAAATTTTTTAAGAATTTTCAAATTTTCAGATAGGAGGTTCCCTATAAGGTCAAAAACTACATACTCAGATCTTCACCAAACATTGCAGGGATACATTGGATGTCAAGAAACGTGGAAAAAACGTACAAAACAAGAGATTGGAGACATCAAGATTTTGGACGAATTTTTTAAGAATTTTCAAATTTTCAGATAGGAGGTTCCAGATAAGGTCAAAAACTACATACTCAGATCTTCACCAAACGTTGCAGGGATACTTTGCATGTCAAGACACGTGGAAAAAACGTACAAAACAAGAGATTGGAGACATCAAGATTTTCGACGAATTTTTTAAGAATTTTCAAATTTTCAGATGGGAGGTTTCAGATAAGGTCAAAAACGACATACTCAGATCTTCACCAAACTTTGCATGGATACATTGGATGTCAAGACACGTGGAAAAAACATACAAAACATAGGATTGGGGACATCAATATTTATACGAATTTTTAAAGAATTTTCAAATTTTCAGAAAGGAGGTTCCATATAAGGTCAAAAACTACATACTCAGATCTTCACCAAACTTTGCAGGGATACATTGAATGTCAAGAAACGTGGAAAAAACGTACAAAACAAGAGATTGGAGACATCAAGATTTTGGATGAATTTTTAAGAATTTTCAAATTTTCAGAAAGGAGGCTCCATATAAGTTCAAAAACTACATACTCAGATCTTCACCAAACTTTGCAGGGATACATTGGATGTCAAGACACGTGGAAAAAACGTACAAAACAAGAGAGTGGAGACATCAAGATTTTGGACGAATTTTTGAAGAATTTTCAAATTTTCAGAAAGGAGGTTCCAGATGAGGTCAAAAACTACATACTCAGATCTTCACCAAACTTTGCAGGGATACATTGGATGTCAAGACACGTGGAAAAAACGTACAAAACAAGAGATTGGTGTTATCAAGATTTTGAACGGATTTTTTAGGAATTTTCAAATTTTCAGATGAGAGGTTCCAGATAAGGTCAAAAACTACATACTCAGATCTTCACCAAACTTTGCAGGGATACATTGGATGTGAAGACACTTGAAAAAAACGTACAAAACAAGAGATTGGAGACATCAAGATTTTGGACGAATTTTTTAAGAATTTTCAAATTTTCAGAAAGGATGTTCCAGATAAGGTCAAAAACGACATACTCAGATCTTCACCAAACTTTGCAGGGATACATTGGATATCAAGACACGTGGAAAAAACGTACAAAACAAGAGATTGGAGACATCAAGATTTTGGACGAATTTTTCAAGAATTCTCAAATTTTCAGATAGGTGGTTCCATATAAGGTCAAAAACTACATACTCAGATCTTCACCAAACTTTGCATGGATACATTGGATGTCAAGACACGTGGAAAAAACATACAAAACATAGGATTGGAGACATCAAGATTTTGGTCGAATTTTTTAAGAATTTTCAAATTTTCAGAAAGGAGGTTCCATATAAGGTCAAAAACTACATACTCAGATCTTCACCAAACTTTGCAGGGATACATTGGATGTCAAGACACGTGGAAAAAAAGTACAAAACAAGAGAGTGGAGACATCAAGATTTTAGACGGATTTTTTAGGAATTTTCAAATTTTCAGATGGGAGGTTCCATATAAGGTCAAAAACTACATACTCAGATCTTCACCAAACTTTGCAGGGATACATTGGATGTCAAGACACGTGGAAAAAACGTACAAAACAAGAGATTGGAGACATCAAGATTTTGGACGAATTTTTTAAGAATTTTCAAATTTTCAGAAAGGAGGTTCCATATAAGGTCAAAAACTACATACTCAGATCTTCACCAAACTTTGCAGGGATACATTGGATGTCAAGACACGTGGAAAAAACGTACAAAACAAGAGATTGGAGACATCAAGATTTTGGACGAATTTTTTAAGAATTTTCAAATTTTCAGAAAGGATGTTCCAGATAAGGTCAAAAACGACATACTCAGATCTTCACCAAACTTTGCAGGGATACATTGGAGGTCGACACGTGGAAAAAACGTACAAAACAAGAGATTGAAGACATCAAGATTTTGGACGAATTTTTTAAAAATTTTCAAATTTTCAGATAGGAGGTTCCAGATAAGGTCAAAAACTACATACTCAGATCTTCACCAAACTTTGCAGGGATACATTGGATGTCAAGACACGTGGAAAAATCATACAAAACATAGGATTGGGGATATCAAGATTTTGGTCAAATTTTTTAAGAATTTTCAAATTTTCAGATAGGAGGTTCCCTATAAGGTCAAAAACTACATACTCAGATCTTCACCAAACATTGCAATGATACATTGGATGTCAAGAAACGTGGAAAAAACGTACAAAACAAGAGATTGGAGACATCAAGATTTTGGACGAATTTTTTAAGAATTTTCAAATTTTCAGATAGGAGGTTCCAGATAAGGTCAAAAACTACATACTCAGATCTTCACCAAACGTTGCAGGGATACTTTGCATGTCAAGACACGTGGAAAAAACGTACAAAACAAGAGATTGGAGACATCAAGATTTTCGACGAATTTTTTAAGAATTTTCAAATTTTCAGATGGGAGGTTTCAGATAAGGTCAAAAACTACATACTCAGATCTTCACCAAACTTTGCATGGATACATTGGATGTCAAGACACGTGGAAAAAAACATACAAAACATAGGATTGGGGACATCAAGATTTTGGACGAATTTTTTAAGAATTTTCAAATTTTCAGAAAGGAGGTTCCATATAAGGTCAAAAACTACACATTCAGATCTTCACCAAACTTTGCAGGGATACATTGGATGTCAAGAAACGTGGAAAAAACGTACAAAACAAGAGATTGGAGACATCAAGATTTTGGATGAATTTTTTAAGAATTTTCAAATTTTCAGAAAGGAGGCTCCATATAAGGTCTAAAACTACATACTCAGATCTTCACCAAACTTTGCAGGGATACATTGGATGTCAAGACACGTGGAAAAAACGTACAAAACAAGAGATTGGAGACATCAAGATTTTGGACGAATTTTTGAGGAATTTTCAAATTTTCAGAAATGAGGTTCCAGATAAGGTCTAAAACTACATACTCAGATCTTCACCAAACTTTGCAGGGATACATTGGATGTCAAGACACGTGGAAAAACATACAAAACATAGGATTGGGGACATCAAGATTTTGGTCAAATATTTTTAAGAATTTTCAAATTTTCAGATGAGAGGTTCCATATAAGGTCAAAAACTACATACTCAGATCTTCACCAAACATTGCAGGGATACATTAGATGTCAAGACACGTGGAAAAAACGTACAAAACAAGAGATTGAGGTCATCAAGATTTTGGACGGATTTTTTAGGAATTTTCAAATTTTCAGATGGGAGGTTCCAGATAAGGTCAAAAACTACATACTCAGATCTTCACCAAACTTTGCAGGGATACATTGGAGGTCAAGACACGTGGAAAAAACGTACAAAACAAGAGAATGAGGTCATCAAGATTATAGACGGATTTTTTAGGAATTTTCAAATTTTCAGATGGGATGTTCCATATAAGGTCAAAAACTACATACTCAGATCTTCACCAAACTTTGCAGGGATACATTGGAGGTCAAGACACGTGGAAAAAACGTACAAAACAAGAGATTGAAGACATCAAGATTTTGGACGAATTTTTTAAACATTTTCAAATTTTCAGATAGGAGGTTCCATATAAGGTCAAAAACTACATACTCAGATCTTCACCAAACATTGCAGGGATACATTGGATGTCAAGAAACGTGGAAAAAACGTACAAAACAAGAGATTGGAGACATCAAGATTTTGGACGAATTTTTGAAGAATTTTCAAATTTTCAGATAGGAGGTTCCAGATAAGGTCAAAAACTACATACTCCGATCTTCACCAAACGTTGCAGGGATACTTTGCATGTCAAGACACGTGGAAAAAACGTACAAAACAAGAGATCGGAGACATCAAGATTTTCGACGAATTTTTAAAGAATTTTCAAATTTTCAGATGTTAGGTTCCAGATAAGGTCAAAAACGACATACTCAGATCTTCACCAAACTTTGCATGGATACATTGGATGTCAAGAAACGTGGAAAAAACGTACAAAACAAGAGATTGGAGACATCAAGATTTTGGATGAATTTTTAAGAATTTTCAAATTTTCAGAAAGGAGACTCCATATAAGGTCAAAAACTACATACTCAGATCTTCACCAAACTTTGCAGGGATACATTGGATGTCAAGACACGTGGAAAAAACGTTCAAAACAAGAGAGTGGAGACATCAAGATTTTGGATGAATTTTTAAGAATTTTCAAATTTTCAGAAAGGAGACTCCATATAAGGTCAAAAACTACATACTCAGATCTTCACCAAACTTTGCAGGGATACATTGGATGTCAAGACACGTGGAAAAAACGTACAAAACAAGAGATTGGTGTCATCAAGATTTTGGACGGATTTTTTAGGAATTTTCAAATTTTCAGATGAGAGGTTCCAGATAAGGTCAAAAACTACATACTCAGATCTTCACCAAACTTTGCAGGGATACATTGGATGTGAAGACACGTGAAAAAAACGTACAAAACAAGAGATTGGAGACATCAAGATTTTGGACGAATTTTTTAAGAATTTTCAAATTTTCAGAAAGGATGTTCCAGATAAGGTCAAAAACGACATACTCAGATCTTCACCAAACTTTGCAGGGATACATTGGATATCAAGACACGTGGAAAAAACGTACAAAACAAGAGATTGGAGACATCAAGATTTTGGACGAATTTTTCAAGATTTCTCAAATTTTCAGATAGGTGGTTCCATATAAGGTCAAAAACTACATACTCAGATCTTCACCAAACTTTGCATGGATACATTGGATGTCAAGACACGTGGAAAAAACATACAAAACATAGGATTGGAGACATCAAGATTTTGGTCGAATTTTTTAAGAATTTTCAAATTTTCAGAAAGGAGGTTCCATATAAGTTCAAAAACTACATACTCAGATCTTCACCAAACTTTGCAGGGATACATTGGATGTCAAGACGCGTGGAAAAAAAGTACAAAACAAGAGAGTGGAGACATCAAGATTTTAGACGGATTTTTTAGGAATTTTCAAATTTTCAGATGGGAGGTTCCATATAAGGTCAAAAACTACATACTCAGATCTTCACCAAACTTTGCAGGGATACATTGGATGTCAAGACACGTGGAAAAAACGTACAAAACAAGAGATTGGAGACATCAAGATTTTGGACGAATTTTTTAAGAATTTTCAAATTTTCAGAAAGGAGGTTCCATATAAGGTCAAAAACTACATACTCAGATCTTCACCAAACTTTGCAGGGATACATTGGATGTCAAGACACGTGGAAAAAACGTACAAAACAAGAGATTGGAGACATCAAGATTTTGGACGAATTTTTTAAGAATTTTCAAATTTTCAGAAAGGATGTTCCAGATAAGGTCAAAAACGACATACTCAGATCTTCACCAAACTTTGCAGGGATACATTGGAGGTCAAGACACGTGGAAAAAACGTACAAAACAAGAGATTGAAGACATCAAGATTTTGGACGAATTTTTTAAAAATTTTCAAATTTTCAGATAGGAGGTTCCAGATAAGGTCAAAAACTACATACTCAGATCTTCACCAAACTTTGCAGGGATACATTGGATGTCAAGACACGTGGAAAAAACGTACAAAACAAGAGATTGGAGACATCAAGATTTTGGACGAATTTTTTAAGAATTTTCAAATTTTCAGAAAGGATGTTCCAGATAAGGTCAAAAACGACATACTCAGATCTTCACCAAACTTTGCAGGGATACATTGGAGGTCAAGACACGTGGAAAAAACGTACAAAACAAGAGATTGAAGACATCAAGATTTTGGACGAATTTTTTAAAAATTTTCAAATTTTCAGATAGGAGGTTCCAGATAAGGTCAAAAACTACATACTCAGATCGTCACCAAACATTGCAGGGATACATTGGATGTCAAGAAACGTGGAAAAAACGTACAAAACAAGAGATTGGAGACATCAAGATTTTGGACGAATTTTTTAAGAATTTTCAAATTTTCAGATAGGAGGTTCCAGATAAGGTCAAAAACTACATACTCAGATCTTCACCAAACGTTGCAGGGATACTTTGCATGTCAAGACACGTGGAAAAAACGTACAAAACAAGAGATTGGAGACATCAAGATTTTCGACGAATTTTTTAAGAATTTTCAAATTTTCAGATGGGAGGTTTCAGATAAGGTCAAAAACGACATACTCAGATCTTCACCAAATTTTGCATGGATACATTGGATGTCAAGACACGTGGAAAAAACATACAAAACATAGGATTGGGGACATCAAGATTTTGGACGAATTTTTTAAGAATTTTCAAATTTTCAGAAAGGAGGTTCCATATAAGGTCAAAAACTACACACTCAGATCTTCACCAAACTTTGCAGGGACACATTGGATGTCAAGAAACGTGGAAAAAACGTACAAAACAAGAGATTGGAGACATCAAGATTTTGGATGAATTTTTTAAGAATTTTCAAATTTTCAGAAAGGAGGCTCCATATAAGGTCAAAAACTACATACTCAGATCTTCACCAAACTTTGCAGGGATACATTGGATGTCAAGACACGTGGAAAAAACGTACAAAACAAGAGATTGGAGACATCAAGATTTTGGACGAATTTTTGAGGAATTTTCAAATTTTCAGAAATGAGGTTCCAGATAAGGTCTAAAACTACATACTCAGATCTTCACCAAACTTTGCAGGGATACATTGGATGTCAAGACACGTGGAAAAAACATACAAAACATAGGATTGGGGACATCAAGATTTTGGTCAAATATTTTTAAGAATTTTCAAATTTTCAGATGAGAAGTTCCATATAAGGTCAAAAACTACATACTCAGATCTTCACCAAACATTGCAGGGATACATTGGATGTCAAGACACGTGGAAAAAACGTACAAAACAAGAGATTGAGGTCATCAAGATTTTGGACGGATTTTTTAGGAATTTTCAAATTTTCAGATGGGAGGTTCCAGATAAGGTCAAAAACTACATACTCAGATCTTCACCAAACTTTGCAGGGATACATTGGAGGTCAAGACACGTGGAAAAAACGTACAAAACAAGAGATTGAGGTCATCAAGATTTTAGACGGATTTTTTAGGAATTTTCAAATTTTCAGATGGGATGTTCCATATAAGGTCAAAAACTACATACTCAGATCTTCACCAAACTTTGCAGGGATACATTGGATGTCAAGACACGTGGAAAAAACGTACAAAACAAGAGATTGGAGACATCAAGATTTTGGACGATTTTTTTAAGAATTTTCAAATTTTCAGAAAGGATGTTCCAGATAAGGTCAAAAACGACATACTCAGATCTTCACCAAACTTTGCAGGGATACATTGGAGGTCAAGACACGTGGAAAAAACGTACAAAACAAGAGATTGAAGACATCAAGATTTTGGACGAATTTTTTAAAAATTTTCAAATTTTCAGATAGGAGGTTCCAGATAAGGTCAAAAACTACATACTCAGATCTTCACCAAACTTTGCAGGGATACATTGGATGTCAAGACACGTGGAAAAAACATACAAAACATATGATTGGGGATATCAAGATTTTGGTCAATTTTTTTAAGAATTTTCAAATTTTCAGATAGGAGGTTCCATATAAGGTCAAAAACTACATACTCAGATCTTCACCAAACATTGCAGGGATACATTGGATGTCAAGAAACGTGGAAAAAACGTACAAAACAAGAGATTGGAGACATCAAGATTTTGGACGAATTTTTGAAGAATTTTCAAATTTTCAGATAGGAGGTTCCAGATAAGGTCAAAAACTACATACTCCGATCTTCAAAAATCGTTGCAGGGATACTTTGCATGTCAAGACACGTGGAAAAAACGTACAAAACAAGAGATTGGAGACATCAAGATTTTCGACGAATTTTTTAAGAATTTTCAAATTTTCAGATGTTAGGTTCCAGATAAGGTCAAAAACGACATACTCAGATCTTCACCAAACTTTGCAGGGATACATTGGATGTCAAGACACGTGGAAAAAACATACAAAACATAGGATTGGGGACATCAAGATTTTGGTCAAATATTTTTAAGAATTTTCAAATTTTCAGATGAGAGGTTCCATATAAGGTCAAAAACTACATACTCAGATCTTCACCAAACATTGCAGGGATACATTGGATGTCAAGACACGTGGAAAAAACGTACAAAACAAGAGATTGAGGTCATCAAGATTTTGGACGGATTTTTTAGGAATTTTCAAATTTTCAGATGGGAGGTTCCAGATAAGGTCAAAAACTACATACTCAGATCTTCACCAAACTTTGCAGGGATACATTGGAGGTCAAGACACGTGGAAAAAACGTACAAAACAAGAGATTGAGGTCATCAAGATTTTAGACGGATTTTTTAGGAATTTTCAAATTTTCAGATGGGATGTTCCATATAAGGTCAAAAACTACATACTCAGATCTTCACCAAACTTTGCAGGGATACATTGGATGTCAAGACACGTGGAAAAAACGTACAAAACAAGAGATTGGAGACATCAAGATTTTGGACGAATTTTTTAAGAATTTTCAAATTTTCAGAAAGGATGTTCCAGATAAGGTCAAAAACGACATACTCAGATCTTCACCAAACTTTGCAGGGATACATTGGAGGTCAAGACACGTGGAAAAAACGTACAAAACAAGAGATTGAAGACATCAAGATTTTGGACGAATTTTTTAAAATTTTTCAAATTTTCAGATAGGAGGTTCCAGATAAGGTCAAAAACTACATACTCAGATCTTCACCAAACTTTGCAGGGATACATTGGATGTCAAGACACGTGGAAAAAACATACAAAACATATGATTGGGGATATCAAGATTTTGGTCAATTTTTTTAAGAATTTTCAAATTTTCAGATAGGAGGTTCCATATAAGGTCAAAAACTACATACTCGGATCTTCACCAAACATTGCAGGGATACATTGGATGTCAAGAAACGTGGAAAAAACGTACAAAACAAGAGATTGGAGACATCAAGATTTTGGACGAATTTTTGAAGAATTTTCAAATTTTCAGATAGGAGGTTCCAGATAAGGTCAAAAACTACATACTCCGATCTTCACCAAACGTTGCAGGGATACTTTGCATGTCAAGACACGTGGAAAAAACGTACAAAACAAGAGATTGGAGACATCAAGATTTTCGACGAATTTTTTAAGAATTTTCAAATTTTCAGATGTTAGGTTCCAGATAAGGTCAAAAACGACATACTCAGATCTTCACCAAACTTTGCATGGATACATTGGATGTCAAGATACGTGGAAAAAACGTACAAAACAAGAGATTGGGGACATCAAGATTTTGGACGAATTTTTTAAGAATTTTCAAATTTTCAGAAAGGAGGTTCCATATAAGGTCAAAAACGACATACTCAGATCTTCACCAAACTTTGCAGGGATACATTGGATGTCAAGACACGTGGAAAAAACGTACAAAACAAGAGAATGAAGACATCAAGATTTTGGACGAATTTTTTAAAAATTTTCAAATTTTCAGATAGGAGGTTCCAGATAAGGTCAAAAACTACATACTCAGATCTTCACCAAACTTTGCAGGGATACATTGGATGTCAAGACACGTGGAAAAAAACATACAAAACATAGGATTGGGGATATCAAGATTTTGGTCAAATTTTTTAAGAATTTTCAAATTTTCAGATAGGAGGTTCCATATAAGGTCAAAAACTACATACTCAGATCTTCACCAAACATTGCAGGGATACATTGGATGTCAAGAAACGTGGAAAAAACGTACAAAACAAGAGATTGGAGACATCAAGATTTTGGACGAATTTTTTAAGAATTTTCAAATTTTCAGAAAGGAGGTTCCATATAAGGTCAAAAACTACATACTCAGATCTTCACCAAACTTTGCAGGGATACATTGGATGTCAAGACACGTGGAAAAAACGTACAAAACAAGAGATTGGAGACATCAAGATTTTGGACGAATTTTTTAAGAATTTTCAAATTTTCAGAAAGGATGTTCCAGATAAAGTCAAAAACGACATACTCAGATCTTCACCAAACTTTGCAGGGATACATTGGAGGTCAAGACACGTGGAAAAAACGTACAAAACAAGAGATTGAAGACATCAAGATTTTGGACGAATTTTTTAAAAATTTTCAAATTTTCAGATAGGAGGTTCCAGATAAGGTCAAAAACTACATACTCAGATCTTCACCAAACTTTGCAGGGATACATTGGATGTCAAGACACGTGGAAAAAACATACAAAACATAGGATTGGGGATATCAAGATTTTGGTCAAATTTTTTAAGAATTTTCAAATTTTCAGATAGGAGGTTCCCTATAAGGTCAAAAACTACATACTCAGATCGTCACCAAACATTGCAGGGATACATTGGATGTCAAGAAACGTGGAAAAAACGTACAAAACAAGAGATTGGAGACATCAAGATTTTGGACGAATTTTTTAAGAATTTTCAAATTTTCAGATAGGAGGTTCCAGATAAGGTCAAAAACTACATACTCAGATCTTCACCAAACGTTGCAGGGATACTTTGCATGTCAAGACACGTGGAAAAAACGTACAAAACAAGAGATTGGAGACATCAAGATTTTCGACGAATTTTTTAAGAATTTTCAAATTTTCAGATGGGAGGTTTCAGATAAGGTCAAAAACGACATACTCAGATCTTCACCAAACTTTGCATGGATACATTGGATGTCAAGACACGTGGAAAAAACATACAAAACATAGGATTGGGGACATCAAGATTTTGGACGAATTTTTTAAGAATTTTCAAATTTTCAGAAAGGAGGTTCCATATAAGGTCAAAAACTACACACTCAGATCTTCACCAAACTTTGCAGGGATACATTGGATGTCAAGAAACGTGGAAAAAACGTACAAAACAAGAGATTGGAGACATCAAGATTTTGGATGAATTTTTTAAGAATTTTCAAATTTTCAGAAAGGAGGCTCCACATAAGGTCAAAAACTACATACTCAGATCTTCACCAAACTTTGCAGGGATACATTGGATGTCAAGACACGTGGAAAAAACGTACAAAACAAGAGATTGGAGACATCAAGATTTTGGACGAATTTTTGAGGAATTTTCAAATTTTCAGAAATGAGGTTCCAGATAAGGTCTAAAACTACATACTCAGATCTTCACCAAACTTTGCAGGGATACATTGGATGTCAAGACACGTGGAAAAAACATACAAAACATAGGATTGGGGACATCAAGATTTTGGTCAAATATTTTTAAGAATTTTCAAATTTTCAGATGAGAGGTTCCATATAAGGTCAAAAACTACATACTCAGATCTTCACCAAACATTGCAGGGATACATTGGATGTCAAGACACGTGGAAAAAACGTACAAAACAAGAGATTGAGGTCATCAAGATTTTGGACGGATTTTTTAGGAATTTTCAAATTTTCAGATGGGAGGTTCCAGATAAGGTCAAAAACTACATACTCAGATCTTCACCAAACTTTGCAGGGATACATTGGAGGTCAAGACACGTGGAAAAAACGTACAAAACAAGAGATTGAGGTCATCAAGATTTTAGACGGATTTTTTAGGAATTTTCAAATTTTCAGATGGGATGTTCCATATAAGGTCAAAAACTACATACTCAGATCTTCACCAAACTTTGCAGGGATACATTGGATGTCAAGACACGTGGAAAAAACGTACAAAACAAGAGATTGGAGACATCAAGATTTTGGACGAATTTTTTAAGAATTTTCAAATTTTCAGAAAGGATGTTCCAGATAAGGTCAAAAACGACATACTCAGATCTTCACCAAACTTTGCAGGGATACATTGGAGGTCAAGACACGTGGAAAAAACGTACAAAACAAGAGATTGAAGACATCAAGATTTTGGACGAATTTTTTAAAAATTTTCAAATTTTCAGATAGGAGGTTCCAGATAAGGTCAAAAACTACATACTCAGATCTTCACCAAACTTTGCAGGGATACATTGGATGTCAAGACACGTGGAAAAAACATACAAAACATATGATTGGGGATATCAAGATTTTGGTCAATTTTTTTAAGAATTTTCAAATTTTCAGATAGGAGGTTCCATATAAGGTCAAAAACTACATACTCAGATCTTCACCAAACATTGCAGGGATACATTGGATGTCAAGAAACGTGGAAAAAACGTACAAAACAAGAGATTGGAGACATCAAGATTTTGGACGAATTTTTTAAGAATTTTCAAATTTTCAGAAAGGAGGTTCCATATAAGGTCAAAAACGACATACTCAGATCTTCACCAAACTTTGCAGGGATACATTGGAGGTCAAGACACGTGGAAAAAACGTACAAAACAAGAGATTGAAGACATCAAGATTTTGGACGAATTTTTTAAAAATTTTCAAATTTTCAGATAGGAGGTTCCAGATAAGGTCAAAAACTACATACTCAGATCTTCACCAAACTTTGCAGGGATACATTGGATGTCAAGACACGTGGAAAAAACATACAAAACATAGGATTGGGGATATCAAGATTTTGGTCAAATTTTTTAAGAATTTTCAAATTTTCAGATAGGAGGTTCCATATAAGGTCAAAAACTACATACTCAGATCTTCACCAAACATTGCAGGGATACATTGGATGTCAAGAAACGTGGAAAAAACGTACAAAACAAGAGATTGGAGACATCAAGATTTTGGACGAATTTTTTAAGAATTTTCAAATTTTCAGATAGGAGGTTCCAGATAAGGTCAAAAACTACATACTCAGATCTTCACCAAACGTTGCAGGGATACTTTGCATGTCAAGACACGTGGAAAAAACGTACAAAACAAGAGATTGGAGACATCAAGATTTTCGACGAATTTTTTAACAATTTTCAAATTTTCAGATGGGAGGTTTCAGATAAGGTCAAAAACGACATACTCAGATCTTCACCAAACTTTGCAGGGATACATTGGATGTCAAGACACGTGGAAAAAACATACAAAACATAGGATTGGGGACATCAAGATTTTGGACGAATTTTTTAAGAATTTTCAAATTTTCAGAAAGGATGTTCCAGATAAGGTCAAAAACGACATACTCAGATCTTCACCAAACTTTGCAGGGATACATTGGAGGTCAAGACACGTGGAAAAAACGTACAAAACAAGAGATTGAAGACATCAAGATTTTGGACGAATTTTTTAAAAATTTTCAAATTTTCAGATAGGAGGTTCCAGATAAGGTCAAAAACTACATACTCAGATCTTCACCAAACTTTGCAGGGATACATTGGATGTCAAGACACGTGGAAAAAACATACAAAACATAGGATTGGGGATATCAAGATTTTGGTCAAATTTTTTAAGAATTTTCAAATTTTCAGATAGGAGGTTACCTATAAGGTCAAAAACTACATACTCAGATCGTCACCAAACATTGCAGGGATACATTGGATGTCAAGAAACGTGGAAAAAACGTACAAAACAAGAGATTGGAGACATCAAGATTTTGGACGAATTTTTTAAGAATTTTAAAATTTTCAGATAGGAGGTTCCAGATAAGGTCAAAAACTACATACTCAGATCTTCACCAAACGTTGCAGGGATACTTTGCATGTCAAGACACGTGGAAAAAACGTACAAAACAAGAGATTGGAGACATCAAGATTTTCGAAGAATTTTTTAAGAATTTTCAAATTTTCAGATGGGAAGTTTCAGATAAGGTCAAAAACGACATACTCAGATCTTCACCAAACTTTGCATGGATACATTGGATGTCAAGACACGTGGAAAAAACATACAAAACATAGGATTGGGGACATCAAGATTTTGGACGAATTTTTTAAGAATTTTCAAATTTTCAGAAAGGAGGTTCCATATAAGGTCAAAAAGTACACACTCAGATCTTCACCAAACTTTGCAGGGATACATTGGATGTCAAGAAACGTGGAAAAAACGTACAAAACAAGAGATTGGAGACATCAAGATTTTGGATGAATTTTTTAAGAATTTTCAAATTTTCAGAAAGGAGGCTCCATATAAGGTCAAAAACTACATACTCAGATCTTCACCAAACTTTGCAGGGATACATTGGATGTCAAGACACGTGGAAAAAACGTACAAAACAAGAGATTGGAGACATCAAGATTTTGGACGAATTTTTGAGGAATTTTCAAATTTTCAGAAATGAGGTTCCAGATAAGGTCTAAAACTACATACTCAGATCTTCACCAAACTTTGCAGGGATACATTGGATGTCAAGACACGTGGAAAAAACATACAAAACATAGGATTGGGGACATCAAGATTTTGGTCAAATATTTTTAAGAATTTTCAAATTTTCAGATGAGAGGTTCCATATAAGGTCAAAAACTACATACTCAGATCTTCACCAAACATTGCAGGGATACATTGGATGTCAAGACACGTGGAAAAAACGTACAAAACAAGAGATTGAGGTCATCAAGATTTTGGACGGATTTTTTAGGAATTTTCAAATTTTCAGATGGGAGGTTCCAGATAAGGTCAAAAACTACATACTCAGATCTTCACCAAACTTTGCAGGGATACATTGGAGGTCAAGACACGTGGAAAAAACGTACAAAACAAGAGATTGAGGTCATCAAGATTTTAGACGGATTTTTTAGGAATTTTCAAATTTTCAGATGGGATGTTCCATATAAGGTCAAAAACTACATACTCAGATCTTCACCAAACTTTGCAGGGATACATTGGATGTCAAGACACGTGGAAAAAACGTACAAAACAAGAGATTGGAGACATCAAGATTTTGGACGAATTTTTTAAGAATTTTCAAATTTTCAGAAAGGATGTTCCAGATAAGGTCAAAAACGACATACTCAGATCTTCACCAAACTTTGCAGGGATACATTGGAGGTCAAAACACGTGGAAAAAACGTACAAAACAAGAGATTGAAGACATCAAGATTTTGGACGAATTTTTTAAAAATTTTCAAATTTTCAGATAGGAGGTTCCAGATAAGGTCAAAAACTACATACTCAGATCTTCACCAAACTTTGCAGGGATACATTGGATGTCAAGACACGTGGAAAAAACATACAAAACATATGATTGGGGATATCAAGATTTTGGTCAATTTTTTTAAGAATTTTCAAATTTTCAGATAGGAGGTTCCATATAAGGTCAAAAACTACATACTCAGATCTTCACCAAACATTGCAGGGATACATTGGATGTCAAGAAACGTGGAAAAAACGTACAAAACAAGAGATTGGAGACATCAAGATTTTGGAGGAATTTTTGAAGAATTTTCAAATTTTCAGATAGGAGGTTCCAGATAAGGTCAAAAACTACATACTCCGATCTTCACCAAACGTTGCAGGGATACTTTGCATGTCAAGACACGTGGAAAAAACGTACAAAACAAGAGATTGGAGACATCAAGATTTTCGACGAATTTTTTAAGAATTTTCAAATTTTCAGATGTTAGGTTCCAGATAAGGTCAAACACGACATACTCAGATCTTCACCAAACTTTGCATGGATACATTGGATGTCAAGACACGTGGAAAAAACGTACAAAACAAGAGATTGGGGACATCAAGATTTTGGACGAATTTTTTAAGAATTTTCAAATTTTCAGAAAGGAGGTTCCATATAAGGTCAAAAACGACATACTCAGATCTTCACCAAACTTTGCAGGGATACATTGGAGGTCAAGACACGTGGAAAAAACGTACAAAACAAGAGATTGAAGACATCAAGATTTTGGACGAATTTTTTAAAAATTTTCAAATTTTCAGATAGGAGGTTCCAGATAAGGTCAAAAACTACATACTCAGATCTTCACCAAACTTTGCAGGGATACATTGGATGTCAAGACACGTGGAAAAAACATACAAAACATAGGATTGGGGATATCAAGATTTTGGTCAAATTTTTTAAGAATTTTCAAATTTTCAGATAGGAGGTTCCATATAAGGTCAAAAACTACATACTCAGATCTTCACCAAACATTGCAGGGATACATTGGATGTCAAGAAACGTGGAAAAAACGTACAAAACAAGAGATTGGAGACATCAAGATTTTGGACGAATTTTTTAAGAATTTTCAAATTTTCAGATAGGAGGTTCCAGATAAGGTCAAAAACTACATACTCAGATCTTCACCAAACGTTGCAGGGATACTTTGCATGTCAAGACACGTGGAAAAAACGTACAAAACAAGAGATTGGAGACATCAAGATTTTCGACGAATTTTTTAACAATTTTCAAATTTTCAGATGGGAGGTTTCAGATAAGGTCAAAAACGACATACTCAGATCTTCACCAAACTTTGCAGGGATACATTGGATGTCAAGACACGTGGAAAAAACATACAAAACATAGGATTGGGGACATCAAGATTTTGGACGAATTTTTTAAGAATTTTCCAATTTTCAGAAAGGAGGTTCCATATAAGGTCAAAAACTACATACTCAGATCTTCACCAAACTTTGCAGGGATACATTGGATGTCAAGACACGTGGAAAAAACGTACAAAACAAGAGATTGGTGTCATCAAGATTTTGGACGGATTTTTTAGGAATTTTCAAATTTTCAGATGAGAGGTTCCAGATAAGGTCAAAAACTACATACTCAGATCTTCACCAAACGTTGCAGGGATACTTTGCATGTCAAGACACGTGGAAAAAACGTACAAAACAAGAGATTGGAGACATCAAGATTTTCGACGAATTTTTTAAGAATTTTCAAATTTTCAGAAAGGATGTTCCAGATGAGGTCAAAAACGACATACTCAGATCTTCACCAAACTTTGCAGGGATACATTGGATGTCAAGACACGTGGAAAGAACATACAAAACATAGGATTGGGGACATCAAGATTTTGGTCAAATTTTTTAAGAATTTTCAAATTTTCAGATAGGAGGTTCCACATAAGGTCAAAAACTACATACTCAGATCTTCAACAAACATTGCAGGGATACATTGGATGTCAAGAAACGTGGAAAAAACGTACAAAACAAGAGATTGGAGACATCAAGATTTTGGATGTATTTTTTAAGAATTTTCAAATTTTCAGATAGGAGGTTCCAGATAAGGTCAAAAACTACATACTCAGATCTTCACCAAACGTTGCAGGGATACTTTGCATGTCAAGACACGTGGAAAAAACGTACAAAACAAGAGATTGGAGACATCAAGATTTTCGACGAATTTTTTAAGAATTTTCAAATTTTAAGTTGGGAGGTTCCAGATAAGGTCAAAAACGACATACTCAGATCTTCACCAAACTTTGCAGGGATACATTGGATGTCAAGACACGTGGAAAAAACGTACAAAACAAGAGATTGGGGACATCAAGATTTTGGACGAATTTTTTAAGAATTTTCAAATTTTCAGAAAGGAGGTTCCATATAAGGTCAAAAACTACATACTCAGATCTTCACCAAACTTTGCAGGGATACATTGGATGTCAAGACACGTGGAAAAAACGTACAAAACAAGAGATTGGAGACATCAAGACTTTGGACGAATTTTTTAAGAATTTTCAAATTTTCAGATGGGAGGTTCCAGATAAGGTCAAAAACTACATACTCAGATCTTCACCAAACTTTGCATGGATACATTGGATGTCAAGACACGTGGAAAAAACATACAAAACATAGGATTGGGTACATCAAGATTTTAGACGAATTTTTTAAGAATTTTCAAATTTTCAGAAAGGAGGTTCCATATAAGGTCAAAAACTACATACTCAGATCTTCACCAAACTTTGCAGGGATACATTGGATGTCAAGAAACGTGGAAAAAACGTACAAAACAAGAGATTGGAGACATCAAGATTTTGGATGATTTTTTTAAGAATTTTCAAATTTTCAGAAAGGAGGCTCCATATAAGGTCAAAAACTACATACTCAGATCTTCACCAAACTTTGCAGGGATACATTGGATGTCAAGACACGTGGAAAAAAAGTACAAAACAAGAGATTGGTGTCATCAAGATTTTGGACGGATTTTTTAGGAATTTTCAAATTTTCAGATGAGAGGTTCCAGATAAGGTCAAAAACTACATACTCAGATCTTCACCAAACTTTGCAGGGATACATTGGATGTGAAAACACGTGAAAAAAACGTACAAAACAAGAGATTGGAGACATCAAGATTTTGGACGAATTTTTTAACAATTTTCAAATTTTCAGAAAGGATGTTCCAGATAAGGTCAAAAACGACATACTCAGATCTTCACCAAACTTTGCAGGGATACATTGGATGTCAAGACACGTGGAAAAAACATACAAAACATAGGATTGGGGACATCAAGATTTTGGACGAATTTTTTAAGAATTTTCCAATTTTCAGAAAGGAGGTTCCATATAAGGTCAAAAACTACATACTCAGATCTTCACCAAACTTTGCAGGGATACATTGGATATCAAGACACGTGGAAAAAACGTACAAAACAAGAGATTGGTGTCATCAAGATTTTGGACGGATTTTTTAGGAATTTTCAAATTTTCAGATGAGAGGTTCCACATAAGGTCAAAAACTACATACTCAGATCTTCACCAAACTTTGCAGGGATACATTGGATGTGAAGACACGTGAAAAAAACGAACAAAACAATAGATTGGAGACATCAAGATTTTGGACGAATTTTTTAAGAATTTTCAAATTTTCAGAAAGGATGTTCCAGATGAGGTCAAAAACGACATACTCAGATCTTCACCAAACTTTGCAGGGATACATTGGATGTCAAGACACGTGGAAAGAACATACAAAACATAGGATTGGGGACATCAAGATTTTGGTCAAATTTTTTAAGAATTTTCAAATTTTCAGATAGGAGGTTCCATATAAGGTCAAAAACTACATACTCAGATCTTCAACAAACATTGCAGGGATACATTGGATGTCAAGAAACGTGGAAAAAACGTACAAAACAAGAGATTGGAGACATCAAGATTTTGGACGTATTTTTGAAGAATTTTCAAATTTTCAGATAGGAGGTTCCAGATAAGGTCAAAAACTACATACTCAGATCTTCACCAAACGTTGCAGGGATACTTTGCATGTCAAGACACGTGGAAAAAACGTACAAAACAAGAGATTGGAGACATCAAGATTTTCGACGAATTTTTTAAGAATTTTCAAATTTTAAGTTGGGAGGTTCCAGATAAGGTCAAAAACGACATACTCAGATCTTCACCAAACTTTGCAGGGATACATTGGATGTCAAGACACGTGGAAAAAACGTACAAAACAAGAGATTGGGGACATCAAGATTTTGGACGAATTTTTTAAGAATTTTCAAATTTTCAGAAAGGAGGTTCCATATAAGGTCAAAAACTACATACTCAGATCTTCACCAAACTTTGCAGGGATACATTGGATGTCAAGACACGTGGAAAAAACGTACAAAACAAGAGATTGGAGACATCAAGACTTTGGACGAATTTTTTAAGAATTTTCAAATTTTCAGATGGGAGGTTCCAGATAAGGTCAAAAACTACATACTCAGATCTTCACCAAACTTTGCATGGATACATTGGATGTCAAGACACGTGGAAAAAACATACAAAACATAGGATTGGGGACATCAAGAATTTAGACGAATTTTTTAAGAATTTTCAAATTTTCAGAAAGGAGGTTCCATATAAGGTCAAAAACTACATACTCAGATCTTCACCAAACTTTGAAGGGATACATTGGATGTCAAGAAACGTGGAAAAAACGTACAAAACAAGAGATTGGAGACATCAAGATTTTGGATGATTTTTTTAAGAATTTTCAAATTTTCAGAAAGGAGGCTCCATATAAGGTCAAAAACTACATACTCAGATCTTCACCAAACTTTGCAGGGATACATTGGATGTCAAGACACGTGGAAAAAACGTACAAAACAAGAGATTGGTGTCATCAAGATTTTGGACGGATTTTTTAGGAATTTTCAAATTTTCAGATGAGAGGTTCCAGATAAGGTCAAAAACTACATACTCAGATCTTCACCAAACTTTGCAGGGATACATTGGATGTGAAAACACGTGAAAAAAACGTACAAAACAAGAGATTGGAGACATCAAGATTTTGGACGAATTTTTTAACAATTTTCAAATTTTCAGAAAGGATGTTCCAGATAAGGTCAAAAACGACATACTCAGATCTTCACCAAACTTTGCAGGGATACATTGGATGTCAAGACACGTGGAAAGAACATACAAAACATAGGATTGGGGACATCAAGATTTTGGTCAAATTTTTTAAGAATTTTCAAATTTTCAGATAGGAGGTTCCATATAAGGTCAAAAACTACATACTCAGATCTTCAACAAACATTGCAGGGATACATTGGATGTCAAGACACGTGGAAAAACGTACAAAACAAGAGATTGGAGACATCAAGATTTTGGAAGAATTTTTTAAGAATTTTCAAATTTTCAGATAGGAGGTTCCAGATAAGGTCAAAAACTACATACTCAGATCTTCACCAAACTTTGCAGGGATACATTGGATGTCAAGACACGTGGGAAAAACATACAAAACATAGGATTGGGGACATCAAGATTTTGGTCAAATTTTTTAAGAATTTTCAAATGTTCAGATAGGAGGTTCCATATAAGGTCAAAAACTACATACTCAGATCTTCACCAAAGATTGCAGGGATACATTGGATGTCAAGACACGTGGAAAAAACGTACAAAACAAGAGATTGGAGACATCAAGATTTTGGACGAATTTTTTAAGAATTTTCAAATTTTCTGATGGGAGGTTCCAGATATGGTCAAAAACTACATACTCAGATCTTCACCAAACTTTGCAGGGATACATTGGATGTCAAGACACGTGGAAAAAACGTACAAAACAAGAGATTGGAGACGTCAAGATTTTGGACGAATTTTTTAAGAATTTTCAAATTTTCAGAAAGGATGTTCCAGATAAGGTCAAAAACGACATACTCAGATCTTCACCAAACTTTGCAGGGATACATTGGATGTCAAGACACGTGGAAAAAACGTACACAACAAGAGATTGGAGACATCAAGATTTTGGACGAATTTTTTAAGAATTTTCAAATTTTCAGATAGGAGGTTCCAGATAAGGTCAAAAACTACATACTCAGATCTTCACCAAAGATTGCAGGGATACATTGGATGTCAAGACACGTGGAAAAAACGTACAAAACAAGAGATTGGAGACATCAAGATTTTCGACGATTTTTTTAAGAATTTTCAAATTTTCAGAAAGGAGGTACCATATAAGGTCAAAAACTACATACTCAGATCTTCATCAAACTTTGCAGGGATACATTGGATGTGAAGACACGTGGAAAAAACGTACAAAACAAGAGATTGGAGACATCAAGATTTTGGACGAATTTTTTAAGAATTTTCAAATTTTCAGAAAGGAGGTTCCATATAAGGTCAAAAACTACATACTCAGATCTTGACCAAACTTTGCAGGGATACATTGGATGTCAAGACACGTGGAAAAAACGTACAAAACAGAAGATTGGAGACATCAAGATTTTGGACGAATTTTTGAAGAATTTTCAAATTTTCAGAAAGGAGGTTCCAGATAAGGTCAAAAACTACATACTCAGATCTTCACCAAACGTTGCAGGGATACTTTGCATGTCAAGACACGTGGAAAAAACGTACAAAACAAGAGATTGGAGACATCAAGATTTTCGACGAATTTTTTAAGAATTTTCAAATTTTCAGATGGGAGGTTCCAGATAAGGTCAAAAACGACATACTCAGATCTTCACCAAACTTTGCAGGGATACATAGGATGTCAAGACACGTGGAAAAAACGTACAGAACAAGAGATTGGGGACATCAAGATTTTGGACGAATTTTTTAAGAATTTTCAAATTTTCAGAAAGGAGGTTCCATATAAGGTCAAAAACTACATACTCAGATCTTCACCAAACTTTGCAGGGATACATTGGATGTCAAGACACGTGGAAAAAACGTACAAAACAAGAGATTGGAGACATCAAGATTTTGGACGAATTTTTTAAGAATTTTCAAATTTTCAGAAAGGATGTTCCAGATAAGGTCAAAAACGACATACTCAGATCTTCACCAAACTTTGCAGGGATACATTGGAGGTCAAGACACGTGGAAAAAACGTACAAAACAAGAGATTGAAGACATCAAGATTTTGGACGAATTTTTTAAAAATTTTCAAATTTTCAGATAGGAGGTTCCAGATAAGGTCAAAAACTACATACTCAGATCTTCACCACACTTTGCAGGGATACATTGGATGTCCAGACACGTGGAAAAAACATACAAAACATAGGATTGGGGATATCAAGATTTTGGTCAATTTTTTTAAGAATTTTCAAATTTTCAGATAGGTGGTTCCATATAAGGTCAAAAACTACATACTCAGATCTTCACCAAACATTGCAGGGATACATTGGATGTCAAGAAACGTGGAAAAACATACAAAACATAGGATTGGAGACATCAAGATTTTGGACGAATTTTTGAAGAATTTTCAAATTTTCAGATAGGAGGTTCCAGATAAGGTCAAAAACTACATACTCAGATCTTCACCAAACGTTGCAGGGATACTTTGCATGTCAAGACACGTGGAAAAAACGTACAAAACAAGAGATTGGAGACATCAAGATTTTCGACGAATTTTTTAAGAATTTTCAAATTTTAAGATGGGAGGTTCCAGATAAGGTCAAAAACGACATACTCAGATCTTCACCAAACTTTGCAGGGATACATTGGATGTCAAGACACGTGGAAAAAACGTACAAAACAAGAGATTGGGGACATCAAGATTTTGGACGAATTTTTTAAGAATTTTCAAATTTTCAGAAAGGAGGTTCCATATAAGGTCAAAAACTACATACTCAGATCTTCACCAAACTTTGCAGGGATACATTGGATGTCAAGACACGTGGAAAAACGTACAAAACAAGAGATTGGAGACATCAAGGTTTTGGACGAATTTTTTAAGAATTTTCAAATGGGAGGTTCCAGATAAGGTCAAAAACGACATACTCAGATCTTCACCAAACTTTGCATGGATACATTGGATGTCAAGACACGTGGAAAAAACATACAAAACATAGGATTGGGGACATCAAGATTTTAGACGAATTTTTTAAGAATTTTCAAATTTTCAGAAAGGAGGTTCCATATAAGGTCAAAAACTACATACTCAGATCTTCACCAAACTTTGCAGGGATACATTGGATGTCAAGAAACGTGGAAAAAACGTACAAAACAAGAGATTGGAGACATCAAGATTTTGGATGATTTTTTTAAGAATTTTCAAATTTTCAGAAAGGAGGCTCCATATAAGGTCAAAAACTACATACTCAGATCTTCACCAAACTTTGCAGGGATACATTGGATGTCAAGACACGTGGAAAAAACGTACAAAACAAGAGATTGGTGTCATCAAGATTTTGGACGGATTTTTTAGGAATTTTCAAATTTTCAGATGAGAGGTTCCAGATAAGGTCAAAAACTACATACTCAGATCTTCACCAAACTTTGCAGGGATACATTGGATGTGAAGACACGTGAAAAAAACGTACAAAACAAGAGATTGGAGACATCAAGATTTTGGACGAATTTTTTAAGAATTTTCAAATTTTCAGAAAGGATGTTCCAGATAAGGTCAAAAACGACATACTCAGATCTTCACCAAACTTTGCAGGGATACATTGGATGTCAAGACACGTGGAAAGAACATACAAAACATAGGATTGGGGACATCAAGATTTTGGTCAAATTTTTTAAGAATTTTCAAATTTTCAGATAGGAGGTTCCATATAAGGTCAAAAACTACATACTCAGATCTTCAACAAACATTGCAGGGATACATTGGATGTCAAGACACGTGGAAAAACGTACAAAACAAGAGATTGGAGACATCAAGATTTTGGACGAATTTTTTAAGAATTTTCAAATTTTCAGATAGGAGGTTCCAGATAAGGTCAAAAACTACATACTCAGATCTTCACCAAACTTTGCAGGGATACATTGGATGTCAAGACACGTGGGAAAAACATACAAAACATAGGATTGGGGACATCAAGATTTTGGACGAATTTTTTAAGAATTTTCAAATTTTCAGAAAGGATGTTCCAGATAAGGTCAAAAACGACATACTCAGATCTTCACCAAACTTTGCAGGGATACATTGGATGTCAAGACACGTGGAAAAAACGTACACAACAAGAGATTGGAGACATCAAGATTTTGGACGAATTTTTTAAGAATTTTCAAATTTTCAGATAGGAGGTTCCAGATAAGGTCAAAAACTACATACTCAGATCTTCACCAAACATTGCAGGGATACATTGGATGTCAAGACACGTGGGAAAAACGTACAAAACAAGAGATTGGAGACATCAAGATTTTGGACGAATTTTTTAAGAATTTTCAAATTTTCAGATAGGAGGTTCCAGATAAGGTCAAAAACTACATACTCAGATCTTCACCAAACTTTGCAGGGATACATTGGATGTCAAAACACGTGGAAAAAACGTACAAAACAAGAGATTGGGGTCATCAAGATTTTCAACGGATTTTTTAGGAATTTTCAAATTTTCAGATGGGAGGTTCCAGATAAGGTCAAAAACTACATACTCAGATCTTCACCAAACTTTGCAGGGATACATTGGATATCAAGACACGTGGAAAAAACGTATAAAACAAGAGATTGGAGACGTCAAGATTTTGGACGAATTTTTTAAGAATTTTCAAATTTTCAGAAAGGATGTTCCAGATAATGTCAAAAACGACATACTCAGATCTTTTCCAAACTCTGCAGGGATACATTGGATGTCAAGACACGGGGAAAAAACATACAAAACATAGGATTGGGGACATCAAGATTTTGGTCAAATTTTTTAAGAATTTTCAAGTTTTCAGATAGGGGGTTCCATATAAGGTCAAGAACTACATACTCAGATCTTCACCAAACTTTGCAGGGATACATTGGATCTCAAGACACGTGGAAAAAACGTACAAAACAAGAGATTGGAGACATCAAGATTTTGGACGAATTTTTGAGGAATTTTCAAATTTTCAGAAATGAGGTTCCAGATAAGGTCAAAAACTACATACTTAGATCTTCACCAAACCTTGCAGGGATACATTGGATGTCAGGACACGTGGAAAAAACGTACAAAACAAGAGATTGGAGACATCAAGATTTTGGACGAATTTTTTAAGAATTTTCAAATTTTCAGATAGGAGGTTCCAGATAAGGTCAAAAACTACATACTCAGATCTTCACCAAACTTTGCAGGGATACTTTGCATGTCAAGACACGTGGAAAAAACGTACAAAACAAGAGATTGGAGACATCAAGATTTTCGACGAATTTTTTAAGAATTTTCAAATTTTCAGATGGGAGGTTCCAGATAAGGTCAAAAACGACATACTCAGATCTTCACCAAACTTTGCATGGATGCATTGGATGTCAAGACACGTGGAAAAAACATACAAAACATAGGATTGGTGACATGAAGATTTTGGACGAATTTTTTAAGAATTTTCAAATTTTCAGAAAGGAGGTACCATATAAGGTCAAAAACTACATACTCAGATCTTCACCAAACTTTGCAGGGATACATTGGATGTCAAGACACGTGGAAAAAACGTACAAAACAAGAGATTGGAGACATCAAGATTTTGGACGAATTTTTTAAGAATTTTCAAATTTTCAGAAAGGAGGTTCCATATAAGGTCAAAAACTACATACTCAGATCTTCACCAAACTTTGCAGGGTTACATTGGATGTCAAGACACGTGGAAAAAACGTACAAAACAGAAGATTGGAGACATCAAGATTTTGGACGAATTTTTTAAGAATTTTCAAATTTTCAGATGGGAGGTTCCAGATAAGGTCAAAAACTACATACTTAGATCTTCACCAAACTTTGCAGGGATACATTGGATGTCAAGACACGTGGAAAAAACGTACAAAACAAGAGATTGGAGACATCAAGATTTTGGACGAATTTTTGAAGAATTTTCAAATTTTCAGATAGGAGGTTCCAGACAAAGTCAAAAACTACATACTCAGATCTTCACCAAACGTTGCAGGGATACTTTGCATGTCAAGACACGTGGAAAAAACGTACAAAACAAGAGATTGGAGACATCAAGATTTTCGACGAATTTTTTAAGAATTTTCAAATTTTCAGATGGGAGGTTCCAGATAAGGTCAAAAACGACATACTCAGATCTTCACCAAACTTTGCAGGGATACATAGGATGTCAAGACACGTGGAAAAAACGTACAAAACAAGAGATTGGGGACATCAAGATTTTGGACGAATTTTTTAAGAATTTTCAAATTTTCAGAAAGGAGGTTCCATATAAGGTCAAAAACTACATACTCAGATCTTCACCAAACTTTGCAGGGATACATTGGATGTCAAGACACGTGGAAAAAACGTACAAAACAAGAGATTGGAGACATCAAGATTTTGGACGAATTTTTTAAGAATTTTCAAATTTTCAGAAAGGATGTTCCAGATAAGGTCAAAAACGACATACTCAGATCTTCACCAAACTTTGCAGGGATACATTGGAGGTCAAGAAACGTGGAAAAAACGTACAAAACAAGAGATTGAAGACATCAAGATTTTGGACGAATTTTTTAAAAATTTTCAAATTTTCAGATAGGAGGTTCCAGATAAGGTCAAAAACTACATACTCAGATCTTCACCAAACTTTGCAGGGATACATTGGATGTCAAGACACGTGGAAAAAGCATACAAAACATAGGATTGGGGATATCAAGATTTTGGTCAAATTTTTTAAGAATTTTCAAATTTTCAGATAGGTGGTTCCATATAAGGTCAAAAACTACATACTCAGATCTTCACCAAACATTGCAGGGATACATTGGATGTCAAGAAACGTGGAAAAACATACAAAACATAGGATTGGAGACATCAAGATTTTGGACGAATTTTTGAAGAATTTTCAAATTTTCAGATAGGAGGTTCCAGATAAGGTCAAAAACTACATACTCAGATCTTCACCAAACGTTGCAGGGATACTTTGCATGTCAAGACACGTGGAAAAAACGTACAAAACAAGAGATTGGAGACATCAAGATTTTCGACGAATTTTTTAAGAATTTTCAAATTTTAAGATGGGAGGTTCCAGATAAGGTCAAAAACGACATACTCAGATCTTCACCAAACTTTGCAGGGATACATTGGATGTCAAGACACGTGGAAAAAACGTACAAAACAAGAGATTGGGGACATCAAGATTTTGGACGAATTTTTTAAGAATTTTCAAATTTTCAGAAAGGAGGTTCCATATAAGGTCAAAAACTACATACTCAGATCTTCACCAAACTTTGCAGGGATACATTGGATGTCAAGACACGTGGAAAAACGTACAAAACAAGAGATTGGAGACATCAAGGTTTTGGACGAATTTTTTAAGAATTTTCAAATGGGAGGTTCCAGATAAGGTCAAAAACGACATACTCAGATCTTCACCAAACTTTGCATGGATACATTGGATGTCAAGACACGTGGAAAAAACATACAAAACATAGGATTGGGGACATCAAGATTTTAGAAGAATTTTTTAAGAATTTTCAAATTTTCAGAAAGGAGGTTCCATATAAGGTCAAAAACTACATACTCAGATCTTCACCAAACTTTGCAGGGATACATTGGATGTCAAGAAACGTGGAAAAAACGTACAAAACAAGAGATTGGAGACATCAAGATTTTGGATGATTTTTTTAAGAATTTTCAAATTTTCAGAAAGGAGGCTCCATATAAGGTCAAAAACTACATACTCAGATCTTCACCAAACTTTGCAGGGATACATTGGATGTCAAGACACGTGGAAAAAACGTACAAAACAAGAGATTGGTGTCATCAAGATTTTGGACGGATTTTTTAGGAATTTTCAAATTTTCAGATGAGAGGTTCCAGATAAGGTCAAAAACTACATACTCAGATCTTCACCAAACTTTGCAGGGATACATTGGATGTGAAGACACGTGAAAAAAACGTACAAAACAAGAGATTGGAGACATCAAGATTTTGGACGAATTTTTTAAGAATTTTCAAATTTTCAGAAAGGATGTTCCAGATAAGGTCAAAAACGACATACTCAGATCTTCACCAAACTTTGCAGGGATACATTGGATGTCAAGACACGTGGAAAGAACATACAAAACATAGGATTGGGGACATCAAGATTTTTGTCAAATTTTTTAAGAATTTTCAAATTTTCAGATAGGAGGTTCCATATAAGGTCAAAAACTACATACTCAGATCTTCAACAAACATTGCAGGGATACATTGGATGTCAAGACACGTGGAAAAACGTACAAAACAAGAGATTGGAGACATCAAGATTTTGGACGAATTTTTTAAGAATTTTCAAATTTTCAGATAGGAGGTTCCAGATAAGGTCAAAAACTACATACTCAGATCTTCACCAAACTTTGCAGGGATACATTGGATGTCAAGACACGTGGGAAAAACATACAAAACATAGGATTGGGGACATCAAGATTTTGGACGAATTTTTTAAGAATTTTCAAATTTTCAGAAAGGATGTTCCAGATAAGGTCAAAAACGACATACTCAGATCTTCACCAAACTTTGCAGGGATACATTGGATGTCAAGACACGTGGAAAAAACGTACACAACAAGAGATTGGAGACATCAAGATTTTGGACGAATTTTTTAAGAATTTTCAAATTTTCAGATAGGAGGTTCCAGATAAGGTCAAAAACTACATACTCAGATCTTCACCAAACATTGCAGGGATACATTGGATGTCAAGACACGTGGGAAAAACGTACAAAACAAGAGATTGGAGACATCAAGATTTTGGACGAATTTTTTAAGAATTTTCAAATTTTCAGATAGGAGGTTCCAGATAAGGTCAAAAACTACATACTCAGATCTTCACCAAACTTTGCAGGGATACATTGGATGTCAAAACACGTGGAAAAAACGTACAAAACAAGAGATTGGGGTCATCAAGATTTTCAACGGATTTTTTAGGAATTTTCAAATTTTCAGATGGGAGGTTCCAGATAAGGTCAAAAACTACATACTCAGATCTTCACCAAACTTTGCAGGGATACATTGGATATCAAGACACGTGGAAAAAACGTATAAAACAAGAGATTGGAGACGTCAAGATTTTGGACGAATTTTTTAAGAATTTTCAAATTTTCAGAAAGGATGTTCCAGATAAGGTCAAAAACGACATACTCAGATCTTCACCAAACTCTGCAGGGATACATTGGATGTCAAGACACGGGGAAAAAACATACAAAACATAGGGTTGGGGACATCAAGATTTTGGTCAAATTTTTTAAGAATTTTCAAATTTTCAGATAGGGGGTTCCATATAAGGTCAAGAACTACATACTCAGATCTTCACCAAACTTTGCAGGGATACATTGGATCTCAAGACACGTGGAAAAAACGTACAAAACAAGAGATTGGAGACATCAAGATTTTGGACGAATTTTTGAGGAATTTTCAAATTTTCAGAAATGAGGTTCCAGATAAGGTCAAAAACTACATACTTAGATCTTCACCAAACCTTGCAGGGATACATTGGATGTCAGGACACGTGGAAAAAACGTACAAAACAAGAGATTGGAGACATCAAGATTTTGGACGAATTTTTTAAGAATTTTCAAATTTTCAGATAGGAGGTTCCAGATAAGGTCAAAAACTACATACTCAGATCTTCACCAAACTTTGCAGGGATACTTTGCATGTCAAGACACGTGGAAAAAACGTACAAAACAAGAGATTGGAGACATCAAGATTTTCGACGAATTTTTTAAGAATTTTCAAATTTTCAGATGGGAGGTTCCAGATAAGGTCAAAAACGACATACTCAGATCTTCACCAAACTTTGCATGGATGCATTGGATGTCAAGACACGTGGAAAAAACATACAAAACATAGGATTGGTGACATGAAGATTTTGGACGAATTTTTTAAGAATTTTCAAATTTTCAGAAAGGAGGTACCATATAAGGTCAAAAACTACATACTCAGATCTTCACCAAACTTTGCAGGGATACATTGGATGTCAAGACACGTGGAAAAAACGTACAAAACAAGAGATTGGAGACATCAAGATTTTGGACGAATTTTTTAAGAATTTTCAAATTTTCAGAAAGGAGGTTCCATATAAGGTCAAAAACTACATACTCAGATCTTCACCAAACTTTGCAGGGTTACATTGGATGTCAAGACACGTGGAAAAAACGTACAAAACAGAAGATTGGAGACATCAAGATTTTGGACGAATTTTTTAAGAATTTTCAAATTTTCAGATGGGAGGTTCCAGATAAGGTCAAAAACTACATACTCAGATCTTCACCAAACTTTGCAGGGATACATTGGATGTCAAGACACGTGGAAAAAACGTACAAAACAAGAGATTGGAGACATCAAGATTTTGGACGAATTTTTTAAGAATTTTCAAATTTTCAGATAGGAGGTTCCAGACAAAGTCAAAAACTACATACTCAGATCTTCACCAAACGTTGCAGGGATACTTTGCATGTCAAGACACGTGGAAAAAACGTACAAAACAAGAGATTGGAGACATCAAGATTTTCGACGAATTTTTTAAGAATTTTCAAATTTTCAGATGGGAGGTTCCAGATAAGGTCAAAAACGACATACTCAGATCTTCACCAAACTTTGCAGGGATACATAGGATGTCAAGACACGTGGAAAAAACGTACAAAACAAGAGATTGGGGACATCAAGATTTTGGACGAATTTTTTAAGAATTTTCAAATTTTCAGAAAGGAGGTTCCATATAAGGTCAAAAACTACATACTCAGATCTTCACCAAACTTTGCAGGGATACATTGGATGTCAAGACACGTGGAAAAAACGTACAAAACAAGAGATTGGAGACATCAAGATTTTGGACGAATTTTTTAAGAATTTTCAAATTTTCAGAAAGGATGTTCCAGATAAGGTCAAAAACGACATACTCAGATCTTCACCAAACTTTGCAGGGATACATTGGAGGTCAAGAAACGTGGAAAAAACGTACAAAACAAGAGATTGAAGACATCAAGATTTTGGACGAATTTTTTAAAAATTTTCAAATTTTCAGATAGGAGGTTCCAGATAAGGTCAAAAACTACATACTCAGATCTTCACCAAACTTTGCAGGGATACATTGGATGTCAAGACACGTGGAAAAAGCATACAAAACATAGGATTGGGGATATCAAGATTTTGGTCAAATTTTTTAAGAATTTTCAAATTTTCAGATAGGTGGTTCCATATAAGGTCAAAAACTACATACTCAGATCTTCACCAAACATTGCAGGGATACATTGGATGTCAAGAAACGTGGAAAAAACGTACAAAACAAGAGATTGGAGACATCAAGATTTTGGACGAATTTTTGAAGAATTTTCAAATTTTCAGATAGGACGTTCCAGATAAGGTCAAAAACTACAAACTCAGATATTCACCAAACGTTGCAGGGATACTTTGCATGTCAAGACACGTGGAAAAAACTTACAAAACAAGAGATTGGAGACATCAAGATTTTCGACGAATTTTTTAAGAATTTTCAAATTTTCAGATGGGAGGTTCCAGATAAGGTCAAAAACGACATACTCAGATCTTCACCAAACTTTGCATGGATACATTGGATGTCAAGACACGTGGAAAAAACATACAAAACATAGGATTGGGGACATCAAGATTTTGGACGAATTTTTTAAGAATTTTCAAATTTTCAGAAAGGAGGTTCCATATAAGGTCAAAAACTACATACTCAGATCTTCACCAAACTTTGCAGGGATACATTGGAGGTCAAGACACGTGGAAAAAACGTACAAAACAAGAGATGGAAGACATCAAGATTTTGGACGATTTTTTTAAAAATTTTCAAATTTTCAGATAGGAGGTTCCAGATAAGGTCAAAAACTACATACTCAGATCTTCACCACACTTTGCAGGGATACATTGGATGTCAAGACACGTGGAAAAAACATACAAAACATAGGATTGGGGATATCAAGATTTTGGTCAATTTTTTTAAGAATTTTCAAATTTTCAGATAGGTGGTTCCATATAAGGTCAAAAACTACATACTCAGATCTTCACCAAACATTGCAGGGATACATTGGATGTCAAGAAACGTGGAAAAACATACAAAACATAGGATTGGAGACATCAAGATTTTGGACGAATTTTTTAAGAATTTTCAAATTTTCAGATAGGAGGTTCCAGATAAGGTCAAAAACTACATACTCAGATCTTCACCAAAGATTGCAGGGATACATTGGATGTCAAGACACGTGGAAAAAACGTACAAAACAAGAGATTGGAGACATCAAGATTTTCGACGATTTTTTTAAGAATTTTCAAATTTTCAGAAAGGAGGTACCATATAAGGTCAAAAACTACATACTCAGATCTTCACCAAACTTTGCAGGGATACATTGGATGTGAAGACACGTGGAAAAAACGTACAAAACAAGACATTGGAGACATCAAGATTTTGGACGAATTTTTTAAGAATTTTCAAATTTTCAGAAAGGAGGTTCCATATTAGGTCAAAAACTACATACTCAGATCTTGACCAAACTTTGCAGGGATACATTGGATGTCAAGACACGTGGAAAAAACGTACAAAACAGAAGATTGGAGACATCAAGATTTTGGACGAATTTTTGAAGAATTTTCAAATTTTCAGATGGGAGGTTCCAGATAAGGTCAAAAACTACATACTCAGATCTTCACCAAACTTTGCAGGGATACATTGGATGTCAAGACACGTGGAAAAAACGTACAAAACAAGAGATTGGAGACATCAAGATTTTGGACGAATTTTTGAAGAATTTTCAAATTTTCAGAAAGGAGGTTCCAGATAAGGTCAAAAACTACATACTCAGATCTTCACCAAACGTTGCAGGGATACTTTGCATGTCAAGACACGTGGAAAAAACGTACAAAACAAGAGATTGGAGACATCAAGATTTTCGACGAATTTTTTAAGAATTTTCAAATTTTCAGATGGGAGGTTCCAGATAAGGTCAAAAACGACATACTCAGATCTTCACCAAACTTTGCAGGGATACATAGGATGTCAAGACACGTGGAAAAAACGTACAAAACAAGAGATTGGGGACATCAAGATTTTGGACGAATTTTTTAAGAATTTTCAAATTTTCAGAAAGGAGGTTCCATATAAGGTCAAAAACTACATACTCAGATCTTCACCAAACTTTGCAGGGATACATTGGATGTCAAGACACGTGGAAAAAACGTACAAAACAAGAGATTGGAGACATCAAGATTTTCGACGAATTTTTTAAGAATTTTCAAATTTTCAGAAAGGATGTTCCAGATAAGGTCAAAAACGACATACTCAGATCTTCACCAAACTTTGCAGGGATACATTGGAGGTCAAGACACGTGGAAAAAACGTACAAAACAAGAGATTGAAGACATCAAGATTTTGGACGAATTTTTTAAGAATTTTCAAATTTTCAGAAAGGATGTTCCAGATAAGGTCAAAAACGACATACTCAGATCTTCACCAAACTCTGCAGGGATACATTGGATGTCAAGACACGGGGAAAAAACATACAAAACATAGGATTGGGGACATCAAGATTTTGGTCAAATTTTTTAAGAATTTTCAAATTTTCAGATAGGGGGTTCCATATAAGGTCAAGAACTACATACTCAGATCTTCAACAAACATTGCAGGGATACATTGGATGTCAAGAAACGTGGAAAAAACGTACAAAACAAGAGATTGGAGACATCAAGATTTTGGACGTATTTTTGAAGAATTTTCAAATTTTCAGATAGGAGGTTCCAGATAAGGTCAAAAACTACATACTCAGATCTTCACCAAACGTTGCAGGGATACTTTGCATGTCAAGACACGTGGAAAAAACGTACAAAACAAGAGATTGGAGACATCAAGATTTTCGACGAATTTTTTAAGAATTTTCAAATTTTAAGTTGGGAGGTTCCAGATAAGGTCAAAAACGACATACTCAGATCTTCACCAAACTTTGCAGGGATACATTGGATGTCAAGACACGTGGAAAAAACGTACAAAACAAGAGATTGGGGACATCAAGATTTTGGACGAATTTTTTAAGAATTTTCAAATTTTCAGAAAGGAGGTTCCATATAAGGTCAAAAACTACATACTCAGATCTTCACCAAACTTTGCAGGGATACATTGGATGTCAAGACACGTGGAAAAAACGTACAAAACAAGAGATTGGAGACATCAAGACTTTGGACGAATTTTTTAAGAATTTTCAAATTTTCAGATGGGAGGTTCCAGATAAGGTCAAAAACTACATACTCAGATCTTCACCAAACTTTGCATGGATACATTGGATGTCAAGACACGTGGAAAAAACATACAAAACATAGGATTGGGGACATCAAGAATTTAGACGAATTTTTTAAGAATTTTCAAATTTTCAGAAAGGAGGTTCCATATAAGGTCAAAAACTACATACTCAGATCTTCACCAAACTTTGCATGGATACATTGGATGTCAAGACACGTGGGAAAAACATACAAAACATAGGATTGGGGACATCAAGATTTTGGTCAAATTTTTTAAGAATTTTCAAATGTTCAGATAGGAGGTTCCATATAAGGTCAAAAACTACATACTCAGATCTTCACCAAAGATTGCAGGGATACATTGGATGTCAAGACACGTGGAAAAAACGTACAAAACAAGAGATTGGAGACATCAAGATTTTGGACGAATTTTTTAAGAATTTTCAAATTTTCTGATGGGAGGTTCCAGATATGGTCAAAAACTACATACTCAGATCTTCACCAAACTTTGCAGGGATACATTGGATGTCAAGACACGTGGAAAAAACGTACAAAACAAGAGATTGGAGACGTCAAGATTTTGGACGAATTTTTTAAGAATTTTCAAATTTTCAGAAAGGATGTTCCAGATAAGGTCAAAAACGACATACTCAGATCTTCACCAAACTTTGCAGGGATACATTGGATGTCAAGACACGTGGAAAAAACGTACACAACAAGAGATTGGAGACATCAAGATTTTGGACGAATTTTTTAAGAATTTTCAAATTTTCAGATAGGAGGTTCCAGATAAGGTCAAAAACTACATACTCAGATCTTCACCAAAGATTGCAGGGATACATTGGATGTCAAGACACGTGGAAAAAACGTACAAAACAAGAGATTGGAGACATCAAGATTTTCGACGATTTTTTTAAGAATTTTCAAATTTTCAGAAAGGAGGTACCATATAAGGTCAAAAACTACATACTCAGATCTTCATCAAACTTTGCAGGGATACATTGGATGTGAAGACACGTGGAAAAAACGTACAAAACAAGAGATTGGAGACATCAAGATTTTGGACGAATTTTTTAAGAATTTTCAAATTTTCAGAAAGGAGGTTCCATATAAGGTCAAAAACTACATACTCAGATCTTGACCAAACTTTGCAGGGATACATTGGATGTCAAGACACGTGGAAAAAACGTACAAAACAGAAGATTGGAGACATCAAGATTTTGGACGAATTTTTGAAGAATTTTCAAATTTTCAGAAAGGAGGTTCCAGATAAGGTCAAAAACTACATACTCAGATCTTCACCAAACGTTGCAGGGATACTTTGCATGTCAAGACACGTGGAAAAAACGTACAAAACAAGAGATTGGAGACATCAAGATTTTCGACGAATTTTTTAAGAATTTTCAAATTTTCAGATGGGAGGTTCCAGATAAGGTCAAAAACGACATACTCAGATCTTCACCAAACTTTGCAGGGATACATAGGATGTCAAGACACGTGGAAAAAACGTACAGAACAAGAGATTGGGGACATCAAGATTTTGGACGAATTTTTTAAGAATTTTCAAATTTTCAGAAAGGAGGTTCCATATAAGGTCAAAAACTACATACTCAGATCTTCACCAAACTTTGCAGGGATACATTGGATGTCAAGACACGTGGAAAAAACGTACAAAACAAGAGATTGGAGACATCAAGATTTTGGACGAATTTTTTAAGAATTTTCAAATTTTCAGAAAGGATGTTCCAGATAAGGTCAAAAACGACATACTCAGATCTTCACCAAACTTTGCAGGGATACATTGGAGGTCAAGACACGTGGAAAAAACGTACAAAACAAGAGATTGAAGACATCAAGATTTTGGACGAATTTTTTAAAAATTTTCAAATTTTCAGATAGGAGGTTCCAGATAAGGTCAAAAACTACATACTCAGATCTTCACCACACTTTGCAGGGATACATTGGATGTCCAGACACGTGGAAAAAACATACAAAACATAGGATTGGGGATATCAAGATTTTGGTCAATTTTTTTAAGAATTTTCAAATTTTCAGATAGGTGGTTCCATATAAGGTCAAAAACTACATACTCAGATCTTCACCAAACATTGCAGGGATACATTGGATGTCAAGAAACGTGGAAAAACATACAAAACATAGGATTGGAGACATCAAGATTTTGGACGAATTTTTGAAGAATTTTCAAATTTTCAGATAGGAGGTTCCAGATAAGGTCAAAAACTACATACTCAGATCTTCACCAAACGTTGCAGGGATACTTTGCATGTCAAGACACGTGGAAAAAACGTACAAAACAAGAGATTGGAGACATCAAGATTTTCGACGAATTTTTTAAGAATTTTCAAATTTTAAGATGGGAGGTTCCAGATAAGGTCAAAAACGACATACTCAGATCTTCACCAAACTTTGCAGGGATACATTGGATGTCAAGACACGTGGAAAAAACGTACAAAACAAGAGATTGGGGACATCAAGATTTTGGACGAATTTTTTAAGAATTTTCAAATTTTCAGAAAGGAGGTTCCATATAAGGTCAAAAACTACATACTCAGATCTTCACCAAACTTTGCAGGGATACATTGGATGTCAAGACACGTGGAAAAACGTACAAAACAAGAGATTGGAGACATCAAGGTTTTGGACGAATTTTTTAAGAATTTTCAAATGGGAGGTTCCAGATAAGGTCAAAAACGACATACTCAGATCTTCACCAAACTTTGCATGGATACATTGGATGTCAAGACACGTGGAAAAAACATACAAAACATAGGATTGGGGACATCAAGATTTTAGACGAATTTTTTAAGAATTTTCAAATTTTCAGAAAGGAGGTTCCATATAAGGTCAAAAACTACATACTCAGATCTTCACCAAACTTTGCAGGGATACATTGGATGTCAAGAAACGTGGAAAAAACGTACAAAACAAGAGATTGGAGACATCAAGATTTTGGATGATTTTTTTAAGAATTTTCAAATTTTCAGAAAGGAGGCTCCATATAAGGTCAAAAACTACATACTCAGATCTTCACCAAACTTTGCAGGGATACATTGGATGTCAAGACACGTGGAAAAAACGTACAAAACAAGAGATTGGTGTCATCAAGATTTTGGACGGATTTTTTAGGAATTTTCAAATTTTCAGATGAGAGGTTCCAGATAAGGTCAAAAACTACATACTCAGATCTTCACCAAACTTTGCAGGGATACATTGGATGTGAAGACACGTGAAAAAAACGTACAAAACAAGAGATTGGAGACATCAAGATTTTGGACGAATTTTTTAAGAATTTTCAAATTTTCAGAAAGGATGTTCCAGATAAGGTCAAAAACGACATACTCAGATCTTCACCAAACTTTGCAGGGATACATTGGATGTCAAGACACGTGGAAAGAACATACAAAACATAGGATTGGGGACATCAAGATTTTGGTCAAATTTTTTAAGAATTTTCAAATTTTCAGATAGGAGGTTCCATATAAGGTCAAAAACTACATACTCAGATCTTCAACAAACATTGCAGGGATACATTGGATGTCAAGACACGTGGAAAAACGTACAAAACAAGAGATTGGAGACATCAAGATTTTGGACGAATTTTTTAAGAATTTTCAAATTTTCAGATAGGAGGTTCCAGATAAGGTCAAAAACTACATACTCAGATCTTCACCAAACTTTGCAGGGATACATTGGATGTCAAGACACGTGGGAAAAACATACAAAACATAGGATTGGGGACATCAAGATTTTGGACGAATTTTTTAAGAATTTTCAAATTTTCAGAAAGGATGTTCCAGATAAGGTCAAAAACGACATACTCAGATCTTCACCAAACTTTGCAGGGATACATTGGATGTCAAGACACGTGGAAAAAACGTACACAACAAGAGATTGGAGACATCAAGATTTTGGACGAATTTTTTAAGAATTTTCAAATTTTCAGATAGGAGGTTCCAGATAAGGTCAAAAACTACATACTCAGATCTTCACCAAACATTGCAGGGATACATTGGATGTCAAGACACGTGGGAAAAACGTACAAAACAAGAGATTGGAGACATCAAGATTTTGGACGAATTTTTTAAGAATTTTCAAATTTTCAGATAGGAGGTTCCAGATAAGGTCAAAAACTACATACTCAGATCTTCACCAAACTTTGCAGGGATACATTGGATGTCAAAACACGTGGAAAAAACGTACAAAACAAGAGATTGGGGTCATCAAGATTTTCAACGGATTTTTTAGGAATTTTCAAATTTTCAGATGGGAGGTTCCAGATAAGGTCAAAAACTACATACTCAGATCTTCACCAAACTTTGCAGGGATACATTGGATATCAAGACACGTGGAAAAAACGTATAAAACAAGAGATTGGAGACGTCAAGATTTTGGACGAATTTTTTAAGAATTTTCAAATTTTCAGAAAGGATGTTCCAGATAATGTCAAAAACGACATACTCAGATCTTTTCCAAACTCTGCAGGGATACATTGGATGTCAAGACACGGGGAAAAAACATACAAAACATAGGATTGGGGACATCAAGATTTTGGTCAAATTTTTTAAGAATTTTCAAGTTTTCAGATAGGGGGTTCCATATAAGGTCAAGAACTACATACTCAGATCTTCACCAAACTTTGCAGGGATACATTGGATCTCAAGACACGTGGAAAAAACGTACAAAACAAGAGATTGGAGACATCAAGATTTTGGACGAATTTTTGAGGAATTTTCAAATTTTCAGAAATGAGGTTCCAGATAAGGTCAAAAACTACATACTTAGATCTTCACCAAACCTTGCAGGGATACATTGGATGTCAGGACACGTGGAAAAAACGTACAAAACAAGAGATTGGAGACATCAAGATTTTGGACGAATTTTTTAAGAATTTTCAAATTTTCAGATAGGAGGTTCCAGATAAGGTCAAAAACTACATACTCAGATCTTCACCAAACTTTGCAGGGATACTTTGCATGTCAAGACACGTGGAAAAAACGTACAAAACAAGAGATTGGAGACATCAAGATTTTCGACGAATTTTTTAAGAATTTTCAAATTTTCAGATGGGAGGTTCCAGATAAGGTCAAAAACGACATACTCAGATCTTCACCAAACTTTGCATGGATGCATTGGATGTCAAGACACGTGGAAAAAACATACAAAACATAGGATTGGTGACATGAAGATTTTGGACGAATTTTTTAAGAATTTTCAAATTTTCAGAAAGGAGGTACCATATAAGGTCAAAAACTACATACTCAGATCTTCACCAAACTTTGCAGGGATACATTGGATGTCAAGACACGTGGAAAAAACGTACAAAACAAGAGATTGGAGACATCAAGATTTTGGACGAATTTTTTAAGAATTTTCAAATTTTCAGAAAGGAGGTTCCATATAAGGTCAAAAACTACATACTCAGATCTTCACCAAACTTTGCAGGGTTACATTGGATGTCAAGACACGTGGAAAAAACGTACAAAACAGAAGATTGGAGACATCAAGATTTTGGACGAATTTTTTAAGAATTTTCAAATTTTCAGATGGGAGGTTCCAGATAAGGTCAAAAACTACATACTTAGATCTTCACCAAACTTTGCAGGGATACATTGGATGTCAAGACACGTGGAAAAAACGTACAAAACAAGAGATTGGAGACATCAAGATTTTGGACGAATTTTTGAAGAATTTTCAAATTTTCAGATAGGAGGTTCCAGACAAAGTCAAAAACTACATACTCAGATCTTCACCAAACGTTGCAGGGATACTTTGCATGTCAAGACACGTGGAAAAAACGTACAAAACAAGAGATTGGAGACATCAAGATTTTCGACGAATTTTTTAAGAATTTTCAAATTTTCAGATGGGAGGTTCCAGATAAGGTCAAAAACGACATACTCAGATCTTCACCAAACTTTGCAGGGATACATAGGATGTCAAGACACGTGGAAAAAACGTACAAAACAAGAGATTGGGGACATCAAGATTTTGGACGAATTTTTTAAGAATTTTCAAATTTTCAGAAAGGAGGTTCCATATAAGGTCAAAAACTACATACTCAGATCTTCACCAAACTTTGCAGGGATACATTGGATGTCAAGACACGTGGAAAAAACGTACAAAACAAGAGATTGGAGACATCAAGATTTTGGACGAATTTTTTAAGAATTTTCAAATTTTCAGAAAGGATGTTCCAGATAAGGTCAAAAACGACATACTCAGATCTTCACCAAACTTTGCAGGGATACATTGGAGGTCAAGAAACGTGGAAAAAACGTACAAAACAAGAGATTGAAGACATCAAGATTTTGGACGAATTTTTTAAAAATTTTCAAATTTTCAGATAGGAGGTTCCAGATAAGGTCAAAAACTACATACTCAGATCTTCACCAAACTTTGCAGGGATACATTGGATGTCAAGACACGTGGAAAAAGCATACAAAACATAGGATTGGGGATATCAAGATTTTGGTCAAATTTTTTAAGAATTTTCAAATTTTCAGATAGGTGGTTCCATATAAGGTCAAAAACTACATACTCAGATCTTCACCAAACATTGCAGGGATACATTGGATGTCAAGAAACGTGGAAAAACATACAAAACATAGGATTGGAGACATCAAGATTTTGGACGAATTTTTGAAGAATTTTCAAATTTTCAGATAGGAGGTTCCAGATAAGGTCAAAAACTACATACTCAGATCTTCACCAAACGTTGCAGGGATACTTTGCATGTCAAGACACGTGGAAAAAACGTACAAAACAAGAGATTGGAGACATCAAGATTTTCGACGAATTTTTTAAGAATTTTCAAATTTTAAGATGGGAGGTTCCAGATAAGGTCAAAAACGACATACTCAGATCTTCACCAAACTTTGCAGGGATACATTGGATGTCAAGACACGTGGAAAAAACGTACAAAACAAGAGATTGGGGACATCAAGATTTTGGACGAATTTTTTAAGAATTTTCAAATTTTCAGAAAGGAGGTTCCATATAAGGTCAAAAACTACATACTCAGATCTTCACCAAACTTTGCAGGGATACATTGGATGTCAAGACACGTGGAAAAACGTACAAAACAAGAGATTGGAGACATCAAGGTTTTGGACGAATTTTTTAAGAATTTTCAAATGGGAGGTTCCAGATAAGGTCAAAAACGACATACTCAGATCTTCACCAAACTTTGCATGGATACATTGGATGTCAAGACACGTGGAAAAAACATACAAAACATAGGATTGGGGACATCAAGATTTTAGAAGAATTTTTTAAGAATTTTCAAATTTTCAGAAAGGAGGTTCCATATAAGGTCAAAAACTACATACTCAGATCTTCACCAAACTTTGCAGGGATACATTGGATGTCAAGAAACGTGGAAAAAACGTACAAAACAAGAGATTGGAGACATCAAGATTTTGGATGATTTTTTTAAGAATTTTCAAATTTTCAGAAAGGAGGCTCCATATAAGGTCAAAAACTACATACTCAGATCTTCACCAAACTTTGCAGGGATACATTGGATGTCAAGACACGTGGAAAAAACGTACAAAACAAGAGATTGGTGTCATCAAGATTTTGGACGGATTTTTTAGGAATTTTCAAATTTTCAGATGAGAGGTTCCAGATAAGGTCAAAAACTACATACTCAGATCTTCACCAAACTTTGCAGGGATACATTGGATGTGAAGACACGTGAAAAAAACGTACAAAACAAGAGATTGGAGACATCAAGATTTTGGACGAATTTTTTAAGAATTTTCAAATTTTCAGAAAGGATGTTCCAGATAAGGTCAAAAACGACATACTCAGATCTTCACCAAACTTTGCAGGGATACATTGGATGTCAAGACACGTGGAAAGAACATACAAAACATAGGATTGGGGACATCAAGATTTTTGTCAAATTTTTTAAGAATTTTCAAATTTTCAGATAGGAGGTTCCATATAAGGTCAAAAACTACATACTCAGATCTTCAACAAACATTGCAGGGATACATTGGATGTCAAGACACGTGGAAAAACGTACAAAACAAGAGATTGGAGACATCAAGATTTTGGACGAATTTTTTAAGAATTTTCAAATTTTCAGATAGGAGGTTCCAGATAAGGTCAAAAACTACATACTCAGATCTTCACCAAACTTTGCAGGGATACATTGGATGTCAAGACACGTGGGAAAAACATACAAAACATAGGATTGGGGACATCAAGATTTTGGACGAATTTTTTAAGAATTTTCAAATTTTCAGAAAGGATGTTCCAGATAAGGTCAAAAACGACATACTCAGATCTTCACCAAACTTTGCAGGGATACATTGGATGTCAAGACACGTGGAAAAAACGTACACAACAAGAGATTGGAGACATCAAGATTTTGGACGAATTTTTTAAGAATTTTCAAATTTTCAGATAGGAGGTTCCAGATAAGGTCAAAAACTACATACTCAGATCTTCACCAAACATTGCAGGGATACATTGGATGTCAAGACACGTGGGAAAAACGTACAAAACAAGAGATTGGAGACATCAAGATTTTGGACGAATTTTTTAAGAATTTTCAAATTTTCAGATAGGAGGTTCCAGATAAGGTCAAAAACTACATACTCAGATCTTCACCAAACTTTGCAGGGATACATTGGATGTCAAAACACGTGGAAAAAACGTACAAAACAAGAGATTGGGGTCATCAAGATTTTCAACGGATTTTTTAGGAATTTTCAAATTTTCAGATGGGAGGTTCCAGATAAGGTCAAAAACTACATACTCAGATCTTCACCAAACTTTGCAGGGATACATTGGATATCAAGACACGTGGAAAAAACGTATAAAACAAGAGATTGGAGACGTCAAGATTTTGGACGAATTTTTTAAGAATTTTCAAATTTTCAGAAAGGATGTTCCAGATAAGGTCAAAAACGACATACTCAGATCTTCACCAAACTCTGCAGGGATACATTGGATGTCAAGACACGGGGAAAAAACATACAAAACATAGGGTTGGGGACATCAAGATTTTGGTCAAATTTTTTAAGAATTTTCAAATTTTCAGATAGGGGGTTCCATATAAGGTCAAGAACTACATACTCAGATCTTCACCAAACTTTGCAGGGATACATTGGATCTCAAGACACGTGGAAAAAACGTACAAAACAAGAGATTGGAGACATCAAGATTTTGGACGAATTTTTGAGGAATTTTCAAATTTTCAGAAATGAGGTTCCAGATAAGGTCAAAAACTACATACTTAGATCTTCACCAAACCTTGCAGGGATACATTGGATGTCAGGACACGTGGAAAAAACGTACAAAACAAGAGATTGGAGACATCAAGATTTTGGACGAATTTTTTAAGAATTTTCAAATTTTCAGATAGGAGGTTCCAGATAAGGTCAAAAACTACATACTCAGATCTTCACCAAACTTTGCAGGGATACTTTGCATGTCAAGACACGTGGAAAAAACGTACAAAACAAGAGATTGGAGACATCAAGATTTTCGACGAATTTTTTAAGAATTTTCAAATTTTCAGATGGGAGGTTCCAGATAAGGTCAAAAACGACATACTCAGATCTTCACCAAACTTTGCATGGATGCATTGGATGTCAAGACACGTGGAAAAAACATACAAAACATAGGATTGGTGACATGAAGATTTTGGACGAATTTTTTAAGAATTTTCAAATTTTCAGAAAGGAGGTACCATATAAGGTCAAAAACTACATACTCAGATCTTCACCAAACTTTGCAGGGATACATTGGATGTCAAGACACGTGGAAAAAACGTACAAAACAAGAGATTGGAGACATCAAGATTTTGGACAAATTATTTAAGAATTTTCAAATTTTCAGAAAGGAGGTTCCATATAAGGTCAAAAACTACATACTCAGATCTTCACCAAACTTTGCAGGGTTACATTGGATGTCAAGACACGTGGAAAAAACGTACAAAACAGAAGATTGGAGACATCAAGATTTTGGACGAATTTTTTAAGAATTTTCAAATTTTCAGATGGGAGGTTCCAGATAAGGTCAAAAACTACATACTCAGATCTTCACCAAACTTTGCAGGGATACATTGGATGTCAAGACACGTGGAAAAAACGTACAAAACAAGAGATTGGAGACATCAAGATTTTGGACGAATTTTTTAAGAATTTTCAAATTTTCAGATAGGAGGTTCCAGACAAAGTCAAAAACTACATACTCAGATCTTCACCAAACGTTGCAGGGATACTTTGCATGTCAAGACACGTGGAAAAAACGTACAAAACAAGAGATTGGAGACATCAAGATTTTCGACGAATTTTTTAAGAATTTTCAAATTTTCAGATGGGAGGTTCCAGATAAGGTCAAAAACGACATACTCAGATCTTCACCAAACTTTGCAGGGATACATAGGATGTCAAGACACGTGGAAAAAACGTACAAAACAAGAGATTGGGGACATCAAGATTTTGGACGAATTTTTTAAGAATTTTCAAATTTTCAGAAAGGAGGTTCCATATAAGGTCAAAAACTACATACTCAGATCTTCACCAAACTTTGCAGGGATACATTGGATGTCAAGACACGTGGAAAAAACGTACAAAACAAGAGATTGGAGACATCAAGATTTTGGACGAATTTTTTAAGAATTTTCAAATTTTCAGAAAGGATGTTCCAGATAAGGTCAAAAACGACATACTCAGATCTTCACCAAACTTTGCAGGGATACATTGGAGGTCAAGAAACGTGGAAAAAACGTACAAAACAAGAGATTGAAGACATCAAGATTTTGGACGAATTTTTTAAAAATTTTCAAATTTTCAGATAGGAGGTTCCAGATAAGGTCAAAAACTACATACTCAGATCTTCACCAAACTTTGCAGGGATACATTGGATGTCAAGACACGTGGAAAAAGCATACAAAACATAGGATTGGGGATATCAAGATTTTGGTCAAATTTTTTAAGAATTTTCAAATTTTCAGATAGGTGGTTCCATATAAGGTCAAAAACTACATACTCAGATCTTCACCAAACATTGCAGGGATACATTGGATGTCAAGAAACGTGGAAAAAACGTACAAAACAAGAGATTGGAGACATCAAGATTTTGGACGAATTTTTGAAGAATTTTCAAATTTTCAGATAGGACGTTCCAGATAAGGTCAAAAACTACAAACTCAGATATTCACCAAACGTTGCAGGGATACTTTGCATGTCAAGACACGTGGAAAAAACTTACAAAACAAGAGATTGGAGACATCAAGATTTTCGACGAATTTTTTAAGAATTTTCAAATTTTCAGATGGGAGGTTCCAGATAAGGTCAAAAACGACATACTCAGATCTTCACCAAACTTTGCATGGATACATTGGATGTCAAGACACGTGGAAAAAACATACAAAACATAGGATTGGGGACATCAAGATTTTGGACGAATTTTTTAAGAATTTTCAAATTTTCAGAAAGGAGGTTCCATATAAGGTCAAAAACTACATACTCAGATCTTCACCAAACTTTGCAGGGATACATTGGAGGTCAAGACACGTGGAAAAAACGTACAAAACAAGAGATGGAAGACATCAAGATTTTGGACGATTTTTTTAAAAATTTTCAAATTTTCAGATAGGAGGTTCCAGATAAGGTCAAAAACTACATACTCAGATCTTCACCACACTTTGCAGGGATACATTGGATGTCAAGACACGTGGAAAAAACATACAAAACATAGGATTGGGGATATCAAGATTTTGGTCAATTTTTTTAAGAATTTTCAAATTTTCAGATAGGTGGTTCCATATAAGGTCAAAAACTACATACTCAGATCTTCACCAAACATTGCAGGGATACATTGGATGTCAAGAAACGTGGAAAAACATACAAAACATAGGATTGGAGACATCAAGATTTTGGACGAATTTTTTAAGAATTTTCAAATTTTCAGATAGGAGGTTCCAGATAAGGTCAAAAACTACATACTCAGATCTTCACCAAAGATTGCAGGGATACATTGGATGTCAAGACACGTGGAAAAAACGTACAAAACAAGAGATTGGAGACATCAAGATTTTCGACGATTTTTTTAAGAATTTTCAAATTTTCAGAAAGGAGGTACCATATAAGGTCAAAAACTACATACTCAGATCTTCACCAAACTTTGCAGGGATACATTGGATGTGAAGACACGTGGAAAAAACGTACAAAACAAGACATTGGAGACATCAAGATTTTGGACGAATTTTTTAAGAATTTTCAAATTTTCAGAAAGGAGGTTCCATATTAGGTCAAAAACTACATACTCAGATCTTGACCAAACTTTGCAGGGATACATTGGATGTCAAGACACGTGGAAAAAACGTACAAAACAGAAGATTGGAGACATCAAGATTTTGGACGAATTTTTGAAGAATTTTCAAATTTTCAGATGGGAGGTTCCAGATAAGGTCAAAAACTACATACTCAGATCTTCACCAAACTTTGCAGGGATACATTGGATGTCAAGACACGTGGAAAAAACGTACAAAACAAGAGATTGGAGACATCAAGATTTTGGACGAATTTTTGAAGAATTTTCAAATTTTCAGAAAGGAGGTTCCAGATAAGGTCAAAAACTACATACTCAGATCTTCACCAAACGTTGCAGGGATACTTTGCATGTCAAGACACGTGGAAAAAACGTACAAAACAAGAGATTGGAGACATCAAGATTTTCGACGAATTTTTTAAGAATTTTCAAATTTTCAGATGGGAGGTTCCAGATAAGGTCAAAAACGACATACTCAGATCTTCACCAAACTTTGCAGGGATACATAGGATGTCAAGACACGTGGAAAAAACGTACAAAACAAGAGATTGGGGACATCAAGATTTTGGACGAATTTTTTAAGAATTTTCAAATTTTCAGAAAGGAGGTTCCATATAAGGTCAAAAACTACATACTCAGATCTTCACCAAACTTTGCAGGGATACATTGGATGTCAAGACACGTGGAAAAAACGTACAAAACAAGAGATTGGAGACATCAAGATTTTCGACGAATTTTTTAAGAATTTTCAAATTTTCAGAAAGGATGTTCCAGATAAGGTCAAAAACGACATACTCAGATCTTCACCAAACTTTGCAGGGATACATTGGAGGTCAAGACACGTGGAAAAAACGTACAAAACAAGAGATTGAAGACATCAAGATTTTGGACGAATTTTTTAAGAATTTTCAAATTTTCAGAAAGGATGTTCCAGATAAGGTCAAAAACGACATACTCAGATCTTCACCAAACTCTGCAGGGATACATTGGATGTCAAGACACGGGGAAAAAACATACAAAACATAGGATTGGGGACATCAAGATTTTGGTCAAATTTTTTAAGAATTTTCAAATTTTCAGATAGGGGGTTCCATATAAGGTCAAGAACTACATACTCAGATCTTCACCAAACTTTGCAGGGATACATTGGATCTCAAGACACGTGGAAAAAACGTACAAAACAAGAGATTGGAGACATCAAGATTTTGGACGAATTTTTGAGGAATTTTCAAATTTTCAGAAATGAGGTTCCAGATAAGGTCAAAAACTACATACTTAGATCTTCACCAAACCTTGCAGGGATACATTGGATGTCAGGACACGTGGAAAAAACGTACAAAACAAGAGATTGGAGACATCAAGATTTTGGACGAATTTTTTAAGAATTTTCAAATTTTCAGATAGGAGGTTCCAGATAAGGTCAAAAACTACATACTCAGATCTTCACCAAACTTTGCAGGGATACTTTGCATGTCAAGACACGTGGAAAAAACGTACAAAACAAGAGATTGGAGACATCAAGATTTTCGACGAATTTTTTAAGAATTTTCAAATTTTCAGATGGGAGGTTCCAGATAAGGTCAAAAACGACATACTCAGATCTTCACCAAACTTTGCATGGATGCATTGGATGTCAAGACACGTGGAAAAAACATACAAAACATAGGATTGGTGACATGAAGATTTTGGACGAATTTTTTAAGAATTTTCAAATTTTCAGAAAGGAGGTACCATATAAGGTCAAAAACTACATACTCAGATCTTCACCAAACTTTGCAGGGATACATTGGATGTCAAGACACGTGGAAAAAACGTACAAAACAAGAGATTGGAGACATCAAGATTTTGGACGAATTTTTTAAGAATTTTCAAATTTTCAGAAAGGAGGTTCCATATAAGGTCAAAAACTACATACTCAGATCTTCACCAAACTTTGCAGGGTTACATTGGATGTCAAGACACGTGGAAAAAACGTACAAAACAGAAGATTGGAGACATCAAGATTTTGGACGAATTTTTTAAGAATTTTCAAATTTTCAGATGGGAGGTTCCAGATAAGGTCAAAAACTACATACTCAGATCTTCACCAAACTTTGCAGGGATACATTGGATGTCAAGACACGTGGAAAAAACGTACAAAACAAGAGATTGGAGACATCAAGATTTTGGACGAATTTTTTAAGAATTTTCAAATTTTCAGAAAGGATGTTCCAGATAAGGTCAAAAACGACATACTCAGATCTTCACCAAACTTTGCAGGGATACATTGGAGGTCAAGAAACGTGGAAAAAACGTACAAAACAAGAGATTGAAGACATCAAGATTTTGGACGAATTTTTTAAAAATTTTCAAATTTTCAGATAGGAGGTTCCAGATAAGGTCAAAAACTACATACTCAGATCTTCACCAAACTTTGCAGGGATACATTGGATGTCAAGACACGTGGAAAAAGCATACAAAACATAGGATTGGGGATATCAAGATTTTGGTCAAATTTTTTAAGAATTTTCAAATTTTCAGATAGGTGGTTCCATATAAGGTCAAAAACTACATACTCAGATCTTCACCAAACATTGCAGGGATACATTGGATGTCAAGAAACGTGGAAAAAACGTACAAAACAAGAGATTGGAGACATCAAGATTTTGGACGAATTTTTGAAGAATTTTCAAATTTTCAGATAGGACGTTCCAGATAAGGTCAAAAACTACAAACTCAGATATTCACCAAACGTTGCAGGGATACTTTGCATGTCAAGACACGTGGAAAAAACGTACAAAACAAGAGATTGGAGACATCAAGATTTTCGACGAATTTTTTAAGAATTTTCAAATTTTCAGATGGGAGGTTCCAGATAAGGTCAAAAACGACATACTCAGATCTTCACCAAACTTTGCATGGATACATTGGATGTCAAGACACGTGGAAAAAACATACAAAACATAGGATTGGGGACATCAAGATTTTGGACGAATTTTTTAAGAATTTTCAAATTTTCAGAAAGGAGGTTCCATATAAGGTCAAAAACTACATACTCAGATCTTCACCAAACTTTGCAGGGATACATTGGAGGTCAAGACACGTGGAAAAAACGTACAAAACAAGAGATGGAAGACATCAAGATTTTGGACGATTTTTTTAAAAATTTTCAAATTTTCAGATAGGAGGTTCCAGATAAGGTCAAAAACTACATACTCAGATCTTCACCACACTTTGCAGGGATACATTGGATGTCAAGACACGTGGAAAAAACATACAAAACATAGGATTGGGGATATCAAGATTTTGGTCAATTTTTTTAAGAATTTTCAAATTTTCAGATAGGTGGTTCCATATAAGGTCAAAAACTACATACTCAGATCTTCACCAAACATTGCAGGGATACATTGGATGTCAAGAAACGTGGAAAAACATACAAAACATAGGATTGGAGACATCAAGATTTTGGACGAATTTTTTAAGAATTTTCAAATTTTCAGATAGGAGGTTCCAGATAAGGTCAAAAACTACATACTCAGATCTTCACCAAAGATTGCAGGGATACATTGGATGTCAAGACACGTGGAAAAAACGTACAAAACAAGAGATTGGAGACATCAAGATTTTCGACGATTTTTTTAAGAATTTTCAAATTTTCAGAAAGGAGGTACCATATAAGGTCAAAAACTACATACTCAGATCTTCACCAAACTTTGCAGGGATACATTGGATGTGAAGACACGTGGAAAAAACGTACAAAACAAGAGATTGGAGACATCAAGATTTTGGACGAATTTTTTAAGAATTTTCAAATTTTCAGAAAGGAGGTTCCATATTAGGTCAAAAACTACATACTCAGATCTTGACCAAACTTTGCAGGGATACATTGGATGTCAAGACACGTGGAAAAAACGTACAAAACAGAAGATTGGAGACATCAAGATTTTGGACGAATTTTTGAAGAATTTTCAAATTTTCAGATGGGAGGTTCCAGATAAGGTCAAAAACTACATACTCAGATCTTCACCAAACTTTGCAGGGATACATTGGATGTCAAGACACGTGGAAAAAACGTACAAAACAAGAGATTGGAGACATCAAGATTTTGGACGAATTTTTGAAGAATTTTCAAATTTTCAGAAAGGAGGTTCCAGATAAGGTCAAAAACTACATACTCAGATCTTCACCAAACGTTGCAGGGATACTTTGCATGTCAAGACACGTGGAAAAAACGTACAAAACAAGAGATTGGAGACATCAAGATTTTCGACGAATTTTTTAAGAATTTTCAAATTTTCAGATGGGAGGTTCCAGATAAGGTCAAAAACGACATACTCAGATCTTCACCAAACTTTGCAGGGATACATAGGATGTCAAGACACGTGGAAAAAACGTACAAAACAAGAGATTGGGGACATCAAGATTTTGGACGAATTTTTTAAGAATTTTCAAATTTTCAGAAAGGAGGTTCCATATAAGGTCAAAAACTACATACTCAGATCTTCACCAAACTTTGCAGGGATACATTGGATGTCAAGACACGTGGAAAAAACGTACAAAACAAGAGATTGGAGACATCAAGATTTTCGACGAATTTTTTAAGAATTTTCAAATTTTCAGAAAGGATGTTCCAGATAAGGTCAAAAACGACATACTCAGATCTTCACCAAACTTTGCAGGGATACATTGGAGGTCAAGACACGTGGAAAAAACGTACAAAACAAGAGATTGAAGACATCAAGATTTTGGACGAATTTTTTAAGAATTTTCAAATTTTCAGAAAGGATGTTCCAGATAAGGTCAAAAACGACATACTCAGATCTTCACCAAACTCTGCAGGGATACATTGGATGTCAAGACACGGGGAAAAAACATACAAAACATAGGATTGGGGACATCAAGATTTTGGTCAAATTTTTTAAGAATTTTCAAATTTTCAGATAGGGGGATCCATATAAGGTCAAGAACTACATACTCAGATCTTCACCAAACTTTGCAGGGATACATTGGATCTCAAGACACGTGGAAAAAACGTACAAAACAAGAGATTGGAGACATCAAGATTTTGGACGAATTTTTGAGGAATTTTCAAATTTTCAGAAATGAGGTTCCAGATAAGGTCAAAAACTACATACTTAGATCTTCACCAAACCTTGCAGGGATACATTGGATGTCAGGACACGTGGAAAAAACGTACAAAACAAGAGATTGGAGACATCAAGATTTTGGACGAATTTTTTAAGAATTTTCAAATTTTCAGATAGGAGGTTCCAGATAAGGTCAAAAACTACATACTCAGATCTTCACCAAACTTTGCAGGGATACTTTGCATGTCAAGACACGTGGAAAAAACGTACAAAACAAGAGATTGGAGACATCAAGATTTTCGACGAATTTTTTAAGAATTTTCAAATTTTCAGATGGGAGGTTCCAGATAAGGTCAAAAACGACATACTCAGATCTTCACCAAACTTTGCATGGATGCATTGGATGTCAAGACACGTGGAAAAAACATACAAAACATAGGATTGGTGACATGAAGATTTTGGACGAATTTTTTAAGAATTTTCAAATTTTCAGAAAGGAGGTACCATATAAGGTCAAAAACTACATACTCAGATCTTCACCAAACTTTGCAGGGATACATTGGATGTCAAGACACGTGGAAAAAACGTACAAAACAAGAGATTGGAGACATCAAGATTTTGGACGAATTTTTTAAGAATTTTCAAATTTTCAGAAAGGAGGTTCCATATAAGGTCAAAAACTACATACTCAGATCTTCACCAAACTTTGCAGGGTTACATTGGATGTCAAGACACGTGGAAAAAACGTACAAAACAGAAGATTGGAGACATCAAGATTTTGGACGAATTTTTTAAGAATTTTCAAATTTTCAGATGGGAGGTTCCAGATAAGGTCAAAAACTACATACTCAGATCTTCACCAAACTTTGCAGGGATACATTGGATGTCAAGACACGTGGAAAAAACGTACAAAACAAGAGATTGGAGACATCAAGATTTTGGACGAATTTTTGAAGAATTTTCAAATTTTCAGATAGGAGGTTCCAGACAAAGTCAAAAACTACATACTCAGATCTTCACCAAACGTTGCAGGGATACTTTGCATGTCAAGACACGTGGAAAAAACGTACAAAACAAGAGATTGGAGACATCAAGATTTTCGACGAATTTTTTAAGAATTTTCAAATTTTCAGATGGGAGGTTCCAGATAAGGTCAAAAACGACATACTCAGATCTTCACCAAACTTTGCAGGGATACATAGGATGTCAAGACACGTGGAAAAAACGTACAAAACAAGAGATTGGGGACATCAAGATTTTGGACGAATTTTTTAAGAATTTTCAAATTTTCAGAAAGGAGGTTCCATACAAGGTCAAAAACTACATACTCAGATCTTCACCAAACTTTGCAGGGATACATTGGATGTCAAGACACGTGGAAAAACGTACAAAACAAGAGATTGGAGACATCAAGATTTTGGACGAATTTTTTAAGAATTTTCAAATTTTCAGAAAGGATGTTCCAGATAAGGTCAAAAACGACATACTCAGATCTTCACCAAACTTTGCAGGGATACATTGGAGGTCAAGAAACGTGGAAAAAACGTACAAAACAAGAGATTGAAGACATCAAGATTTTGGACGAATTTTTTAAAAATTTTCAAATTTTCAGATAGGAGGTTTCAAGATAAGGTCAAAAACTACATACTCAGATCTTCACCAAACTTTGCAGGGATACATTGGATGTCAAGACACGTGGAAAAAGCATACAAAACATAGGATTGGGGATATCAAGATTTTGGTCAAATTTTTTAAGAATTTTCAAATTTTCAGATAGGTGGTTCCATATAAGGTCAAAAACTACATACTCAGATCTTCACCAAACATTGCAGGGATACATTGGATGTCAAGAAACGTGGAAAAAACGTACAAAACAAGAGATTGGAGACATCAAGATTTTGGACGAATTTTTGAAGAATTTTCAAATTTTCAGATAGGACGTTCCAGATAAGGTCAAAAACTACAAACTCAGATATTCACCAAACGTTGCAGGGATACTTTGCATGTCAAGACACGTGGAAAAAACGTACAAAACAAGAGATTGGAGACATCAAGATTTTCGACGAATTTTTTAAGAATTTTCAAATTTTCAGATGGGAGGTTCCAGATAAGGTCAAAAACGACATACTCAGATCTTCACCAAACTTTGCATGGATACATTGGATGTCAAGACACGTGGAAAAAACATACAAAACATAGGATTGGGGACATCAAGATTTTGGACGAATTTTTTAAGAATTTTCAAATTTTCAGAAAGGAGGTTCCATATAAGGTCAAAAACTACATACTCAGATCTTCACCAAACTTTGCAGGGATACATTGGAGGTCAAGACACGTGGAAAAAACGTACAAAACAAGAGATGGAAGACATCAAGATTTTGGACGATTTTTTTAAAAATTTTCAAATTTTCAGATAGGAGGTTCCAGATAAGGTCAAAAACTACATACTCAGATCTTCACCACACTTTGCAGGGATACATTGGATGTCAAGACACGTGGAAAAAACATACAAAACATAGGATTGGGGATATCAAGATTTTGGTCAATTTTTTTAAGAATTTTCAAATTTTCAGATAGGTGGTTCCATATAAGGTCAAAAACTACATACTCAGATCTTCACCAAACATTGCAGGGATACATTGGATGTCAAGAAACGTGGAAAAACATACAAAACATAGGATTGGAGACATCAAGATTTTGGACGAATTTTTTAAGAATTTTCAAATTTTCAGTTAGGAGGTTCCAGATAAGGTCAAAAACTACATACTCAGATCTTCACCAAAGATTGCAGGGATACATTGGATGTCAAGACACGTGGAAAAAACGTACAAAACAAGAGATTGGAGACATCAAGATTTTCGACGATTTTTTTAAGAATTTTCAAATTTTCAGAAAGGAGGTACCATATAAGGTCAAAAACTACATACTCAGATCTTCACCAAACTTTGCAGGGATACATTGGATGTGAAGACACGTGGAAAAAACGTACAAAACAAGAGATTGGAGACATCAAGATTTTGGACGAATTTTTTAAGAATTTTCAAATTTTCAGAAAGGAGGTTCCATATTAGGTCAAAAACTACATACTCAGATCTTGACCAAACTTTGCAGGGATACATTGGATGTCAAGACACGTGGAAAAAACGTACAAAACAGAAGATTGGAGACATCAAGATTTTGGACGAATTTTTGAAGAATTTTCAAATTTTCAGATGGGAGGTTCCAGATAAGGTCAAAAACTACATACTCAGATCTTCACCAAACTTTGCAGGGATACATTGGATGTCAAGACACGTGGAAAAAACGTACAAAACAAGAGATTGGAGACATCAAGATTTTGGACGAATTTTTGAAGAATTTTCAAATTTTCAGAAAGGAGGTTCCAGATAAGGTCAAAAACTACATACTCAGATCTTCACCAAACGTTGCAGGGATACTTTGCATGTCAAGACACGTGGAAAAAACGTACAAAACAAGAGATTGGAGACATCAAGATTTTCGACGAATTTTTTAAGAATTTTCAAATTTTCAGATGGGAGGTTCCAGATAAGGTCAAAAACGACATACTCAGATCTTCACCAAACTTTGCAGGGATACATAGGATGTCAAGACACGTGGAAAAAACGTACAAAACAAGAGATTGGGGACATCAAGATTTTGGACGAATTTTTTAAGAATTTTCAAATTTTCAGAAAGGAGGTTCCATATAAGGTCAAAAACTACATACTCAGATCTTCACCAAACTTTGCAGGGATACATTGGATGTCAAGACACGTGGAAAAAACGTACAAAACAAGAGATTGGAGACATCAAGATTTTCGACGAATTTTTTAAGAATTTTCAAATTTTCAGAAAGGATGTTCCAGATAAGGTCAAAAACGACATACTCAGATCTTCACCAAACTTTGCAGGGATACATTGGAGGTCAAGACACGTGGAAAAAACGTACAAAACAAGAGATTGAAGACATCAAGATTTTGGACGAATTTTTTAAAAATTTTCAAATTTTCAGATAGGAGGTTCCAGATAAGGTCAAAAACTACATACTCAGATCTTCACCACACTTTGCAGGGATACGTTGGATGTCCAGACACGTGGAAAAAACATACAAAACATAGGATTGGGGATATCAAGATTTTGGTCAATTTTTTTAAGAATTTTCAAATTTTCAGATAGGTGGTTCCATATAAGGTCAAAAACTACATACTCAGATCTTCACCAAACTTTGCAGGGATACATTGGATGTCAAGAAACGTGGAAAAACATACAAAACATAGGATTGGAGACATCAAGATTTTGGACGAATTTTTTAAGAATTTTCAAATTTTCAAATGGGAGGTTCCAGATAAGGTCAAAAACGACATACTCAGATCTTCACCAAACTTTGCATGGATACATTGCATGTCAAGACACGTGGAAAAAACATACAAAACATAGGATTGGGGACATCAAGATTTTAGACGAATTTTTTAAGAATTTTCAAATTTTCAGAAAGGAGGTTCCATATAAGGTCAAAAACTCAGATCTTCACCAAACTTTGCAGGGATACATTGGATGTCAAGACACGTGGAAAAAACGTACAAAACAAGAGATATGTGTCATCAAGATTTTGGACGGATTTTTTAGGAATTTTCAAATTTTCAGATGAGAGGTTCCAGATAAGGTCAAAAACTACATACTCAGATCTTCACCAAACTTTGCAGGGATACATTGGATGTGAAGACACGTGAAAAAAACGTACAAAACAAGAGATTGAAGACATCAAGATTTTGGACGAATTTTTTAAGAATTTTCAAATTTTCAGAAAGGATGTTCCAGATAAGGTCAAAAACGACATACTCAGATCTTCACCAAACTTTGCAGGGATACATTGGATGTCAAGACACGTGGAAAGAACATACAAAACATAGGATTGGGGACATCAAGATTTTGGTCAAATTTTTTAAGAATTTTCAAATTTTCAGATAGGAGGTTCCATATAAGGTCAAAAACTACATACTCAGATCTTCAACAAACATTGCAGGGATACATTGGATGTCAACACACGTGGAAAAACGTACAAAACAAGAGATTGGAGACATCAAGATTTTGGACGAATTTTTTAAAAATTTTCAAATTTTCAGATAGGAGGTTCCAGATAAGGTCAAAAACTACATACTCAGATCTTCACCAAACTTTGCAGGGATACATTGGATGTCAAGACACGTGGGAAAAACATACAAAACATAGGATTGGGGACATCAAGATTTTGGACGAATTTTTTAAGAATTTTCAAATTTTCAGAAAGGATGTTCCAGATAAGGTCAAAAACGACATACTCAGATCTTCACCAAACTTTGCAGGGATACATTGGATGTCAAGACACGTGGAAAAAACGTATAAAACAAGAGATTGGAGACGTCAAGATTTTGGACGAATTTTTTAAGAATTTTCAAATTTTCAGAAAGGATGTTCCAGATAAGGTCAAAAACGACATACTCAGATCTTCACCAAACTCTGCAGGGATACATTGGATGTCAAGACACGGGGAAAAAACATACAAAACATAGGATTGGGGACATCAAGATTTTGGTCAAATTTTTTAAGAATTTTCAAATTTTCAGATAGGGGGTTCCATATAAGGTCAAGAACTACATACTCAGATCTTCACCAAACTTTGCAGGGATACATTGGATCTCAAGACACGTGGAAAAAACGTACAAAACAAGAGATTGGAGACATCAAGATTTTGGACGAATTTTTGAGGAATTTTCAAATTTTCAGAAATGAGGTTCCAGATAAGGTCAAAAACTACATACTCAGATCTTCATCAAACTTTGCAGGGATACTTTGCATGTCAAGACACGTGGAAAAAACGTACAAAACAAGAGATTGGAGACATCAAGATTTTCGACGAATTTTTTAAGAATTTTCAAATTTTCAGATGGGAGGTTCCAGATAAGGTCAAAAACGACATACTCAGATCTTCACCAAACTTTGCATGGATACATTGGATGTCAAGACACGTGGAAAAAACATACAAAACATAGGATTGGTGACATGAAGATTTTGGACGAATTTTTTAAGAATTTTCAAATTTTCAGAAAGGAGGTACCATATAAGGTCAAAAACTACATACTCAGATCTTCACCAAACTTTGCAGGGATACATTGGATGTCAAGACACGTGGAAAAAACGTACAAAACAAGAGATTGGAGACATCAAGATTTTGGACGAATTTTTTAAGAATTTTCAAATTTTCAGAAAGGAGGTTCCATATAAGGTCAAAAACTACATACTCAGATCTTCACCAAACTTTGCAGGGATACATTGGATGTCAAGACACGTGGAAAAAACGTACAAAACAGAAGATTGGAGACATCAAGATTTTGGACGAATTTTTTAAGAATTTTCAAATTTTCAGATGGGAGGTTCCAGATAAGGTCAAAAACTACATACTCAGATCTTCACCAAACTTTGCAGGGATACATTGGATGTCAAGACACGTGGAAAAAACGTACAAAACAAGAGATAGGAGACATCAAGATTTTGGACGAATTTTTGAAGAATTTTCAAATTTTCAGATAGGAGGTTCCAGACAAAGTCAAAAACTACATACTCAGATCTTCACCAAACGTTGCAGGGATACTTTGCATGTCAAGACACGTGGAAAAAACGTACAAAACAAGAGATTGGAGACATCAAGATTTTCGACGAATTTTTTAAGAATTTTCAAATTTTCAGATGGGAGGTTCCAGATAAGGTCAAAAACGACATACTCAGATCTTCACCAAACTTTGCAGGGATACATAGGATGTCAAGACACGTGGAAAAAACGTACAAAACAAGAGATTGGGGACATCAAGATTTTGGACGAATTTTTTAAGAATTTTCAAATTTTCAGAAAGGAGGTTCCATATAAGGTCAAAAACTACATACTCAGATCTTCACCAAACTTTGCAGGGATACATTGGATGTCAAGACACGTGGAAAAAACGTACAAAACAAGAGATTGGAGACATCAAGATTTTCGACGAATTTTTTAAGAATTTTCAAATTTTCAGAAAGGATGTTCCAGATAAGGTCAAAAACGACATACTCAGATCTTCACCAAACTTTGCAGGGATACATTGGAGGTCAAGACACGTGGAAAAAACGTACAAAACAAGAGATTGAAGACATCAAGATTTTGGACGAATTTTTTAAAAATTTTCAAATTTTCAGATAGGAGGTTCCAGATAAGGTCAAAAACTACATACTCAGATCTTCACCAAACTTTGCTGGGATACATTGGATGTCAAGACACGTGAAAAAAAAATACAAAACATAGGATTGGGGATATCAAGATTTTGGTCAAATTTTTTAAGAATTTTCAAATTTTCAGATAGGTGGTTCCATATAAGGTCAAAAACTACATACTCAGATCTTCACCAAACTTTGCAGGGATACATTGGATGTCAAGAAACGTGGAAAAAACGTACAAAACAAGAGATTGGAGACATCAAGATTTTGGACGAATTTTTGAAGAATTTTCAAATTTTCAGATAGGACGTTCCAGATAAGGTCAAAAACTACATACTCAGATATTCACCAAACGTTGCTGGGATACTTTGCATGTCAAGACACGTGGAAAAAACGTACAAAACAAGAGATTGGAGACATCAAGATTTTCGACGAATTTTTTAAGAATTTTCAAATTTTCAGATGGGAGGTTCCAGATAAGGTCAAAAACGACATACTCAGATCTTCACCAAACTTTGCATGGATACATTGGATGTCAAGACACGTGGAAAAAACATACAAAACATTGGATTGGGGACATCAAGATTTTGGAAGAATTTTTTAAGAATTTTCAAATTTTCAGAAAGGAGGTTCCATATAAGGTCAAAAACTACATACTCAGATCTTCACCAAACTTTGCAGTGATACATTGGAGGTCAAGACACGTGGAAAAAACGTACAAAACAAGAGATGGAAGACATCAAGATTTTGGACGATTTTTTTAAAAATTTTCAAATTTTCAGATAGGAGGTTCCAGATAATGTCAAAAACTACATACTCATATCTTCACCACACTTAGCAGGGATACATTGGATGTCAAGACACGTGGAAAAAACATACAAAACATAGGATTGGGGATATCAAGATTTTGGTCAATTTTTTTAAGAATTTTCAAATTTTCAGATAGGTGGTTCCATATAAGGTCAAAAACTACATACTCAGATCTTCACCAAACATTGCAGGGATACATTGGATGTCAAGAAACGTGGAAAAACATACAAAACATAGGATTGGAGACATCAAGATTTTGGACGAATTTTTGAAGAATTTTCAAATTTTCAGATAGGAGGTTCCAGATAAGGTCAAAAACTACATACTCAGATCTTCACCAAACGTTGCAGGGATACTTTGCATGTCAAGACACGTGGAAAAAACGTACAAAACAAGAGATTGGAGACATCAAGATTTTCGACGAATTTTTTAAGAATTTTCAAATTTTTAGATGGGAGGTTCCAGATAAGGTCAAAAACGACATACTCAGATCTTCACCAAACTTTGCAGGGTTACATTGGATGTCAAGACACGTGGAAAAAACGTACAAAACAAGATATTGGGGACATCAAGATTTTGGACGAATTTTTTAAGAATTTTCAAATTTTCAGAAAGGAGGTTCCATATAAGGTCAAAAACTACATACTCAGATCTTCACCAAACTTTGCAGGGATACATTGGATGTCAAGACACGTGGAAAAAACGTACAAAACAAGAGATTGGAGACATCAAGATTTTCGACGAATTTTTTAAGAATTTTCAAATTTTCAGAAAGGATGTTCCAGATAAGGTCAAAAACGACATACTCAGATCTTCACCAAACTTTGCAGGGATACATTGGAGGTCAAGACACGTGGAAAAAACGTACAAAACAAGAGATTGAAGACATCAAGGTTTTGGACGAATTTTTTAAAAATTTTCAAATTTTCAGATAGGAGGTTCCAGATAAGGTCAAAAACTACATACTCAGATCTTCACCAAACTTTGCAGGGATACATTGGATGTCAAGACACGTGGAAAAAACATACAAAACATAGGATTGGGGATATCAAGATTTTGGTCAAATTTTTTAAGAATTTTCAAATTTTCAGATAGGTGGTTCCATATAAGGTCAAAAACTACATACTCAGATCTTCACCAAACATTGCAGGGATACATTGGATGTCAAGAAACGTGGAAAAAACGTACAAAACAAGAGATTGGAGACATCAAGATTTTGGACGAATTTTTTAAGAATTTTCAAATTTTCAGATAGGAGGTTCCATATAAGGTCAAAAACTACATACTCAGATCTTCAACAAACATTGCAGGGATACATTGGATGTCAAGAAACGTGGAAAAAACGTACAAAACAAGAGATTGGAGACATCAAGATTTTGGACGAATTTTTGAAGAATTTTCAAATTTTCAGATAGGACGTTCCAGATAAGGTCAAAAACTACATACTCAGATATTCACCAAACGTTGCAGGGATACTTTGCATGTCAAGACACGTGGAAAAACGTACAAAACAAGAGATTGGAGACATCAAGATTTTCGACGAATTTTTTAAGAATTTTCAAATTTTCAGATGGGAGGTTCCAGATAAGGTCAAAAACGACATACTCAGATCTTCACCAAACTTTGCATGGATACATTGGATGTCAAGACACGTGGAAAAAACATACAAAACATAGGATTGGGGACATCAAGATTTTGGACGAATTTTTTAAGAATTTTCAAATTTTCAGAAAGGAGGTTCCATATAAGGTCAAAAACTACATACTCAGATCTTCACCAAACTTTGCAGGGATACATTGGAGGTCAAGACACGTGGAAAAAACGTACAAAACAAGAGATGGAAGACATCAAGATTTTGGACGATTTTTTTAAAAATTTTCAAATTTTCAGATAGGAGGTTCCAGATAAGGTCAAAAACTACATACTCAGATCTTCACCACACTTTGCAGGGATACATTGGATGTCAAGACACGAGGAAAAAACATACAAAACATAGGATTGGGGATATCAAGATTTTGGTCAATTTTTTTAAGAATTTTCAAATTTTCAGATAGGTGGTTCCATATAAGGTCAAAAACTACATACTCAGATCTTCACCAAACATTGCAGGGATACATTGGATGTCAAGAAACGTGGAAAAACATACAAAACATAGGATTGGAGACATCAAGATTTTGGACGAATTTTTGAAGAATTTTCAAATTTTCAGATAGGAGGTTCCAGATAAGGTCAAAAACTACATACTCAGATCTTCACCAAACGTTGCAGGGATACTTTGCATGTCAAGACACGTGGAAAAAACGTATAAAACAAGAGATTGGAGACATCAAGATTTTCGACGAATTTTTTAAGAATTTTCAAATTTTAAGATGGGAGGTTCCAGATAAGGTCAAAAACGACATACTCAGATCTTCACCAAACTTTGCAGGGATACATTGGATGTCAAGACACGTGGAAAAAACGTACAAAACAAGATATTGGGGACATCAAGATTTTGGACGAATTTTTTAAGAATTTTCAAATTTTCAGAAATGAGGTTCCAGATAAGGTCAAAAACTACATACTCAGATCTTCACCAAACTTTGCAGGGATACATTGGATGTCAAGACACGTGGAAAAAACGTACAAAACAAGAGATTGGAGACATCAAGATTTTCGACGAATTTTTTAAGAATTTTCAAATTTTCAGAAAGGATGTTCCAGATAAGGTCAAAAACGACATACTCAGATCTTCACCAAACTTTGCAGGGATACATTGGAGGTCAAGACACGTGGAAAAAACGTACAAAACAAGAGATTGAAGACATCAAGATTTTGGACGAATTTTTTAAAAATTTTCAAATTTTCAGATAGGAGGTTCCAGATAAGGTCAAAAACTACATACTCAGATCTTCACCAAACTTTGCAGGGATACATTGGATGTCAAGACACGTGGAAAAAACATACAAAACATAGGATTGGGGATATCAAGATTTTGGTCAAATTTTTTAAGAATTTTCAAATTTTCAGATAGGTGGTTCCATATAAGGTCAAAAACTACATACTCAGATCTTCACCAAACATTGCAGGGATACATTGGATGTCAAGAAACGTGGAAAAAACGTACAAAACAAGAGATTGGAGACATCAAGATTTTGGACGAATTTTTTAAGAATTTTCAAATTTTCAGATAGGAGGTTCCAGATAAGGTCAAAAACTACATACTCAGATCTTCACCAAACTTTGCAGGGATACATTGGATGTCAAGACACGTGGGAAAAACATACAAAACATAGGATTGGGGACATCAAGATTTTGGACGAATTTTTTAAGAATTTTCAAATTTTCAGAAAGGATGTTCCAGATAAGGTCAAAAACGACATACTCAGATCTTCACCAAACTTTGCAGGGATACATTGGATGTCAAGACACGTGGAAAAAACGTACACAACAAGAGATTGGAGACATCAAGATTTTGGACGAATTTTTTAAGAATTTTCAAATTTTCAGATAGGAGGTTCCAGATAAGGTCAAAAACTACATACTCAGATCTTCACCAAACATTGCAGGGATACATTGGATGTCAAGACACGTGGGAAAAACGTACAAAACAAGAGATTGGAGACATCAAGATTTTGGACGAATTTTTTAAGAATTTTCAAATTTTCAGATAGGAGGTTCCAGATAAGGTCAAAAACTACATACTCAGATCTTCACCAAACTTTGCAGGGATACATTGGATGTCAAAACACGTGGAAAAAACGTACAAAACAAGAGATTGGGGTCAAGATTTTGAACGGATTTTTTAGGAATTTTCAAATTTTCAGATGGGAGGTTCCAGATAAGGTCAAAAACTACATACTCAGATCTTCACCAAACTTTGCAGGGATACATTGGATATCAAGACACGTGGAAAAAACGTATAAAACAAGAGATTGGAGACATCAAGATTTTGGACGAATTTTTTAAGAATTTTCAAATTTTCAGAAAGGATGTTCCAGATAAGGTCAAAAACGACATACTCAGATCTTCACCAAACTCTGCAGGGATACATTGGATGTCAAGACACGGGGAAAAAACATACAAAACATAGGATTGGGGACATCAAGATTTTGGTCAAATTTTTTAAGAATTTTCAAATTTTCAGATAGGGGGTTCCATATAAGGTCAAGAACTACATACTCAGATCTTCACCAAACTTTGCAGGGATACATTGGATCTCAAGACACGTGGAAAAAACGTACAAAACAAGAGATTGGAGACATCAAGATTTTGGACGAATTTTTGAGGAATTTTCAAATTTTCAGAAATGAGGTTCCAGATAAGGTCAAAAACTACATACTTAGATCTTCACCAAACCTTGCAGGGATACATTGGATGTCAGGACACGTGGAAAAAACGTACAAAACAAGAGATTGGAGACATCAAGATTTTGGACGAATTTTTTAGGAATTTTCAAATTTTCAGATAGGAGGTTCCAGATAAGGTCAAAAACTACATACTCAGATCTTCACCAAACTTTGCAGGGATACTTTGCATGTCAAGACACGTGGAAAAAACGTACAAAACAAGAGATTGGAGACATCAAGATTTTCGACGAATTTTTTAAGAATTTTCAAATTTTCAGATGGGAGGTTCCAGATAAGGTCAAAAACGACATACTCAGATCTTCACCAAACTTTGCATGGATACATTGGATGTCAAGACACGTGGAAAAAACATACAAAACATAGGATTGGTGACATGAAGATTTTGGACGAATTTTTTAAGAATTTTCAAATTTTCAGAAAGGAGGTACCATATAAGGTCAAAAACTACATACTCAGATCTTCACCAAACTTTGCAGGGATACATTGGATGTGAAGACACGTGGAAAAAACGTACAAAACAAGAGATTGGAGACATCAAGATTTTGGACGAATTTTTTAAGAATTTTCAAATTTTCAGAAAGGAGGTTCCATATAAGGTCAAAAACTACATACTCAGATCTTCACCAAACTTTGCAGGGATACATTGGATGTCAAGACACGTGGAAAAAACGTACAAAACAGAAGATTGGAGACATCAAGATTTTGGACGAATTTTTTTAGAATTTTCAAATTTTCAGATGGGAGGTTCCAGATAAGGTCAAAAACTACATACTCAGATCTTCACCAAACTTTGCAGGGATACATTGGATGTCAAGACACGTGGAAAAAACGTACAAAACAAGAGATTGGAGACATCAAGATTTTGGAAGAATTTTTGAAGAATTTTCAAATTTTCAGATAGGAGGTTCCAGACAAAGTCAAAAACTACATACTCAGATCTTCACCAAACGTTGCAGGGATACTTTGCATGTCAAGACACGTGGAAAAAACGTACAAAACAAGAGTTTGGAGACATCAAGGTTTTCGACGAATTTTTTAAGAATTTTCAAATTTTCAGATGGGAGGTTCCAGATAAGGTCAAAAACGACATACTCAGATCTTCACCAAACTTTGCAGGGATACATAGGATGTCAAGACACGTGGAAAAAACGTACAAAACAAGAGATTGGGGACATCAAGATTTTGGACGAATTTTTTAAGAATTTTCAAATTTGCAGAAAGGAGGTTCCATATAAGGTCAAAAACTACATACTCAGATCTTCCCCAAACTTTGCAGGGATACATTGGATGTCAAGACACGTGGAAAAACGTACAAAACAAGAGATTGGAGACATCAAGATTTTGGACGAATTTTTTAAGAATTTTCAAATTTTCAGATAGGAGGTTCCAGATAAGGTCAAAAACTACATACTCAGATCTTCACCAAACTTTGCAGGGATACATTGGATGTCAAAACACGTGGAAAAAACGTACAAAACAAGAGATTGGGGTCAAGATTTTGAACGGATTTTTTAGGAATTTTCAAATTTTCAGATGGGAGGTTCCAGATAAGGTCAAAAACTACATACTCAGATCTTCACCAAACTTTGCAGGGATACATTGGATATCAAGACACGTGGAAAAAACGTATAAAACAAGAGATTGGAGACATCAAGATTTTGGACGAATTTTTTAAGAATTTTCAAATTTTCAGAAAGGATGTTCCAGATAAGGTCAAAAACGACATACTCAGATCTTCACCAAACTCTGCAGGGATACATTGGATGTCAAGACACGGGGAAAAAACATACAAAACATAGGATTGGGGACATCAAGATTTTGGTCAAATTTTTTAAGAATTTTCAAATTTTCAGATAGGGGGTTCCATATAAGGTCAAGAACTACATACTCAGATCTTCACCAAACTTTGCAGGGATACATTGGATCTCAAGACACGTGGAAAAAACGTACAAAACAAGAGATTGGAGACATCAAGATTTTGGACGAATTTTTGAGGAATTTTCAAATTTTCAGAAATGAGTTTCCAGATAAGGTCAAAAACTACATACTTAGATCTTCACCAAACCTTGCAGGGATACATTGGATGTCAGGACACGTGGAAAAAACGTACAAAACAAGAGATTGGAGACATCAAGATTTTGGACGAATTTTTTAGGAATTTTCAAATTTTCAGATAGGAGGTTCCAGATAAGGTCAAAAACTACATACTCAGATCTTCACCAAACTTTGCAGGGATACTTTGCATGTCAAGACACGTGGAAAAAACGTACAAAACAAGAGATTGGAGACATCAAGATTTTCGACGAATTTTTTAAGAATTTTCAAATTTTCAGATGGGAGGTTCCAGATAAGGTCAAAAACGACATACTCAGATCTTCACCAAACTTTGCATGGATACATTGGATGTCAAGACACGTGGAAAAAACATACAAAACAAAGGATTGGTGACATGAAGATTTTGGACGAATTTTTTAAGAATTTTCAAATTTTCAGAAAGGAGGTACCATATAAGGTCAAAAACTACATACTCAGATCTTCACCAAACTTTGCAGGGATACATTGGATGTGAAGACACGTGGAAAAAACGTACAAAACAAGAGATTGGAGACATCAAGATTTTGGACGAATTTTTTAAGAATTTTCAAATTTTCAGAAAGGAGGTTCCATATAAGGTCAAAAACTACATACTCAGATCTTCACCAAACTTTGCAGGGATACATTGGATGTCAAGACACGTGGAAAAAACGTACAAAACAGAAGATTGGAGACATCAAGATTTTGGACGAATTTTTTTAGAATTTTCAAATTTTCAGATGGGAGGTTCCAGATAAGGTCAAAAACTACATACTCAGATCTTCACCAAACTTTGCAGGGATACATTGGATGTCAAGACACGTGGAAAAAACGTACAAAACAAGAGATTGGAGACATCAAGATTTTGGAAGAATTTTTGAAGAATTTTCAAATTTTCAGATAGGAGGTTCCAGACAAAGTCAAAAACTACATACTCAGATCTTCACCAAACGTTGCAGGGATACTTTGCATGTCAAGACACGTGGAAAAAACGTACAAAACAAGAGTTTGGAGACATCAAGGTTTTCGACGAATTTTTTAAGAATTTTCAAATTTTCAGATGGGAGGTTCCAGATAAGGTCAAAAACGACATACTCAGATCTTCACCAAACTTTGCAGGGATACATAGGATGTCAAGACACGTGGAAAAAACGTACAAAACAAGAGATTGGGGACATCAAGATTTTGGACGAATTTTTTAAGAATTTTCAAATTTTCAGAAAGGAGGTTCCATATAAGGTCAAAAACTACATACTCAGATCTTCCCCAAACTTTGCAGGGATACATTGGATGTCAAGACACGTGGAAAAAACGTACAAAACAAGAGATTGGAGACATCAAGATTTTCGACGAATTTTTTAAGAATTTTCAAATTTTCAGAAAGGATGTTCCAGATAAGGTCAAAAACGACATACTCAGATCTTCACCAAACTTTGCAGGGATACATTGGAGGTCAAGACACGTGGAAAAAACGTACAAAACAAGAGATTGAAGACATCAAGATTTTGGACGAATTTTTTAAAAATTTTCAAATTTTCAGATAGGAGGTTCCAGATAAGGTCAAAAACTACATACTCAGATCTTCACCAAACTTTGCAGGGATACATTGGATGTCAAGACACGTGGAAAAAACATACAAAACATAGGATTGGGGATATCAAGATTTTGGTCAAATTTTTTAAGAATTTTCAAATTTTCAGATAGGTGGTTCCATATAAGGTCAAAAACTACATACTCAGATCTTCACCAAACATTGCAGGGATACATTGGATGTCAAGAAACGTGGAAAAAACGTACAAAACAAGAGATTGGAGACATCAAGATTTTGGACGAATTTTTTAAGAATTTTCAAATTTTCAGATAGGACGTTCCAGATAAGGTCAAAAACTACATACTCAGATATTCACCAAACGTTGCAGGGATACTTTGCATGTCAAGACACGTGGAAAAAACGTACAAAACAAGAGATTGGAGACATTAAGATTTTCGACGAATTTTTTAAGAATTTTCAAATTTTCAGATGGGAGGTTCCAGATAAGGTCAAAAACGACATACTCAGATCTTCACCAAACTTTGCATGGATACATTGGATGTCAAGACACGTGGAAAAAACATACAAAACATAGGATTGGGGACATCAAGATTTTGGACGAATTTTTTAAGAATTTTCAAATTTTCAGAAAGGAGGTTCCATATAAGGTCAAAAACTACATACTCAGATCTTCACCAAACTTTGCAGGGATACATTGGAGGTCAAGACACGTGGAAAAAACGTACAAAACAAGAGATGGAAGACATCAAGATTTTGGACGAATTTTTTAAAAATTTTCAAATTTTCAGATAGGAGGTTCCAGATAAGGTCAAAAACTACATACTCAGATCTTCACCACACTTTGCAGGGATACATTGGATGTCAAGACACGTTGAAAAAACATACAAAACATAGGATTGGGGATATCAAGATTTTGGTCAATTTTTTTAAGAATTTTCAAATTTTCAGATAGGTGGTTCCATATAAGGTCAAAAACTACATACTCAGATCTTCACCAAACATTGCAGGGATACATTGGATGTCAAGAAACGTGGAAAAACATACAAAACATAGGATTGGAGACATCAAGATTTTGGACGAATTTTTGAAGAATTTTCAAATTTTCAGATATGAGGTTCCAGATAAGGTCAAAAACTACATACTCAGATCTTCACCAAACGTTGCAGGGATACTTTGCATGTCAAGACACGTGGAAAAAACGTACAAAACAAGAGATTGGAGACATCAAGATTTTCGACGAATTTTTTAAGAATTTTCAAATTTTAAGATGGGAGGTTCCAGATAAGGTCAAAAACGACATACTCAGATCTTCACCAAACTTTGCAGGGATACATTGGATGTCAAGACACGTGGAAAAAACGTACAAAACAAGATATTGGGGACATCAAGATTTTGGACGAATTTTTTAAGAATTTTCAAATTTTCAGAAAGGAGGTTCCATATAAGGTCAAAAACTACATACTCAGATCTTCACCAAACTTTGCAGGGATACATTGGATGTCAAGACACGTGGAAAAAACGTACAAAACAAGAGATTGGAGACATCAAGATTTTCGACGAATTTTTTAAGAATTTTCAAATTTTCAGAAAGGATGTTCCAGATAAGGTCAAAAACGACATACTCAGATCTTCACCAAACTTTGCAGGGATACATTGGAGGTCAAGACACGTGGAAAAAACGTACAAAACAAGAGATTGAAGACATCAAGATTTTGGACGAATTTTTTAAAAATTTTCAAATTTTCAGATAGGAGTTTCCAGATAATGTCAAAAACTACATACTCAGATCTTCACCAAACTTTGCAGGGATACATTATTGGATGTCAAGACACGTGGAAAAAACATACAAAACATAGGATTGGGGATATCAAGATTTTGGTCAAATTTTTTAAGAATTTTCAAATTTTCAGATAGGTGGTTCCATATAAGGTCAAAAACTACATACTCAGATCTTCACCAAACATTGCAGGGATACATTGGATGTCAAGAAACGTGGAAAAAACGTACAAAACAAGAGATTGGAGACATCAAGATTTTGGACGAATTTTTGAAGAATTTTCAAATTTTCAGATAGGAGGTTCCAGACAAAGTCAAAAACTACATACTCAGATCTTCACCAAACGTTGCAGGGATACTTTGCATGTCAAGACACGTGGAAAAAACGTACAAAACAAGAGATTGGAGACATCAAGATTTTCGACGAATTTTTTAAGAATTTTCAAATTTTCAGATGGGAGGTTCCAGATAAGGTCAAAAACGACATACTCAGATCTTCACCAAACTTTGCAGGGATACATAGGATGTCAAGACACGTGGAAAAAACGTACAAAACAAGAGATTGGGGACATCAAGATTTTGGACGAATTTTTTAAGAATTTTCAAATTTTCAGAAAGGAGGTTCCATATAAGGTCAAAAACTACATACTCAGATCTTCACCAAACTTTGCAGGGATACATTGGATGTCAAGACACGTGGAAAAAACGTACAAAACAAGAGATTGGAGACATCAAGATTTTCGACGAATTTTTTAAGAATTTTCAAATTTTCAGAAAGGATGTTCCAGATAAGGTCAAAAACGACATACTCAGATCTTCACCAAACTTTGCAGGGATACATTGGAGGTCAAGACACGTGGAAAAAACGTACAAAACAAGAGATTGAAGACATCAAGATTTTGGACGAATTTTTTAAAAATTTTCAAATTTTCAGATAGGAGGTTCCAGATAAGGTCAAAAACTACATACTCAGATCTTCACCAAACTTTGCAGGGATACATTGGATGTCAAGACACGTGGAAAAAACATACAAAACATAGGATTGGGGATATCAAGATTTTGGTCAAATTTTTTAAGAATTTTCAAATTTTCAGATAGGTGGTTCCATATAAGGTCAAAAACTACATACTCAGATCTTCACCAAACATTGCAGGGATACATTGGATGTCAAGAAACGTGGAAAAAACGTACAAAACAAGAGATTGGAGACATCAAGATTTTGGACGAATTTTTTAAGAATTTTCAAATTTTCAGATAGGACGTTCCAGATAAGGTCAAAAACTACATACTCAGATATTCACCAAACGTTGCAGGGATACTTTGCATGTCAAGACACGTGGAAAAAACGTACAAAACAAGAGATTGGAGACATCTAGATTTTGGACGAATTTTTGAAGATTTTTCAAATTTTCAGATAGGAGGTTCCAGACAAAGTCAAAAACTACATACTCAGATCTTCACCAAACGTTGCAGGGATACTTTGCATGTCAAGACACGTGGAAAAAACGTACAAAACAAGAGATTGGAGACATCAAGATTTTCGACGAATTTTTTAAGAATTTTCAAATTTTCAGATGGGAGGTTCCAGATAAGGTCAAAAACGACATACTCAGATCTTCACCAAACTTTGCAGGGATACATAGGATGTCAAGACACGTGGAAAAAACGTACAAAACAAGAGATTGGGGACATCAAGATTTTGGACGAATTTTTTTACGAATTTTCAAATTTTCAGAAAGGAGGTTCCATATAAGGTCAAAAACTACATACTCAGATCTTCACCAAACTTTGCAGGGATACATTGGATGTCAAGACACGTGGAAAAAACGTACAAAACAAGAGATTGGAGACATCAAGATTTTCGACGAATTTTTTAAGAATTTTCAAATTTTCAGATGGGAGGTTCCAGATAAGGTCAAAAACGACATACTCAGATCTTCACCAAACTTTGCATGGATACATTGGATGTCAAGACACGTGGAAAAAACTTACAAAACATAGGATTGGGGACATCAAGATTTTGGACGAATTTTTTAAGAATTTTCAAATTTTCAGAAAGGAGGTTCCATATAAGATCAAAAACTACATACTCAGATCTTCACCAAACTTTGCAGGGATACATTGGAGGTCAAGTCACGTGGAAAAACGTACAAAACATAGGATTGGAGACATCAAGATTTTGGACGAATTTTTGAAGAATTTTCAAATTTTCAGATAGGAGGTTCCAGATAAGGTCAAAAACTTCATACTCAGATCTTCACCAAACGTTGCAGGGATACTTTGCATGTCAAGACACGTGGAAAAAACGTACAAAACAAGAGATTGGAGACATCAAGATTTTTGACGAATTTTTTAAGAATTTTCAAATTTTAAGATGGGAGGTTCCAGATAAGGTCAAAAACGACATACTCAGATCTTCACCAAACTTTGCAGGGATACATTGGATGTCAAGACACGTGGAAAAAACGTACAAAACAAGATATTGGGGACATCAAGATTTTGGACGATTTTTTTAAGAATTTTCAAATTTTCAGAAAGGAGGTTCCATATAAGGTCAAAAACTACATACTCAGATCTTCACCAAACTTTGCAGGGATACATTGGATGTCAAGACACGTGGAAAAAACGTACAAAACAAGAGATTGGAGACATCAAGATTTTGGACGAATTTTTTAAGAATTTTCAAATTTTCAGATGGGAGGTTCCAGATAAGGTCAAAAACGACATACTCAGATCTTAACCAAACTTTGCATGGATACATTGGATGTCAAGACACGTGGAAAAAACATACAAAACATAGGATTGGGGACATCAAGATTTTAGACGAATTTTTTAAGAATTTTCAAATTTTCAGAAAGGAGGTTCCATATAAGGTCAAAAACTACATACTCAGATCTTCACCAACCTTTGCAGGGATACATTGGATGTCAAGAAACGTGGAAAAAACGTACAAAACAAGAGATTGGAGACATCAAGATTTTGGATGATTTTTTTAAGAATTTTCAAATTTTCAGAAAGGAGGCTCCATATAAGGTCAAAAACTACATACTCAGATCTTCACCAAACTTTGCAGGGATACATTGGATGTCAAGACACGTGGAAAAAACGTACAAAACAAGAGATTGGTGTCATCAAGATTTTGGACGGATTTTTTAGGAATTTTCAAATTTTCAGATGAGAGGTTCCAGATAAGGTCAAAAACTACATACTCAGATCTTCACCAAACTTTGCAGGGATACATTGGATGTAAAGACACGTGAAAAAAACGTACAAAACAAGAGATTGGAGACATCAAGATTTTGGACGAATTTTTTAAGAATTTTCAAATTTTCAGAAAGGATGTTCCAGATAAGGTCAAAAACGACATACTCAGATCTTCACCAAACTTTGCAGGGATACATTGGATGTCAAGACACGTGGAAAGAACATACAAAACATAGGATTGGGGACATCAAGATTTTGGTCAAATTTTTTAAGAATTTTCAAATTTTCAGATAGGAGGTTCCATATAAGGTCAAAAACTACATACTCAGATCTTCAACAAACATTGCAGGGATACATTGGATGTCAAGACACGTGGAAAAACGTACAAAACAAGAGATTGGAGACATCAAGATTTTGGACGAATTTTTTAAGAATTTTCAAATTTTCAGATAGGAGGTTCCAGATAAGGTCAAAAACTACATACTCAGATCTTCACCAAACTTTGCAGGGATACATTGGATGTCAAGACACGTGGGAAAAACATACAAAACATAGGATTGGGGACATCAAGATTTTGGACGAATTTTTTAAGAATTTTCAAATTTTCAGAAAGGATGTTCCATATAAGGTCAAAAACGACATACTCAGATCTTCACCAAACTTTGCAGGGATACATTGGATGTCAAGACACGTGGAAAAAACGTACACAACAAGAGATTGGAGACATCAAGATTTTGGACGAATTTTTTAAGAATTTTCAAATTTTCAGATAGGAGGTTCCAGATAAGGTCAAAAACTACATACTCAGATCTTCACCAAACATTGCAGGGATACATTGGATGTCAAGACACGTGGGAAAAACGTACAAAACAAGAGATTGGAGACATCAAGATTTTGGACGAATTTTTTAAGAATTTTCAAATTTTCAGATAGGAGGTTCCAGATAAGGTCAAAAACTACATACTCAGATCTTCACCAAACTTTGCAGGGATACATTGGATGTCAAAACACGTGGAAAAAACGTACAAAACAAGAGATTGGGGTCATCAAGATTTTGAACGGATTTTTTAGGAATTTTCAAATTTTCAGATGGGAGGTTCCAGATAAGGTCAAAAACTACATACTCAGATCTTCACCAAACTTTGCAGGGATACATTGGATATCAAGACACGTGGAAAAAACGTATAAAACAAGAGATTGGAGACGTCAAGATTTTGGACGAATTTTTTAAGAATTTTCAAATTTTCAGAAAGGATGTTCCAGATAAGGTCAAAAACGACATACTCAAATCTTCACCAAACTCTGCAGGGATACATTGGATGTCAAGACACGGGGAAAAAACATACAAAACATAGGATTGGGGACATCAAGATTTTGGTCAAATTTTTTAAGAATTTTCAAATTTTCAGATAGGGGGTTCCATATAAGGTCAAGAACTACATACTCAGATCTTCACCAAACTTTGCAGGGATACATTGGATGTCAAGACACGTGGAAAAAACGTACAAAACAAGAGATTGGAGACATCAAGATTTTGGACGAATTTTTTAAGAATTTTCAAATTTTCAGAAAGGAGGTTCCATATAAGGTCAAAAACTACATACTCAGATCTTCACCAAACTTTGCAGGGATACATTGGATGTCAAGACACGTGGAAAAAACGTACAAAACAGAAGATTGGAGACATCAAGATTTTGGACGAATTTTTGAGGAATTTTCAAATTTTCAGAAATGAGGTTCCAGATAAGGTCAAAAACTACATACTTAGATCTTCACCAAACCTTGCAGGGATACATTGGATGTCAGGACACGTGGAAAAAACGTACAAAACAAGAGATTGGAGACATCAAGATTTTGGACGAATTTTTTAAGAATTTTCAAATTTTCAGATAGGAGGTTCCAGATAAGGTCAAAAACTACATACTCAGATCTTCACCAAACTTTGCAGGGATACTTTGCATGTCAAGACTCGTGGAAAAAACGTACAAAACAAGAGATTGGAGACATCAAGATTTTCGACGAATTTTTTAAGAATTTTCAAATTTTCAGATGGGAGGTTCCAGATAAGGTCAAAAACGACATACTCAGATCTTCACCAAACTTTGCATGGATACATTGGATGTCAAGACACGTGGAAAAAACATACAAAACATAGGATTGGTGACATGAAGATTTTGGACGAATTTTTTAAGAATTTTCAAATTTTCAGAAAGGAGGTACCATATAAGGTCAAAAACTACATACTCAGATCTTCACCAAACTTTGCAGGGATACATTGGATGTGAAGACACGTGGAAAAAACGTACAAAACAAGAGATTGGAGACATCAAGATTTTGGACGAATTTTTTAAGAATTTTCAAATTTTCAGAAAGGAGGTTCCATATAAGGTCAAAAACTACATACTCAGATCTTCACCAAACTTTGCAGGGATACATTGGATGTCAAGACACGTGGAAAAAACGTACAAAACAGAAGATTGGAGACATCAAGATTTTGGACGAATTTTTTAAGAATTTTCAAATTTTCAGATGGGAGGTTCCAGATAAGGTCAAAAACTACATACTCAGATCTTCACCAAACTTTGCAGGGATACATTGGATGTCAAGACACGTGGAAAAAACGTACAAAACAAGAGATTGGAGACATCAAGATTTTGGACGAATTTTAGAAGAATTTTCAAATTTTCAGATAGGAGGTTCCAGACAAGGTCAAAAACTACATACTCAGATCTTCACCAAACGTTGCAGGGATACTTTGCATGTCAAGACACGTGGAAAAAACGTACAAAACAAGAGATTGGAGACATCAAGATTTTCGACGAATTTTTTAAGAATTTTCAAATTTTCAGATGGGAGGTTCCAGATAAGGTCAAAAACGACATACTCAGATCTTCACCAAACTTAGCAGGGATACATAGGATGTCAAGACACGTGGAAAAAACGTACAAAACAAGAGATTGGGGACATCAAGATTTTGGACGAATTTTTTAAGAATTTTCAAATTTTCAGAAAGGAGGTTCCATATAAGGTCAAAAACTACATACTCAGATCTTCACCAAACTTTGCAGGGATACATTGGATGTCAAGACACGTGGAAAAAACGTACAAAACAAGAGATTGGAGACATCAAGATTTTCGACGAATTTTTTAAGAATTTTCAAATTTTCAGAAAGGATGTTCCAGATAAGGTCAAAAACGACATACTCAGATCTTCACCAAACTTTGCAGGGATACATTGGAGGTCAAGACACGTGGAAAAAACGTACAAAACAAGAGATTGAAGACATCAAGATTTTGGACGAATTTTTTAAAAATTTTCAAATTTTCAGATAGGAGGTTCCAGATAAGGTCAAAAACTACATACTCAGATCTTCACCAAACTTTGCAGGGATACATTGGATGTCAAGACACGTGGAAAAAACATACAAAACATAGGATTGGGGATATCAAGATTTTGGTCAAATTTTTTAAGAATTTTCAAATTTTCAGATAGGTGGTTCCATATAAGGTCAAAAACTACATACTCAGATCTTCACCAAACATTGCAGGGATACATTGGATGTCAAGAAACGTGGAAAAAACGTACAAAACAAGGGATTGGAGACATCAAGATTTTGGACGAATTTTTGAAGAATTTTCAAATTTTCAGATAGGACGTTCCAGATAAGGTCAAAAACTACATACTCAGATATTCACCAAACGTTGCAGGGATACTTTGCATGTCAAGACACGTGGAAAAAACGTACAAAACAAGAGATTGGAGACATCAAGATTTTGGAGGAATTTTTTAAGAATTTTCAAATTTTCAGATGGGAGGTTCCAGATAAGGTCAAAAACGACATACTCAGATCTTCACCAAACTTTGCATGGATACATTGGATGTCAAGACACGTGGAAAAAACATACAAAACATAGGATTGGGGACATCAAGATTTTGGACGAATTTTTTAAGAATTTTCAAATTTTCAGAAAGGAGGTTCCATATAAGGTCAAAAACTACATACTCAGATCTTCACCAAACTTTGCAGGGATACATTGGATGTCAAGAAACGTGGAAAAAACGTACAAAACAAGAGATTGGAGACATCGATTTTGGATGAATTTTTTAAGAATTTTCAAATTTTCAGAAAGGAGGCTCCTTATAAAGTCAAAAACTACATACTCAGATCTTCACCAAACTTTGCAGGGATACATTGGATGTCAAGACACGTGGAAAAAACGTACAAAACAAGAGAGTGGAGACATCAAGATTTAGGACGAATATTTGAAGAATTTTCAAATTTTCAGAAAGGAGGTTCCAGATAAGGTCAAAAACTACATACTCAGATCTTCACCAAACTTTGCAGGGATACATTGGATGTCAAGACACGTGGAAAAAACGTACAAAACAAGAGATTGGTGTCATCAAGATTTTGGAAGGATTTTTTAGGAATTTTCAAATTTTCAGATGAGAGGTTCCAGATAAGGTCAAAAACTACATACTCAGATCTTCACCAAACTTTGCAGGGATACATTGGATGTGAAGACACGTGAAAAAAACGTACAAAACAAGAGATTGGAGACATCAAGATTTTGGACGAATTTTTTAAGAATTTTCAAATTTTCAGAAAGGATGTTCCAGATAAGGTCAAAAACGACATACTCAGATCTTCACCAAACTTTGCAGGGATACATTGGATGTCAAGACACGTGGAAAGAACATACAAAACATAGGATTGGGGACATCAAGATTTTGGTCAAATTTTTTAAGAATTTTCAAATTTTCAGATAGGAGGTTCCATATAAGGTCAAAAACTACATACTCAGATCTTCAACAAACATTGCAGGGATACATTGGATGTCAAGACACGTGGAAAAACGTACAAAACAAGAGATTGGAGACATCAAGATTTTGGACGAATTTTTTAAGAATTTTCAAATTTTCAGATAGGAGGTTCCAGATAAGGTCAAAAACTACATACTCAGATCTTCACCAAACTTTGCAGGGATACATTGGATGTCAAGACACGTGGGAAAAACATACAAAACATAGGATTGGGGACATCAAGATTTTGGTCAAATTTTTTAAGAATTTTCAAATTTTCAGATAGGAGGTTCCATATAAGGTCAAAAACTACATATTCAGATCTTCAACAAACATTGCAGGGATACATTGGATGTCAAGACACGTGGAAAAACGTACAAAACAAGAGATTGGAGACATCAAGATTTTGGACGAATTTTTGAAGAATTTTCAAATTTTCAGAAAGGAGGTTCCAGATAAGGTCAAAAACGACATACTCAGATCTTCACCAAACTTTGCAGGGATACATTGGATGTCAAGACACGTGGAAAAAACGTACAAAACAAGAGATTGGAGACATCAAGATTTTGGACGAATTTTTTAAGAATTTTCAAATTTTCAGATAGGAGGTTCCAGATAAGGTCAAAAACTACATACTCAGATCTTCACCAAACTTTGCAGGGATACATTGGATGTCAAAACACGTGGAAAAAACGTACAAAACAAGAGATTGGGGTCATCAAGATTTTGAACGGATTTGTTAGGAATTTTCAAATTTTCAGATGGGAGGTTCCAGATAAGGTCAAAAACTACATACTCAGATCTTCACCAAACTTTGCAGGGATACATTGGATATCAAGACACGTGGAAAAAACGTATAAAACAAGAGATTGGAGACGTCAAGATTTTGGACGAATTTTTTAAGAATTTTCAAATTTTCAGAAAGGATGTTCCAGATAAGGTCAAAAACGACATACTCAGATCTTCACCAAACTCTGCAGGGATACATTGGATGTCAAGACACGGGGAAAAAACATACAAAACATAGGATTGGGGACATCAAGGTTTTGGTCAAATTTTTTAAGAATTTTCAAATTTTCAGATAGGAGGTTCCATATATGGTCAAGAACTACATACTCAGATCTTTACCAAACTTTGCAGGGATACATTGGATGTCAAGACACGTGGAAAAAACGTACAAAACAAGAGATTGGAGACATCAAGATTTTGGACGAATTTTTGAAGAATTTTCAAATTTTCAGAAATGAGGTTCCAGATAAGGTTAAAAACTACATACTCAGATCTTCACCAAACTTTGCAGGGATACATTGGATGTCAGGACACGTGGAAAAAACGTACAAAACAAGAGATTGGAGACATCAAGATTTTGGACGAATTTTTTAAGAATTTTCAAATTTTCAGATGGGAGGTTCCAGATAAGGTCAAAAACTACATACTCAGATCTTCACCAAACTTTGCAGGGATACTTTGCATGTCAAGACACGTGGAAAAAACGTACAAAACAAGAGATTGGAGACATCAAGATTTTCGACGAATTTTTTAAGAATTTTCAAATTTTCAGAAAGGAGGTTCCATATAAGGTCAGAAACTACATACTCAGATCTTCACCAAACTTTGCAGGGATACATTGGATGTCAAGACACTTGGAAAAAACGTACAAAACAGAAGATTGGAGACATCAAGATTTTGGACGAATTTTTTAAGAATTTTCAAATTTTCAGATGGGAGGTTCCAGATAAGGTCAAAAACTACATACTCAGATCTTCACCAAACTTTGCAGGGATACATTGGATGTCAAGACACGTGGAAAAAACGTACAAAACAAGAGATTGGAGACATCAAGATTTTGGACGAATTTTTGAAGAATTTTCAAATTTTCAGATAGGAGGTTCCAGATAAGGTCAAAAACTACATACTCAGATCTTCACCAAACGTTGCAGGGATACTTTGCATGTCAAGACACGTGGAAAAAACGTACAAAACAAGAGATTGGAGACATCAAGATTTTCGACGAATTTTTTAAGAATTTTCAAATTTTCAGATGGGAGGTTCCAGATAAGGTCAAAAACGACATACTCAGATCTTCACCAAACTTTGCAGGGATACATTGGATGTCAAGACACGTGGAAAAAACGTACAAAACAAGAGATTGGGGACATCAAGATTTTGGACGAATTTTTTAAGAATTTTCAAATTTTCAGAAAGGATGTTCCAGATAAGGTCAAAAACGACATACTCAGATCTTCACCAAACTTTGCAGGGATACATTGGAGGTCAAGACACGTGGAAAAAACGTACAAAACAAGAGATTGAAGACATCAAGATTTTGGACGAATTTTTTAAAAATTTTCAAATTTTCGGATAGGAGGTTCCAGATAAGGTCAAAAACTACATACTCAGATCTTCACCAAACTTTGCAGGGATACATTGGATGTCAAGACACGTGGAAAAAACATACAAAACATAGGATTGGCGATATCAAGATTTTGGTCAAATTTTTTAAGAATTTTCAAATTTTCAGATAGGTGGTTCCATATAAGGTCAAAAACTACATACTCAGATCTTCACCAAACATTGCAGGGATACATTGGATGTCAAGAAACGTGGAAAAAACGTACAAAACAAGAGATTGGTGTCATCAAGATTTTGGAAGAATTTTTTAGGAATTTTCAAATTTTCAGATGAGAGTTTCCAGATAAGGTCAAAAACTACATACTCAGATCTTCACCAAACTTTGCAGGGATACATTGAATGTGAAGACACGTGAAAAAAAACGTACAAAACAAGAGATTGGAGACATCAAGATTTTGGACGAATTTTTTAAGAATTTTCAAATTTTCAGAAAGGATGTTCCAGATAAGGTCAAAAACGACATACTCAGATCTTCACCAAACTTTGCAGGGATACATTGGATGTCAAGACACGTGGAAAGAACATACAAAACATAGGATTGGGGACATCAAGATTTTGGTCAAATTTTTTAAGAATTTTCAAATTTTCAGATAGGAGGTTCCATATAAGGTCAAAAACTACATACTCAGATCTTCAACAAACATTGCAGGGATACATTGGATGTCAAGACACTTGTAAAAACGTACAAAACAAGAGATTGGAGACATCAAGATTTTGGACGAATTTTTTACGAATTTTCAAATTTTCAGATAGGAGGTTCCAGATAAGGTCAAAAACTACATACTCAGATCTTCACCAAACTTTGCAGGGATACATTGGATGTCAAGACACGTGGGAAAAACATACAAAACATAGGATTGGGGACATCAAGATTTTGGTCAAATTTTTTAAGAATTTTCAAATTTTCAGATAGGAGGTTCCATATAAGGTCAAAAACTACATACTCAGATCTTCACCAAAGATTGCTGGGATACATTGGATGTCAAGACACGTGGAAAAAACGTACAAAACAAGAGATTGGAGACATCAAGATTTTGGACGAATTTTTTAAGAATTTTCAAATTTTCAGATGGGAGGTTCCAGATAAGGTCAAAAACTACATACTCAGATCTTCACCAAACTTTGCAGGGATACATTGGATGTCAAGACACGTGGAAAAAACGTACAAAACAAGAGATTGGAGACGTCAAGATTTTGGACGAATTTTTTAAGAATTTTCAAATTTTCAGAAAGGATGTTCCAGATAAGGTCAAAAACGACATACTCAGATCTTCACCAAACTTTGCAGGGATACATTGGATGTCAAGACACGTGGAAAAAACGTACAAAACAAGAGATTGGAGACATCAAGATTTTGGACGAATTTTTTAAGAATTTTCAAATTTTCAGAAAGGATGTTCCAGATAAGGTCAAAAACGACATACTCAGATCTTCACCAAACTTTGCAGGGATACACTGGATGTCAAGACACGTGGAAAAAACGTACAAAACAAGAGATTTTAGACATCAAGATTTTGGACGAATTTTTGAAGAATTTTCAAATTTTCAGATAGGAGGTTCCAGACAAAGTCAAAAACTACATACTCAGATCTTCACCAAACGTTGCAGGGATACTTTGCATGTCAAGACACGTGGAAAAAACGTACAAAACAAGAGATTGGAGACATCAAGATTTTCGACGAATTTTTGAAGAATTTTCAAATTTTCAGATGGGAGGTTCCAGATAAGGTCAAAAACGACATACTCAGATCTTCACCAAACTTTGCAGGGATACATAGGATGTCAAGACACGTGGAAAAAACGTACAAAACAAGATATTGGGGACATCAAGATTTTGGACGAATTTTTTAAGAATTTTCAAATTTTCAGATGGGAGGTTCCATATAAGGTCAAAAACTACATACTCAGATCTTCACCAAACTTTGCAGGGATACATTGGATGTCAAGACACGTGGAAAAAACGTACAAAACAAGAGATTGGAGACATCAAGATTTTCGACGAATTTTTTAAGAATTTTCAAATTTTCAGAAAGGAGGTTCCATATAAGGTCAAAAACGACATACTCAGATCTTCACCAAACTTTGCAGGGATACATTGGATGTCAAGACACGTGGAAAAAACGTACAAAACAAGAGATTGAAGACATCAAGATTTTGGACGAATTTTTTAAAAATTTTCAAATTTTCAGATAGGAGGTTCCAGATAAGGTCAAAAACTACATACTCAGATCTTCACCAAACTTTGCAGGGATACATTGGATGTCAAGACACGTGGAAAAAACGTACAAAACAAGAGATTGAAGACATCAAGATTTTGGACGAATTTTTTAAAAATTTTCAAATTTTCAGATAGGAGGTTCCAGATAAGGTCAAAAACTACATACTCAGATATTCACCAAACGTTGCAGGGATACTTTGCATGTCAAGACACGTGGAAAAAACGTACAAAACAAGAGATTGGAGACATCAAGATTTTCGACGAATTTTTTAAGAATTTTCAAATTTTCAGATGGGAGGTTCCAGATAAGGTCAAAAACGACATACTCAGATCTTCACCAAACTTTGCATGGATACATTGGATGTCAAGACACGTGGAAAAAACATACAAAACATAGGATTGGGGACATCAAGATTTTGGACGAATTTTTTAAGAATTTTCAAATTTTGAGAAAGGAGGTTCCATATAAGGTCAAAAACTACATACTCAGATCTTCACCAAACTTTGCAGGGATACATTGGAGGTAAAGACACGTGGAAAAAACGTACAAAACAAGAGATGGAAGACATCAAGATTTTGGACGAATTTTTGAAGAATTTTCAAATTTTCAGATAGGACGTTCCAGATAAGGTCAAAAACTACATACTCAGATATTCACCAAACGTTGCAGGGATACTTTGCATGTCAAGACACGTGGAAAAAACGTACAAAACAAGAGATTGGAGACATCAAGATTTTGGACGAATTTTTGAAGAATTTTCAAATTTTCAGATAGGAGGTTCCAGACAAAGTCAAAAACTACATACTCAGATCTTCACCAAACGTTGCAGGGATACTTTGCATGTCAAGACACGTGGAAAAAACGTACAAAACAAGAGATTGGAGAAATCAAGATTTTCGACGAATTTTTTAAGAATTTTCAAATTTTCAGATGGGAGGTTCCAGATAAGGTCAAAAACGACATACTCAGATCTTCACCAAACTTTGCAGGGATACATAGGATGTCAAGACACGTGGAAAAAACGTACAAAACAAGAGATTGGGGACATCAAGATTTTGGACGAATTTTTTAAGAATTTTCAAATTTTCAGAAAGGAGGTTCCATATAAGGTCAAAAACTACATACTCAGATCTTCACCAAACTTTGCAGGGATACATTGGATGTCAAGACACGTGGAAAAAACGTACAAAACAAGAGATTGGAGACATCAAGATTTTCGACGAATTTTTTAAAAATTTTCAAATTTTCAGATAGGAGGTTCCAGATAAGATCAAAAACTACATACTCAGATCTTCACCAAACTTTGCAGGGATACATTGGATGTCAAGACACGTGGAAAAAACATACAAAACATAGGATTGGGGATATCAAGATTTTGGTCAAATTTTTTAAGAATTTTCAAATTTTCAGATAGGTGGTTCCATATAAGGTCAAAAACTACATACTCAGATCTTCACCAAACATTGCAGGGATACATTGGATGTCAAGAAACGTGGAAAAAACGTACAAAACAAGAGATTGGAGACATCAAGATTTTGGACGAATTTTTGAAGAATTTTCAAATTTTCAGATAGGACGTTCCAGATAAGGTCAAAAACTACATACTCAGATATTCACCAAACGTTGCAGGGATACTTTGCATGTCAAGACACGTGGAAAAAACGTACAAAACAAGAGATTGGAGACATCAAGGTTTTGGACGAATTTTTGAAGAATTTTCAAATTTTCAGATAGGAGGTTCCAGACAAAGTCAAAAACTACATACTCAGATCTTCACCAAACGTTGCAGGGATACTTTGCATGTCAAGACACGTGGAAGAAACGTACAAAACAAGAGATTGGAGACATCAAGATTTTCGACGAATTTTTTAAGAATTTTCAAATTTTCAGATGGGAGGTTCCAGATAAGGTCAAAAACGACATACTCAGATCTTCACCAAACTTTGCAGGGATACATAGGATGTCAAGACACGTGGAAAAAACGTACAAAACAAGAGATTGGGGACATCAAGATTTTGGACGAATTTTTTAAGAATTTTCAAATTTTCAGAAAGGAGGTTCCATATAAGGTCAAAAACTACATACTCAGATCTTCACCAAACTTTGCAGGGATACATTGGATGTCAAGACACGTGGAAAAAACGTACAAAACAAGAGATTGGAGACATCAAGATTTTCGACGAATTTTTTAAGAATTTTCAAATTTTCAGAAAGGATGTTCCAGATAAGGTCAAAAACGACATACTCAGATCTTCACCAAACTTTGCAGGGATACATTGGAGGTCAAGACACGTGGAAAAAACGTACAAAACAAGAGATTGAAGACATCAAGATTTTGGACGAATTTTTTAAAAATTTTCAAATTTTCAGATAGGAGGTTCCAGATAAGGTCAAAAACTACATACTCAGATCTTCACCAAACTTTGCAGGGATACATTGGATGTCAAGACACGTGGAAAAAACATACAAAACATAGGATTGGGGATATCAAGATTTTGGTCAAATTTTTTAAGAATTTTCAAATTTTCAGATAGGTGGTTCCATATAAGGTCAAAAACTACATACTCAGATCTTCACCAAACATTGCAGGGATACATTGGATGTCAAGAAACGTGGAAAAAACGTACAAAACAAGAGATTGGAGACATCAAGATTTTGGACGAATTTTTGAAGAATTTTCAAATTTTCAGATAGGACGTTCCAGATAAGGTCAAAAACTACATACTCAGATATTCACCAAACGTTGCAGGGATACTTTGCATGTCAAGACACGTGGAAAAAACGTACAAAACATAGGATTGGGGACAACAAAGGTTTTTGTCAAATATTTTTAAGAATTTTCAAATTTTCAGATAAGAGGTTCCATATAAGGTCAAAAACTACATACTCAGATCTTCACCAAACATTGCAGGGATACATTGGATGTCAAGACACGTGGAAAAAACATACAAAACATAGGATTGGGGACATCAAGATTTTGGACGAATTTTTTAAGAATTTTCAAATTTTCAGAAAGGAGGTTCCATATAAGGTCAAAAACTACATACTCAGATCTTCACCAAACTTTGCAGGGATACATTGGAGGTCAAGACACGTGGAAAAAACGTACAAAACAAGAGATGGAAGACATCAAGATTTTGGACGAATTTTTTAAAAATTTTCAAATTTTCAGATAGGAGGTTCCAGATAAGGTCAAAAACTACATACTCAGATCTTCACCACACTTTGCAGGGATACATTGGATGTCAAGACACGTGGAAAAAACATACAAAACATAGGATTGGGGATATCAAGATTTTGGTCAATTTTTTTAAGAATTTTCAAATTTTCAGATAGGTGGTTCCATATAAGGTCAAAAACTACATACTCAGATCTTCACCAAACATTGCAGGGATACATTGGATGTCAAGAAACGTGGAAAAACATACAAAACATAGGATTGGAGACATCAAGATTTTGGACGAATTTTTGAAGAATTTTCAAATTTTCAGATAGGAGGTTCCAGATAAGGTCAAAAACTACATACTCAGATCTTCACCAAACGTTGCAGGGATACTTTGCATGTCAAGACACGTGGAAAAAACGTACAAAACAAGAGATTGGAGACATCAAGATTTTCGACGAATTTTTTAAGAATTTTCAAATTTTAAGATGGGAGGTTCCAGATAAGGTCAAAAACGACATACTCAGATCTTCACCAAACTTTGCAGGGATACATTGGATGTCAAGACACGTGGAAAAAACGTACAAAACAAGATATTGGGGACATCAAGATTTTGGACGAATTTTTTAAGAATTTTCAAATTTTCAGAAAGGAGGTTCCATATAAGGTCAAAAACTACATACTCAGATCTTCACCAAACTTTGCAGGGATACATTGGATGTCAAGACACGTGGAAAAAACGTACAAAACAAGAGATTGGAGACATCAAGATTTTCGACGAATTTTTTAAGAATTTTCAAATTTTCAGAAAGGAGGTTCCATATAAGGTCAAAAACGACATACTCAGATCTTCACCAAACTTTGCAGGGATACATTGGATGTCAAGACACGTGGAAAAAACGTACAAAACAAGAGATTGAAGACATCAAGATTTTGGACGAATTTTTTAAAAATTTTCAAATTTTCAGATAGGAGGTTGCAGATAAGGTCAAAAACTACATACTCAGATCTTCACCAAACTTTGCAGGGATACATTGGATGTCAAGACACGTGGAAAAAACGTACAAAACAAGAGATTGAAGACATCAAGATTTTGGACGAATTTTTTAAAAATTTTCAAATTTTCAGATAGGAGGTTCCAGATAAGGTCAAAAACTACATACTCAGATCTTCACCAAACTTTGCAGGGATACATTGGATGTCAAGACACGTGGAAAAAACATACAAAACATAGGATTGGGGATATCAAGATTTTGGTCAAATTTTTTAAGAATTTTCAAATTTTCAGATAGGTGGTTCCATATAAGGTCAAAAACTACATACTCAGATTTTCACCAAACATTGCAGGGATACATTGGATGTCAAGAAACGTGGAAAAAACGTACAAAACAAGAGATTGGAGACATCAAGATTTTGGACGAATTTTTGAAGAATTTTCAAATTTTCAGATAGGACGTTCCAGATAAGGTCAAAAACTACATACTCAGATATTCACCAAACGTTGCAGGGATACTTTGCATGTCAAGACACGTGGAAAAAACGTACAAAACAAGAGATTGGAGACATCAAGATTTTCGACGAATTTTTTAAGAATTTTCAAATTTTCAGATGGGAGGTTCCAGATAAGGTCAAAAACGACATACTCAGATCTTCACCAAACTTTGCATGGATACATTGGATGTCAAGACACGTGGAAAAAACATACAAAACATAGGATTGGGGACATCAAGATTTTGGACGAATTTTTTAAGAATTTTCAAATTTTCAGAAAGGAGGTTCCATATAAGGTCAAAAACTACATACTCAGATCTTCACCAAACTTTGCAGGGATACATTGGAGGTAAAGACACGTGGAAAAAACGTACAAAACAAGAGATGGAAGACATCAAGATTTTGGACGAATTTTTGAAGAATTTTCAAATTTTCAGATAGGACGTTCCAGATAAGGTCAAAAACTACATACTCAGATATTCACCAAACGTTGCAGGGATACTTTGCATGTCAAGACACGTGGAAGAAACGTACAAAACAAGAGATTGGAGACATCAAGATTTTCGACGAATTTTTTAAGAATTTTCAAATTTTCAGATGGGAGGTTCCAGATAAGGTCAAAAACGACATACTCAGATCTTCACCAAACTTTGCAGGGATACATAGGATGTCAAGACACGTGGAAAAAACGTACAAAACAAGAGATTGGGGACATCAAGATTTTGGACGAATTTTTTAAGAATTTTCAAATTTTCAGAAAGGAGGTTCCATATAAGGTCAAAAACTACATACTCAGATCTTCACCAAACTTTGCAGGGATACATTGGATGTCAAGACACGTGGAAAAAACGTACAAAACAAGAGATTGGAGACATCAAGATTTTCGACGAATTTTTTAAGAATTTTCAAATTTTCAGAAAGGATGTTCCAGATAAGGTCAAAAACGACATACTCAGATCTTCACCAAACTTTGCAGGGATACATTGGAGGTCAAGACACGTGGAAAAAACGTACAAAACAAGAGATTGAAGACATCAAGATTTTGGACGAATTTTTTAAAAATTTTCAAATTTTCAGATAGGAGGTTCCAGATAAGGTCAAAAACTACATACTCAGATCTTCACCAAACTTTGCAGGGATACATTGGATGTCAAGACACGTGGAAAAAACATACAAAACATAGGATTGGGGATATCAAGATTTTGGTCAAATTTTTTAAGAATTTTCAAATTTTCAGATAGGTGGTTCCATATAAGGTCAAAAACTACATACTCAGATCTTCACCAAACATTGCAGGGATACATTGGATGTCAAGAAACGTGGAAAAAACGTACAAAACAAGAGATTGGAGACATCAAGATTTTGGACGAATTTTTGAAGAATTTTCAAATTTTCAGATAGGACGTTCCAGATAAGGTCAAAAACTACATACTCAGATATTCACCAAACGTTGCAGGGATACTTTGCATGTCAAGACACGTGGAAAAAACGTACAAAACAAGAGATTGGAGACATCAAGATTTTCGACGAATTTTTTAAGAATTTTCAAATTTTCAGATGGGAGGTTCCAGATAAGGTCAAAAACGACATACTCAGATCTTCACCAAACTTTGCATGGATACATTGGATGTCAAGACACGTGGAAAAAACATACAAAACATAGGATTGGGGACATCAAGATTTTGGACGAATTTTTTAAGAATTTTCAAATTTTCAGAAAGGAGGTTCCATATAAGGTCAAAAACTACATACTCAGATCTTCACCAAACTTTGCAGGGATACATTGGAGGTCAAGACACGTGGAAAAAACGTACAAAACAAGAGATGGAAGACATCAAGATTTTGGACGAATTTTTTAAAAATTTTCAAATTTTCAGATAGGAGGTTCCAGATAAGGTCAAAAACTACATACTCAGATCTTCACCACACTTTGCAGGGATACATTGGATGTCAAGACACGTGGAAAAAACATACAAAACATAGGATTGGGGATATCAAGATTTTGGTCAATTTTTTTAAGAATTTTCAAATTTTCAGATAGGTGGTTCCATATAAGGTCAAAAACTACATACTCAGATCTTCACCAAACATTGCAGGGATACATTGGATGTCAAGAAACGTGGAAAAACATACAAAACATAGGATTGGAGACATCAAGATTTTGGACGAATTTTTGAAGAATTTTCAAATTTTCAGATAGGAGGTTCCAGATAAGGTCAAAAACTACATACTCAGATCTTCACCAAACGTTGCAGGGATACTTTGCATGTCAAGACACGTGGAAAAAACGTACAAAACAAGAGATTGGAGACATCAAGATTTTCGACGAATTTTTTAAGAATTTTCAAATTTTAAGATGGGAGGTTCAAGATAAGGTCAAAAACGACATACTCAGATCTTCACCAAACTTTGCAGGGATACATTGGATGTCAAGACACGTGGAAAAAACGTACAAAACAAGATATTTGGGACATCAAGATTTTGGACGAATTTTTTAAGAATTTTTAAATTTTCAGAAAGGAGGTTCCATATAAGGTCAAAAACTACATACTCAGATCTTCACCAAACTTTGCAGGGATACATTGGATGTCAAGACACGTGGAAAAAACGTACAAAACAAGAGATTGGAGACATCAAGATTTTCGACGAATTTTTTAAGAATTTTCAAATTTTCAGAAAGGAGGTTCCATATAAGGTCAAAAACTACATACTCAGATCTTCACCAAACTTTGCAGGGATACATTGGATGTCAAGACACGTGGAAAAAACGTACAAAACAAGAGATTGAAGACATCAAGATTTTGGACGAATTTTTTAAAAATTTTCAAATTTTCAGATAGGAGGTTCCAGATAAGGTCAAAAACTACATACTCAGATCTTCACCAAACTTTGCAGGGATACATTGGATGTCAAGACACGTGGAAAAAACGTACAAAACAAGAGATTGAAGACATCAAGATTTTGGACGAATTTTTTAAAAATTTTCAAATTTTCAGATAGGAGGTTCCAGATAAGGTCAAAAACTACATACTCAGATCTTCACCAAACTTTGCAGGGATACATTGGATGTCAAGACACGTGGAAAAAACATACAAAACATAGGATTGGGGATATCAAGATTTTGGTCAAATTTTTTAAGAATTTTCAAATTTTCAGATAGGTGGTTCCATATAAGGTCAAAAACTACATACTCAGATCTTCACCAAACATTGCAGGGATACATTGGATGTCAAGAAACGTGGAAAAAACGTACAAAACAAGAGATTGGAGACATCAAGATTTTGGACGAATTTTTGAAGAATTTTCAAATTTTCAGATAGGACGTTCCAGATAAGGTCAAAAACTACATACTCAGATATTCACCAAACGTTGCAGGGATACTTTGCATGTCAAGACACGTGGAAAAAACGTACAAAACAAGAGATTGGAGACATCAAGATTTTCGACGAATTTTTTAAGAATTTTCAAATTTTCAGATGGGAGGTTCCAGATAAGATCAAAAACGACATACTCAGATCTTCACCAAACTTTGCATGGATACATTGGATGTCAAGACACGTGGAAAAAACATACAAAACATAGGATTGGGGACATCAAGATTTTGGACGAATTTTTTAAGAATTTTCAAATTTTCAGAAAGGAGGTTCCATATAAGGTCAAAAACTACATACTCAGATCTTCATCAAACTTTGCAGGGATACATTGGAGGTAAAGACACGTGGAAAAAACGTACAAAACAAGAGATGGAAGACATCAAGATTTTGGACGAATTTTTGAAGAATTTTCAAATTTTCAGATAGGACGTTCCAGATAAGGTCAAAAACTACATACTCAGATATTCACCAAACGTTGCAGGGATACTTTGCATGTCAAGACACGTGGAAAAAACGTACAAAACAAGAGATTGGAGACATCAAGATTTTGGACGAATTTTTGAAGAATTTTCAAATTTTCAGATAGGAGGTTCCAGACAAAGTCAAAAACTACATACTCAGATCTTCACCAAACGTTGCAGGGATACTTTGCATGTCAAGACACGTGGAAAAAACGTACAAAACAAGAGATTGGAGAAATCAAGATTTTCGACGAATTTTTTAAGAATTTTCAAATTTTCAGATGGGAGGTTCCAGATAAGGTCAAAAACGACATACTCAGATCTTCACCAAACTTTGCAGGGATACATAGGATGTCAAGACACGTGGAAAAAACGTACAAAACAAGAGATTGGGGACATCAAGATTTTGGACGAATTTTTTAAGAATTTTCAAATTTTCAGAAAGAAGGTTCCATATAAGGTCAAAAACTACATACTCAGATCTTCACCAAACTTTGCAGGGATACATTGGATGTCAAGACACGTGGAAAAAACGTACAAAACAAGAGATTGGAGACATCAAGATTTTCGACGAATTTTTTAAAAATTTTCAAATTTTCAGATAGGAGGTTCCAGATAAGATCAAAAACTACATACTCAGATCTTCACAAACTTTGCAGGGATACATTGGATGTCAAGACACGTGGAAAAAACATACAAAACATAGGATTGGGGATATCAAGATTTTGGTCAAATTTTTTAAGAATTTTCAAATTTTCAGATAGGTGGTTCCATATAAGGTCAAAAACTACATACTCAGATCTTCACCAAACATTGCAGGGATACATTGGATGTCAAGAAACGTGGAAAAAACGTACAAAACAAGAGATTGGAGACATCAAGATTTTGGACGAATTTTTGAAGAATTTTCAAATTTTCAGATAGGACGTTCCAGATAAGGTCAAAAACTACATACTCAGATATTCACCAAACGTTGCAGGGATACTTTGCATGTCAAGACACGTGGAAAAAACGTACAAAACAAGAGATTGGAGACATCAAGGTTTTGGACGAATTTTTGAAGAATTTTCAAATTTTCAGATAGGAGGTTCCAGACAAAGTCAAAAACTACATACTCAGATCTTCACCAAACGTTGCAGGGATACTTTGCATGTCAAGACACGTGGAAGAAACGTACAAAACAAGAGATTGGAGACATCAAGATTTTCGACGAATTTTTTAAGAATTTTCAAATTTTCAGATGGGAGGTTCCAGATAAGGTCAAAAACGACATACTCAGATCTTCACCAAACTTTGCAGGGATACATAGGATGTCAAGACACGTGGAAAAAACGTACAAAACAAGAGATTGGGGACATCAAGATTTTGGACGAATTTTTTAAGAATTTTCAAATTTTCAGAAAGGAGGTTCCATATAAGGTCAAAAACTACATACTCAGATCTTCACCAAACTTTGCAGGGATACATTGGATGTCAAGACACGTGGAAAAAACGTACAAAACAAGAGATTGGAGACATCAAGATTTTCGACGAATTTTTTAAGAATTTTCAAATTTTCAGAAAGGATGTTCCAGATAAGGTCAAAAACGACATACTCAGATCTTCACCAAACTTTGCAGGGATACATTGGAGGTCAAGACACGTGGAAAAAACGTACAAAACAAGAGATTGAAGACATCAAGATTTTGGACGAATTTTTTAAAAATTTTCAAATTTTCAGATAGGAGGTTCCAGATAAGGTCAAAAACTACATACTCAGATCTTCACCAAACTTTGCAGGGATACATTGGATGTCAAGACACGTGGAAAAAACATACAAAACATAGGATTGGGGATATCAAGATTTTGGTCAAATTTTTTAAGAATTTTCAAATTTTCAGATAGGTGGTTCCATATAAGGTCAAAAACTACATACTCAGATCTTCACCAAACATTGCAGGGATACATTGGATGTCAAGAAACGTGGAAAAAACGTACAAAACAAGAGATTGGAGACATCAAGATTTTGGACGAATTTTTGAAGAATTTTCAAATTTTCAGATAGGACGTTCCAGATAAGGTCAAAAACTACATACTCAGATATTCACCAAACGTTGCAGGGATACTTTGCATGTCAAGACACGTGGAAAAAACGTACAAAACAAGAGATTGGAGACATCAAGATTTTCGACGAATTTTTTAAGAATTTTCAAATTTTCAGATGGGAGGTTCCAGATAAGGTCAAAAACGACATACTCAGATCTTCACCAAACTTTGCATGGATACATTGGATGTCAAGACACGTGGAAAAAACATACAAAACATAGGATTGGGGACATCAAGATTTTGGACGAATTTTTTAAGAATTTTCAAATTTTCATAAAGGAGGTTCCATATAAGGTCAAAAACTACATACTCAGATCTTCACCAAACTTTGCAGGGATACATTGGAGGTCAAGACACGTGGAAAAAACGTACAAAACAAGAGATGGAAGACATCAAGATTTTGGACGAATTTTTTAAAAATTTTCAAATTTTCAGATAGGAGGTTCCAGATAAGGTCAAAAACTACATACTCAGATCTTCACCACACTTTGCAGGGATACATTGGATGTCAAGACACGTGGAAAAAACATACAAAACATAGGATTGGGGATATCAAGATTTTGGTCAATTTTTTTAAGAATTTTCAAATTTTCAGATAGGTGGTTCCATATAAGGTCAAAAACTACATACTCAGATCTTCACCAAACATTGCAGGGATACATTGGATGTCAAGAAACGTGGAAAAACATACATAACATAGGATTGGAGACATCAAGATTTTGGACGAATTTTTGAAGAATTTTCAAATTTTCAGATAGGAGGTTCCAGATAAGGTCAAAAACTACATACTCAGATCTTCACCAAACGTTGCAGGGATACTTTGCATGTCAAGACACGTGGAAAAAACGTACAAAACAAGAGATTGGAGACATCAAGATTTTCGACGAATTTTTTAAGAATTTTCAAATTTTAAGATGGGAGGTTCCAGATAAGGTCAAAAACGACATACTCAGATCTTCACCAAACTTTGCAGGGATACATTGGATGTCAAGACACGTGGAAAAAACGTACAAAACAAGATATTGGGGACATCAAGATTTTGGACGAATTTTTTAAGAATTTTCAAATTTTCAGAAAGGAGGTTCCATATAAGGTCAAAAACTACATACTCAGATCTTCACCAAACTTTGCAGGGATACATTGGATGTCAAGACACGTGGAAAAAACGTACAAAACAAGAGATTGGAGACATCAAGATTTTGGACGAATTTTTTAAGAATTTTCAAATTTTCAGATGGGAGGTTCCAGATAAGGTCAAAAACGACATACTCAGATCTTAACCAAACTTTGCATGGATACATTGGATGTCAAGACACGTGGAAAAAACATACAAAACATAGGATTGGGGACATCAAGATTTTAGACGAATTTTTTTAAGAATTTTCAAATTTTCAGAAAGGAGGTTCCATATAAGGTCAAAAGCTACATACTCAGATCTTCACCAAACTTTGCAGGGATACATTGGATGTCAAGAAACGTGGAAAAAACGTACAAAACAAGAGATTGGAGACATCAAGATTTTGGATGATTTTTTTAAGAATTTTCAAATTTTCAGAAAGGAGGCTCCATATAAGGTCAAAAACTACATACTCAGATCTTCACCAAACTTTGCAGGGATACATTGGATGTCAAGACACGTGGAAAAAACGTACAAAACAAGAGATTGGTGTCATCAAGATTTTGGACGGATTTTTTAGGAATTTTCAAATTTTCAGATGAGAGGTTCCAGATAAGGTCAAAAACTACATACTCAGATCTTCACCAAACTTTGCAGGGATACATTGGATGTGAAGACACGTGAAAAAAACGTACAAAACAAGAGATTGGAGACATCAAGATTTTGGACGAATTTTTTAAGAATTTTCAAATTTTCAGAAAGGATGTTCCAGATAAGGTCAAAAACGACATACTCAGATCTTCACCAAACTTTTCAGGGATACATTGGATGTCAAGACACGTGGAAAGAACATACAAAACATAGGATTGGGGACATCAAGATTTTGGTCAAATTTTTTAAGAATTTTCAAATTTTCAGATAGGAGGTTCCATATAAGGTCAAAAACTACATACTCAGATCTTCAACAAACATTGCAGGGATACATTGGATGTCAAGACACGTGGAAAAACGTACAAAACAAGAGATTGGAGACATCAAGATTTTGGACGAATTTTTTAAGAATTTTCAAATTTTCAGATAGGAGGTTCCAGATAAGGTCAAAAACTACATACTCAGATCTTCACCAAACTTTGCAGGGATACATTGGATGTCAAGACACGTGGGAAAAACATACAAAACATAGGATTGGGGACATCAAGATTTTGGACGAATTTTTTAAGAATTTTCAAATTTTCAGAAAGGATGTTCCAGATAAGGTCAAAAACGACATACTCAGATCTTCACCAAACTTTGCAGGGATACATTGGATGTCAAGACACGTGGAAAAAACGTGCACAACAAGAGATTGGAGACATCAAGATTTTGGACGAATTTTTTAAGAATTTTCAAATTTTCAGATAGGAGGTTCCAGATAAGGTCAAAAACTACATACTCAGATCTTCACCAAACATTGCAGGGATACATTGGATGTCAAGACACGTGGGAAAAACGTACAAAACAAGAGATTGGAGACATCAAGATTTTGGACGAATTTTTTAAGAATTTTCAAATTTTCAGATAGGAGGTTCCAGATAAGATCAAAAACTACATACTCAGATCTTCACCAAACTTTTCAGGGATACATTGGATGTCAAAACACGTGGAAAAAACGTACAAAACAAGAGATTGGGGTCATCAAGATTTTGAACGGATTTTTTAGGAATTTTCAAATTTTCAGTTGGGAGGTTCCAGATAAGGTCAAAAACTACATACTCAGATCTTCACCAAACTTTGCAGGGATACATTGGATGTCAAGACACGTGGAAAAAACGTACAAAACAAGAGATTGGAGACATCAAGATTTTCGACGAATTTTTTAAGAATTTTCAAATTTTCAGAAAGGATGTTCCAGATAAGGTCAAAAACGACATACTCAGATCTTCACCAAACTTTGCAGGGATACATTGGAGGTCAAGACACGTGGAAAAAACGTACAAAACAAGAGATTGAAGACATCAAGATTTTGGACGAATTTTTTAAAAATTTTCAAATTTTCAGATAGGAGGTTCCAGATAAGGTCAAAAACTACATACTCAGATCTTCACCAAACTTTGCAGGGATACATTGGATGTCAAGACACGTGGAAAAAACATACAAAACATAGGATTGGGGATATCAAGATTTTGGTCAAATTTTTTAAGAATTTTCAAATTTTCAGATAGGTGGTTCCATATAAGGTCAAAAACTACATACTCAGATCTTCACCAAACATTGCAGGGATACATTGGATGTCAAGAAACGTGGAAAAAACGTACAAAACAAGAGATTGGAGACATCAAGATTTTGGACGAATTTTTGAAGAATTTTCAAATTTTCAGATAGGACGTTCCAGATAAGGTCAAAAACTACATACTCAGATATTCACCAAACGTTGCAGGGATACTTTGCATGTCAAGACACGTGGAAAAAACGTACAAAACAAGAGATTGGAGACATCAAGATTTTCGACGAATTTTTTAAGAATTTTCAAATTTTCAGATGGGAGGTTCCAGATAAGGTCAAAAACGACATACTCAGATCTTCACCAAACTTTGCATGGATACATTGGATGTCAAGACACGTGGAAAAAACATACAAAACATAGGATTGGGGACATCAAGATTTTGGACGAATTTTTTAAGAATTTTCAAATTTTCATAAAGGAGGTTCCATATAAGGTCAAAAACTACATACTCAGATCTTCACCAAACTTTGCAGGGATACATTGGAGGTCAAGACACGTGGAAAAAACGTACAAAACAAGAGATGGAAGACATCAAGATTTTGGACGAATTTTTTAAAAATTTTCAAATTTTCAGATAGGAGGTTCCAGATAAGGTCAAAAACTACATACTCAGATCTTCACCACACTTTGCAGGGATACATTGGATGTCAAGACACGTGGAAAAAACATACAAAACATAGGATTGGGGATATCAAGATTTTGGTCAATTTTTTTAAGAATTTTCAAATTTTCAGATAGGTGGTTCCATATAAGGTCAAAAACTACATACTCAGATCTTCACCAAACATTGCAGGGATACATTGGATGTCAAGAAACGTGGAAAAACATACAAAACATAGGATTGGAGACATCAAGATTTTGGACGAATTTTTGAAGAATTTTCAAATTTTCAGATAGGAGGTTCCAGATAAGGTCAAAAACTACATACTCAGATCTTCACCAAACGTTGCAGGGATACTTTGCATGTCAAGACACGTGGAAAAAACGTACAAAACAAGAGATTGGAGACATCAAGATTTTCGACGAATTTTTTAAGAATTTTCAAATTTTAAGATGGGAGGTACCAGATAAGGTCAAAAACGACATACTCAGATCTTCACCAAACTTTGCAGGGATACATTGGATGTCAAGACACGTGGAAAAAACGTACAAAACAAGATATTGGGGACATCAAGATTTTGGACGAATTTTTTAAGAATTTTCAAATTTTCAGAAAGGAGGTTCCATATAAGGTCAAAAACTACATACTCAGATCTTCACCAAACTTTGCAGGGATACATTGGATGTCAAGACACGTGGAAAAAACGTACAAAACAAGAGATTGGAGACATCAAGATTTTGGACGAATTTTTTAAGAATTTTCAAATTTTCAGATGGGAGGTTCCAGATAAGGTCAAAAACGACATACTCAGATCTTAACCAAACTTTGCATGGATACATTGGATGTCAAGACACGTGGAAAAAACATACAAAACATAGGATTGGGGACATCAAGATTTTAGACGAATTTTTTAAGAATTTTCAAATTTTCAGAAAGGAGGTTCCATATAAGGTCAAAAGCTACATACTCAGATCTTCACCAAACTTTGCAGGGATACATTGGATGTCAAGAAACGTGGAAAAAACGTACAAAACAAGAGATTGGAGACATCAAGATTTTGGATGATTTTTTTAAGAATTTTCAAATTTTCAGAAAGGAGGCTCCATATAAGGTCAAAAACTACATACTCAGATCTTCACCAAACTTTGCAGGGATACATTGGATGTCAAGACACGTGGAAAAAACGTACAAAACAAGAGATTGGTGTCATCAAGATTTTGGACGGATTTTTTAGGAATTTTCAAATTTTCAGATGAGAGGTTCCAGATAAGGTCAAAAACTACATACTCAGATCTTCACCAAACTTTGCAGGGATACATTGGATGTGAAGACACGTGAAAAAAACGTACAAAACAAGAGATTGGAGACATCAAGATTTTGGACGAATTTTTTAAGAATTTTCAAATTTTCAGAAAGGATGTTCCAGATAAGGTCAAAAACGACATACTCAGATCTTCACCAAACTTTGCAGGGATACATTGGATGTCAAGACACGTGGAAAGAACATACAAAACATAGGATTGGGGACATCAAGATTTTGGTCAAATTTTTTTAAGAATTTTCAAATTTTCAGATAGGAGGTTCCATATAAGGTCAAAAACTACATACTCAGATCTTCAACAAACATTGCAGGGATACATTGGATGTTAAGACACGTGGAAAAACGTACAAAACAAGAGATTGGAGACATCAAGATTTTGGACGAATTTTTTAAGAATTTTCAAATTTTCAGATAGGAGGTTCCAGATAAGGTCAAAAACTACATACTCAGATCTTCACCAAACTTTGCAGGGATACATTGGATGTCAAGACACGTGGGAAAAACATACAAAACATAGGATTGGGGACATCAAGATTTTGGACGAATTTTTTAAGAATTTTCAAATTTTCAGAAAGGATGTTCCAGATAAGGTCAAAAACGACATACTCAGATCTTCACCAAACTTTGCAGGGATACATTGGATGTCAAGACACGTGGAAAAAACGTGCACAACAAGAGATTGGAGACATCAAGATTTTGGACGAATTTTTTAAGAATTTTCAAATTTTCAGATAGGAGGTTCCAGATAAGGTCAAAAACTACATACTCAGATCTTCACCAAACATTGCAGGGATACATTGGATGTCAAGACACGTGGGAAAAACGTACAAAACAAGAGATTGGAGACATCAAGATTTGGACGAATTTTTTAAGAATTTTCAAATTTTCAGATAGGAGGTTCCAGATAAGATCAAAAACTACATACTCAGATCTTCACCAAACTTTTCAGGGATACATTGGATGTCAAAACACGTGGAAAAAACGTACAAAACAAGAGATTGGGGTCATCAAGATTTTGAACGGATTTTTTAGGAATTTTCAAATTTTCAGTTGGGAGGTTCCAGATAAGGTCAAAAACTACATACTCAGATCTTCACCAAACTTTGCAGGGATACATTGGATATCAAGACACGTGGAAAAAACGTATAAAACAAGAGATTGGAGACGTCAAGATTTTGGACGAATTTTTTAAGAATTTTCAAATTTTCAGAAAGGATGTTCCAGATAAGGTCAAAAACGACATACTCAGATCTTCACCAAACTCTGCAGGGATACATTGGATGTCAAGACACGGGGAAAAAACATACAAAACATAGGATTGGGGACATCAAGATTTTGGTCAAATTTTTTAAGAATTTTCAAATTTTCAGATAGGGGGTTCCATATAAGGTCAAGAACTACATACTCAGATCTTCACCAAACTTTGCAGGGTTACATTGGATCTCAAGACACGTGGAAAAAACGTACAAAACAAGAGATTGGAGACATCAAGATTTTGGACGAATTTTTGAGGAATTTTCAAATTTTCAGAAATGAGGTTCCAGATTAGGTCAAAAACTACATACTTAGATCTTCACCAAACCTTGCAGGGATACATTGGATGTCAGGACACGTGGAAAAAACGTACAAAACAAGAGATTGGAGACATCAAGATTTTGGACGAATTTTTTAAGAATTTTCAAATTTTCAGATAGGAGGTTCCAGATAAGGTCAAAAACTACATACTCAGATCTTCACCAAACTTTGCAGGGATACTTTGCATGTCAAGACACGTGGAAAAAACGTACAAAACAAGAGATTGGAGACATCAAGATTTTCGACGAATTTTTTAAGAATTTTCAAATTTTCAGATGGTAGGTTCCAGATAAGGTCAAAAACGACATACTCAGATCTTCACCAAACTTTGCATGGATACATTGGATGTCAAGACACGTGGAAAAAACATACAAAACATAGGATTGGTGACATGAAGATTTTGGACGAATTTTTTAAGAATTAACAAATTTTCAGAAAGGAGGTACCATATAAGGTCAAAAACTACATACTCAGATCTTCACCAAACTTTGCAGGGATACATTGGATGTGAAGACACGTGGAAAAAACGTACAAAACAAGAGATTGGAGACATCAAGATTTTGGACGAATTTTTTAAGAATTTTCAAATTTTCAGAAAGGAGGTTCCATATAAGGTCAAAAACTACATACTCAGATCTTCACCAAACTTTGCAGGGATACATTGGATGTCAAGACACGTGGAAAAAACTTACAAAACAGAAGATTGGAGACATCAAGATTTTGGACGAATTTTTTAAGAATTTTCAAATTTTCAGATGGGAGGTTCCAGATAAGGTCAAAAACTACATACTCAGATCTTCACCAAACTTTGCAGGGATACATTGGATGTCAAGACACGTGGAAGAAACGTACAAAACAAGAGATTGGAGACATCAAGATTTTGGACGAATTTTTGAAGAATTTTCAAATTTTCAGATAGGAGGTTCCAGACAAGGTCAAAAACTACATACTCAGATCTTCACCAAACGTTGCAGGGATACTTTGCATGTCAAGACACGTGGAAAAAACGTACAAAACAAGAGATTGGAGACATCAAGATTTTCGACGAATTTTTTAAGAATTTTCAAATTTTCAGATGGGAGGTTCCAGATAAGGTCAAAAACGACATACTCAGATCTTCACCAAAATTTGCAGGGATACATAGGATGTCAAGACACGTGGAAAAAACGTACAAAACAAGAGATTGGGGACATCAAGATTTTGGACGAATTTTTTAAGAATTTTCAAATTTTCAGAAAGGAGGTTCCATATAAGGTCAAAAACTACATACTCAGATCTTCACCAAACTTTGCAGGGATACATTGGATGTCAAGACACGTGGAAAAAACGTACAAAACAAGAGATTGGAGACATCAAGATTTTCGACGAATTTTTTAAGAATTTTCAAATTTTCAGAAAGGATGTTCCAGATAAGGTCAAAAACGACATACTCAGATCTTCACCAAACTTTGCAGGGATACATTGGAGGTCAAGACACGTGGAAAAAACGTACAAAACAAGAGATTGAAGACATCAAGATTTTGGACGAATTTTTTAAAAATTTTCAAATTTTCAGATAGGAGGTTCCAGATAAGGTCAAAAACTACATACTCAGATCTTCACCAAACTTTGCAGGGATACATTGGATGTCAAGACACGTGGAAAAAACATACAAAACATAGGATTGGGGATATCAAGATTTTGGTCAAATTTTTTAAGAATTTTCAAATTTTCAGATAGGTGGTTCCATATAAGGTCAAAAACTACATACTCAGATCTTCACCAAACATTGCAGGGATACATTGGATGTCAAGAAACGTGGAAAAAACGTACAAAACAAGAGATTGGAGACATCAAGATTTTGGACGAATTTTTGAAGAATTTTCAAATTTTCAGATAGGACGTTCCAGATAAGGTCAAAAACTACATACTCAGATATTCACCAAACGTTGCAGGGATACTTTGCATGTCAAGACACGTGGAAAAAACGTACAAAACAAGAGATTGGAGACATCAAGATTTTCGACGAATTTTTTAAGAATTTTCAAATTTTCAGATGGGAGGTTCCAGATAAGGTCAAAAACGACATACTCAAATCTTCACCAAACTTTGCATGGATACATTGGATGTCAAGACACGTGGAAAAAACATACAAAACATAGGATTGGGGACATCAAGATTTTGGACGAATTTTTTAAGAATTTTCAAATTTTCTGAAAGGAGGTTCCATATAAGGTCAAAAACTACATACTCAGATCTTCATTAAACTTTGCAGGGATACATTGGATGTCAAGAAACGTGGAAAAAACGTACAAAACAAGAGATTGGAGACATCAAGATTTTGGATGAATTTTTTAAGAATTTTCAAATTTTCAGAAAGGAGGCTCCATATAAAGTCAAAAACTACATACTCAGATCTTCACCAAACTTTGCAGGGGTACATTGGATGTCAAGACACGTGGAAAAAACGTACAAAACAAGAGAGTGGAGACATAAAGATTTTGGACGAATTTTTGAAGAATTTTCAAATTTTCAGAAAGGAGGTTCCAGATAAGGTCAAAAACTACATACTCAGATCTTCACCAAACTTTGCAGGGATACATTGGATGTCAAGACACGTGGAAAAAACGTACAAAACAAGAGATTGGTGTCATCAAGATTTTGGAAGGATTTTTTAGGAATTTTCAAATTTTCAGATGAGAGGTTCCAGATAAGGTCAAAAACTACATACTCAGATCTTCACCAAACTTTGCAGGGATACATTGGATGTGAAGACACGTGAAAAAAACGTACAAAACAAGAGATTGGAGACATCAAGATTTTGGACGAATTTTTTAAGAATTTTCAAATTTTCAGAAAGGATGTTCCAGATAAGGTCAAAAACGACATACTCAGATCTTCACCAAACTTTGCAGGGATACATTGGATGTCAAGACACGTGGAAAGAACATACAAAACATAGGATTGGGGACATCAAGATTTTGGTCAAATTTTTTAAGAATTTTCAAATTTTCAGATAGGAGGTTCCATATAAGGTCAAAAACTACATACTCAGATCTTCACCAAACTTTGCAGGGATACATTGGATGTCAAGACACGTGGGAAAAACATACAAAACATAGGATTGGGGACATCAAGATTTTGGTCAAATTTTTTAAGAATTTTCAAATTTTCAGATAGGTCAAAAACTACATACTCAGATCTTCACCAAACTTTGCAGGGATACATTGGATGTCAAGACACGTGGAAAAAACGTACAAAACAAGAGATTGGAGACATCCAGATTTTGGACGAATTTTTGAGGAATTTTCAAATTTTCAGAAATGAGGTTCCAGTTAAGGTCAAAAACTACATACTCAGATCTTCACCAAACTTTGCAGGGATACATTGGATGTCAAGACACGTGGGAAAAACGTACAAAACAAGAGATTGGAGACATCAAGATTTTGGACGAATTTTTTAAGAGTTTTCAAATTTTCAGATAGGAGGTTCCAGATAAGGTCAAAAACTACATACTCAGATCTTCACCAAACATTGCAGGGATACATTGGATGTCAAGACACGTGGGAAAAACGTACAAAACAAGAGATTGGAGACATCAAGATTTTGGACGAATTTTTTAAGAATTTTCAAATTTTCAGATAGGAGGTTCCAGATAAGGTCAAAAACTACATACTCAGATCTTCACCAAACTTTGCAGGGATACATTGGATGTCAAAACACGTGGAAAAAACGTACAAAACAAGAGATTGGGGTCATCAAGATTTTGAACGGATTTGTTAGGAATTTTCAAATTTTCAGATGGGAGGTTCCAGATAAGGTCAAAAACTACAAACTCAGATCTTCACCAAACTTTGCAGGGATACATTGGATATCAAGACACGTGGAAAAAACGTATAAAACAAGAGATTGGAGACGTCAAGATTTTGGACGAATTTTTTAAGAATTTTCAAATTTTCAGAAAGGATGTTCCAGATAAGGTCAAAAACGACATACTCAGTTCTTCACCAAACTCTGCAGGGATACATTGGATGTCAAGACACGGGGAAAAAACATACAAAACATAGGATTGGGGACATCAAGATTTTGGTCAAATTTTTTAAGAATTTTCAAATTTTCAGATAGGAGGTTCCATATAAGGTCAAGAACTACATACTCAGATCTTTACCAAACTTTGCAGGGATACATTGGATGTCAAGACACGTGGAAAAAACGTACAAAACAAGAGATTGGAGACATCAAGATTTTGGACGAATTTTTTAAGAATTTTCAAATTTTCAGAAATGAGGTTCCAGATAAGGTTAAAAACTACATACTCAGATCTTCACCAAACTTTGCAGGGATACATTGGATGTCAGGACACGTGGAAAAAACGTACAAAACAAGAGATTGGAGACATCAAGATTTTGGACGAATTTTTTAAAAATTTTCAAATTTTCAGATGGGAGGTTTCAGATAAGGTCAAAAACTACATACTCAGATCTTCACCAAACTTTGCAGGGATACTTTGCATGTCAAGACACGTGGAAAAAACGTACAAAACAAGAGATTGGAGACATCAAGATTTTCGACGAATTTTTTAAGAATTTTGAAATTTTCAGATGGGAGGTTCCAGATAAGGTCAAAAACGACATACTCAGATCTTCACCAAACTTTGCATGGATACATTGGATGTCAAGACACGTGGAAAAAACATACAAAACATAGGATTGGTGACATGAAGATTTTGGACGAATTTTTTAAGAATTTTCAAATTTTCAGAAAAAAGGTACCATATAAGGTCAAAAACTACATACTCAGATCTTCACCAAACTTTGCAGGGATACATTGGATGTGAAGACACGTGGAAAAAACGTACAAAACAAGAGATTGGAGACATCAAGATTTTGGACAAATTTTTTAAGAATTTTCAAATTTTCAGAAAGGAGGTTCCATATAAGGTCAAAAACTACATACTCAGATCTTCACCAAACTTTGCAGGGATACATTGGATGTCAAGACACGTGGAAAAAACGTACAAAACAAGAGATTGGAGACATCAAGATTTTGGACGAATTTTTGAAGAATTTTCAAATTTTCAGATAGGAGGTTCCAGATAAGGTCAAAAACTACATACTCAGATCTTCACCAAACGTTGCAGGGATACTTTGCATGTCAAGACACGTGGAAAAAACGTACAAAACAAGAGATTGGAGACATCAAGATTTTCGACGAATTTTTTAAGAATTTTCAAATTTTCAGATGGGAGGTTCCAGATAAGGTCAAAAACGACATGCTCAGATCTTCACCAAACTTTGCAGGGATACATTGGATGTCAAGACACGTGGAAAAAACGTACAAAACAAGAGATTGGAGACATCAAGATTTTGGACGAATTTTTTAAGAATTTTCAAATTTTCAGAAAGGATGTTCCAGATAAGGTCAAAAACGACATACTCAGATCTTCACCAAAATTTGCAGGGATACATTGGAGGTCAAGACACGTGGAAAAAACGTACAAAACAAGAGATTGAAGACATCAAGATTTTGGACGAATTTTTTAAAAATTTTCAAATTTTCGGATAGGAGGTTCCAGATAAGGTCAAAAACTACATACTCAGATCTTCACCAAACTTTGCAGGGATACATTGGATGTCAAGACACGTGGAAAAAACATACAAAACATAGGATTGGCGATATCAAGATTTTGGTCAAATTTTTTAAGAATTTTCAAATTTTCAGATAGATGGTTCCATATAAGGTCAAAAACTACATACTCAGATCTTCACCAAACATTGCAGGGATACATTGGATGTCAAGAAACGTGGAAAAAACGTACAAAACAAGAGATTGGTGTCATCAAGATTTTGGAAGAATTTTTTAGGAATTTTCAAATTTTCAGATGAGAGTTTCCAGATAAGGTCAAAAACTACATACTCAGATCTTCACCAAACTTTGCAGGGATACATTGGATGTCAAGACACGTGGAAAGAACATACAAAACATAGGATTGGGGACATCAAGATTTTGGTCAAATTTTTTAAGAATTTTCAAATTTTCAGATAGGAGGTTCCATATAAGGTCAAAAACTACATACTCAGATCTTCAACAAACATTGCAGGGATACATTGGATGTCAAGACACTTGTAAAAACGTACAAAACAAGAGATTGGAGACATCAAGATTTTGGACGAATTTTTTAAGAATTTTCAAATTTTCAGATAGGAGGTTCCAGATAAGGTCAAAAACTACATACTCAGATCTTCACCAAACTTTGCAGGGATACATTGGATGTCAAGACACGTGGGAAAAACATACAAAACATAGGATTGGGGACATCAAGATTTTGGTCAAATTTTTTAAGAATTTTCAAATTTTCAGATAGGAGGTTCCATATAAGGTCAAAAACTACATACTCAGATCTTCACCAAACTTTGCAGGGATACATTGGATGTCAAGACACGTTAAAAAAACGTACAAAACAAGAGATTGGAGACGTCAAGATTTTGGACGAATTTTTTAAGAATTTTCAAATTTTCAGAAAGGATGTTCCAGATAAGGTCAAAAACGACATACTCAGATCTTCACCAAACTTTTCAGGGATACATTGGAAGTCAAGACACGTGGAAAAAACGTACAAAACAAGAGATTGGAGACATCAAGATTTTGGACGAATTTTTTAAGAATTTTCAAATTTTCAGAAAGGATGTTCCAGATAAGGTCAAAAACGACATACTCAGATCTTCACCAAACTTTGCAGGGATACATTGGATGTCAAGACACGTGGAAAAAACGTACAAAACAAGAGATTGGAGACATCAAGATTTTGGACGAATTTTTTAAGAATTTTCAAATTTTCAGATAGGAGGTTCCAGATAAGGTCAAAAACTACATACTCAGATCTTCACCAAAGATTGCAGGGATACATTGGATGTCAAGACACGTGGAAAAAACGTACAAAACAAGAGATTGGAGACATCAAGATTTTCGACGAATTTTTTAAGAATTTTCAAATTTTCAGATGGGAGGTTCCAGATAAGGTCAAAAACGACATACTCAGATCTTCACCAAACTTTGCATGGATTCATTGGATGTCAAGACAAGTGGAAAAAACATACAAAACATAGAATTGGGGACATCAAGATTTTGGTCGAATTTTTTTAAAAATTTTCAAATTTTCAGATAGGAGGTTCCATATAAGGTCAAAAACTACATACTCAGATCTTCACCAAACTATGCAGGGATACATTGGATGTCAAGACACGTGGAAAGAACGTAGAAAACAAGAGATTGGAGACATCAAGATTTTGGACGAATTTTTTAAGAATTTTCAAATTTTCAGATAGGAGGTTCCAGATAAGGTCAAAAACTACATACTCAGATCTTCACCAAACTTTGCAGGGATACATTGGATGTCAAGACACGTGGAAAAAACGTACAAAACAAGAGATTGGAGACATCAAGATTTTGGACGAATTTTTGAGGAATTTTCAAATTTTCAGAAATGAGGTTCCAGATAAGGTCAAAAACTACATACTCAGATCTTCACCAAACTTTGCAGGGATACATTGGATGTCAAGACACGTGGGAAAAACGTACAAAACAAGAGATTGGAGACATCAAGATTTTGGACGAATTTTTTAAGATTTTTCAAATTTTCAGATAGGAGGTTCCAGATAAGGTCAAAAACTACATACTCAGATCTTCACCAAACATTGCAGGGATACCTTGGATGTCAAGACACGTGGGAAAAACGTACAAAACAAGAGATTGGAGACATCAAGATTTTGGACGAATTTTTTAAGAATTTTCAAATTTTCAGATAGGAGGTTCCAGATAAGGTCAAAAACTACATACTCAGATCTTCACCAAACTTTGCAGGGATACATTGGATGTCAAAACACGTTGAAAAAACGTACAAAACAAGAGATTGGGGTCATCAAGATTTTGAACGGATTTTTTAGGAATTTTCAAATTTTCAGATGGGAGGTTCCAGATAAGGTCAAAAACTACATACTCAGATCTTCACCAAACTTTGCAGGGATACATTGGATATCAAGACACGTGGAAAAAACGTATAAAACAAGAGATTGGAGACGTCAAGATTTTGGACGAATTTTTTAAGAATTTTCAAATTTTCAGAAAGGATGTTCCAGATAAGGTCAAAAACGACATACTCAGATCTTCACCAAACTCTGCAGGGATACATTGGATGTCAAGACACGGGGGAAAAACATACAAAACATAGGATTGGGGACATCAAGATTTTGGTCAAATTTTTTAAGAATTTTCAAATTTTCAGATAGGAGGTTCCATATAAGGTCAAGAACTACATACTCAGATCTTCACCAAACTTTGCAGGGATACATTGGATGTCAAGACACGTGGAAAAAACGTACAAAACAAGAGATTGGAGACATCAAGATTTTCGACGAATTTTTTAAGAATTTTCAAATTTTCAGATGGGAGGTTCCAGATAAGGTCAAAAACGACATACTCAGATCTTCACCAAACTTTGCATGGATTCATTGGATGTCAAGACACGTGGAAAAAACATACAAAACATAGAATTGGGGACATCAAGATTTTGGTCGAATTTTTTAAAAATTTTCAAATTTTCAGATAGGAGGTTCCATATAAGGTCAAAAACTACATACTCAGATCTTCACCAAACTATGCAGGGATACATTGGATGTCAAGACACGTGGAAAGAACGTAGAAAACAAGAGATTGGAGACATCAAGATTTTGGACGAATTTTTTAAGAATTTTCAAATTTTCAGATAGGAGGTTCCAGATAAGGTCAAAAACTACATACTCAGATCTTCACCAAACTTTGCAGGGATACATTGGATGTCAAGACACGTGGAAAAAACGTACAAAACAAGAGATTGGAGACATCAAGATTTTGGACGAATTTTTGAGGAATTTTCAAATTTTCAGAAATGAGGTTCCAGATAAGGTCAAAAACTACATACTCAGATCTTCACCAAACTTTGCAGGGATACATTGGATGTCAAGACACGTGGGAAAAACGTACAAAACAAGAGATTGGAGACATCAAGATTTTGGACGAATTTTTTAAGATTTTTCAAATTTTCAGATAGGAGGTTCCAGATAAGGTCAAAAACTACATACTCAGATCTTCACCAAACATTGCAGGGATACATTGGATGTCAAGACACGTGGGAAAAACGTACAAAACAAGAGATTGGAGACATCAAGATTTTGGACGAATTTTTTAAGAATTTTCAAATTTTCAGATAGGAGGTTCCAGATAAGGTCAAAAACTACATACTCAGATCTTCACCAAACTTTGCAGGGATACATTGGATGTCAAAACACGTGGAAAAAACGTACAAAACAAGAGATTGGGGTCTTCAAGATTTTGAACGGATTTTTTAGGAATTTTCAAATTTTCAGATGGGAGGTTCCAGATAAGGTCAAAAACTACATACTCAGATCTTCACCAAACTTTGCAGGGATACATTGGATATCAAGACACGTGGAAAAAAACGTATAAAACAAGAGATTGGAGACGTCAAGATTTTGGACGAATTTTTTAAGAATTTTCAAATTTTCAGAAAGGATGTTCCAGATAAGGTCAAAAACGACATACTCAGATCTTCACCAAACTCTGCAGGGATACATTGGATGTCAAGACACGGGGGAAAAACATACAAAACATAGGATTGGGGACATCAAGATTTTGGTCAAATTTTTTAAGAATTTTCAAATTTTCAGATAGGAGGTTCCATATAAAGTCAAGAACTACATACTCAGATCTTCACCAAACTTTGCAGGGATACATTGGATGTCAAGACACGTGGAAAAACGTATTAAACAAGAGATTGGAGACATCAAGATTTTGGACGAATTTTTTAAGAATTTTCAAATTTTCAGAAAGGATGTTCCAGATAAGGTGAAAAACGACATACTCAGATCTTCACCAAACTTTGCAGGGATACATTGGATGTCAAGACACGTGGAAAAAACGTACAAAACAAGAGATTGGAGACATCAAGATTTTCGACGAATTTTTTAAGAATTTTCAAATTTTCAGATGGGAGGTTCCAGATAAGGTCAAAAACGACATACTCAGATCTTCACCAAACTTTGCATGGATACATTGGATGTCGAGACACGTGGAAAAAACATACAAAACATAGGATTGGTGACATGAAGATTTTGGACGAATTTTTTAAGAATTTTCAAATTTTCAGAAAGGAGGTATCATATAAGGTCAAAAACTACATACTCAGATCTTCACCAAACTTTGCAGGGATACATTGGATGTCAAGACACGTGGAAAAAACGTACAAAACAGATGATTGGAGACATCAAGATTTTGGACGAACTTTTTAAGAATTTTCAAATTTTCAGATGAGAGGTTCCAGATAAGGTCAAAAACTACATACTCAGATCTTCACCAAACTTTGCAGGGATACATTGGATGTCAAGACACGTGGAAAAAACGTACAAAACAAGAGATTGGAGACATCAAGATTTTGGACGAATTTTTGAAGAATTTTCAAATTTTCAGATAGGAGGTTCCAGATAAGGTCAAAAACTACATACTCAGATCTTCACCAAACGTTGCAGGGATACTTTGCATGTCAAGACAAGTGGAAAAAACGTACAAAACAAGAGATTGGAGACATCAAGATTTTGGACGAATTTTTTAAGAATTTTCAAATTTTCAGAAAGGATGTTCCAGATAAGGTCAAAAACGACATACTCAGATCTTCACCAAACTTTGCAGGGATACATTGGAGGTCAAGACACGTGGAAAAAACGTACTTAACAAGAGATTGAAGACATCAAGATTTTGGACGAATTTTTTAAAAATTTTCAAATTTTCAGATAGGAGGTTCCAGATAAGGTCAAAAACTACATACTCAGATCTTCACCAAACTTTGCAGGGATACATTGGATGTCAAGACACGTGGAAAAAACATACAAAACATAGGATTGGGGATATCAAGATTTTGGTCAAATTTTTTAAGAATTTTCAAATTTTCAGATAGGTGGTTCCATATAAGGTCAAAAACTACATACTCAGATTTTCACAAAACATTGCAGGGATACATTGGATGTCAAGAAACGTGGAAAAAACGTACAAAACAAGAGATTGGTGTCATCAAGATTTTGGAAGGATTTTTTAGGAATTTTCAAATTTTCAGATGAGAGGTTCCAGATAAGGTCAAAAACTACATACTCAGATCTTCGCCAAACTTTGCAGGGATACATTGGATGTGAAGACACGTGAAAAAAACGTACAAAACAAGAGATTGGAGACATCAAGATTTTGGACGAATTTTTTAAGAATTTTCAAATTTTCAGAAAGGATGTTCCAGATAAGGTCAAAAACGACATACTCAGATCTTCACCAAACTTTGCAGGGATACATTGGATGTCAAGACACGTTAAAAGAACATACAAAACATAGGATTGGGGACATCAAGATTTTGGTCAAATTTTTTAAGAATTTTCAAATTTTCAGATAGGAGGTCCATATAAGGTCAAAAACTACATACTCAGATCTTCAACAAACATTGCAGGGATACATTGGATGTCAAGACACGTGGAAAAACGTACAAAACAAGAGATTGGAGACATCAAGATTTTGGACGAATTTTTTAAGAATTTTCAAATTTTCAGATAGGAGGTTCCAGATAAGGTCAAAAACTACATACTCAGATCTTCACCAAACTTTGCAGGGATACATTGGATGTCAAGACACGTGGGAAAAACATACAAAACATAGGATTGGGGACATCAAGATTTTGGACAAATTTTTTAAGAATTTTCAAATTTTCAGAAAGGATGTTCCAGATAAGGTCAAAAACGACATACTCAGATCTTCACCAAACTTTGCAGGGATACATTGGATGTCAAGACACGTGGAAAAAACGTACAAAACAAGAGATTGGAGACATCAAGATTTTGGACGAATTTTTGAAGAATTTTCAAATTTTCAGATAGCAGGTTCCAGATAAGGTCAAAAACTACATACTCAGATCTTCACCAAAGATTGCAGGGATACATTGGATGTCAAGACACGTGGAAAAAACGTACAAAACAAGAGATTGGAGACATCAAGATTTTCGACGAATTTTTTAAGAATTTTCAAATTTTCAGATAGGAGGTTCCAGATAAGGTCAAAAACGACATACTCAGATCTTCACCAAACTTTGCATGGATACATTGGATGTCAAGACACGTGAAAAAAACATACAACACATAGAATTGGGGACATCAAGATTTTGGTCGAATTTTTTAAAAATTTTCAAATTTTCAGATAGGAGGTTCCATATAAGGTCAAAAACTACATACTCAGATCTTCACCAAACTATGCAGGGATACATTGGATGTCAAGACACGTGGAAAAAACGTAGAAAGCAAGAGATTGGAGACATCAAGATTTTGGACGAATTTTTTAAGAATTTTCAAATTTTCAGATAGGAGGTTCCAGATAAGGTCAAAAACTACATACTCAGATCTTCACCAAACTTTGCAGGGATACATTGGATGTCAAGACACGTGGAAAAAACGTACAAAACAAGAGATTGGAGACATCAAGATTTTGGACGAATTTTTTAAGAATTTTCAAATTTTCAGAAATGAGGTTCCAGATAAGGTCAAAAACTACATACTCAGATCTTCACCAAACTTTGCAGGGATACATTGGATGTCAAGACACGTGGGAAAAACGTACAAAACAAGAGATTGGAGACATCAAGATTTTGGACGAATTTTTTAAGTTTTCAAATTTTCAGATAGGAAGTTCCAGATAAAGTCAAAAACTACATACTCAGATCTTCACCAAACATTGCAGGGATACATTGGATGTCAAGACACGTGGGAAAAACGTACAAAACAAGAGATTGGAGACGTCAAGATTTTGGACGAATTTTTTAAGAATTTTCAAATTTTCAGATAGGAGGTTCCAGATAAGGTCAAAAACTACATACTCAGATCTTCACCAAACTTTGCAGGGATACGTTGGATGTCAAAACACGTGGAAAAAACGTACAAAACAAGAGATTGGGGTCATCAAGATTTTGAACGGATTTTTTAGGAATTTTCAAATTTTCAGATGGGAGGTTCCAGATAAGGTCAAAAACTACATACTCAGATCTTCACCAAACTTTGCAGGGATACATTGGATATCAAGACACGTGGAAAAAACGTATAAAACAAGAGATTGGAGACGTCAAGATTTTGGACGAATTTTTTAAGAATTTTCAAATTTTCAGAAAGGATGTTCCAGATAAGGTCAAAAACGACATACTCAGATCTTCACCAAACTCTGCAGGGATACATTGGATGTCAAGACACGGGGAAAAAACATACAAAACATAGGATTGGGGACATCAAGATTTTGGTCAAATTTTTTAAGAATTTTCAAATTTTCAGATAGGAGGTTCCATATAAGGTCAAGAACTACATACTCAGATCTTCACCAAACTTTGCAGGGATACATTGGATGTCAAGACACGTGGAAAAAACGTATAAAACAAGAGATTGGAGACATCAAGATTTTGGACGAATTTTTTAAGAATTTTCAAATTTTCAGAAAGGATGTTCCAGATAAGGTGAAAAACGACATACTCAGATCTTCACCAAACTTTGCAGGGATGCATTGGATGTCAAGACACGTGGAAAAAACGTACAAAACAAGAGATTGGAGACATCAAGATTTTGGACGAATTTTTTAAGAATTTTCAAATTTTCAGATAGGAGGTTCCAGATAAGGTCAAAAACTACATACTCAGATCTTCACCAAACTTTGCAGGGATACATTGGAGGTCAAGACACGTGGAAAAAACGTACAAAACAAGAGATTGGAGACATCAAGATTTTCGACGAATTTTTTAAGAATTTTCAAATTTTCAGATGGGAGGTTCCAGATAAGGTCAAAAACGACATACTCAGATCTTCACCAAACTTTGCATGGATACATTGGATGTCAAGACACGTGGAAAAAACATACAAAACATAGGATTGGTGACATGAAGATTTTGGACGAATTTTTTTAGAATTTTCAAATTTTCAGATGGGAGGTTCCAGATAAGGTCAAAAACGACATACTCAGATCTTCACCAAACTTTGCATGGATACATTGGATGTCAAGACACGTGGAAAAAACATACAAAACATAGGATTGGTGACATGAAGATTTTGGACGAATTTTTTAAGAATTTTCAAATTTTCAGAAAGGATGTTCCAGATAAGGTCAAAAACGACATACTCAGATCTTCACCAAACTCTGCAGGGATACATTGGATGTCAAGACACGGGGGAAAAACATACAAAACATAGGATTGGGGACATCAAGATTTTGGTCAAATTTTTTAAGAATTTTCAAATTTTCAGATAGGAGGTTCCATATAAGGTCAAGAACTACATACTCAGATCTTCACCAAACTTTGCAGGGATACATTGGATGTCAAGACACGTGGAAAAAACGTACAAAACAAGAGATTGGAGACATCAAGATTTTCGACGAATTTTTTAAGAATTTTCAAATTTTCAGATGGGAGGTTCCAGATAAGGTCAAAAACGACATACTCAGATCTTCACCAAACTTTGCATGGATTCATTGGATGTCAAGACACGTGGAAAAAACATACAAAACATAGAATTGGGGACATCAAGATTTTCGTCGAATTTTTTAAAAATTTTCAAATTTTCAGATAGGAGGTTCCATATAAGGTCAAAAACTACATACTCAGATCTTCACCAAACTATGCAGGGATACATTGGATGTCAAGACACGTGGAAAGAACGTAGAAAACAAGAGATTGGAGACATCAAGATTTTGGACGAATTTTTTAAGAATTTTCAAATTTTCAGATAGGAGGTTCCAGATAAGGTCAAAAACTACATACTCAGATCTTCACCAAACTTTGCAGGGATACATTGGATGTCAAGACACGTGGAAAAAACGTACAAAACAAGAGATTGGAGACATCAAGATTTTGGACGAATTTTTGAGGAATTTTCAAATTTTCAGAAATGAGGTTCCAGATAAGGTCAAAAACTACATACTCAGATCTTCACCAAACTTTGCAGGGATACATTGGATGTCAAGACACGTGGGAAAAACGTACAAAACAAGAGATTGGAGACATCAAGATTTTGGACGAATTTTTTAAGATTTTTCAAATTTTCAGATAGGAGGTTCCAGATAAGGTCAAAAACTACATACTCAGATCTTCACCAAACATTGCAGGGATACATTGGATGTCAAGACACGTGGGAAAAACGTACAAAACAAGAGATTGGAGACATCAAGATTTTGGACGAATTTTTTAAGAATTTTCAAATTTTCAGATAGGAGGTTCCAGATAAGGTCAAAAACTACATACTCAGATCTTCACCAAACTTTGCAGGGATACATTGGATGTCAAAACACGTGGAAAAAACGTACAAAACAAGAGATTGGGGTCATCAAGATTTTGAACGGATTTTTTAGGAATTTTCAAATTTTCAGATGGGAGGTTCCAGATAAGGTCAAAAACTACATACTCAGATCTTCACCAAACTTTGCAGGGATACATTGGATATCAAGACACGTGGAAAAAAACGTATAAAACAAGAGATTGGAGACGTCAAGATTTTGGACGAATTTTTTAAGAATTTTCAAATTTTCAGAAAGGATGTTCCAGATAAGGTCAAAAACGACATACTCAGATCTTCACCAAACTCTGCAGGGATACATTGGATGTCAAGACACGGGGGAAAAACATACAAAACATAGGATTGGGGACATCAAGATTTTGGTCAAATTTTTTAAGAATTTTCAAATTTTCAGATAGGAGGTTCCATATAAGGTCAAGAACTACATACTCAGATCTTCACCAAACTTTGCAGGGATACATTGGATGTCAAGACACGTGGAAAAAACGTATTAAACAAGAGATTGGAGACATCAAGATTTTGGACGAATTTTTTAAGAATTTTCAAATTTTCAGAAAGGATGTTCCAGATAAGGTGAAAAACGACATACTCAGATCTTCACCAAACTTTGCAGGGATACATTGGATGTCAAGACACGTGGAAAAAACGTACAAAACAAGAGATTGGAGACATCAAGATTTTCGACGAATTTTTTAAGAATTTTCAAATTTTCAGATGGGAGGTTCCAGATAAGGTCAAAAACGACATACTCAGATCTTCACCAAACTTTGCATGGATACATTGGATATCGAGACACGTGGAAAAAACATACAAAACATAGGATTGGTGACATGAAGATTTTGGACGAATTTTTTAAGAATTTTCAAATTTTCAGAAAGGAGGTATCATATAAGGTCAAAAACTACATACTCAGATCTTCACCAAACTTTGCAGGGATACATTGGATGTCAAGACACGTGGAAAAAACGTACAAAACAGATGATTGGAGAAATCAAGATTTTGGACGAATTTTTTAAGAATTTTCAAATTTTCAGATGAGAGGTTCCAGATAAGGTCAAAAACTACATACTCAGATCTTCACCAAACTTTGCAGGGATACATTGGATGTCAAGACACGTGGAAAAAACGTACAAAACAAGAGATTGGAGACATCAAGATTTTGGACGAATTTTTGAAAAATTTTCAAATTTTCAGATAGGAGGTTCCAGATAAGGTCAAAAACTACATACTCAGATCTTCACCAAACGTTGCAGGGATACTTTGCATGTCAAGACAAGTGGAAAAAACGTACAAAACAAGAGATTGGAGACATCAAGATTTTGGACGAATTTTTTAAGAATTTTCAAATTTTCAGAAAGGATGTTCCAGATAAGGTCAAAAACGACATACTCAGATCTTCACCAAACTGTGCAGGGATACATTGGAGGTCAAGACACGTGGAAAAAACGTACAAAACAAGAGATTGAAGACATCAAGATTTTGGACGAATTTTTTAAAAATTTTCAAATTTTCATATAGGAGGTTCCAGATAAGGTCAAAAACTACATACTCAGATCTTCACCAAACTTTGCAGGGATACATTGGATGTCAAGACACGTGGAAAAAACATACAAAACATAGGATTGGGGATATCAAGATTTTGGTCAAATTTTTTAAGAATTTTCAAATTTTCAGATAGGTGGTTCCATATAAGGTCAAAAACTACATACTCAGATTTTCACCAAACATTGCAGGGATACATTGGATGTCAAGAAACGTGGAAAAAACGTACAAAACAAGAGATTGGTGTCATCAAGATTTTGGAAGGATTTTTTAGGAATTTTCAAATTTTCAGATGAGAGGTTCCAGATAAGGTCAAAAACTACATACTCAGATCTTCACCAAACTTTGCAGGGATACATTGGATGTGAAGACACGTGAAAAAAACGTACAAAACAAGAGATTGGAGACATCAAGATTTTGGACGAATTTTTTAAGAATTTTCAAATTTTCAGAAAGGATGTTCCAGATAAGGTCAAAAACGACATACTCAGATCTTCACCAAACTTTGCAGGGATACATTGGATGTCAAGACACGTGGAAAGAACATACAAAACATAGGATTGGGGACATCAAGATTTTGGTCAAATTTTTTAAGAATTTTCAAATTTTCAGATAGGAGGTTCCATATAATGTCAAAAATTACATACTCAGATCTTCAACAAACATTGCAGGGATACATTGGATGTCAAGACACGTGGAAAAACGTACAAAACAAGAGATTGGAGACATCAAGATTTTGGACGAATTTTTTAAGAATTTTCAAATTTTCAGATAGGAGGTTCCAGATAAGGTCAAAAACTACATACTCAGATCTTCACCAAACTTTGCAGGGATACATTGGATGTCAAGACACGTGGGAAAAACATACAAAACATAGGATTGGGGACATCAAGATTTTGGACAATTTTTTTAAGAATTTTCAAATTTTCAGAAAGGATGTTCCAGATAAGGTCAAAAACGACATACTCAGATCTTCACCAAACTTTGCAGGGATACATTGGATGTCAAGACACGTGGAAAAAACGTACAAAACAAGAGATTGGAGACATCAAGATTTTGGACGAATTTTTGAAGAATTTTCAAATTTTCAGATAGGAGGTTCCAGATAAATTCAAAAACTACATACTCAGATCTTCACCAAAGATTGCAGGGATACATTGGATGTCAAGACACGTGGAAAAAACGTACAAAACAAGAGATTGGAGACATCAAGATTTTCGACGAAATTTTTAAGAATTTTCAAATTTTCAGATAGGAGGTTCCAGATAAGGTCAAAAACGACATACTCAGATCTTCACCAAACTTTGCATGGATACATTGGATGTCAAGACACGTGAAAAAAATATACAACACATAGAATTGGGGACATCAAGATTTTGGTCGAATTTTTTAAAAATTTTCAAATTTTCAGATAGGAGGTTCCATATAAGGTCAAAAACTACATACTCAGATCTTCACCAAACTATGCAGGGATACATTGGATGTCAAGACACGTGGAAAAAACGTAGAAAACAAGAGATTGGAGACATCAAGATTTTGGACGAATTTTTTAAGAATTTTCAAATTTTCAGATAGGAGGTTCCAGATAAGGTCAAAAACTACATACTCAGATCTTCACCAAACTTTGCAGGGATACATTGGATGTCAAGACACGTGGAAAAAACGTACAAAACAAGAGATTGGGGACATCAAGATTTTGGACGAATTTTTGAGGAATTTTCAAATTTTCAGAAATGAGGTTCCAGATAAGGTCAAAAACTACATACTCAGATCTTCACCAAACTTTGCAGGGATACATTGGATGTCAAGACACGTGGGAAAAACGTACAAAACAAGAGATTGGAGACATCAAGATTTTGGACGAATTTTTTAAGAGTTTTCAAATTTTCAGATAGGAAGTTCCAGATAAAGTCAAAAACTACATACTCAGATCTTCACCAAACTTTGCAGGGATACATTGGATGTCAAAACACGTGGAAAAAACGTACAAAACAAGAGATTGGGGTCATCAAGATTTTGAACGGATTTTTTAGGAATTTTCAAATTTTCAGATGGGAGGTTCCAGATAAGGTGAAAAACGACATACTCAGATCTTCACCAAACTTTGCAGGGATACATTGGATGTCAAGACACGTGGAAAAAACGTACAAAACAAGAGATTGGAGACATCAAGATTTTGGACGAATTTTTTAAGAATTTTCAAATTTTCAGATAGGAGGTTCCAGATAAGGTCAAAAACTACATACTCAGATCTTCACCAAACTTTGCAGGGATACATTGGAGGTCAAGACACGTGGAAAAAACGTACAAAACAAGAGATTGGAGACATCAAGATTTTGGACGAATTTTTTAAGAATTTTCAAATTTTCAGATAGGAGGTTCCAGATAAATTCAAAAACTACATACTCAGATCTTCACCAAAGATTGCAGGGATACATTGGATGTCAAGACACGTGGAAAAAACGTACAAAACAAGAGATTGGAGACATCAAGATTTTCGACGAATTTTTTAAGAATTTTCAAATTTTCAGATAGGAGGTTACAGATAAGGTCAAAAACTACATACTCAGATCTTCACCAAACTTTGCAGGGATACATTGGATGTCAAGACACGTGGAAAAATCGTACAAAACAAGAGATTGGGGGCATCAAGATTTTGGACGGATTTTTTAGGAATTTTCAAATTTTCAGATGGGAGGTTCCAGATAAGGTCAAAAACTACATACTCAGATCTTCACCAAACTTTGCAGGGATACATTGGATGTCAAGACACGTGGAAAAAACGTACAAAACAAGAGATTGGGGTAATCAAGATTTTGGACGGATTTTTTAGGAATTTTCAAATTTTCAGATTAGAGGTTCCAGATAAGGTCAAAAACTAAATACTCAGATCTTCACCAAACTTTACAGGGATACATTGGATGTCAAGACACGTGGAAACAACGTACAAAACAAGAGATTGGAAACGTCAAGATTTTGGACGAATTTTTTAAGAATTTTCAAATTTTCAGAAAGGATGTTCCAGATAAGGTCAAAAACGACATACTCAGATCTTCACCAAACTTTGCAGGGATACTTTGGATGTCAAGACACGTGGAAAAAACGTACAAAACAAGAGATTGGAGACATCAAGATTTTGGACGAATTTTTTAAGAATTTTCAAATTTTCAGATAGGAGGTTCCAGATAAGGTCAAAAACTACATACTCAGATCTTGACCAAACTTTGCAGGGATACATTGGATGTCAAGACACGTGGAAAAAACGTACAAAACAAGAGATTGGGGACGTCAAGATTTTGGACGAATTTTTTAAGAATTTTCAAATTTTCAGAAAGGATGTTCCAGATAAGGTCAAAAACGACATACTCAGATCTTCACCAAACTTTGCAGGGATACATTGGATGTCAAGACACGTGGAAAAAACGTACAAAACAAGAGATTGGAGACATCAAGATTTTGGACGAATTTTTGAGGAATTTTCAAATTTTCAGAAATGAGGTTCCAGATAAGGTCAAAAACTACATACTCAGATCTTCACCAAACTTTGCAGGGATACATTGGATGTCAAGACACGTGGAAAAAACATACAAAACATAGGATTGGGGACATCAAGATTTTGGTCAAATTTTTTAAGAATTTTCAAATTTTCAGATAGGAGGTTCCATATAAAGTCAAAAACTACATACTCAGATCTTCACCAAACTTTGCAGGGATACATTGGATGTCAAGACACGTGGAAAAAACGTACAAAACAAGAGATTGGAGACATCAAGATTTTGGACGAATTTTTGAAGAATTTTCAAATTTTCAGATAGGAGGTTCCAGATAAGGTCAAAAACTACATACTCAGATCTTCACCAAACGTTGCAGGGATACTTTGCATGTCAAGACAAGTGGAAAAAACGTACAAAACAAGAGATTGGAGACATCAAGATTTTGGACGAATTTTTTAAGAATTTTCAAATTTTCAGAAAGGATGTTCCAGATAAGGTCAAAAACGACATACTCAGATCTTCACCAAACTGTGCAGGGATACATTGGAGGTCAAGACACGTGGAAAAAACGTACAAAACAAGAGATTGAAGACATCAAGATTTTGGACGAATTTTTTAAAAATTTTCAAATTTTCAGATAGGAGGTTCCAGATAAGGTCAAAAACTACATACTCAGATCTTCACCAAACTTTGCAGGGATACATTGGATGTCAAGACACGTGGAAAAAACATACAAAACATAGGATTGGGGATATCAAGATTTTGGTCAAATTTTTTAAGAATTTTCAAATTTTCAGATAGGTGGTTCCATATAAGGTCAAAAACTACATACTCAGATTTTCACCAAACATTGCAGGGATACATTGGATGTCAAGAAACGTGGAAAAAACGTACAAAACAAGAGATTGGTGTCATCAAGATTTTGGAAGGATTTTTTAGGAATTTTCAAATTTTCAGATGAGAGGTTCCAGATAAGGTCAAAAACTACATACTCAGATCTTCACCAAACTTTGCAGGGATACATTGGATGTGAAGACACGTGAAAAAAACGTACAAAACAAGAGATTGGAGACATCAAGATTTTGGACGAATTTTTTAAGAATTTTCAAATTTTCAGAAAGGATGTTCCAGATAAGGTCAAAAACGACATACTCAGATCTTCACCAAACTTTGCAGGGATACATTGGATGTCAAGACACGTGGAAAGAACATACAAAACATAGGATTGGGGACATCAAGATTTTGGTCAAATTTTTTAAGAATTTTCAAATTTTCAGATAGGAGGTTCCATATAATGTCAAAAACTACATACTCAGATCTTCAACAAACATTGCAGGGATACATTGGATGTCAAGACACGTGGAAAAACGTACAAAACAAGAGATTGGAGACATCAAGATTTTGGACGAATTTTTTAAGAATTTTCAAATTTTCAGATAGGAGGTTCCAGATAAGGTCAAAAACTACATACTCAGATCTTCACCAAACTTTGCAGGGATACATTGGATGTCAAGACACGTGGGAAAAACATACAAAACATAGGATTGGGGACATCAAGATTTTGGACAAATTTTTTAAGAATTTTCAAATTTTCAGAAAGGATGTTCCAGATAAGGTCAAAAACGACATACTCAGATCTTCACCAAACTTTGCAGGGATACATTGGATGTCAAGACACGTGGAAAAAACGTACAAAACTAGAGATTGGAGACATCAAGATTTTGGACGAATTTTTGAAGAATTTTCAAATTTTCAGATAGGAGGTTCCAGATAAATTCAAAAACTACATACTCAGATCTTCACCAAAGATTGCAGGGATACATTGGATGTCAAGACACGTGGAAAAAACGTACAAAACAAGAGATTGGAGACATCAAGATTTTCGACGAAATTTTTAAGAATTTTCAAATTTTCAGATAGGAGGTTCCAGATAAGGTCAAAAACGACATACTCAGATCTTCACCAAACTTTGCATGGATACATTGGATGTCAAGACACGTGAAAAAAATATACAACACATAGAATTGGGGACATCAAGATTTTGGTCGAATTTTTTAAAAATTTTCAAATTTTCAGATAGGAGGTTCCATATAAGGTCAAAAACTACATACTCAGATCTTCACCAAACTATGCAGGGATACATTGGATGTCAAGACACGTGGAAAAAACGTAGAAAACAAGAGATTGGAGACATCAAGATTTTGGACGAATTTTTTAAGAATTTTCAAATTTTCAGATAGGAGGTTCCAGATAAGGTCAAAAACTACATACTCAGATCTTCACCAAACTTTGCAGGGATACATTGGATGTCAAGACACGTGGAAAAAACGTACAAAACAAGAGATTGGAGACATCAAGATTTTGGACGAATTTTTGAGGAATTTTCAAATTTTCAGAAATGAGGTTCCAGATAAGGTCAAAAACTACATACTCAGATCTTCACCAAACTTTGCAGGGATACATTGGATGTCAAGACACGTGGGAAAAACGTACAAAACAAGAGATTGGAGACATCAAGATTTTGGACGAATTTTTTAAGAGTTTTCAAATTTTCAGATAGGAAGTTCCAGATAAAGTCAAAAACTACATACTCAGATCTTCACCAAACTTTGCAGGGATACATTGGATGTCAAAACACGTGGAAAAAACGTACAAAACAAGAGATTGGGGTCATCAAGATTTTGAACGGATTTTTTAGGAATTTTCAAATTTTCAGATGGGAGGTTCCAGATAAGGTCAAAAACTACATACTCAGATCTTCACCAAACTTTGCAGGGATACATTGGATGTCAAGACACGTGGGAAAAACATACAAAACATAGGATTGGGGACATCAAGATTTTGGACAAATTTTTTAAGAATTTTCAAATTTTCAGAAAGGATGTTCCAGATAAGGTCAAAAACGACATACTCAGATCTTCACCAAACTTTGCAGGGATACATTGGATGTCAAGACACGTGGAAAAAACGTACAAAACTAGAGATTGGAGACATCAAGATTTTGGACGAATTTTTGAAGAATTTTCAAATTTTCAGATAGGAGGTTCCAGATAAATTCAAAAACTACATACTCAGATCTTCACCAAAGATTGCAGGGATACATTGGATGTCAAGACACGTGGAAAAAACGTACAAAACAAGAGATTGGAGACATCAAGATTTTCGACGAAATTTTTAAGAATTTTCAAATTTTCAGATAGGAGGTTCCAGATAAGGTCAAAAACGACATACTCAGATCTTCACCAAACTTTGCATGGATACATTGGATGTCAAGACACGTGAAAAAAATATACAACACATAGAATTGGGGACATCAAGATTTTGGTCGAATTTTTTAAAAATTTTCAAATTTTCAGATAGGAGGTTCCATATAAGGTCAAAAACTACATACTCAGATCTTCACCAAACTATGCAGGGATACATTGGATGTCAAGACACGTGGAAAAAACGTAGAAAACAAGAGATTGGAGACATCAAGATTTTGGACGAATTTTTTAAGAATTTTCAAATTTTCAGATAGGAGGTTCCAGATAAGGTCAAAAACTACATACTCAGATCTTCACCAAACTTTGCAGGGATACATTGGATGTCAAGACACGTGGAAAAAACGTACAAAACAAGAGATTGGAGACATCAAGATTTTGGACGAATTTTTGAGGAATTTTCAAATTTTCAGAAATGAGGTTCCAGATAAGGTCAAAAACTACATACTCAGATCTTCACCAAACTTTGCAGGGATACATTGGATGTCAAGACACGTGGGAAAAACGTACAAAACAAGAGATTGGAGACATCAAGATTTTGGACGAATTTTTTAAGAGTTTTCAAATTTTCAGATAGGAAGTTCCAGATAAAGTCAAAAACTACATACTCAGATCTTCACCAAACTTTGCAGGGATACATTGGATGTCAAAACACGTGGAAAAAACGTACAAAACAAGAGATTGGGGTCATCAAGATTTTGAACGGATTTTTTAGGAATTTTCAAATTTTCAGATGGGAGGTTCCAGATAAGGTCAAAAACTACATACTCAGATCTTCACCAAACTTTGCAGGGATACATTGGATATCAAGACACGTGGAAAAAACGTATAAAACAAGAGATTGGAGACGTCAAGATTTTGGACGAATTTTTTAAGAATTTTCAAATTTTCAGAAAGGATGTTCCAGATAAGGTCAAAAACGACATACTCAGATCTTCACCAAACTCTGCAGGGATACATTGGATGTCAAGACACGGGGAAAAAACATACAAAACATAGGATTGGGGACATCAAGATTTTGGTCAAATTTTTTAAGAATTTTCAAATTTTCAGAAAGGATGTTCCAGATAAGGTGAAAAACGACATACTCAGATCTTCACCAAACTTTGCAGGGATACATTGGATGTCAAGACACGTGGAAAAATCGTACAAAACAAGAGATTGGGGGCATCAAGATTTTGGACGGATTTTTTAGGAATTTTCAAATTTTCAGATGGGAGGTTCCAGATAAGGTCAAAAACTACATACTCAGATCTTCACCAAACTTTGCAGGGATACATTGGATGTCAAGACACGTGGAAAAAACGTACAAAACAAGAGATTGGGGTCATCAAGATTTTGGACGGATTTTTTAGGAATTTTCAAATTTTCAGATTAGAGGTTCCAGATAAGGTCAAAAACTACATACTCAGATCTTCACCAAACTTTACAGGGATACATTGGATGTCAAGACACGTGGAAACAACGTACAAAACAAGAGATTGGAAACGTCAAGATTTTGGACGAATTTTTTAAGAATTTTCAAATTTTCAGAAAGGATGTTCCAGATAAGGTCAAAAACGACATACTCAGATCTTCACCAAACTTTGCAGGGATACTTTGGATGTCAAGACACGTGGAAAAAACGTACAAAACAAGAGATTGGAGACATCAAGATTTTGGACGAATTTTTTAAGAATTTTCAAATTTTCAGATAGGAGGTTCCAGATAAGGTCAAAAACTACATACTCAGATCTTGACCAAACTTTGCAGGGATACATTGGATGTCAAGACACGTGGAAAAAACGTACAAAACAAGAGATTGGGGACGTCAAGATGTTGGACGAATTTTTTAAGAATTTTCAAATTTTCAGAAAGGATGTTCCAGATAAGGTCAAAAACGACATACTCAGATCTTCACCAAACTTTTTCAGGGATACATTGGATGTCAAGACACGTGGAAAAAACGTACAAAACAAGAGATTGGAGACATCAAGATTTTGGACGAATTTTTGAGGAATTTTCAAATTTTCAGAAATGAGGTTCCAGATAAGGTCAAAAACTACATACTCAGATCTTCACCAAACTTTGCAGGGATACATTGGATGTCAAGACACGTGGAAAAAACGTACAAAACAAGAGATTGGAGACATCAAGATTTTGGACGAATTTTTTAAGAATTTTCAAATTTTCAGAAAGGATGTTCCAGATAAGGTCAAAAACGACATACTCAGATCTTCACCAAACTTTGCAGGGATACATTGGATGTCAAGACACGTGGAAAAAACATACAAAACATAGGATTGGGGACATCAAGATTTTGGTCAAATTTTTTAAGAATTTTCAAATTTTCAGATAGGAGGTTCCATATAAAGTCAAAAACTACATACTCAGATATTCACCAAACATTGCAGGGATACATTGGAGGTCAAGACACGTGGAAAAAACGTACAAAACAAGAGATTGGAGACATCAAGATTTTGGACGAATTTTTTAAGAATTTTCAAATTTTCAGAAAGGATGTTGCAGATAAGGTCAAAAACGACATACTCAGATCTTCACCAAACTCTGCAGGGATACATTGGATGTCAAGACACGGGGAAAAAACATACAAAACATAGGATTGGGGACATCAAGATTTTGGTCAAATTTTTTAAGAATTTTCAAATTTTCAGATAGGAGGTTCCATATAAAGTCAAAAACTACATACTCAGATCTTCACCAAACTTTGCAGGGATACATTGGATGTCAAGACACGTGGAAAAAACGTACAAAACAAGAGATTGGAGACATCAAGATTTTGGACGAATTTTTTAAGAATTTTCAAATTTTCAGAAAGGATGTTCCAGATAAGGTCAAAAACGACATACTCAGATCTTCACCAAACTTTGCAGGGATACATTGGATGTCAAGACACGTGGAAAAAACATACAAAACATAGGATTGGGGACATCAAGATTTTGGTCAAATTTTTTAAGAATTTTCAAATTTTCAGATAGGAGGTTCCATATAAAGTCAAAAACTACATACTCAGATATTCACCAAACATTGCAGGGATACATTGGAGGTCAAGACACGTGGAAAAAACGTACAAAACAAGAGATTGGAGACATCAAGATTTTGGACGAATTTTTCAAAAATTTTCAAATTTTCAGATAGGAGCTTCCAGATAAGGTCAAAAACTACATACTCAGATCTTCACCAAACTTTGCAGGGATACATTGGATGTCAAGACACGTGGAAAAACCATACAAAACATAGGATTGGGGATATCAAGATTTTGGTCAAATTTTTTAAGAATTTTCAAATTTTCAGATAGGAGGTTCCATATAAGGTCAAAAACTACATACTCAGATCTTCACCAAACATTGCAGGGATACATTGGATGTCAAGAAACGTGGAAAAAACGTACAAAACAAGAGATTGGAGACATCAAGATTTTGGACGAATTTTTGAAGAATTTTCAAATTTTCAGAAAGGAGGTTCCAGATAAGGTCAAAAACTACATACTCAGATCTTCACCAAACGTTGCAGGGATACTTTGCATGTCAAGACACGTGGAAAAAACGTACAAAACAAGAGATTGGAGACATCAAGATTTTCGACGAATTTTTGAAGAATTTTCAAATTTTCAGATGGGAGGTTCCAGATAAGGTCAAAAACGACATACTCAGATCTTCACCAAACTTTGCATGGATACATTGGATGTCAAGACACGTGGAAAAAACATACAAAACATAGGATTGGGGACATCAAGATTTTGGACGAATTTTTTAAGAATTTTCAAATTTTCAGAAAGGAGGTTCCATATAAGGTCAAAAACTACATACTCAGATCTTCACCAAACATTGCAGGGATACATTGGATGTCAAGAAACGTGGAAAAAACGTACGAAACAAGAGATTGGAGACATCAAGATTTTGGACGAATTTTTGAAGAATTTTCAAATTTTCAGATAGGAGGTTCCAGATAAGGTCAAAAACTACATACTCAGATCTTCACCAAACGTTGCAGGGATACTTTGCATGTCAAGACACTTTAAAAAAACGTACACAACAAGAGATTGGAGACATCAAGATTTTCGACGAATTTTTGAAGAATTTTCAAATTTTCAGATGGGAGGTTCCAGATAAGGTCAAAAACGACATACTCAGATCTTCACCAAACTTTGCATGGATACATTGGATGTCAAGACACGTGGAAAAAACATACAATACATAGGATTGGGGACATCAAGATTTTGGACGAATTTTTTAAGAATTTTCAAATTTTCAGAAAGGAGGTTCCATATAAGGTCAAAAACTACATACTCAGATCTTCACCAAACTTTGCAGGGATACAATGGATGTCAAGACACGTGGAAAAAACGTACAAAACAAGAGATTGAGGTCATCAAGATTTTGGACGGATTTTTTAGGAATTTTCAAATTTTCAGATGGGAGGTTCCAGATAAGGTCAAAAACGACATACTCAGATCTTCACCAAACTTTGCAGGGATACATTGGATGTCAAGACACGTGGAAAGAACGTACAAAACAAGAGATTGGAGACATCAAGATTTTGGATGAATTTTTTAAGAATTTTCAAATTTTCAGATAGGAGGTTCCATATAAGGTCAAAAACTACATACTCAGATCTTCACCAAACTTTGCATGGATACATTGGATGTCAAGACACGTGGAAAAAACGTACAAAACAAGAGATTGGTGTCATCAAGATTTTGGACGAATTTTTGAAGAATTTTCAAATTTTCAGATAGGAGGTTCCAGATAAGGTCAAAAACTACATACTCAGATCTTCACCAAACGTTGCAGGGATACTTTGCATGTCAAGACACGTGGAAAAAACGTACAAAACAAGAGATTGGAGACATCAAGATTTTCGACGAATTTTTTAAGAATTTTCAAATTTTCAGATAGGAGGTTCCAGATAAGGTCAAAAACTACATACTCAGATCTTCACCAAACTTTGCAGGGATACATTGGATGTCAAGACACGTGGAAAAAACGTACAAAACAAGAGATTGGAGACATCAAGATTTTGGACGAATTTTTGAGGAATTTTCAAATTTTCAGAAATGAGGTTCCAGATAAGGTCAAAAACTACATACTCAGATCTTCACCAAACTTTGCAGGGATACATTGGATGTCAAGACACGTGGCAAAAACGTACAAAACAAGAGATTGGAGACATCAAGATTTTGGACGATTTTTTTAAGAATTTTCAAATTTTCAGATAGGAGGTTCCAGATAAGGTCAAAAACTACATACTCAGATCTTCACCAAACTTTGCAGGGATACATTGGATGTCAAGACACGTGGAAAAATCGTACAAAACAAGAGATTGGGGGCATCAAGATTTTGGACGGATTTTTTAGGAATTTTCAAATTTTCAGATGGGAGGTTCCAGATAAGGTCAAAAACTACATACTCAGATCTTCACCAAACTTTGCAGGGATACATTGGATGTCAAGACACGTGGAAAAAACGTACAAAACAAGAGATTGGAGACGTCAAGATTTTGGACGAATTTGTTAAGAATTTTCAAATTTTCAGAAAGGATGTTCCAGATGAGTTCAAAAACGACATACTCAGATCTTCACCAAACTTTGCAGGGATACATTGGATGTCAAGACACGTGGAAAAAACGTACAAAACAAGAGATTGGAGACATCAAGATTTTGGACGAATTAATGAAGAATTTTCAAATTTTCAGATGGGAGGTTCCAGATAAGGTCAAAAACGACATACTCAGATCTTCACCAAACTTTGCATGGATACATTGGATGTCAAGACACGTGGAAAAAACATACAAAACATAGGATTGGGGACATCAAGATTTTGGACGAATTTTTTAAGAATTTTCAAATTTTCAGAAAGGAGGTTCCATATAAGGTCAAAAACGACATACTCAGATCTTCACCAAACTTTGCATGGATACATTGGATGTCAAGACACGTGGAAAAAACATACAAAACATAGGATTGGGGACATCAAGATTTTGGACGAATTTTTTAAGAATTTTCAAATTTTCAGAAAGGAGGTTCCATATAAGGTCAAAAACTACATACTCAGATCTTCACCAAACTTTGCAGGGATACAATGGATGTCAAGACACGTGGAAAAAACGTACAAAACAAGAGATTGAGGTCATCAAGATTTTGGACGGATTTTTTAGGAATTTTCAAATTTTCAGATGGGACGTTCCAGATAAGGTCAAAAACTACATACTCAGATCTTCACCAAACTTTGCAGGGATACATTGGATGTCAAGACACGTGGAAAAAACGTAGAAAACAAGAGATTGGAGACATCAAGATTTTGGACGAATTTTTTAAGAATTTTCAAATTTTCAGATAGGAGGTTCCATATAAGGTCAAAAACTACATACTCAGATCTTCACCAAACTTTGCATGGATACATTGGATGTCAAGATACGTGGAAAAAACGTACAAAACAAGAGATTGGTGTCATCAAGATTTTGGACGAATTTTTGAAGAATGTTCAAATTTTCAGATGGGAGGTTCCAGATAAGGTCAAAAACTACATACTCAGATCTTCACCATACGTTGCAGGGTAACTTTGCATGTCAAGACACGTGGAAAAAACGTACAAAACAAGAGATTGGAGACATCAAGATTTTCGAAGAATTTTTTAAGAATTTTCAAATTTTCAGATATGAGGTTCCAGATAAGGTCAAAAACTACATACTCAGATCTTCAACAAACTTTGCAGGGATACATTGGATGTCAAGAAACGTGGAAAAAACGTACAAAACAAGAGATTGGAGACATGAAGATTTTGGACGAATTTTTGAAGAATTTTCAAATTTTCAGATAGGAGGTTCCAGATAAGGTCAAAAACTACATACTCAGATCTTCACCAAACGTTGCAGGGATACTTTGCATGTCAAGACACGTGGAAAAAACGTACAAAACAAGAGATTGGAGACATCAAGATTTTCGACGAATTTTTGAAGAATTTTCAAATTTTCAGATGGGAGGTTCCAGATAAGGTCAAAAACGACATACTCAGATCTTCACCAAACTTTGCATGGATACATTGGATGTCAAGACACGTGGAAAAAACATACAAAACATAGGATTGGGGACATCAAGATTTTGGACGAATTTTTTAAGAATTTTCAAATTTTCAGAAAGGAGGTTCCATATAAGGTCAAAAACTACATACTCAGATCTTCACCAAACATTGCAGGGATACATTGGATGTCAAGAAACGTGGAAAAAACGTACGAAACAAGAGATTGGAGACATCAAGATTTTGGACGAATTTTTGAAGAATTTTCAAATTTTCAGATAGGAGGTTCCAGATAAGGTCAAAAACTACATACTCAGATCTTCACCAAACGTTGCAGGGATACTTTGCATGTCAAGACACTTTAAAAAAACGTACACAACAAGAGATTGGAGACATCAAGATTTTCGACGAATTTTTGAAGAATTTTCAAATTTTCAGATGGGAGGTTCCAGATAAGGTCAAAAACGACATACTCAGATCTTCACCAAACTTTGCATGGATACATTGGATGTCAAGACACGTGGAAAAAACATACAATACATAGGATTGGGGACATCAAGATTTTGGACGAATTTTTTAAGAATTTTCAAATTTTCAGAAAGGAGGTTCCATATAAGGTCAAAAACTACATACTCAGATCTTCACCAAACTTTGCAGGGATACAATGGATGTCAAGACACGTGGAAAAAACGTACAAAACAAGAGATTGAGGTCATCAAGATTTTGGACGGATTTTTTAGGAATTTTCAAATTTTCAGATGGGAGGTTCCAGATAAGGTCAAAAACGACATACTCAGATCTTCACCAAACTTTGCAGGGATACATTGGATGTCAAGACACGTGGAAAAAACGTACAAAACAAGAGATTGGAGACATCAAGATTTTGGATGAATTTTTTAAGAATTTTCAAATTTTCAGATAGGAGGTTCCATATAAGGTCAAAAACTACATACTCAGATCTTCACCAAACTTTGCATGGATACATTGGATGTCAAGACACGTGGAAAAAACGTACAAAACAAGAGATTGGTGTCATCAAGATTTTGGACGAATTTTTGAAGAATTTTCAAATTTTCAGATAGGAGGTTCCAGATAAGGTCAAAAACTACATACTCAGATCTTCACCAAACGTTGCAGGGATACTTTGCATGTCAAGACACGTGGAAAAAACGTACAAAACAAGAGATTGGAGACATCAAGATTTTCGACGAATTTTTTAAGAATTTTCAAATTTTCAGATAGGAGGTTCCAGATAAGGTCAAAAACTACATACTCAGATCTTCACCAAACTTTGCAGGGATACATTGGATGTCAAGACACGTGGAAAAAACGTACAAAACAAGAGATTGGAGACATCAAGATTTTGGACGAATTTTTGAGGAATTTTCAAATTTTCAGAAATGAGGTTCCAGATAAGGTCAAAAACTACATACTCAGATCTTCACCAAACTTTGCAGGGATACATTGGATGTCAAGACACGTGGCAAAAACGTACAAAACAAGAGATTGGAGACATCAAGATTTTGGACGATTTTTTTAAGAATTTTCAAATTTTCAGATAGGAGGTTCCAGATAAGGTCAAAAACTACATACTCAGATCTTCACCAAACTTTGCAGGGATACATTGGATGTCAAGACACGTGGAAAAATCGTACAAAACAAGAGATTGGGGGCATCAAGATTTTGGACGGATTTTTTAGGAATTTTCAAATTTTCAGATGGGAGGTTCCAGATAAGGTCAAAAACTACATACTCAGATCTTCACCAAACTTTGCAGGGATACATTGGATGTCAAGACACGTGGAAAAAACGTACAAAACAAGAGATTGGAGACGTCAAGATTTTGGACGAATTTGTTAAGAATTTTCAAATTTTCAGAAAGGATGTTCCAGATGAGTTCAAAAACGACATACTCAGATCTTCACCAAACTTTGCAGGGATACATTGGATGTCAAGACACGTGGAAAAAACGTACAAAACAAGAGATTGGAGACATCAAGATTTTGGACGAATTAATGAAGAATTTTCAAATTTTCAGATGGGAGGTTCCAGATAAGGTCAAAAACGACATACTCAGATCTTCACCAAACTTTGCATGGATACATTGGATGTCAAGACACGTGGAAAAAACATACAAAACATAGGATTGGGGACATCAAGATTTTGGACGAATTTTTTAAGAATTTTCAAATTTTCAGAAAGGAGGTTCCATATAAGGTCAAAAACGACATACTCAGATCTTCACCAAACTTTGCATGGATACATTGGATGTCAAGACACGTGGAAAAAACATACAAAACATAGGATTGGGGACATCAAGATTTTGGACGAATTTTTTAAGAATTTTCAAATTTTCAGAAAGGAGGTTCCATATAAGGTCAAAAACTACATACTCAGATCTTCACCAAACTTTGCAGGGATACAATGGATGTCAAGACACGTGGAAAAAACGTACAAAACAAGAGATTGAGGTCATCAAGATTTTGGACGGATTTTTTAGGAATTTTCAAATTTTCAGATGGGACGTTCCAGATAAGGTCAAAAACTACATACTCAGATCTTCACCAAACTTTGCAGGGATACATTGGATGTCAAGACACGTGGAAAAAACGTAGAAAACAAGAGATTGGAGACATCAAGATTTTGGACGAATTTTTTAAGAATTTTCAAATTTTCAGATAGGAGGTTCCATATAAGGTCAAAAACTACATACTCAGATCTTCACCAAACTTTGCATGGATACATTGGATGTCAAGATACGTGGAAAAAACGTACAAAACAAGAGATTGGTGTCATCAAGATTTTGGACGAATTTTTGAAGAATGTTCAAATTTTCAGATGGGAGGTTCCAGATAAGGTCAAAAACTACATACTCAGATCTTCACCATACGTTGCAGGGTAACTTTGCATGTCAAGACACGTGGAAAAAACGTACAAAACAAGAGATTGGAGACATCAAGATTTTCGAAGAATTTTTTAAGAATTTTCAAATTTTCAGATATGAGGTTCCAGATAAGGTCAAAAACTACATACTCAGATCTTCAACAAACTTTGCAGGGATACATTGGATGTCAAGACACGTGGAAAAAACGTACAAAACAAGAGATTGGAGACATCAAGATTTTGGACGAATTTTTGAGGAATTTTCAAATTTTCACAAATGAGGTTCCAGATAAGGTCAAAAACTACTTACTCAGATCTTCACCAAACTTTGCAGGGATACATTGGATGTCAAGACACGTGGCAAAAACGTACAAAACAAGAGATTGGAGACATCAAGATTTTGGACGAATTTTTTAAGAATTTTCAAATTTTCAGATAGGAGGTTCCAGATAAGGTCAAAAGCGACATACTCAGATCTTCACCAAACTTTGCATGGATACATTGGATGTCAAGACACGTGGAAAAAACATACAAAACATAGGATTGGGGACATCAAGATTTTGGACGAATTTTTTAAGAATTTTCAAATTTTCAGATAGGAGGTTCCATATAAGGTCAAAAACTACATACTCAGATCTTCACCAAACTTTGCAGGGATACATTGGATGTCAAGACACGTGGAAAAAACATACAAAACATAGGATTGGGGACATCAAGATTTTGGACGAATTTTTTAAGAATTTTCAAATTTTCAGATAGGAGGTTCCATATAAGGTCAAAAACTACATACTCAGATCTTCACCAAACTTTGCATGGATACATTGGATGTCAAGATACGTGGAAAAAACGTACAAAACAAGAGATTGGTGTCATCAAGATTTTGGACGAATTTTTGAAGAATTTTCAAATTTTCAGATAGGAGGTTCCAGATAAGGTCAAAAACTACATACTCAGATCTTCACCAAACGTTGCAGGGATACTTTGCATGTCAAGACACGTGGAAAAAACGTACAAAACAAGAGATTGGAGACATCAAGATTTTCGACGAATTTTTTAAGAATTTTCAAATTTTCAGATAGGAGGTTCCAGATAAGGTCAAAAACTACATACTCAGATCTTCACCAAACTTTGCAGGGATACATTGGATGTCAAGACACGTGGAAAAAACGTACAAAACAAGAGATTGGAGACATCAAGATTTTGGACGAATTTTTGAGGAATTTTCAAATTTTCAGAAATGAGGTTCCAGATAAGGTCAAAAACTACTTACTCAGATCTTCACCAAACTTTGCAGGGATACATTGGATGTCAAGACACGTGGCAAAAACGTACAAAACAAGAGATTGGAGACATCAAGATTTTGGACGAATTTTTTAAGAATTTTCAAATTTTCAGATAGGAGGTTACAGATAAGGTCAAAAACTACATACTCAGATCTTCACCAAACTTTGCAGGGATACATTGGATGTCAAGACACGTGGAAAAATCGTACAAAACAAGAGATTGGGGGCATCAAGATTTTGGACGGATTTTTTAGGAATTTTCAAATTTTCAGATGGGAGGATCCAGATAAGGTCAAAAACTACATACTCAGATCTTCACCAAACTTTGCAGGGATACATTGGATGTCAAGACACGTGGAAAAAACGTACAAAACAAGAGATTGGGGTCATCAAGATTTTGGACGGATTTTTTAGGAATTTTCAAATTTTCAGATTAGAGGTTCCAGATAAGGTCAAAAACTACATACTCAGATCTTCACCAAACTTTACAGGGATACATTGGATGTCAAGACACGTGGAAACAACGTACAAAACAAGAGATTGGAAACGTCAAGATTTTGGACGAATTTTTTAAGAATTTTCAAATTTTCAGAAAGGATGTTCCAGATAAGGTCAAAAACGACATACTCAGATCTTCACCAAACTTTGCAGGGATACTTTGGATGTCAAGACACGTGGAAAAAACGTACAAAACAAGAGATTGGAGACATCAAGATTTTGGACGAATTTTTTAAGAATTTTCAAATTTTCAGATAGGAGGTTCCAGATAAGGTCAAAAACTACATACTCAGATCTTGACCAAACTTTGCAGGGATACATTGGATGTCAAGACACGTGGAAAAAACGTACAAAACAAGAGATTGGGGACGTCAAGATTTTGGACGAATTTTTTAAGAATTTTCAAATTTTCAGAAAGGATGTTCCAGATAAGGTCAAAAACGACATACTCAGATCTTCACCAAACTTTGCAGGGATACATTGGATGTCAAGACACGTGGAAAAAACGTACAAAACAAGAGATTGGAGACATCAAGATTTTGGACGAATTTTTGAGGAATTTTCAAATTTTCAGAAATGAGGTTCCAGATAAGGTCAAAAACTACATACTCAGATCTTCACCAAACTTTGCAGGGATACATTGGATGTCAAGACACGTGGAAAAAACGTACAAAACAAGAGATTGGAGACATCAAGATTTTGGACGAATTTTTTAAGAATTTTCAAATTTTCAGAAAGGATGTTCCAGATAAGGTCAAAAACGACATACTCAGATCTTCACCAAACTTTGCAAGGATACATTGGATGTCAAGACACGTGGAAAAATCATACAAAACATAGGATTGGGGACATCAAGATTTTGGTCAAATTTTTTAAGAATTTTCAAATTTTCAGATAGGAGGTTCCATATAAAGTCAAAAACTACATACTCAGATATTCACCAAACATTGCAGGGATACATTGGAGGTCAAGACACGTGGAAAAAACGTACAAAACAAGAGATTGGAGACATCAAGATTTTGGACGAATTTTTTAAGAATTTTCAAATTTTCAGAAAGGATGTTGCAGATAAGGTCAAAAACGACATACTCAGATCTTCACCAAACTCTGCAGGGATACATTGGATGTCAAGACACGGGGAAAAAACATACAAAACATAGGATTGGGGACATCAAGATTTTGGTCAAATTTTTTAAGAATTTTCAAATTTTCAGATAGGTGGTTCCATATAAAGTCAAAAACTACATACTCAGATCTTCACCAAACTTTGCAGGGATACATTGGATGTCAAGACACGTGGAAAAAACGTACAAAACAAGAGATTGGAGACATCAAGATTTTGGACGAATTTTTTAAGAATTTTCAAATTTTCAGAAAGGATGTTCCAGATAAGGTCAAAAACGACATACTCAGATCTTCACCAAACTTTGCAGGGATACATTGGATGTCAAGACACGTGGAAAAAACATACAAAACATAGGATTGGGGACATCAAGATTTTGGACGAATTTTTTAAGAATTTTCAAATTTTCAGAAAGGAGGTTCCATATAAGGTCAAAAACTACATACTCAGATCTTCACCAAACATTGCAGGGATACATTGGATGTCAAGAAACGTGGAAAAAACGTACGAAACAAGAGATTGGAGACATCAAGATTTTGGACGAATTTTTGAAGAATTTTCAAATTTTCAGATAGGAGGTTCCAGATAAGGTCAAAAACTACATACTCAGATCTTCACCAAACGTTGCAGGGATACTTTGCATGTCAAGACACTTTAAAAAAACGTACACAACAAGAGATTGGAGACATCAAGATTTTCGACGAATTTTTGAAGAATTTTCAAATTTTCAGATGGGAGGTTCCAGATAAGGTCAAAAACGACATACTCAGATCTTCACCAAACTTTGCATGGATACATTGGATGTCAAGACACGTGGAAAAAACATACAATACATAGGATTGGGGACATCAAGATTTTGGACGAATTTTTTAAGAATTTTCAAATTTTCAGAAAGGAGGTTCCATATAAGGTCAAAAACTACATACTCAGATCTTCACCAAACTTTGCAGGGATACAATGGATGTCAAGACACGTGGAAAAAACGTACAAAACAAGAGATTGAGGTCATCAAGATTTTGGACGGATTTTTTAGGAATTTTCAAATTTTCAGATGGGAGGTTCCAGATAAGGTCAAAAACGACATACTCAGATCTTCACCAAACTTTGCAGGGATACATTGGATGTCAAGACACGTGGAAAAAACGTACAAAACAAGAGATTGGAGACATCAAGATTTTGGATGAATTTTTTAAGAATTTTCAAATTTTCAGATAGGAGGTTCCATATAAGGTCAAAAACTACATACTCAGATCTTCACCAAACTTTGCATGGATACATTGGATGTCAAGACACGTGGAAAAAACGTACAAAACAAGAGATTGGTGTCATCAAGATTTTGGACGAATTTTTGAAGAATTTTCAAATTTTCAGATAGGAGGTTCCAGATAAGGTCAAAAACTACATACTCAGATCTTCACCAAACGTTGCAGGGATACTTTGCATGTCAAGACACGTGGAAAAAACGTACAAAACAAGAGATTGGAGACATCAAGATTTTCGACGAATTTTTTAAGAATTTTCAAATTTTCAGATAGGAGGTTCCAGATAAGGTCAAAAACTACATACTCAGATCTTCACCAAACTTTGCAGGGATACATTGGATGTCAAGACACGTGGAAAAAACGTACAAAACAAGAGATTGGAGACATCAAGATTTTGGACGAATTTTTGAGGAATTTTCAAATTTTCAGAAATGAGGTTCCAGATAAGGTCAAAAACTACATACTCAGATCTTCACCAAACTTTGCAGGGATACATTGGATGTCAAGACACGTGGCAAAAACGTACAAAACAAGAGATTGGAGACATCAAGATTTTGGACGATTTTTTTAAGAATTTTCAAATTTTCAGATAGGAGGTTCCAGATAAGGTCAAAAACTACATACTCAGATCTTCACCAAACTTTGCAGGGATACATTTTATGTTAAGACACGTGGAAAAATCGTACAAAACAAGAGATTGGGGCATCAAGATTTTGGACGGATTTTTTAGGAATTTTCAAATTTTCAGATGGGAGGTTCCAGATAAGGTCAAAAACTACATACTCAGATCTTCACCAAACTTTGCAGGGATACATTGGATGTCAAGACACGTGGAAAAAACGTACAAAACAAGAGATTGGAGACGTCAAGATTTTGGACGAATTTGTTAAGAATTTTCAAATTTTCAGAAAGGATGTTCCAGATGAGTTCAAAAACGACATACTCAGATCTTCACCAAACTTTGCAGGGATACATTGGATGTCAAGACACGTGGAAAAAACGTACAAAACAAGAGATTGGAGACATCAAGATTTTGGACGAATTAATGAAGAATTTTCAAATTTTCAGATGGGAGGTTCCAGATAAGGTCAAAAACGACATACTCAGATCTTCACCAAACTTTGCATGGATACATTGGATGTCAAGACACGTGGAAAAAACATACAAAACATAGGATTGGGGACATCAAGATTTTGGACGAATTTTTTAAGAATTTTCAAATTTTCAGAAAGGAGGTTCCATATAAGGTCAATAACGACATACTCAGATCTTCACCAAACTTTGCATGGATACATTGGATGTCAAGACACGTGGAAAAAACATACAAAACATAGGATTGGGGACATCAAGATTTTGGACGAATTTTTTAAGAATTTTCAAATTTTCAGAAAGGAGGTTCCATATAAGGTCAAAAACTACATACTCAGATCTTCACCAAACTTTGCAGGGATACAATGGATGTCAAGACACGTGGAAAAAACGTACAAAACAAGAGATTGGAGACATCAAGATTTTGGACGAATTTTTTAAGAATTTTCAAATTTTCAGATAGGAGGTTCCATATAAGGTCAAAAACTACATACTCAGATCTTCACCAAACTTTGCATGGATACATTGGATGTCAAGATACGTGGAAAAAACGTACAAAACAAGAGATTGGTGTCATCAAGATTTTGGACGAATTTTTGAAGAATGTTCAAATTTTCAGATGGGAGGTTCCAGATAAGGTCAAAAACTACATACTCAGATCTTCACCATACGTTGCAGGGTAACTTTGCATGTCAAGACACGTGGAAAAAACGTACAAAACAAGAGATTGGAGACATCAAGATTTTCGAAGAATTTTTTAAGAATTTTCAAATTTTCAGATATGAGGTTCCAGATAAGGTCAAAAACTACATACTCAGATCTTCAACAAACTTTGCAGGGATACATTGGATGTCAAGACACGTGGAAAAAACGTACAAAACAAGAGATTGGAGACATCAAGATTTTGGACGAATTTTTGAGGAATTTTCAAATTTTCACAAATGAGGTTCCAGATAAGGTCAAAAACTACTTACTCAGATCTTCACCAAACTTTGCAGGGATACATTGGATTTCAAGACAAGTGGCAAAAACGTACAAAACAAGAGATTGGAGACATCAAGATTTTGGACGAATTTTTTAAGAATTTTCAAATTTTCAGATAGGAGGTTCCAGATAAGGTCAAAAACGACATACTCAGATCTTCACCAAACTTTGCATGGATACATTGGATGTCAAGACACGTGGAAAAAACATACAAAACATAGGATTGGGGACATCAAGATTTTGGACGAATTTTTTAAGAATTTTCAAATTTTCAGATAGGAGGTTCCATATAAGGTCAAAAACTACATACTCAGATCTTCACCAAACTTTGCATGGATACATTGGATGTCAAGATACGTGGAAAAAACGTACAAAACAAGAGATTGGTGTCATCAAGATTTTGGACGAATTTTTGAAGAATTTTCAAATTTTCAGATAGGAGGTTCCAGATAAGGTCAAAAACTACATACTCAGATCTTGACCAAACGTTGCAGGGATACTTTGCATGTCAAGACACGTGGAAAAAACGTACAAAACAAGAGATTGGAGACATCAAGATTTTCGACGAATTTTTTAAGAATTTTCAAATTTTCAGATAGGAGGTTCCAGATAAGGTCAAAAACTACATACTCAGATCTTCACCAAACTTTGCAGGGATACATTGGATGTCAAGACACGTGGAAAAAACGTACAAAACAAGAGATTGGAGACATCAAGATTTTGGATGAATTTTTTAAGAATTTTCAAATTTTCAGATAGGAGGTTCCATATAAGGTCAAAAACTACATACTCAGATCTTCACCAAACTTTGCATGGATACATTGGATGTCAAGACACGTGGAAAAAACGTACAAAACAAGAGATTGGTGTCATCAAGATTTTGGACGAATTTTTGAAGAATTTTCAAATTTTCAGATAGGAGGTTCCAGATAAGGTCAAAAACTACATACTCAGATCTTCACCAAACGTTGCAGGGATACTTTGCATGTCAAGACACGTGGAAAAAACGTACAAAACAAGAGATTGGAGACATCAAGATTTTCGACGAATTTTTTAAGAATTTTCAAATTTTCAGATAGGAGGTTCCAGATAAGGTCAAAAACTACATACTCAGATCTTCACCAAACTTTGCAGGGATACATTGGATGTCAAGACACGTGGAAAAAACGTACAAAACAAGAGATTGGAGACATCAAGATTTTGGACGAATTTTTGAGGAATTTTCAAATTTTCAGAAATGAGGTTCCAGATAAGGTCAAAAACTACATACTCAGATCTTCACCAAACTTTGCAGGGATACATTGGATGTCAAGACACGTGGCAAAAACGTACAAAACAAGAGATTGGAGACATCAAGATTTTGGACGATTTTTTTAAGAATTTTCAAATTTTCAGATAGGAGGTTCCAGATAAGGTCAAAAACTACATACTCAGATCTTCACCAAACTTTGCAGGGATACATTTTATGTTAAGACACGTGGAAAAATCGTACAAAACAAGAGATTGGGGCATCAAGATTTTGGACGGATTTTTTAGGAATTTTCAAATTTTCAGATGGGAGGTTCCAGATAAGGTCAAAAACTACATACTCAGATCTTCACCAAACTTTGCAGGGATACATTGGATGTCAAGACACGTGGAAAAAACGTACAAAACAAGAGATTGGAGACGTCAAGATTTTGGACGAATTTGTTAAGAATTTTCAAATTTTCAGAAAGGATGTTCCAGATGAGTTCAAAAACGACATACTCAGATCTTCACCAAACTTTGCAGGGATACATTGGATGTCAAGACACGTGGAAAAAACGTACAAAACAAGAGATTGGAGACATCAAGATTTTGGACGAATTAATGAAGAATTTTCAAATTTTCAGATGGGAGGTTCCAGATAAGGTCAAAAACGACATACTCAGATCTTCACCAAACTTTGCATGGATACATTGGATGTCAAGACACGTGGAAAAAACATACAAAACATAGGATTGGGGACATCAAGATTTTGGACGAATTTTTTAAGAATTTTCAAATTTTCAGAAAGGAGGTTCCATATAAGGTCAAAAACGACATACTCAGATCTTCACCAAACTTTGCATGGATACATTGGATGTCAAGACACGTGGAAAAAACATACAAAACATAGGATTGGGGACATCAAGATTTTGGACGAATTTTTTAAGAATTTTCAAATTTTCAGAAAGGAGGTTCCATATAAGGTCAAAAACTACATACTCAGATCTTCACCAAACTTTGCAGGGATACAATGGATGTCAAGACACGTGGAAAAAACGTACAAAACAAGAGATTGAGGTCATCAAGATTTTGGACGGATTTTTTAGGAATTTTCAAATTTTCAGATGGGACGTTCCAGATAAGGTCAAAAACTACATACTCAGATCTTCACCAAACTTTGCAGGGATACATTGGATGTCAAGACACGTGGAAAAAACGTAGAAAACAAGAGATTGGAGACATCAAGATTTTGGACGAATTTTTTAAGAATTTTCAAATTTTCAGATAGGAGGTTCCATATAAGGTCAAAAACTACATACTCAGATCTTCACCAAACTTTGCATGGATACATTGGATGTCAAGATACGTGGAAAAAACGTACAAAACAAGAGATTGGTGTCATCAAGATTTTGGACGAATTTTTGAAGAATGTTCAAATTTTCAGATGGGAGGTTCCAGATAAGGTCAAAAACTACATACTCAGATCTTCACCATACGTTGCAGGGTAACTTTGCATGTCAAGACACGTGGAAAAAACGTACAAAACAAGAGATTGGAGACATCAAGATTTTCGAAGAATTTTTTAAGAATTTTCAAATTTTCAGATATGAGGTTCCAGATAAGGTCAAAAACTACATACTCAGATCTTCAACAAACTTTGCAGGGATACATTGGATGTCAAGACACGTGGAAAAAACGTACAAAACAAGAGATTGGAGACATCAAGATTTTGGACGAATTTTTGAGGAATTTTCAAATTTTCACAAATGAGGTTCCAGATAAGGTCAAAAACTACTTACTCAGATCTTCACCAAACTTTGCAGGGATACATTGGATGTCAAGACAAGTGGCAAAAACGTACAAAACAAGAGATTGGAGACATCAAGATTTTGGACGAATTTTTTAAGAATTTTCAAATTTTCAGATAGGAGGTTCCAGATAAGGTCAAAAACGACATACTCAGATCTTCACCAAACTTTGCATGGATACATTGGATGTCAAGACACGTGGAAAAAACATACAAAACATAGGATTGGGGACATCAAGATTTTGGACGAATTTTTTAAGAATTTTCAAATTTTCAGATAGGAGGTTCCATATAAGGTCAAAAACTACATACTCAGATCTTCACCAAACTTTGCATGGATACATTGGATGTCAAGATACGTGGAAAAAACGTACAAAACAAGAGATTGGTGTCATCAAGATTTTGGACGAATTTTTGAAGAATTTTCAAATTTTCAGATAGGAGGTTCCAGATAAGGTCAAAAACTACATACTCAGATCTTGACCAAACGTTGCAGGGATACTTTGCATGTCAAGACACGTGGAAAAAACGTACAAAACAAGAGATTGGAGACATCAAGATTTTCGACGAATTTTTTAAGAATTTTCAAATTTTCAGATAGGAGGTTCCAGATAAGGTCAAAAACTACATACTCAGATCTTCACCAAACTTTGCAGGGATACATTGGATGTCAAGACACGTGGAAAAAACGTACAAAACAAGAGATTGGAGACATCAAGATTTTGGACGAATTTTTGAGGAATTTTCAAATTTTCAGAAATGAGGTTCCAGATAAGGTCAAAAACTACTTACTCAGATCTTCACCAAACTTTGCAGGGATACATTGGATGTCAAGACACGTGGCAAAAACGTACAAAACAAGAGATTGGAGACATCAAGATTTTGGACGAATTTTTTAAGAATTTTCAAATTTTCAGATAGGAGGTTACAGATAAGGTCAAAAGCTACATACTCAGATCTTCACCAAACTTTGCAGGGATACATTGGATGTCAAGACACGTGGAAAAATCGTACAAAACAAGAGATTGGGGGCATCAAGATTTTGGACGGATTTTTTAGGAATTTTCAAATTTTCAGATGGGAGGTTCCAGATAAGGTCAAAAACTACATACTCAGATCTTCACCAAACTTTGCAGGGATACATTGGATGTCAAGACACGTGGAAAAAACGTACAAAACAAGAGATTGGGGTCATCAAGATTTTGGACGGATTTTTTAGGAATTTTCAAATTTTCAGATTAGAGGTTCCAGATAAGGTCAAAAACTACATACTCAGATCTTCACCAAACTTTACAGGGATACATTGGATGTCAAGACACGTGGAAACAACGTACAAAACAAGAGATTGGAAACGTCAAGATTTTGGACGAATTTTTTAAGAATTTTCAAATTTTCAGAAAGGATGTTCCAGATAAGGTCAAAAACGACATACTCAGATCTTCACCAAACTTTGCAGGGATACTTTGGATGTCAAGACACGTGGAAAAAACGTACAAAACAAGAGATTGGAGACATCAAGATTTTGGACGAATTTTTTAAGAATTTTCAAATTTTCAGATAGGAGGTTCCAGATAAGGTCAAAAACTACATACTCAGATCTTGACCAAACTTTGCAGGGATACATTGGATGTCAAGACACGTGGAAAAAACGTACAAAACAAGAGATTGGGGACGTCAAGATTTTGGACGAATTTTTTAAGAATTTTCAAATTTTCAGAAAGGATGTTCCAGATAAGGTCAAAAACGACATACTCAGATCTTCACCAAACTTTGCAGGGATACATTGGATGTCAAGACACGTGGAAAAAACGTACAAAACAAGAGATTGGAGACATCAAGATTTTGGACGAATTTTTGAGGAATTTTCAAATTTTCAGAAATGAGGTTCCAGATAAGGTCAAAAACTACATACTCAGATCTTCACCAAACTTTGCAGGGATACATTGGATGTCAAGACACGTGGAAAAAACGTACAAAACAAGAGATTGGAGACATCAAGATTTTGGACGAATTTTTTAAGAATTTTCAAATTTTCAGAAAGGATGTTCCAGATAAGGTCAAAAACGACATACTCAGATCTTCACCAAACTTTGCAGGGATACATTGGATGTCAAGACACGTGGAAAAAACATACAAAACATAGGATTGGGGACATCAAGATTTTGGTCAAATTTTTTAAGAATTTTCAAATTTTCAGATAGGAGGTTCCATATAAAGTCAAAAACTACATACTCAGATATTCACCAAACATTGCAGGGATACATTGGAGGTCAAGACACGTTGAGAAAACGTACAAAACAAGAGATTGGAGACATCAAGATTTTGGACGAATTTTTTAAGAATTTTCAAATTTTCAGAAAGGATGTTGCAGATAAGGTCAAAAACGACATACTCAGATCTTCACCAAACTCTGCAGGGATACATTGGATGTCAAGACACGGGGAAAAAACATACAAAACATAGGATTGGGGACATCAAGATTTTGGTCAAATTTTTTAAGAATTTTCAAATTTTCAGATAGGAGGTTCCATATAAGGTCAAAAACTACATACTCAGATCTTCACCAAACTTTGCAGGGATACATTGGATGTCAAGACACGTGGAAAAAACGTACAAAACAAGAGATTGGAGACATCAAGATTTTGGACGAATTTTTTAAGAATTTTCAAATTTTCAGAAAGGATGTTCCAGATAAGGTCAAAAACGACATACTCAGATCTTCACCAAACTTTGCAGGGATACATTGGATGTCAAGACACGTGGAAAAAACATACAAAACATAGGATTGGGGACATCAAGATTTTGGTCAAATTTTTTAAGAATTTTCAAATTTTCAGATAGGAGGTTCCATATAAAGTCAAAAACTACATACTCAGATATTCACCAAACATTGCAGGGATACATTGGAGGTCAAGACACGTGGAAAAAACGTACAAAACAAGAGATTGGAGACATCAAGATTTTGGACGAATTTTTCAAAAATTTTCAAATTTTCAGATAGGAGGTTCCAGATAAGGTCAAAAACTACATACTCAGATCTTCACCAAACTTTGCAGGGATACATTGGATGTCAAGACACGTGGAAAAAACATACAAAACATAGGATTGGGGATATCAAGATTTTGGTCAAATTTTTTAAGAATTTTCAAATTTTCAGATAGGAGGTTCCATATAAGGTCAAAAACTACATACTCAGATCTTCACCAAACATTGCAGGGATACATTGGATGTCAAGAAACGTGGAAAAAACGTACAAAACAAGAGATTGGAGACATCAAGATTTTGGACGAATTTTTGAAGAATTTTCAAATTTTCAGATAGGAGGTTCCAGATAAGGTCAAAAACTACATACTCAGATCTTCACCAAACGTTGCAGGGATACTTTGCATGTCAAGACACGTGGAAAAAACGTACAAAACAAGAGATTGGAGACATCAAGATTTTCGACGAATTTTTGAAGAATTTTCAAATTTTCAGATGGGAGGTTCCAGATAAGGTCAAAAACGACATACTCAGATCTTCACCAAACTTTGCATGGATACATTGGATGTCAAGACACGTGGAAAAAACATACAAAACATAGGATTGGGGACATCAAGATTTTGGACGAATTTTTTAAGAATTTTCAAATTTTCAGAAAGGTGGTTCCATATAAGGTCAAAAACTACATACTCAGATCTTCACCAAACATTGCAGGGATACATTGGATGTCAAGAAACGTGGAAAAAACGTACGAAACAAGAGATTGGAGACATCAAGATTTTGGACGAATTTTTGAAGAATTTTCAAATTTTCAGATAGGAGGTTCCAGATAAGGTCAAAAACTACATACTCAGATCTTCACCAAACGTTGCAGGGATACTTTGCATGTCAAGACACTTTAAAAAAACGTACACAACAAGAGATTGGAGACATCAAGATTTTCGACGAATTTTTGAAGAATTTTCAAATTTTCAGATGGGAGGTTCCAGATAAGGTCAAAAACGACATACTCAGATCTTCACCAAACTTTGCATGGATACATTGGATATCAAGACACGTGGAAAAAACATACAATACATAGGATTGGGGACATCAAGATTTTGGACGAATTTTTTAAGAATTTTCAAATTTTCAGAAAGGAGGTTCCATATAAAGTCAAAAACTACATACTCAGATCTTCACCAAACTTTGCAGGGATACAATGGATGTCAAGACACGTGGAAAAAACGTACAAAACAAGAGATTGAGGTCATCAAGATTTTGGACGGATTTTTTAGGAATTTTCAAATTTTCAGATGGGAGGTTCCAGATAAGGTCAAAAACGACATACTCAGATCTTCACCAAACTTTGCAGGGATACATTGGATGTCAAGACACGTGGAAAAAACGTACAAAACAAGAGATTGGAGACATCAAGATTTTGGATGAATTTTTTAAGAATTTTCAAATTTTCAGATAGGAGGTTCCATATAAGGTCAAAAACTACATACTCAGATCTTCACCAAACTTTGCATGGATACATTGGATGTCAAGACACGTGGAAAAAACGTACAAAACAAGAGATTGGTGTCATCAAGATTTTGGACGAATTTTTGAAGAATTTTCAAATTTTCAGATAGGAGGTTCCAGATAAGGTCAAAAACTACATACTCAGATCTTCACCAAACGTTGCAGGGATACTTTGCATGTCAAGACACGTGGAAAAAACGTACAAAACAAGAGATTGGAGACATCAAGATTTTCGACGAATTTTTTAAGAATTTTCAAATTTTCAGATAGGAGGTTCCAGATAAGGTCAAAAACTACATACTCAGATCTTCACCAAACTTTGCAGGGATACATTGGATGTCAAGACACGTGGAAAAAACGTACAAAACAAGAGATTGGAGACATCAAGATTTTGGACGAATTTTTGAGGAATTTTCAAATTTTCAGATGGGAGGTTCCAGATAAGGTCAAAAACTACATACTCAGATCTTCACCAAACTTTGCAGGGATACATTGGATGTCAAGACACGTGGAAAAAACGTACAAAACAAGAGATTGGAGACGTCAAGATTTTGGACGAATTTGTTAAGAATTTTCAAATTTTCAGAAAGGATGTTCCAGATGAGTTCAAAAACGACATACTCAGATCTTCACCAAACTTTGCAGGGATACATTGGATGTCAAGACACGTGGAAAAAACGTACAAAACAAGAGATTGGAGACATCAAGATTTTGGACGAATTTATGAAGAATTTTCAAATTTTCAGATGGGAGGTTCCAGATAAGGTCAAAAACGACATACTCAGATCTTCACCAAACTTTGCATGGATACATTGGATGTCAAGACACGTTGAAAAAACATACAAAACAAGAGATTGGAGACATCAAGATTTTGGACGAATTTTTTAAGAATTTTCAAATTTTCAGAAAGGATGTTCCAGATAAGGTCAAAAACGACATACTCAGATCTTCACCAAACTTTGCATGGATACATTGGATGTCAAGACACGTGGAAAAAACATACAAAACATAGGATTGGGGACATCAAGATTTTGGACGAATTTTTTAAGAATTTTCAAATTTTCAGAAAGGAGGTTCCATATAAGGTCAAAAACTACATACTCAGATCTTCACCAAACTTTGCAGGGATACAATGGATGTCAAGACACGTGGAAAAAACGTACAAAACAAGAGATTGAGGTCATCAAGATTTTGGACGGATTTTTTAGGAATTTTCAAATTTTCAGATGGGACGTTCCAGATAAGGTCAAAAACTACATACTCAGATCTTCACCAAACTTTGCAGGGATACATTGGATGTCAAGACACGTGGAAAAAACGTAGAAAACAAGAGATTGGAGACATCAAGATTTTGGACGAATTTTTTAAGAATTTTCAAATTTTCAGATAGGAGGTTCCATATAAGGTCAAAAACTACATACTCAGATCTTCACCAAACTTTGCATGGATACATTGGATGTCAAGATACGTGGAAAAAACGTACAAAACAAGAGATTGGTGTCATCAAGATTTTGGACGAATTTTTGAAGAATGTTCAAATTTTCAGATGGGAGGTTCCAGATAAGGTCAAAAACTACATACTCAGATCTTCACCATACGTTGCAGGGTAACTTTGCATGTCAAGACACGTGGAAAAAACGTACAAAACAAGAGATTGGAGACATCAAGATTTTCGACGAATTTTTGAAGAATTTTCAAATTTTCAGATGGGAGGTTCCAGATAAGGTCAAAAACGACATACTCAGATCTTCACCAAACTTTGCAGGGATACATTGGATGTCAAGACACGTGGAAAAAACATACAAAACATAGGATTGTGGATATCAAGATTTTGGTCAAATTTTTTAAGAATTTTCAAATTTTCAGATAGGAGGTTCCATATAAGGTCAAAAACTACATACTCAGATCTTCACCAAACATTGCAGGGATACATTGGATGTCAAGAAACGTGGAAAAAACGTACAAAACAAGAGATTGGAGACATCAAGATTTTGGACGAATTTTTGAAGAATTTTCAAATTTTCAGATAGGAGGTTCCAGATAAGGTCAAAAACTACATACTCAGATCTTCACCAAACGTTGCAGGGATACTTTGCATGTCAAGACACGTGGAAAAAACGTACAAAACAAGAGATTGGAGACATCAAGATTTTCGACGAATTTTTGAAGAATTTTCAAATTTTCAGATGGGAGGTTCCAGATAAGGTCAAAAACGACATACTCAGATCTTCACCAAACTTTGCATGGATACATTGGATGTCAAGACACGTGGAAAAAACATACAAAACATAGGATTGGGGACATCAAGATTTTGGACGAATTTTTTAAGAATTTTCAAATTTTCAGAAAGGTGGTTCCATATAAGGTCAAAAACTACATACTCAGATCTTCACCAAACATTGCAGGGATACATTGGATGTCAAGAAACGTGGAAAAAACGTACGAAACAAGAGATTGGAGACATCAAGATTTTGGACGAATTTTTGAAGAATTTTCAAATTTTCAGATAGGAGGTTCCAGATAAGGTCAAAAACTACATACTCAGATCTTCACCAAACGTTGCAGGGATACTTTGCATGTCAAGACACTTTAAAAAAACGTACACAACAAGAGATTGGAGACATCAAGATTTTCGACGAATTTTTGAAGAATTTTCAAATTTTCAGATGGGAGGTTCCAGATAAGGTCAAAAACGACATACTCAGATCTTCACCAAACTTTGCATGGATACATTGGATGTCAAGACACGTGGAAAAAACATACAATACATAGGATTGGGGACATCAAGATTTTGGACGAATTTTTTAAGAATTTTCAAATTTTCAGAAAGGAGGTTCCATATAAAGTCAAAAACTACATACTCAGATCTTCACCAAACTTTGCAGGGATACAATGGATGTCAAGACACGTGGAAAAAACGTACAAAACAAGAGATTGAGGTCATCAAGATTTTGGACGGATTTTTTAGGAATTTTCAAATTTTCAGATGGGAGGTTCCAGATAAGGTCAAAAACGACATACTCAGATCTTCACCAAACTTTGCAGGGATACATTGGATGTCAAGACACGTGGAAAAAACGTACAAAACAAGAGATTGGAGACATCAAGATTTTGGATGAATTTTTTAAGAATTTTCAAATTTTCAGATAGGAGGTTCCATATAAGGTCAAAAACTACATACTCAGATCTTCACCAAACTTTGCATGGATACATTGGATGTCAAGACACGTGGAAAAAACGTACAAAACAAGAGATTGGTGTCATCAAGATTTTGGACGAATTTTTGAAGAATTTTCAAATTTTCAGATAGGAGGTTCCAGATAAGGTCAAAAACTACATACTCAGATCTTCACCAAACGTTGCAGGGATACTTTGCATGTCAAGACACGTAAAAAAAACGTACAAAACAAGAGATTGGAGACATCAAGATTTTCGACGAATTTTTTAAGAATTTTCAAATTTTCAGATAGGAGGTTCCAGATAAGGTCAAAAACTACATACTCAGATCTTCACCAAACTTTGCAGGGATACATTGGATGTCAAGACACGTGGAAAAAACGTACAAAACAAGAGATTGGAGACATCAAGATTTTGGACGAATTTTTGAGGAATTTTCAAATTTTCAGATGGGAGGTTCCAGATAAGGTCAAAAACTACATACTCAGATCTTCACCAAACTTTGCAGGGATACATTGGATGTCAAGACACGTGGAAAAAACGTACAAAACAAGAGATTGGAGACGTCAAGATTTTGGACGAATTTGTTAAGAATTTTCAAATTTTCAGAAAGGATGTTCCAGATGAGTTCAAAAACGACATACTCAGATCTTCACCAAACTTTGCAGGGATACATTGGATGTCAAGACACGTGGAAAAAACGTACAAAACAAGAGATTGGAGACATCAAGATTTTGGACGAATTTATGAAGAATTTTCAAATTTTCAGATGGGAGGTTCCAGATAAGGTCAAAAACGACATACTCAGATCTTCACCAAACTTTGCATGGATACATTGGATGTCAAGACACGTGGAAAAAACATACAAAACATAGGATTGGGGACATCAAGATTTTGGACGAATTTTTTAAGAATTTTCAAATTTTCAGAAAGGAGGTTCCATATAAGGTCAAAAACGACATACTCAGATCTTCACCAAACTTTGCATGGATACATTGGATGTCAAGACACGTGGAAAAAACATACAAAACATAGGATTGGGGACATCAAGATTTTGGACGAATTTTTTAAGAATTTTCAAATTTTCAGAAAGGAGGTTCCATATAAGGTCAAAAACTACATACTCAGATCTTCACCAAACTTTGCAGGGATACAATGGATGTCAAGACACGTGGAAAAAACGTACAAAACAAGAGATTGAGGTCATCAAGATTTTGGACGGATTTTTTAGGAATTTTCAAATTTTCAGATGGGACGTTCCAGATAAGGTCAAAAACTACATACTCAGATCTTCACCAAACTTTGCAGGGATACATTGGATGTCAAGACACGTGGAAAAAACATACAAAACATAGGATTGGGGATATCAAGATTTTGGTCAAATTTTTTAAGAATTTTCAAATTTTCAGATAGGAGGTTCCATATAAGGTCAAAAACTACATACTCAGATCTTCACCAAACATTGCAGGGATACATTGGATGTCAAGAAACGTGGAAAAAACGTACAAAACAAGAGATTGGAGACATCAAGATTTTGGACGAATTTTTGAAGAATTTTCAAATTTTCAGATAGGAGGTTCCAGATAAGGTCAAAAACTACATACTCAGATCTTCACCAAACGTTGCAGGGATACTTTGCATGTCAAGACACGTGGAAAAAACGTACAAAACAAGAGATTGGAGACATCAAGATTTTCGACGAATTTTTGAAGAATTTTCAAATTTTCAGATGGGAGGTTCCAGATAAGGTCAAAAACGACATACTCAGATCTTCACCAAACTTTGCATGGATACATTGGATGTCAAGACACGTGGAAAAAACATACAAAACATAGGATTGGGGACATCAAGATTTTGGACGAATTTTTTAAGAATTTTCAAATTTTCAGAAAGGTGGTTCCATATAAGGTCAAAAACTACATACTCAGATCTTCACCAAACATTGCAGGGATACATTGGATGTCAAGAAACGTGGAAAAAACGTACGAAACAAGAGATTGGAGACATCAAGATTTTGGACGAATTTTTGAAGAATTTTCAAATTTTCAGATAGGAGGTTCCAGATAAGGTCAAAAACTACATACTCAGATCTTCACCAAACGTTGCAGGGATACTTTGCTTGTCAAGACACTTTAAAAAAACGTACACAACAAGAGATTGGAGACATCAAGATTTTCGACGAATTTTTGAAGAATTTTCAAATTTTCAGATGGGAGGTTCCAGATAAGGTCAAAAACGACATACTCAGATCTTCACCAAACTTTGCATGGATACATTGGATGTCAAGACACGTGGAAAAAACATACATTACATAGGATTGGGGACATCAAGATTTTGGACGAATTTTTTAAGAATTTTCAAATTTTCAGAAAGGAGGTTCCATATAAAGTCAAAAACTACATACTCAGATCTTCACCAAACTTTGCAGGGATACAATGGATGTCAAGACACGTGGAAAAAACGTACAAAACAAGAGATTGAGGTCATCAAGATTTTGGACGGATTTTTTAGGAATTTTCAAATTTTCAGATGGGAGGTTCCAGATAAGGTCAAAAACGACATACTCAGATCTTCACCAAACTTTGCAGGGATACATTGGATGTCAAGACACGTGGAAAAAACGTACAAAACAAGAGATTGGAGACATCAAGATTTTGGATGAATTTTTTAAGAATTTTCAAATTTTCAGATAGGAGGTTCCATATAAGGTCAAAAACTACATACTCAGATCTTCACCAAACTTTGCATGGATACATTGGATGTCAAGACACGTGGAAAAAACGTACAAAACAAGAGATTGGTGTCATCAAGATTTTGGACGAATTTTTGAAGAATTTTCAAATTTTCAGATAGGAGGTTCCAGATAAGGTCAAAAACTACATACTCAGATCTTCACCAAACGTTGCAGGGATACTTTGCATGTCAAGACACGTAAAAAAAACGTACAAAACAAGAGATTGGAGACATCAAGATTTTCGACGAATTTTTTAAGAATTTTCAAATTTTCAGATAGGAGGTTCCAGATAAGGTCAAAAACTACATACTCAGATCTTCACCAAACTTTGCAGGGATACATTGGATGTCAAGACACGTGGAAAAAACGTACAAAACAAGAGATTGGAGACATCAAGATTTTGGACGAATTTTTGAGGAATTTTCAAATTTTCAGATGGGAGGTTCCAGATAAGGTCAAAAACTACATACTCAGATCTTCACCAAACTTTGCAGGGATACATTGGATGTCAAGACACGTGGAAAAAACGTACAAAACAAGAGATTGGAGACGTCAAGATTTTGGACGAATTTGTTAAGAATTTTCAAATTTTCAGAAAGGATGTTCCAGATGAGTTCAAAAACGACATACTCAGATCTTCACCAAACTTTGCAGGGATACATTGGATGTCAAGACACGTGGAAAAAACGTACAAAACAAGAGATTGGAGACATCAAGATTTTGGACGAATTTATGAAGAATTTTCAAATTTTCAGATGGGAGGTTCCAGATAAGGTCAAAAACGACATACTCAGATCTTCACCAAACTTTGCATGGATACATTGGATGTCAAGACACGTGGAAAAAACATACAAAACATAGGATTGGGGACATCAAGATTTTGGACGAATTTTTTAAGAATTTTCAAATTTTCAGAAAGGAGGTTCCATATAAGGTCAAAAACGACATACTCAGATCTTCACCAAACTTTGCATGGATACATTGGATGTCAAGACACGTGGAAAAAACATACAAAACATAGGATTGGGGACATCAAGATTTTGGACGAATTTTTTAAGAATTTTCAAATTTTCAGAAAGGAGGTTCCATATAAGGTCAAAAACTACATACTCAGATCTTCACCAAACTTTGCAGGGATACAATGGATGTCAAGACACGTGGAAAAAACGTACAAAACAAGAGATTGAGGTCATCAAGATTTTGGACGGATTTTTTAGGAATTTTCAAATTTTCAGATGGGACGTTCCAGATAAGGTCAAAAACTACATACTCAGATCTTCACCAAACTTTGCAGGGATACATTGGATGTCAAGACACGTGGAAAAAACGTAGAAAACAAGAGATTGGAGACATCAAGATTTTGGACGAATTTTTTAAGAATTTTCAAATTTTCAGATAGGAGGTTCCATATAAGGTCAAAAACTACATACTCAGATCTTCACCAAACTTTGCATGGATACATTGGATGTCAAGATACGTGGAAAAAACGTACAAAACAAGAGATTGGTGTCATCAAGATTTTGGACGAATTTTTGAAGAATGTTCAAATTTTCAGATGGGAGGTTCCAGATAAGGTCAAAAACTACATACTCAGATCTTCACCATACGTTGCAGGGTAACTTTGCATGTCAAGACACGTGGAAAAAACGTACAAAACAAGAGATTGGAGACATCAAGATTTTCGAAGAATTTTTTAAGAATTTTCAAATTTTCAGATATGAGGTTCCAGATAAGGTCAAAAACTACATACTCAGATCTTCAACAAACTTTGCAGGAATACATTGGATGTCAAGACACGTGGAAAAAACGTACAAAACAAGAGATTGGAGACATCAAGATTTTGGACGAATTTTTGAGGAATTTTCAAATTTTCACAAATGAGGTTCCAGATAAGGTCAAAAACTACTTACTCAGATCTTCACCAAACTTTGCAGGGATACATTGGATGTCAAGACACGTGGCAAAAACGTACAAAACAAGAGATTGGAGACATCAAGATTTTGGACGAATTTTTTAAGAATTTTCAAATTTTCAGATAGGAGGTTCCAGATAAGGTCAAAAACTACATACTCAGATCTTCACCAAACTTTGCAGGGATACATTGGATGTCAAGACACGTGGAAAAATCGTACAAAACAAGAGATTGGGTTCATCAAGATTTTGGACGGATTTTTTAGGAATTTTCAAATTTTCAGATGGGAGGTTCCAGATAAGGTCAAAAACTACATACTCAGATCTTCACCAAACTTTGCAGGGATACATTGGATGTCAAGACACGTGGAAAAAACGTACAAAACAAGAGATTGGGGTCATCAAGATTTTGGACGGATTTTTTAGGAATTTTCAAATTTTCAGATTAGAGGTTCCAGATAAGGTCAAAAACTACATACTCAGATCTTCACCAAACTTTACAGGGATACATTGGATGTCAAGACACGTGGAAACAACGTACAAAACAAGAGATTGGAAACGTCAAGATTTTGGACGAATTTTTTAAGAATTTTCAAATTTTCAGAAAGGATGTTCCAGATAAGGTCAAAAACGACATACTCAGATCTTCACCAAACTTTGCAGGGATACTTTGGATGTCAAGACACGTGGAAAAAACGTACAAAACAAGAGATTGGAGACATCAAGATTTTGGACGAATTTTTTAAGAATTTTCAAATTTTCAGATAGGAGGTTCCAGATAAGGTCAAAAACTACATACTCAGATCTTGACCAAACTTTGCAGGGATACATTGGATGTCAAGACACGTGGAAAAAACGTACAAAACAAGAGATTGGGGACGTCAAGATTTTGGACGAATTTTTTAAGAATTTTCAAATTTTCAGAAAGGATGTTCCAGATAAGGTCAAAAACGACATACTCAGATCTTCACCAAACTTTGCAGGGATACATTGGATGTCAAGACACGTGGAAAAAACGTACAAAACAAGAGATTGGAGACATCAAGATTTTGGACGAATTTTTGAGGAATTTTCAAATTTTCAGAAATGAGGTTCCAGATAAGGTCAAAAACTACATACTCAGATCTTCACCAAACTTTGCAGGGATACATTGGATGTCAAGACACGTGGAAAAAACGTACAAAACAAGAGATTGGAGACATCAAGATTTTGGACGAATTTTTTAAGAATTTTCAAATTTTCAGAAAGGATGTTGCAGATAAGGTCAAAAACGACATACTCAGATCTTCACCAAACTCTGCAGGGATACATTGGATGTCAAGACACGGGGAAAAAACATACAAAACATAAGATTGGGGACATCAAGATTTTGGTCAAATTTTTTAAGAATTTTCAAATTTTCAGATAGGAGGTTCAATATAAGGTCAAAAACTACATACTCAGATCTTCACCAAACTTTGCAGGGATACATTGGATGTCAAGACACGTGGAAAAAACGTACAAAACAAGAGATTGGAGACATCAAGATTTTGGACGAATTTTTTAAGAATTTTCAAATTTTCAGAAAGGATGTTCCAGATAAGGTCAAAAACGACATATCAAGATTTTGGACGAATTTTTCAAAAATTTTCAAATTTTCAGATAGGAGGTTCCAGATAAGGTCAAAAACTACATACTCAGATCTTCACCAAACTTTGCAGGGATACATTGGATGTCAAGACACGTGGAAAAAACATACAAAACATACGATTGGGGATATCAAGATTTTGGTCAAATTTTTTAAGAATTTTCAAATTTTCAGATAGGAGGTTCCATATAAGGTCAAAAACTACATACTCAGATCTTCACCAAACATTGCAGGGATACATTGGATGTCAAGAAACGTGGAAAAAACGTACAAAACAAGAGATTGGAGACATCAAGATTTTGGACGAATTTTTGAAGAATTTTCAAATTTTCAGATAGGAGGTTCCAGATAAGGTCAAAAACTACATACTCAGATCTTCACCAAACGTTGCAGGGATACTTTGCATGTCAAGACACGTGGAAAAAACGTACAAAACAAGAGATTGGAGACATCAAGATTTTCGACGAATTTTTGAAGAATTTTCAAATTTTCAGATGGGAGGTTCCAGATAAGGTCAAAAACGACATACTCAGATCTTCACCAAACTTTGCATGGATACATTGGATGTCAAGACACGTGGAAAAAACATACAAAACATAGGATTGGGGACATCAAGATTTTGGACGAATTTTTTAAGAATTTTCAAATTTTCAGAAAGGAGGTTCCATATAAGGTCAAAAACTACATACTCAGATCTTCACCAAACATTGCAGGGATACATTGGATGTCAAGAAACGTGGAAAAAACGTACGAAACAAGAGATTGGAGACATCAAGGTTTTGGACGAATTTTTGAAGAATTTTCAAATTTTCAGATAGGAGGTTCCAGATAAGGTCAAAAACTACATACTCAGATCTTCACCAAACGTTGCAGGGATACTTTGCATGTCAAGACACGTGGAAAAAACGTACAAAACAAGAGATTGGAGACATCAAGATTTTCGACGAATTTTTGAAGAATTTTCAAATTTTCAGATGGGAGGTTCCAGATAAAGTCAAAAACGACATACTCAGATCTTCACCAAACTTTGCATGGATACATTGGATGTCAAGACACGTGGTAAAAACATACAATACATAGGATTGGGGACATCAAGATTTTGGACGAATTTTTTAAGAATTTTCAAATTTTCAGAAAGGAGGTTCCATATAAGGTCAAAAACTACATACTCAGATCTTCACCAAACTTTGCAGGGATACAATGGATGTCAAGAAACGTGGAAAAAACGTACGAAACAAGAGATTGAGGTCATCAAGATTTTGGACGGATTTTTTAGGAATTTTCAAATTTTCAGATGGGAGGTTCCAGATAAGGTCAAAAACTACATACTCAGATCTTCACCAAACTTTGCAGGGATACATTGGATGTCAAGACACGTGGAAAAAACGTACAAAACAAGAGATTGGAGACATCAAGATTTTGGATGAATTTTTTAAGAATTTTCAAATTTTCAGATAGGAGGTTCCATATAAGGTCAAAAACTACATACTCAGATCTTCACCAAACTTTGCATGGATACATTTGATGTCAAGACACGTGGAAAAAACGTACAAAACAAGAGATTGGAGACATCAAGATTTTGGACGAATTTTTCAAAAATTTTCAAATTTTCAGATAGGAGGTTCCAGATAAGGTCAAAAACTACATACTCAGATCTTCACCAAACTTTGCAGGGATACATTGGATGTCAAGACACGTGGAAAAAACATACAAAACATAGGATTGGGGATATCAAGATTTTGGTCAATTTTTTTAAGAATTTTCAAATTTTCAGATAGGAGGTTCCATATAAGGTCAAAAACTACATACTCAGATCTTCACCAAACATTGCAGGGATACATTGGATGTCAAGAAACGTGGAAAAAACGTACAAAACAAGAGATTGGAGACATCAAGGTTTTGGACGAATTTTTGAAGAATTTTCAAATTTTCAGATAGGAGGTTCCAGATAAGGTCAAAAACTACATACTCAGATCTTCACCAAACGTTGCAGGGATACTTTGCATGTCAAGACACGTGGAAAAAACGTACAAAACAAGAGATTGGAGACATCAAGATTTTCGACGAATTTTTGAAGAATTTTCAAATTTTCAGATGGGAGGTTCCAGATAAGTTCAAAAACGACATACTCAGATCTTCACCAAACTTTGCATGGATACATTGGATGTCAAGACACGTGGAAAAAACATACAAAACATAGGATTGGGGACATCAAGATTTTGGACGAATTTTTTAAGAATTTTCAAATTTTCAGAAAGGAGGTTCCATATAAGGTCAAAAACTACATACTCAGATCTTCACCAAACATTGCAGGGATACTTTGGATGTCAAGAAACGTGGAAAAAACGTACGAAACAAGAGATTGGAGACATCAAGATTTTGGACGAATTTTTGAAGAATTTTCAAATTTTCAGATAGGAGGTTCCAGATAAGGTCAAAAACTACATACTCAGATCTTCACCAAACGTTGCAGGGATACTTTGCATGTCAAGACACTTTAAAAAAACGTACAAAACAAGAGATTGGAGACATCAAGATTTTCGACGAATTTTTGAAGAATTTTCAAATTTTCAGATGGGAGGTTCCAGATAAGGTCAAAAACGACATACTCAGATCTTCACCAAACTTTGCATGGATACATTGGATGTCAAGACACGTGGAAAAAACATACAATACATAGGATTGGGGACATCAAGATTTTGGACGAATTTTTTAAGAATTTTCAAATTTTCAGAAAGGAGGTTCCATATAAGGTCAAAAACTACATACTCAGATCTTCACCAAACTTTGCAGGGATACAATGGATGTCAAGACACGTGGAAAAAACGTACAAAACAAGAGATTGAGGTCATCAAGATTTTGGACGGATTTTTTAGGAATTTTCAAATTTTCAGATGGGAGGTTCCAGATAAGGTCAAAAACGACATACTCAGATCTTCACCAAACTTTGCAGGGATACATTGGATGTCAAGACACGTGGAAAAAACGTACAAAACAAGAGATTGGAGACATCAAGATTTTGGATGAATTTTTTAAGAATTTTCAAATTTTCAGATAGGAGGTTCCATATAAGGTCAAAAACTACATACTCAGATCTTCACCAAACTTTGCATGGATACATTGGATGTCAAGACACGTGGAAAAAACGTACAAAACAAGAGATTGGTGTCATCAAGATTTTGGACGAATTTTTGAAGAATTTTCAAATTTTCAGATAGGATGTTCCAGATAAGGTCAAAAACTACATACTCAGATCTTCACCAAACGTTGCAGGGATACTTTGCATGTCAAGACACGTGGAAAAAACGTACAAAACAAGAGATTGGAGACATCAAGATTTTCGACGAATTTTTTAAGAATTTTCAAATTTTCAGATAGGAGGTTCCAGATAAGGTCAAAAACTACATACTCAGATCTTCACCAAACTTTGCAGGGATACATTGGATGTCAAGACACGTGGAAAAAACGTACAAAACAAGAGATTGGAGACATCAAGATTTTGGACGAATTTTTGAGGAATTTTCAAATTTTCAGAAATGAGGTTCCAGATAAGGTCAAAAACTACATACTCAGATCTTCACCAAACTTTGCAGGGATACATTGGATGTCAAGACACGTGGCAAAAACGTACAAAACAAGAGATTGGAGACATCAAGATTTTGGACGATTTTTTTAAGAATTTTCAAATTTTCAGATAGGAGGTTCCAGATAAGGTCAAAAACTACATACTCAGATCTTCACCAAACTTTGCAGGGATACATTGGATGTCAAGACACGTGGAAAAATCGTACAAAACAAGAGATTGGGGGCATCAAGATTTTGGACGGATTTTTTAGGAATTTTCAAATTTTCAGATGGGAGGTTCCAGATAAGGTCAAAAACTACATACTCAGATCTTCACCAAACTTTGCAGGGATACATTGGATGTCAAGACACGTGGAAAAAACGTACAAAACAAGAGATTGGAGACGTCAAGATTTTGGACGAATTTGTTAAGAATTTTCAAATTTTCAGAAAGGATGTTCCAGATGAGTTCAAAAACGACATACTCAGATCTTCACCAAACTTTGCAGGGATACATTGGATGTCAAGACACGTGGAAAAAACGTACAAAACAAGAGATTGGAGACATCAAGATTTTGGACGAATTTTTGAAGAATTATCAAATTTTCAGATGGGAGGTTCCAGATAAGGTCAAAAACGACATACTCAGATCTTCACCAATCTTTGCATGGATACATTGGATGTCAAGACACGTGGAAAAAACATACAAAACATAGGATTGGGGACATCAAGATTTTGGACGAATTTTTTAAGAATTTTCAAATTTTCAGATAAGAGGTTCCATATAAGGTCAAAAACTACATACTCAGATCTTCACCAAACTTTGCAGGGATACAATGGATGTCAAGACACGTGGAAAAAACGTACAAAACAAGAGATTGAGGTCATCAAGATTTTGGACGGATTTTTTAGGAATTTTCAAATTTTCAGATGGGAGGTTCCAGATAAGGTCAAAAACTACATACTCAGATCTTCACCAAACTTTGCAGGGATACATTGGATGTCAAGACACGTGGAAAAAACGTAGAAAACAAGAGATTGGAGACATCAAGATTTTGGACGAATTTTTTAAGAATTTTCAAATTTTCAGATAGGAGGTTTCATATAAGGTCAAAAACTACATACTCAGATCTTCACCAAACTTTGCATGGATACATTGGATGTCAAGTTACGTGGAAAAAACGTACAAAACAAGAGATTGGTGTCATCAAGATTTTGGACGAATTTTTGAAGAATTTTCAAATTTTCAGATAGGAGGTTCCAGATAAGGTCAAAAACTACATACTCAGATCTTTTCCAAACGTTGCAGGGATACTTTGCATGTCAAGACACGTGGAAAAAACGTACAAAACAAGAGATTGGAGACATCAAGATTTTCGAAGAATTTTTTAAGAATTTTCAAATTTTCAGATATGAGGTTCCAGATAAGGTCAAAAACTACATACTCAGATCTTCACCAAACTTTGCAGGGATACATTGGATGTCAAGACACGTGGAAAAAACGTACAAAACAAGAGATTGGAGACATCAAGATTTTGGACGAATTTTTGAGGAATTTTCAAATTTTCAGAAATAAGGTTCCAGATAAGGTCAAAAACTACTTACTCAGATCTTCACCAAACTTTGCAGTAATACATTGGATGTCAAGACACGTGGCAAAAACGTACAAAACAAGAGATTGGAGACATCAAGATTTTGGACGAATTTTTTAAGAATTTTCAAATTTTAAGATGGGAGGTTCCAGATAAGGTCAAAAACGACATACTCAGATCTTCACCAAACTTTGCAGGAATACATTGGATGTCAAGACACGTGGAAAAAACATACAAAACATAAGATTCGGGACATCAAGATTTTGGTCGAATTTTTTAAGAATTTTCAAATTTTCAGATAGGAGGTTCCATATAAGGTAAAAAACTACATACTCAGATCTTCACCGAACTTTGCATTGATACATTGGATGTCAAGACACGTGGAAAAAACATACAAATCATAGGATTGGGGACATCAAGATTTTGGTCAATTTTTTTAAGAATTTTCAAATTTTCAGATAGGAGGATCCATATAAGGTCAAAAACTACATACTCAGATCTTCACCAAACATTGCAGGGATACATTGGATGTCAAGACACGTGGAACAAACGTACAAAACAAGAGATTGGAGACATCAAGATTTTGGACGAATTTTTGAAGAATTTTCAAATTTTCAGATAGGAGGTTTAAGGTCAAAAACTACATACTCAGATCTTCACCAAACTTTGCAGGGATACATTGGATGTCAAGACACGTGGAAAAAACGTACAAAACAAGAGATTGGAGACATCAAGATTTTCGTCGAATTTTTTAAGAATTTTCAAATTTTCAGATGGGAGGTTCCAGATAAGGTCAAAAACGACATACTCAGATCTTCACCAAACTTTGCATGGATACATTGGATGTCAAGACACGTGGAAAAAACGTACAAAACAAGAAATTGGAGACATCAAGATTTTGGACGAATTTCTTAAGAATTTTCAAATTTTCAGAAAGGAGGTTCCGTATAAGGTCAAAAACTACATACTCAGATCTTCACCAAACTTTGCAGGGATACATTGGATGTCAAGACACGTGGAAAAAACGTACAAAACAAGAGATTGGGGTCATCAAGATTTTGGACTGATTTTTTAGGAATTTTCAAATTTTCAGATGGGAGGTTCCAGATAAGGTCAAAAACTACATACTCAGATCTTCACCAAACTTTGCAGTGATACATTGGATGTCAAGACACGTGGAAAAAACGTACAAAACAAGAGATTGGAGACATCAAGATTTTGAACGAATTTTTTAAGAATTTTCAAATTTTCTGATAGGAGGTTCCATATAAGGTCAAAAACTACATACTCAGATCTTCACCAAACTTTGCATGGATACATTGGATGTCAAGACACGTTGAAAAAACATACAAAACATAGGATTGGGGACATCAAGATTTTGGTCGAATTTTTTAAGAATTTTCAAATTTTCAGAAAGGAGGTTCCATATAAGGTCAAAAACTACATACTCAGATCTTCACCATACTTAGCAGGGATACATTGGATGTCAAGACACGTGGAAAAAACATACAAGACATAGGATTGGGGACATCAAGATTTTGGTCAAATTTTTTAAGAATTTTCAAATTTTCAGATAGGAGGTTCCATATAAGGTCAAAAACTACATACTCAGATCTTCACCAAACATTGCAGGAATACAATGGATGTCAAGACACGTGGAAAAAATGTACAAAACAAGAGATTGGAGACATCAAGATTTTCGACGGATTTTTTAAGAATTTTCAAATTTTCAGATGGGAGGTTCCAGATAAGGTCAAAAACGACATACTCAGATCTTCACCAAACTTTGCATGGATACATTGGATGTCAAGACACGTGGAAAAAACATACAAAACATAGGATTGGGGACATCAAGATTTTGGTCGAATTTTTTAAGAATTTTCAAATTTTCAGATAGGAGGTTCCATATAAGGTCAAAAACTACATACTCAGATCTTCACCAAACTATGCAGGGATACATTGGATGTCAAGACACGTGGAAAAAACGTACAAAACAAGAGATTGGAGACATAAAGATTTTGGACGAATTTTTTAAGAATTTTCAAATTTTCAGATAGGAGGTTCCAGATAAGGTCAAAAACTACATACTCAGATCTTCACCAAACTTTGCAGGGACACATTGGATGTCAAGACACGTGGAAAAAACGTACAAAACAAGAGATTGGAGACATCAAGATTTTGGACGAATTTTTGAGGAATTTTCAAATTTTCAGAAATGAGGTTCCAGATAAGGTCAAAAACTACATACTCAGATCTTCACCAAACTTTGCAGGGATACATTGGATGTCAAGACACGTGGGGAAAACATACAAACCAAGAGATTGGAGACATCAAGATTTTGGACGAATTTTTTAAGAATTTTCAAATTTTCAGATAGGAGGTTCCATATAAGGTCAAAAACTACATACTCAGATCTTCACCAAACTTTGCAGGGATACATTGGATGTCAAGACACGTGTAAAAAACATACAAAACATAGGATTGGGGACATCAAGATTTTGGTCAAATTTTTTAAGAATTTTCAAATTTTCAGAGAGGAGGTTCCATATAAGGTCAAAAACTACATACTCAGATCTTCACCAAACATTGCAGGGATACATTGGATGTCAAGACACGTGGAAAAACGTACAAAACAAGAGATTGGAGACATCAAGATTTCGGACGAATTTTTTAAGAATTTTCAAATTTTCAGATAGGAGGTTCCAGATAAGGTCAAAAACTACATACTCAGATCTTCACCAAACTTTGCAGGGATACATTGGATGTCAAGACACGTGGGAAAAACATACAAAACATAGGATTGGGGACATCAAGATTTTGGTCAAATTTTTTAAGAATTTTCAAATTTTCAGATAGGAGGTTCCATATAAGGTCAAAAACTACATACTCAGATCTTCACCAAACATTGCAGTATTACATTGGATGTCAAGACACGTGGAAAAAACGTACAAAACAAGCGATTGGAGACATCAAGATTTTGGTCGAATTTTTTAAGAATTTTCAAATTTTCAGATGGGAGGTTCCAGATAAGGTCAAAAACGACATACTCAGATCTTCACCAAACTTTGCATGGATTCATTGGATGTCAAGACACGTGGAAAAAACGTACAAAACATAGAATTGGGGACATCAAGATTTTGGTCGAATTTTTTAAAAATTTTAAAATTTTCAGATAGGAGGTTCCATATAAGGTCAAAAACTACATACTCAGATCTTCACCAAACTTTGCATGGATACATTGGATGTCAAGACACGTGGAAAAAACGTACAAAACAAGAGATTGGAGACATCAAGATTTTGGACGATTTTTTTAAGAATTTTCAAATTTTCAGATAGGAGGTTCCAGATAAGGTCAAAAACTACATACTCAGATCTTCACCAAACTTTGCAGGGATACATTGGATGTCAAGACACGTGGAAAAAACGTACAAAACAAGAGATTGGAGACATCAAGATTTTGGACGAATTTTTGAAGAATTTTCAAATTTTCAGATGGGAGGTTCCAGATAAGGTCAAAAACGACATACTCAGATCTTCACCAAACTTTGCATGGATACATTGGATGTCAAGACACGTGGAAAAAACATACAAAACATAGGATTGGGGACATCAAGATTTTGGACGAATTTTTTAAGAATTTTCAAATTTTCAGAAAGGAGGTTCCATATAAGGTCAAAAACTACATACTCAGATCTTCACCAAACTTTGCAGGGATACAATGGATGTCAAGACACGTGGAAAAAACGTACAAAACAAGAGATTGAGGTCATCAAGATTTTGGACGGATTTTTTAGGAATTTTCAAATTTTCAGATGGGAGGTTCCAGTTAAGGTCAAAAACTACATACACAGATCTTCACCAAACTTTGCAGGGATACATTGGATGTCAAGACACGTGGAAAAAACGTAGAAAACAAGAGATTGGAGACATCAAGATTTTGGACGAATTTTTTAAGAATTTTCAAATTTTCAGATAGGAGGTTCCATATAAGGTCAAAAACTACATACTCAGATCTTCACCAAACTTTGCATGGATACATTGGATGTCAAGATACGTGGAAAAAACGTACAAAACAAGAGATTGGTGTCATCAAGATTTTGGACGAATTTTTGAAGAATTTTCAAATTTTCAGATAGGAGGTTCCAGATAAGGTCAAAAACTACATACTCAGATCTTTTCCAAACGTTGCAGGGATACTTTGCATGTCAAGACACGTGGAAAAAACGTACAAAACAAGAGATTGGAGACATCAAGATTTTCGAAGAATTTTTTAAGAATTTTCAAATTTTCAGATATGAGGTTCCAGATAAGGTCAAAAACTACATACTCAGATCTTCACCAAACTTTGCAGGGATACATTGGATGTCAAGACACGTGGAAAAAACGTACAAAACAAGAGATTGGAGACATCAAGATTTTGGACGAATTTTTGAGGAATTTTCAAATTTTCAGATAGGAGGTTCCAGATAAGGTCAAAAACTACATACTCAGATCTTCATCAAACTTTGCAGGGACACATTGGATGTCAAGACACGTGGAAAAAACGTACAAAACAAGAGATTGGAGACATCAAGATTTTGGACGAATTTTTGAGGAATTTTCAAATTTTCAGAAATGAGGTTCCAGATAAGGTCAAAAACTACATACTCAGATCTTCACCAAACTTTGCAGGGATACATTGGATGTCAAGACACGTGGGGAAAACATACAAACCAAGAGATTGGAGACATCAAGATTTTGGACGAATTTTTTAAGAATTTTCAAATTTTCAGATAGGAGGTTCCATATAAGGTCAAAAACTACATACTCAGATCTTCACCAAACTTTGCAGGGATACATTGGATGTCAAGACACGTGTAAAAAACATACAAAACATAGGATTGGGGACATCAAGATTTTGGTCAAATTTTTTAAGAATTTTCAAATTTTCAGAGAGGAGGTTCCATATAAGGTCAAAAACTACATACTCAGATCTTCACCAAACATTGCAGGGATACATTGGATGTCAAGACACGTGGAAAAACGTACAAAACAAGAGATTGGAGACATCAAGATTTCGGACGAATTTTTTAAGAATTTTCAAATTTTCAGATAGGAGGTTCCAGATAAGGTCAAAAACTACATACTCAGATCTTCACCAAACTTTGCAGGGATACATTGGATGTCAAGACACGTGGGAAAAACATACAAAACATAGGATTGGGGACATCAAGATTTTGGTCAAATTTTTTAAGAATTTTCAAATTTTCAGATAGGAGGTTCCATATAAGGTCAAAAACTACATACTCAGATCTTCACCAAACATTGCAGGGATACATTGGATGTCAAGACACGTGGAAAAAACGTACAAAACAAGCGATTGGAGACATCAAGATTTTGGTCGAATTTTTTAAGAATTTTCAAATTTTCAGATGGGAGGTTCCAGATAAGGTCAAAAACGACATACTCAGATCTTCACCAAACTTTGCATGGATTCATTGGATGTCAAGACACGTGGAAAAAACGTACAAAACATAGAATTGGGGACATCAAGATTTTGGTCGAATTTTTTAAAAATTTTCAAATTTTCAGATAGGAGGTTCCATATAAGGTCAAAAACTACATACTCAGATCTTCACCAAACTTTGCATGGATACATTGGATGTCAAGACACGTGGAAAAAACGTACAAAACAAGAGATTGGAGACATCAAGATTTTGGACGAATTTTTTAAGAATTTTCAAATTTTCAGATAGGAGGTTCCAGATAAGGTCAAAAACTACATACTCAGATCTTCACCAAACTTTGCAGGGATACATTGGATGTCAAGACACGTGGAAAAAACGTACAAAACAAGAGATTGAGGTCATCAAGATTTTGGACGGATTTTTTAGGAATTTTCAAATTTTCAGATGGGAGGTTCCAGTTAAGGTCAAAAACTACATACACAGATCTTCACCAAACTTTGCAGGGATACATTGGATGTCAAGACACGTGGAAAAAACGTAGAAAACAAGAGATTGGAGACATCAAGATTTTGGACGAATTTTTTAAGAATTTTCAAATTTTCAGATAGGAGGTTCCATATAAGGTCAAAAACTACATACTCAGATCTTCACCAAACTTTGCATGGATACATTGGATGTCAAGATACGTGGAAAAAACGTACAAAACAAGAGATTGGTGTCATCAAGATTTTGGACGAATTTTTGAAGAATTTTCAAATTTTCAGATAGGAGGTTCCAGATAAGGTCAAAAACTACATACTCAGATCTTTTCCAAACGTTGCAGGGATACTTTGCATGTCAAGACACGTGGAAAAAACGTACAAAACAAGAGATTGGAGACATCAAGATTTTCGAAGAATTTTTTAAGAATTTTCAAATTTTCAGATATGAGGTTCCAGATAAGGTCAAAAACTACATACTCAGATCTTCACCAAACTTTGCAGGGATACATTGGATGTCAAGACACGTGGAAAAAACGTACAAAACAAGAGATTGGAGACATCAAGATTTTGGACGAATTTTTGAGGAATTTTCAAATTTTCAGAAATGAGGTTCCAGATAAGGTCAAAAACTACTTACTCAGATCTTCACCAAACTTTGCAGTAATACATTGGATGTCAAGACACGTGGCAAAAACGTACAAAACAAGAGATTGGAGACATCAAGATTTTGGACGAATTTTTTAAGAATTTTCAAATTTTCAGATGGGAGGTTCCAGATAAGGTCAAAAACGACATACTCAGATCCTCACCAAACTTTGCAGGAATACATTGGATGTCAAGACACGTGGAAAAAACATACAAAACATAAGATTCGGGACATCAAGAATTTGGTCGAATTTTTTAAGAATTTTCAAATTTTCAGATAGGAGGTTCCATATAAGGTAAAAAACTACATACTCAGATCTTCACCGAACTTTGCAGGGATACATTGGATGTCAAGACACGTGGAAAAAACATACAAATCATAGGATTGGGGACATCAAGATTTTGGTCAATTTTTTTAAGAATTTTCAGATTTTCAGATAGGAGGATCCATATAAGGTCAAAAACTACATACTCAGATCTTCACCAAACATTGCAGGGATACATTGGATGTCAAGACACGTGGAAAAAACGTACAAAACAAGAGATTGGAGACATCAAGATTTTGGACGAATTTTTGAAGAATTTTCAAATTTTCAGATAGGAGGTTTAAGGTCAAAAACTACATACTCAGATCTTCACCAAACTTTGCAGGGATACATTGGATGTCAAGACACGTGGAAAAAACGTACAAAACAAGAGATTGGAGACATCAAGATTTTCGTCGAATTTTTTAAGAATTTTCAAATTTTCAGATGGGAGGTTCCAGATAAGGTCAAAAACGACATACTCAGATCTTCGCCAAACTTTGCATGGATACATTGGATGTCAAGACACGTGGAAAAAACGTACAAAACAAGAAATTGGAGACATCAAGATTTTGGACGAATTTCTTAAGAATTTTCAAATTTTCAGAAAGGAGGTTCCGTATAAGGTCAAAAACTACATACTCAGATCTTCACCAAACTTTGCAGGGATACATTGGATGTCAAGACACGTGAAAAAAACGTACAAAACAAGAGATTGGGGTCATCAAGATTTTGGACTGATTTTTTAGGAATTTTCAAATTTTCAGATGGGAGGTTCCAGATAAGGTCAAAAACTACATACTCAGATCTTCACCAAACTTTGCAGTGATACATTGGATGTCAAGACACGTGGAAAAAACGTACAAAACAAGAGATTGGAGACATCAAGATTTTGAACGAATTTTTTAAGAATTTTCAAATTTTCTGATAGGAGGTTCCATATAAGGTCAAAAACTACATACTCAGATCTTCACCAAACTTTGCATGGATACATTGGATGTCAAGACACGTGGAAAAAACATACAAAACATAGGATTGGGGACATCAAGATTTTGGACGAATTTTTTAAGAATTTTCAAATTTTCAGAAAGGAGGTTCCATATAAGGTCAAAAACTACATACTCAGATCTTCACCAAACTTAGCAGGGATACATTGGATGTCAAGACACGTGGAAAAAACATACAAGACATAGGATTGGGGACATCAAGATTTTGGTCAAATTTTTTAAGAATTTTCAAATTTTCAGATAGGAGGTTCCATATAAGGTCAAAAACTACATACTCAGATCTTCACCAAACATTGCAGGAATACAATGGATGTCAAGACACGTGGAAAAAATGTACAAAACAAGAGATTGGAGACATCAAGATTTTCGACGGATTTTTTAAGAATTTTCAAATTTTCAGATGGGAGGTTCCAGATAAGGTCAAAAACGACATACTCAGATCTTCACCAAACTTTGCATGAATACATTGGATGTCAAGACACGTGGAAAAAACATACAAAACATAGGATTGGGGACATCAAGATTTTGGTCGAATTTTTTAAGAATTTTCAAATTTTCAGATAGGAGGTTCCATATAAGGTCAAAAACTACATACTCAGATCTTCACCAAACTATGCAGGGATACATTGGATGTCAAGACACGTGGAAAAAACGTACAAAACAAGAGATTGGAGACATAAAGATTTTGGACGAATTTTTTAAGAATTTTCAAATTTTCAGATAGGAGGTTCCATATAAGGTCAAAAACTACATACTCAGATCTTCACCAAACTTTGCAGGGATACATTGGATGTCAAGACACGTGGAAAAAACATACAAAACATAGGATTGGGGACATCAAGATTTTGGTCAAATTTTTTAAGAATTTTCAAATTTTCAGATAGGAGGTTCCATATAAGGTCAAAAACTACATACTCAGATCTTCACCAAACATTGCAGGGATACATTGGATGTCAAGACACGTGGAAAAACGTACAAAACAAGAGATTGGAGACATCAAGATTTCGGACGAATTTTTTAAGAATTTTCAAATTTTCAGATAGGAGGTTCCAGATAAGGTCAAAAACTACATACTCAGATCTTCACCAAACTTTGCAGGGATACATTGGATGTCAAGACACGTGGGAAAAACATACAAAACATAGGATTGGGGACATCAAGATTTTGGTCAAATTTTTTAAGAATTTTCAAATTTTCAGATAGGAGGTTCCATATAAGGTCAAAAACTACATACTCAGATCTTCACCAAACATTGCAGGGATACATTGGATGTCAAGACACGTGGAAAAAACGTACAAAACAAGCGATTGGAGACATCAAGATTTTGGTCGAATTTTTTAAGAATTTTCAAATTTTCAGATGGGAGGTTCCAGATAAGGTCAAAAACGACATACTCAGATCTTCACCAAACTTTGCATGGATTCATTGGATGTGAAGACACGTGGAAAAAACGTACAAAACATAGAATTGGGGACATCAAGATTTTGGTCGAATTTTTTAAAAATTTTCAAATTTTCAGATAGGAGGTTCCATATAAGGTCAAAAACTACATACTCAGATCTTCACCAAACTTTGCATGGATACATTGGATGTCAAGACACGTGGAAAAAACGTACAAAACAAGAGATTGGAGACATCAAGATTTTGGACGAATTTTTTAAGAATTTTCAAATTTTCAGATAGGAGGTTCCAGATAAGGTCAAAAACTACATACTCAGATCTTCACCTAACTTTGCAGGGATACATTGGATGTCAAGACACGTGGAAAAAACGTACAAAACAAGAGATTGGGGTCATCAAGATTTTGGACGGATTTTTTAGGAATTTTCAAATTTTCAGATGGGAGGTTCCAGATAAGGTCAAAAACTACATACTCAGATCTTCACCAAACTTTACAGGGATACATTGGATGTCAAGACACGTGGAAAAACGTACAAAACAAGAGATTGGAGACGTCAAGATTTTGGACGAATTTTTTAAGAATTTTCAAATTTCCAGAAAGGATGTTCCAGATAAGGTCAAAAACTACATACTGAGATCTTCACCAAACTTTGCAGGGATACATTGGATGTCAAGACACGTGGAAAAAACGTACAAAACAAGAGATTGGAGACATCAAGATTTTGAACGAATTTTTTAAGAATTTTCAAATTTTCAGATAGGAGGTTCCATATAAAGTCAAAAACTACACTCAGATTTTCACCAAACTTTGCATGGATACATTGGATGTCAAGACACGTGGAAAAAACATACAAAACATAGGATTGGGGACATCAAGATTTTGGTCAAATTTTTTAAGAATTTTCAAATTTTCAGATAGGAGGTTCCATATAAGGTCAAAAACTACATACTCAGATCTTCATCAAACATTGCAGGGATACATTGGATGTCAAGACACGTGGAAAAAACGTACAAAACAAGCGATTGGAGACATCAAGATTTTCGACGAATTTTTTAAGAATTTTCAAATTTTCAGATGGGAGGTTCCAGATAAGGTCAAAAACGACATACTCAGATCTTCACCAAACTTTGAATGGATACATTGGATGTCAAGACACGTGGAAAAAACATACAAAACATAGAATTGGGGACATCAAGATTTTGGTCGAATTTTTTAAGAATTTTCAAATTTTCAGATAGGAGGTTCCATATAAGGTCAAAAACTACATACTCAGATCTTCACCAAACTTTGCATGGATACATTGGATGTCAAGACACGTAAAAAAACGTACAAAACAAGAGATTGGAGACATCAAGATTTTGGACGAATTTTTGAGGAATTTTCAAATTTTCAGAAATGAGGTTCCAGATAAGGTCAAAAACTACATATTCAGATCTTCACCAAACTTTGCAGGGATACATTGGATGTCAAGACACGTGGGGAAAACATACAAACCAAGAGATTGGAGACATCAAGATTTTGGACGAATTTTTTAAGAATTTTCAAATTTTCAGATAGGAGGTTCCAGATAAGGTCAAAAACTACATACTCAGATCTTCACCAAACTTTGCAGGGATACATTGGATGTCAAGACACGTTTGAAAAAACGTACAAAAAAAAAATAGGGGTCATCAAGATTTTGGACGGATTTTTTAGGAATTTTCAAATTTTCAGAAATGCGGTTCCAGATAAGGTCAAAAACTACATACTCAGATCTTCACCAAACTTTGCAGGGATACATTGGATGTCAAGACACGTGGAAAAAACGTACAAAACAAGAGATTGGAGACATCAAGATTTTGGACGAATTTTTTAAGAATTTTCAAATTTTCAGAAATGCGGTTCCAGATAAGGTCAAAAACTACATACTCAGATCTTCACCAAACTTTGCAGGGATACATTGGATGTCAAGTGACGTGGAAAAAACGTACAAAACAAGAGATTGGAGACATCAAGATTTTGGAAGAATTTTTTAAGAATTTTCAAATTTTCAGATGGGAGGTTCCATATAAGGTCAAAAACTACATACTCAGATCTTCACCAAACTTTGCAGGGATACATTGGATGTAAAGACACGTGGAAAAAACATACAAGACCTAGGTTTGGGGACATCAAGATTTTGGTCAAATTTTTTAAGAATTTTCAAATTTTCAGGTTCCATATAAGGTCAAAAACTACATACTCAGATCTTCACCAAACTTTGCAGGAATACATTGGATGTTAAGACACGTGGAAAAAACGTACAAAACAAGAGATTGTGGTCATCAAGGTTTTGGACGGATTTTTTAGGAATTTTCAAATTTTCAGATGGGAGGTTCCAGATAAGGTCAAAAACGACATACTCAGATCTTCACCAAACTTTGCAGGAATACATTGGATGTCAAGACACGTGGAAAAACATACAAAACATAAGATTCGGGACATCAAGATTTTGGTCGAATTTTTTAAGAATTTTCAAATTTTCAGATAGGAGGTTCCATATAAGGTAAAAAACTACATACTCAGATCTTCACCGAACTTTGCAGGGATACATTGGATGTCAAGACACGTGGAAAAAACATACAAAACATAGGATTGGGGACATCAAGATTTTGGTCAAATTTTTTAAGAATTTTCAAATTTTCAGATAGGAGGTTCCATATAAGGTCAAAAACTACATACTCAGATCTTCACCAAACATTGCAGGGATACATTGGATGTCAAGACACGTGGAAAAAACGTACAAAACAAGAGATTGGAGACATCAAGGTTTTGGACGAATTTTTGAAGAATTTTCAAATTTTCAGATAGGAGGTTTAAGGTCAAAAACTACAAACTCAGATCTTCACCAAACGTTGCAGGGATACTTTGCATGTCAAGACACGTGGAAAAAACGTACAAAACAAGAGATTGGAGACATCAAGATTTTCGTCGAATTTTTTAAGAATTTTCAAATTTTCAGATGGGAGGTTCCAGATAAGGTTCAAAACGACATACTCAGATCTTCACCAAACTTTGCATGGATACATTGGATGTCAAGACACGTGGAAAAAACGTACAAAACAAGAAATTGGAGACATCAAGATTTTGGACGAATTTTTTAAGAATTTTCAAATTTTCAGAAAGGAGGTTCCGTATAAGGTCAAAAACTACATACTCAGATCTTCACCAAACTTTGCAGGGATACATTGGATGTCAAGACACGTGGAAAAAACGTACAAAACAAGAGATTGGGGTCATCAAGATTTTGGACGGATTTTTTAGGAATTTTCAAATTTTCAGATGGGAGGTTCCAGATAAGGTCAAAAACTACATACTCAGATCTTCACCAAACTTTGCAGTGATACATTGGATGTCAAGACACGTGGAAAAAACGTACAAAACAAGAGATTGGAGACATCAAGATTTTGAACGAATTTTTTAAGAATTTTCAAATTTTCAGATAAGAGGTCCCATATAAGGTCAAAAACTACATACTCAGATCTTCACCAAACTTTGCATGGATACATTGGATGTCAAGACACGTGGAAAAAACATACAAAACATAGGATTGGGGACATCAAGATTTTGGTCGAATTTTTTAAGGATTTTCAAATTTTCAGATAGGAGGTTCCATATAAGGTCAAAAACTACATACTCAGATCTTCACCAAACTTAGCAGGGATACATTGGATGTCAAGACACGTGGAAAAAACATACAAGACATAGGATTGGGGACATCAAGATTTTGGTCAAATTTTTTAAGAATTTTCAAATTTTCAGATAGGAGGTTCCATATAAGGTCAAAAACTACATACTCAGATCTTCACCAAACATTGCAGGAATACAATGGATGTCAAGACACGTGGAAAAAATGTACAAAACAAGAGATTGGAGACATCAAGATTTTCGATGGATTTTTTAAGAATTTTCAAATTTTCAGATGGGAGGTTCCAGATAAGGTCAAAAACGACATACTCAAATCTTCACCAAACTCTGCATGGATACATTGGATGTCAAGACACGTGGAAAAAACATACAAAACATAGGATTGGGGACATCAAGATTTTGGTCAAATTTTTTAAGAATTTTCAAATTTTCAGATAGGAGGTTCCATATAAGGTCAAGAACTACATACCCAGATCTTCACCAAACATTGCAGGGATACATTGGATGTCAAGACACGTGGAAAAAACGTACAAAACAAGCGATTGGAGACATCAAGATTTTCGACGAATTTTTTAAGAATTTTCAAATTTTCAGATGGGAGGTTCCAGATAAGGTCAAAAAAAACATACTCAGATCTTCACCAAACTTTGCATGGATACATTGGATGTCAAGACACGTGGAAAAAACATACAAAACATAGAATTGGGGACATCAAGATTTTGGTCGAATTTTTTAAGAATTTTCAAATTTTCAGATAGGAGGTTCCATATAAGGTCAAAAACTACATACTCAGATCTTCACCAAACTTTGCATGGATACATTGGATGTCAAGACACGTAAAAAAAACGTACAAAACAAGAGATTGGAGACATCAAGATTTTGGACGAATTTTTGAGGAATTTTCAAATTTTCAGAAATGAGGTTCCAGATAAGGTCAAAAACTACATACTCAGATCTTCACCAAACTTTGCAGGGATACATTGGATGTCAAGACACGTGGGGAAAACATACAAACCAAGAGATTGGAGACATCAAGATTTTGGACGAATTTTTTAAGAATTTTCAAATTTTTAGATAGGAGGTTCCAGATAAGGTCAAAAACTACATACTCAGATCTTCACCAAACTTTGCAGGGATACATTGGATGTCAAGACACGTTTGAAAAAACGTACAAAACAAGAGATTGGGGTCATCAAGATTTTGGACGGATTTTTTAGGAATTTTCAAATTTTCAGAAATGCGGTTCCAGATAAGGACAAAAACTACATACTCAGATCTTCACCAAACTTTGCAGGGATACATTGGATGTCAAGACACGTGGAAAAAACGTACAAAACAAGAGATTTGAGACATCAAGATTTTGGACGAATTTTTTAAGAATTTTCAAATTTTCAGAAATGCGGTTCCAGATAAGGTCAAAAACTACATACTCAGATCTTCACCAAACTTTGCAGGGATACATTGGATGTCAAGTGACGTGGAAAAAACGTACAAAACAAGAGATTGGAGACATCAAGATTTTGGAAGAATTTTTTAAGAATTTTCAAATTTTCAGGTTCCATATAAGGTCAAAAACTACATACTCAGATCTTCACCAAACTTTGCAGGAATACATTGGATGTTAAGACACGTGGAAAAAACGTACAAAACAAGAGATTGGAGACATCAAGATTTTGGACGAATTTTTTAAGAATTTTCAAATTTTCAGAAATGCGGTTCCATATAAGGTCAAAAACTACATACTCAGATCTTCACCAAACATTGCAGGGATACATTGGATGTCAAGACACGTGGAAAAAACGTACAAAACAAGAGATTGGAGACATCAAGATTTTGAACGAATTTTTGAAGAATTTTCAAATTTTCAGATAGGAGGTTTAAGGTCAAAAACTACATACTCAGATCTTCACCAAACGTTGCAGGGATACTTTGCATGTCAAGACACGTGGAAAAAACGTACAAAACAAGAGATTGGAGACATCAAGATTTTCGTCGAATTTTTTAAGAATTTTCAAATTTTCAGATGGGAGGTTCCAGATAAGGTTCAAAACGACATACTCAGATCTTCACCAAACTTTGCATGGATACATTGGATGTCAAGACACGTGGAAAAAACGTACAAAACAAGAAATTGGAGACATCAAGATTTTGGACGAATTTTTTAAGAATTTTCAAATTTTCAGAAAGGAGGTTCCGTATAAGGTCAAAAACTACATACTCAGATCTTCACCAAACTTTGCAGGGATACATTGGATGTCAAGACACGTGGACAAAACGTACAAAACAAGAGATTGGGGTCATCAAGATTTTGGACGGATTTTTTAGGAATTTTCAAATTTTCACATGGGAGGTTCCAGATAAGGTCAAAAACTACATACTCAGATCTTCACCAAACTTTGCAGTGATACATTGGATGTCAAGACACGTGGAAAAACGTACAAAACAAGAGATTGGAGACATCAAGATTTTGAACGAATTTTTTAAGAATTTTCAAATTTTCAGATAGGAGGTTCCATATAAGGTCAAAAACTACATACTCAGATCTTCACCAAACTTTGCATGGATACATTGGATGTCAAGACACGTGGAAAAAACATACAAAACATAGGATTGGGGACATCAAGATTTTGGTCGAATTTTTTAAGAATTTTCAAATTTTCAGATAGGAGGTTCCATGTAAGGTCAAAAACTACATACTCAGATCTTCACCAAACTTAGCAGGGATACATTGGATGTCAAGACACGTGGAAAAAACATACAAGACATAGGATTGGGGACATCAAGATTTTGGTCAAATTTTTTAAGAATTTTCAAATTTTCAGATAGGAGGTTCCATATAAGGTCAAAAACTACATACTCAGATCTTCACCAAACATTGCAGGAATACAATGGATGTCAAGACACGTGGAAAAAATGTACAAAACAAGAGATTGGAGACATCAAGATTTTCGACGGATTTTTTAAGAATTTTCAAATTTTCAGATGGGAGGTTCCAGATAAGGTCAAAAACGACATACTCAGATCTTCACCAAACTCTGCATGGATACATTGGATGTCAAGACACGTGGAAAAGACATACAAAACATAGGATTGGGGACATCAAGATTTTGGTCGAATTTTTTAAGAATTTTCAAATTTTCAGATAGGAGGTTCCATATAAGGTCAAAAACTACATACTCAGATCTTCACCAAACTATGCAGGGATACATTGGATGTCAAGACACGTGGAAAAAACGTACAAAACAAGAGATTGGAGACATCAAAATTTTGGACGAATTTTTTAAGAATTTTCAAATTTTCAGATAGGAGGTTCCAGATAAGGTCAAAAACTACATACTCAGATCTTCACCAAACTTTGCAGGGACACATTGGATGTCAAGACACGTGGAAAAAACGTACAAAACAAGAGATTGCAGACATCAAGATTTTGGACGAATTTTTGAGGAATTTTCAAATTTTCAGAAATGAGGTTCCAGATAAGGTCAAAAACTACATACTCAGATCTTCACCAAACTTTGCAGGGATACATTGGATGTCAAGACACGTGGGGAAAACATACAAACCAAGAGATTGGAGACATCAAGATTTTGGACGAATTTTTTAAGATTTTTCAAATTTTCAGATAGGAGGTTCCATATAAGGTCAAAAACTACATACTCAGATCTTCACCAAACTTTGCAGGGATACATTGGATGTCAAGACACGTGGAAAAAACGTACAAAACAAGAGATTGGAGACATCAAGATTTCGGACGAATTTTTTAAGAATTTTCAAATTTTCAGATAGGAGGTTCCAGATAAGGTCAAAAACTACATACTCAGATCTTCACCAAACTTTGCAGGGATACATTGGATGTCAAGACACGTGGGAAAAACATACAAAACATAGGATTGAAGATCTGAGTATGTAGTTTTTGACCTTATATGGAACCTCCTATCTGAAAATTTGAAAATTCTTAAAAAATTTGACCAAAATCTTGATGTCCCCAATCCTATGTTTTGTATGTTCTTTCCACGTGTCTTGACATCCAATGTATCCCTGCAAAGTTTGGTGAAGATCTGAGTATGTCGTTTTTGACCTTATCTGGAACATCCTTTCTGAAAATTTGAAAATTCTTAAAAAAATCGTCCAAAATCTTGATGTCTCCAATCTCTTGTTTTGTACGTTTTTTTCACGTGTCTTCACATCCAATGTATCCCTGCAAAGTTTGGTGAAGATCTGAGTATGTAGTTTTTGACCTTATCTGGAACCTCTCATCTGAAAATTTGAAAATTCCTAAAAAATCCGTCCAAAATCTTGATGACACCAATCTCTTGTTTTGTACGTTTTTTCCACGTGTCTTGACATCCAATGTATCCCTGCAAAGTTTGGTGAAGATCTGAGTATGTAGTTTTTGACCTTATCTGGAACCTTCTTTCTGAAAATTTGAAAATTCTTCAAAAATTCGTCCAAAATCTTGATGTCTCCACTCTCTTGTTTTGTACGTTTTTTCCACGTGTCTTGACATCCAATGTATCCCTGCAAAGTTTGGTGAAGATCTGAGTATGTAGTTTTTGACCTTATATGGAGCCTCCTTTCTGAAAATTTGAAAATTCTTAAAAAATTCATCCAAAATCTTGATGTCTCCAATCTCTTGTTTTGTACGTTTTTTCCACGTTTCTTGACATCCAATGTATCCCTGCAAAGTTTGGTGAAGATCTGAGTATGTAGTTTTTGACCTTATATTGAGCCTCCTTTCTGAAAATTTGAAAATTCTTAAAAAATTCATCCAAAATCTTGATGTCTCCAATCTCTTGTTTTGTACGTTTTTTCCACGTTTCTTGACATCCAATGTATCCCTGCAAAGTTTGGTGAAGATCTGAGTATGTAGTTTTTGACCTTATATGGAACCTCCTTTCTGAAAATTTGAAAATTCTTAAAAAATTCGTCCAAAATCTTGATGTCCCCAATCCTATGTTTTGTATGTTTTTTCCACGTGTCTGGACATCCAATGTATCCATGCAAAGTTTGGTGAAGATCTGAGTATGTCGTTTTTGACCTTATCTGAAACCTCCCATCTGAAAATTTGAAAATTCTTAAAAAATTCGTCGAAAATCTTGATGTCTCCAATCTCTTGTTTTGTACGTTTTTTCCAATTGTCTTGACATGCAAAGTATCCCTGCAACGTTTGGTGAAGATCTGAGTATGTAGTTTTTGACCTTATCTGGAACCTCCTATCTGAAAATTTGAAAATTCTTAAAATATTCGTCCAAAATCTTGATGTCTCCAATCTCTTGTTTTGTACGTTTTTTCCACGTTTCTTGACATCCAATGTATCCCTGCAATGTTTGGTGAAGATCTGAGTATGTAGTTTTTGACCTTATATGGAACCTCCTATCTGAAAATTTGAAAATTCTTAAAAAATTTGACCAAAATCTTGATATCCCCAATCCTATGTTTTGTATGTTTTTTCCACGTGTCTTGACATCCAATGTATCCCTGCAAAGTTTGGTGAAGATCTGAGTATGTAGTTTTTGACTTTATCTGGAACCTCCTATCTGAAAATTTGAAAATTTTTAAAAAATTCGTCCAAAATCTTGATGTCTTCAATCTCTTGTTTTGTACGTTTTTTCCACGTGTCTTGACCTCCAATGTATCCCTGCAAAGTTTGGTAAAGATCTGAGTATGTCGTTTTTGACCTTATCTGGAACATCCTTTCTGAAAATTTGAAAATTCTTAAAAAATTCGTCCAAAATCTTGATGTCTCCAATCTCTTGTTTTGTACGTTTTTTCAACGTGTCTTGACATAAAATGTATCCCTGCAAAGTTTGGTGAAGATCTGAGTATGTAGTTTTTGACCTTATATGGAACCTCCTTTCTGAAAATTTGAAAATTCTTAAAAAATTCGTCCAAAATCTTGATGTCTCCAATCTCTTTTTTTGTACGTTTTTTCCACGTGTCTTGACATCCAATGTATCCCTGCAAAGTTTGGTGAAGATCTGAGTATGTAGTTTTTGACCTTATATGGAACCTCCCATCTGAAAATTTGAAAATTCCTAAAAAATCCGTCTAAAATCTTGATGTCTCCACTCTCTTGTTTTGTACTTTTTTTCCACGTGTCTTGACATCCAATGTATCCCTGCAAAGTTTGGTGAAGATCTGAGTATGTAGTTTTTGACCTTATATGGAACCTCCTTTCTGAAAATTTGAAAATTCTTAAAAAATTCGACCAAAATCTTGATGTCTCCAATCCTATGTTTTGTATGTTTTTTCCACGTGTCTTGACATCCAATGTATCCATGCAAAGTTTGGTGAAGATCTGAGTATGTAGTTTTTGACCTTATATGGAACCTCCTATCTGAAAATTTGAGAATTCTTGAAAAATTCGTCCAAAATCTTGATGTCTCCAATCTCTTGTTTTGTACGTTTTTTCCACGTGTCTTGACATCCAATGTATCCCTGCAGAGTTTGGTGAAGTTCTGAGTATGTAGTTTTTGACCTTATCTGGAACCTCCCATCTGAAAATTTGAAAATTCCTAAAAAATCCGTCCAAAATCTTGAACACCTCAATCTCTTGTTTTGTACGTTTTTTCCACGTGTCTTGACATCCAATGTATCCCTGCAATGTTTGGTGAAGATCTGAGTATGTAGTTTTTGACCTTATATGGAACCTCTTATCTGAAAATTTGAAAATTCTTAAAAATATTTGACCAAAATCTTGATGTTCCCAATCCTATGTTTTGTATGTTTTTTCCACGTGTCTTGACATCCAATGTATCCCTGCAAAGTTTGGTGAAGATCTGAGTATGTAGTTTTTGACCTTATATGGAACTTCCTTTCTGAAAATTTGAAAATTCTTAAAAAATTCGTCCAAAATCTTGATGTCCCCAATCCTATGTTTTTTATGTTTTTTTCCACGTGTCTTGACATCCAATGTATCCATGCAAAGTTTGGTGAAGATCTGAGTATGTAGTTTTTGACCTTATCTGAAACCTCCCATCTGAAAATTTGAAAATTCTTAAAAAAATCGTCGAAAACCTTGATGTCTCCAATCTCTTGTTTTGTACGTTTTTTCCACGTGTCTTGACATGCAAAGTATCCCTGCAACGTTTGGTGAAGATCTGAGTATGTAGTTTTTGACCTTATCTGGAACCTCCTATCTAAAAATTTGAAAATTCTTAAAAAATTTGACCAAATTCTTGATATCCCCAATCCTATGTTTTGTATGTTTTTTCCACGTGTCTTGACATCCAATGTATCCCTGCAAAGTTTGGTGAAGATCTCAGTATGTAGTTTTTGACCTTATCTGGAACCTCCTATCTGAAAATTTGAAAATTTTTAAAAAATTCGTCCAAAATCTTGATGTCTTCAATCTCTTGTTTTGTACGTTTTTTCCACGTGTCTTGACCTCCAATGTATCCCTGCAAAGTTTGGTGAAGATCTGAGTATGTCGTTTTTGACCTTATCTGGAACATCCTTTCTGAAAATTTGAAAATTCTTAAAAAATTCTTCCAAAATCTTGATGTCTCCAATCTCTTGTTTTGTACGTTTTTTCCACGTGTCTTGACATCCAATGTATCCCTGCAAAGTTTGGTGAAGATCTGAGTATGTAGTTTTTGACCTTATATGGAACCTACTTTCTGAAAATTTGAAAATTCTTAAAAAATTCGTCCAAAATCTTGATGTCCCCAATCTCTTGCTTTGTACGTTTTTTCCACGTGTCTTGACATCCAATGTATCCTTGCAAAGTTTGGTGAAGATCTGAGTATGTCGTTTTTGACCTTATCTGGAACCTCCCATCTGAAAATTTGAAAATTCTTAAAAAATTCGTCGAAAATCTTGATGTCTCCAATCTCTTGTTTTGTACGTTTTTTCCACGTGTCTTGACATGCAAAGTATCCCTGCAACGTTTGGTGAAGATCTGAGTTTTTGACCTTATATGGAACCTCCTATCTGAAAATTTGAAAATTCTTAAAAAATTTGACCAAAAGCTTGATATCCCCAATCCTATGTTTTGTATGTTTTTTCCACGTGTCTTGACATCCAATGTATCCCTGCAAAGTTTGGTGAAGATCTGAGTATGTAGTTTTTGACCTTATCTGGAACATCCTTTCTGAAAATTTGAAAATTCTTAAAAAATTCGTCCAAAATCTTGATATCTCCAATCTCTTGTTTTGTACGTTTTTTCCACGTGTCTTGACATCCAATGTATCCCTGCAAAGTTTGGTGAAGATCTGAGTATGTAGTTTTTGACCTTATATGGAACCTCCTTTCTGAAAATTTGAAAATTCTTAAAAAATTCGTCCAAAATCTTGATGTCTCCAATCTCTTGTTTTGTACGTTTTTTCCACGTGTCTTGACATCCAATGTATCCCTGCAAAGTTTGGTGAAGATCTGAGTATGTAGTTTTTGACCTTATATGGAACCTCCCATCTGAAAATTTGAAAATTCCTAAAAAATCCGTCTAAAATCTTGATGTCTCCACTCTCTTGTTTTGTACTTTTTTTCCACGTGTCTTGACATCCAATGTATCCCTGCAAAGTTTGGTGAAGATCTGAGTATGTAGTTTTTGACCTTATATGGAACCTCCTTTCTGAAAATTTGAAAATTCTTAAAAAATTCGACCAAAATCTTGATGTCTCCAATCCTATGTTTTGTATGTTTTTTCCACGTGTCTTGACATCCAATGTATCCATGCAAAGTTTGGTGAAGATCTGAGTATGTAGTTTTTGACCTTATATGGAACCTCCTATCTGAAAATTTGAGAATTCTTGAAAAATTCGTCCAAAATCTTGATGTCTCCAATCTCTTGTTTTGTACGTTTTTTCCACGTGTCTTGACATCCAATGTATCCCTGCAAAGTTTGGTGAAGATCTGAGTATGTCGTTTTTGACCTTATCTGGAACATCCTTTCTGAAAATTTGAAAATTCTTAAAAAATTCGTCCAAAATCTTGATGTCTCCAATCACTTGTTTTGTACGTTTTTTTCACGTGTCTTCACATCCAATGTATCCCTGCAAAGTATGGTGAAGATCTGAGTATGTAGTTTTTGACCTTATCTGGAACCTCTCATCTGAAAATTTGAAAATTCCTAAAAAATCCGTCCAAAATCTTGATGACACCAATCTCTTGTTTTGTACGTTTTTTCCACGTGTCTTGACATCCAATGTATAACTGCAAAGTTTGGTGAAGATCTGAGTATGTAGTTTTTGACGTTATCTGGAACCTCCTTTCTGAAAATTTGAAAATTCTTCAAAAATTCGTCCAAAATCTTGATGTCTCCACTCTCTTGTTTTGTACGTTTTTTCCACGTGTCTTGACATCCAATGTATCCCTGCAAAGTTTGGTGAAGATCTGAGTATGTAGTTTTTGACCTTATATGGAGCCTCCTTTCTGAAAACTTGAAAATTCTTAAAAAATTCATCCAAAATCTTGATGTCTCCAATCTCTTGTTTTGTACGTTTTTTCCACGTTTCTTGACATCCAATGTATCCCTGCAAAGTTTGGTGAAGATCTGAGTATGTAGTTTTTGACCTTATATGGAACCTCCTTTCTGAAAATTTGAAAATTCTTAAAAAATTCGTCCAAAATCTTGATGTCCCCAATCCTATGTTTTGTATGTTTTTCCACGTGTCTTGACATCCAATGTATCCATGCAAAGTTTGGTGAAGATCTGAGTATGTCGTTTTTGACCTTATCTGAAACCTCCCATCTGAAAATTTGAAAATTCTTAAAAAATTCGTCGAAAATCTTGATGTCTCCAATCTCTTGTTTTGTACGTTTTTTCCACGTGTCTTGACATGCAAAGTATCCCTGCAACGTTTGGTGAAGATCTGAGTATGTAGTTTTTGACCTTATCTGGAACCTCCTATCTGAAAATTTGAAAATTCTTAAAAAATTCGTCCAAAATCTTGATGTCTCCAATCTCTTGTTTTGTACGTTTTTTCCACGTTTCTTGACATCCAATGTATCCCTGCAATGTTTGGTGAAGATCTGAGTATGTAGTTTTTGACCTTATATGGAACCTCCTATCTGAAAATTTGAAAATTCTTAAAAAATTTGACCAAAATCTTGATATCCCCAATCGTATGTTTTGTATGTTTTTTCCACGTGTCTTGACATCCAATGTATCCCTGCAAAGTTTGGTGAAGATCTGAGTATGTCGTTTTTGACCTTATGTGGAACATCCTTTCTGAAAATTTGAAAATTCTTAAAAAATTCGTCCAAAATCTTGATGTCTCCAATCTCTTGTTTTGTACGTTTTTTCCACGTGTCTTGACATCCAATGTATCCCTTCAAAGTTTGGTGAAGATCTGAGTATGTAGTTTTTGAACTTATATGGAACCTCCTTTCTGAAAATTTGAAAATTCTTAAAAAATTCGTCCAAAATCTTGATGTCCCCAATCTCTTGTTTTGTACGTTTTTTACACGTGTCTTGACATCCAATGTATCCATGCAAAGTTTGGTGAAGATCTGAGTATGTCGTTTTTGACCTTATCTGGAACCTCCCATCTGAAAATTTGAAAATTCTTCAAAAATTCGTCGAAAATCTTGATGTCTCCAATCTCTTGTTTTGTACGTTTTTTCCACGTATCTTGACATCCAATGTATCCCTGCAAAGTTTGGTGAAGATCTGAGTATGTAGTTTTTGACCTTATATGGAACCTCCTATCTGAAAATTTGAAAATTCTTAAAAAATTCGTCCAAAATCTTGATGTCTCCAATCTCTTGTTTTGTACGTTTTTTCCACGTGTCTTGACATCCAATGTATCCCTGCAAAGTTTGGTGAAGATCTGAGTATGTAGTTTTTGACCTTATATGGAACCTCCCATCTGAAAATTTGAAAATTCCTAAAAAACCGGTCTAAAATCTTGATGTCTCCACTCTCTTGTTTTGTACTTTTTTTCCACGTGTCTTGACATCCAATGTATCCCTGCAAAGTTTGGTGAAGATCTGAGTATGTCGTTTTTGACCTTATATGGAACCTCCTTTCTGAAATTTGAAAATTCTTAAAAAATTCGACCAAAATCTTGATGTCTCCAATCCTATGTTTTGTATGTTTTTTCCACGTGTCTTGACATCCAACGTATCCATGCAAAGTTTGGTGAAGATCTGAGTATGTAGTTTTTGACCTTATATGGAACCTCCTATCTGAAAATTTGAGAATTCTTGAAAAATTCGTCCAAAATCTTGATGTCTCCAATCTCTTGTTTTGTACGTTTTTTCCACGTGTCTTGACATCCAATGTATCCCTGCAAAGTTTGGTGAAGATCTGAGTATGTCGTTTTTGACCTTATCTGGAACATCCTTTCTGAAAATTTGAAAACTCTTAAAAAATTCGTCCTAAATCTTGATGTCTCCAATCTCTTGTTTTGTACGTTTTTTTCACGTGTCTTCACATCCAATGTATCCCTGCAAAGTTTGGTGAAGATCTGAGTATGTAGTTTTTGACCTTATCTGGAACCTCTCATCTGAAAATTTGAAAATTCCTAAAAAATCCGTCCAAAATCTTGATGACACCAATCTCTTGTTTTGTACGTTTTTTCCACGTGTCTTGACATCCAATGTATCCCTGCAAAGTTTGGTGAAGATCTGAGTATGTAGTTTTTGACCTTATATGGAGCCTCCTTTCTGAAAATTTGAAAATTCTTAAAAAATTCGTCGAAAATCTTGATGTCTCCAATCTCTTGTTTTGTACGTTTTTTCCACGTGTCTTGACATGCAAAGTATCCCTGCAACGTTTGGTGAAGATCTGAGTATGTAGTTTTTGACCTTATCTGGAACCTCCTATCTGAAAATTTGAAAATTCTTAAAAAATTCGTCCAAAATCTTGATGTCTCCAATCTCTTGTTTTGTACGTTTTTTCCACGTTTCTTGACATCCAATGTATCCCTGCAATGTTTGGTGAAGATCTGAGTATGTCGTTTTTGACCTTATGTGGAACATCCTTTCTGAAAATTTGAAAATTCTTAAAAAATTCGTCCAAAATCTTGATGTCTCCAATCTCTTGTTTTGTACGTTTTTTCCACGTGTCTTGACATCCAATGTATCCCTGCTAAGTTTGGTGAAGATCTGAGTATGTAGTTTTTGAACTTATATGGAACATCCTTTCTGAAAATTTGAAAATTCTTAAAAAATTCGTCCAAAATCTTGATGTCCCCAATCTCTTGTTTTGTACGTTTTTTACACGTGTCTTGACATCCAATGTATCGATGCAAAGTTTGGTGAAGATCTGAGTATGTCGTTTTTGACCTTATCTGGAACCTCCCATCTGAAAATTTGAAAATTCTTCAAAAATTCGTCGAAAATCTTGATGTCTCCAATCTCTTGTTTTGTACGTTTTTTCCACGTGTCTTGACATGCAAAGTATCCCTGCAACGTTTGGTGAATATCTGAGTATGTAGTTTTTGACCTTATCTGGAACCTCCTATCTGAAAATTTAAAAATTCTTCAAAAATTCGTCCAAAATCTTGATGTCTCCAATCTCTTGTTTTGTACGTTTTTTCCACGTTTCTTGACATCCAATGTATCCCTGCAATGTTTGGTGAAGATCTGAGTATGTAGTTTTTGACCTTATATGGAACCTCCTATCTGAAAATTTGAGAATTCTTAAAAAATTTGACCAAAATCTTGATATCCCCAATCCTATGTTTTGTATGTTTTTTCCACGTGTCTTGACATCCAATGTATCGCTGCAAATTTTAGTGGAGATCTGAGTATGTAGTTTTTGACCTTATCTGGAACCTCCTATCTGAAAATTTGAAAATTTTTAAAAAATTCATCCAAAATCTTGATGTCTTCAATCTCTTGTTTTGTACGTTTTTTCCACGTGTCTTGACCTCCAATGTATCCCTGCAAAGTTTGGTGAAGATCTGAGTATGTCGTTTTTGACCTTATCTGGAACATCCTTTCTGAAAATTTGAAAATTCTTAAAAAATTCGTCCAAAATCTTGATGTCTCCAATCTCTTGTTTTGTACGTTTTTTCCACGTGTCTTGACATCCAATGTATCCCTGCAAAATTTGGTGAAGATCTGAGTATGTCGTTTTTGACCTTATCTGGAACATCCTTTCTGAAAATTTGAAAATTCTTAAAAAATTCGTCCAAAATCTTGATGTCTCCAATCTCTTGTTTTGTACGTTTTTTCCACGTGTCTTGACATCCAATGTATCCCTGCAAAGTTTGGTGAAGATCTGAGTATGTAGTTTTTTACCTTATATGGAACCTCCCATCTGAAAATTTGAAAATTCCTAAAAAATTCGTCTAAAATCTTGATGTCTCCAATCTCTTGTTTTGTACTTTTTTTCCACGTGTCTTGACATCCAATGTATCCCTGCAAAGTTTGGTGAAGATCTGAGTATGTAGTTTTTGACCTTATCTGGAACCTACCATCTGAAAATTTGAGAATTCTTGAAAAATTCGTCCAAAATCTTGATGTCTCCAATCTCTTGTTTTGTACGTTTTTTCCACGTGTCTTGACATCCAATGTATCCCTGCAAAGTTTGGTGAAGATCTGAGTATGTAGTTTTTGACCTTATCTGGAACCTACCATCTGAAAATTTGAAAATTCCTAAAAAATCCGTCCAAAATCTTGATGACCTCAATCTCTTGTTTTGTACGTTTTTTCCACGTGTCTTGACATCCAATGTATCCCTGCAATGTTTGGTGAAGATCTGAGTATGTAGTTTTTGACCTTATATGGAACCTCTTATCTGAAAATTTGAAAATTCTTAAAAATATTTGACCAAAATCTTGATGTCCCCAATCCTATGTTTTGTATGTTTTTTCCACGTGTCTTGACATCCAATGTATCCCTGCAAAGTTTGGTGAAGATCTGAGTATGTAGTTTTAGACCTTATCTGGAACCTCATTTCTGAAAATTTGAAAATTCCTCAAAAATTCGTCCAAAATCTTGATGTCTCCAATCTCTTGTTTTGTACGTTTTTTCCACGTGTCTTGACATCCAATGTATCCCTGCAAAGTTTGGTGAAGATCTGAGTATGTAGTTTTTGACCTTATATGGAGCCTCCTTTCTGAAAATTTGAAAATTCTTAAAAAATTCATCCAAAATCTTGATGTCTCCAATCTCTTGTTTTGTACGTTTTTTCCACGTTTCTTGACATCCAATGTATCCCTGCAAAGTTTGGTGAAGATCTGAGTATGTAGTTTTTGACCTTATATGGAACCTCCTTTCTGAAAATTTGAAAATTCTTAAAAAATTCGTCCAAAATCTTGATGTCCCCAATCCTATGTTTTGTATGTTTTTTCCACGTGTCTTGACATCCAATGTATCCATGCAAAGTTTGGTGAAGATCTGAGTATGTAGTTTTTGACCTTATCTGGAACCTCTCATCTGAAAATTTGAAAATTCCTAAAAAATCCGTCCAAAATCTTGATGACACCAATCTCTTGTTTTGTACGTTTTTTCCACGTGTCTTGACATCCAATGTATCCCTGCAAAGTTTGGTGAAGATCTGAGTATGTAGTTTTTGACCTTATCTGGAACCTCCTTTCTGAAAATTTGAAAATTCTTCAAAAATTCGTCCAAAATCTTGATGTCTCCACTCTCTTGTTTTGTACGTTTTTTCCACGTGTCTTGACATCCAATGTATCCCTGCAAAGTTTGGTGAAGATCTGAGTATGTAGTTTTTGACCTTATATGGAGCCTCCTTTCTGAAAATATGAAAATTCTTAAAAAATTCGTCGAAAAACTTGATGTCTCCAATCTCTTGTTTTGTACGTTTTTTCCACGTGTCTTGACATGCAAAGTATCCCTGCAACGTTTGGTGAAGATCTGAGTATGTAGTTTTTGACCTTATCTGGAACCTCCTATCTGAAAATTTGAAAATTCTTAAAAAATTCGTCCAAAATCTTGATGTCTCCAATCTCTTGTTTTGTACGTTTTTTCCACGTTTCTTGACATCCAATGTATCCCTGCAATGTTTGGTGAAGATCTGAGTATGTAGTTTTTGACCTTATATGGAACCTCCTATCTGAAAATTTGAAAATTCTTAAAAAATTTGACCAAAATCTTGATATCCCCAATCCTATGTTTTGTATGTTTTTTCCACGTGTCTTGACATCCAATGTATCCCTGCAAAGTTTGGTGAAGATCTGAGTATGTAGTTTTTGACCTTATCTGGAACCTCCTATCTGAAAATTTGAAAATTTTTAAAAAATTCGTCCAAAATCTTGATGTCTTCAATCTCTTGTTTTGTACGTTTTTTCCACGTGTCTTGACATCCAATGTATCCCTGCAAAGTTTGGTGAAGATCTGAGTATGTAGTTTTAGACCTTATCTGGAACCTCATTTCTGAAAATTTGAAAATTCCTCAAAAATTCGTCCAAAATCTTGATGTCTCCAATCTCTTGTTTTGTACGTTTTTTCCACGTGTCTTGACATCCAATGTATCCCTGCAAAGTTTGGTGAAGATCTGAGTATGTAGTTTTTGACCTTATATGGAGCCTCCTTTCTGAAAATTTGAAAATTCTTAAAAAATTCATCCAAAATCTTGATGTCTCCAATCTCTTGTTTTGTACGTTTTTTCCACGTTTCTTGACATCCAATGTATCCCTGCAAAGTTTGGTGAAGATCTGAGTATGTAGTTTTTGACCTTATATGGAACCTCCTTTCTGAAAATTTGAAAATTCTTAAAAAATTCGTCCAAAATCTTGATGTCCCCAATCCTATGTTTTGTATGTTTTTTCCACGTGTCTTGACATCCAATGTATCCATGCAAAGTTTGGTGAAGATCTGAGTATGTCGTTTTTGATCTTATCTGAAACCTCCCATTTGAAAATTTGAAAAATCTTAAAAAATTCGTCGAAAATCTTGATGTCTCCAATCTCTTGTTTTGTACGTTTTTTCCACGTGTCTTGACATGCAAAGTATCCCTGCAACGTTTGGTGAAGATCTGAGTATGTAGTTTTTGACCTTATCTGGAACCTCCTATCTGAAAATTTGAAAATTCTTAAAAAATTCGTCCAAAATCTTGATGTCTCCAATCTCTTGTTTTGTACGTTTTTTCCACGTTTCTTGACATCCAATGTATCCCTGCAATGTTTGGTGAAGATCTGAGTATGTAGTTTTTGACCTTATATGGAACCTCCTATCTGAAAATTTGAAAATTCTCAAAAAATTCGTCCAAAATCTTGATATCCCCAATCCTATGTTTTGTATGTTTTTTCCACGTGTCTTGACATTCAATGTATCCCTGCAAAGTTTGGTGAAGATCTGAGTATGTAGTTTTTGACCTTATCTGGAACATCCTTTCTGAAAGTTTGAAAAATCTTAAAAAATTCGTCGAAAATCTTGATGTCTCCAATCTCTTGTTTTGTACGTTTTTTCCACGTGTCTTGACATGCAAAGTATCCCTGCAACGTTTGGTGAAGATCTGAGTATGTAGTGTTTGACCTTATCTGGAACCTCCTATCTGAAAATTTGAAAATTCTTAAAAAATTCGTCCAAAATCTTGATGTCTCCAATCTCTTGTTTTGTACTTTTTTTCCACGTTTCTTGACATCCAATGTATCCCTGCAATGTTTGGTGAAGATCTGAGTATGTAGTTTTTGACCTTATATGGAACCTCCTATCTGAAAATTTGAAAATTTTTAAAAAATTCGTCCAAAATCTTGATGTCTTCAATCTCTTGTTTTGTACGTTTTTTCCACGTGTCTTGACTTCCAATGTATCCCTGCAAAGTTTGGTGAAGATCTGAGTATGTCGTTTTTGACCTTATCTGGAACATCCTTTCTGAAAGTTTGAAAATTCTTAAAAAAATCGTCCAAAATCTTGATGTCTCCAATCTCTTGTTTTGTACGTTTTTTCCACGTGTCTTGACATCCAATGTATCCCTGCAAAGTTTGGTGTAGATCTGAGTATGTAGTTTTTGACCTTATATGGAACCTCCTATCTGAAAATTTGAGAATTCTTGAAAAATTCGTCCAAAATCTTGATGTCTCCAATCTCTTGTTTTGTACGTTTTTTCCACGTGTCTTGACATCCAATGTATCCCTGCAAAGTTTGGTGAAGATCTGAGTATGTCGTTTTTGACCTTATCTGGAACATCCTTTCTGAAAATTTGAAAATTCTTAAAAAATTCGTCCAAAATCTTGATGTCTCCAATCTCTTGTTTTGTACGTTTTTTTCACGTGTCTTCACATCCAATGTATCCCTGCAAAGTTTGGTGAAGATCTGAGTATGTAGTTTTTGACCTTATCTGGAACCTCCTTTCTGAAAATTTGAAAATTCTTCAAAAATTCGTCCAAAATCTTGATGTCTCCACTCTCTTGTTTTGTACGTTTTTTCCACGTGTCTTGACATCCAATGTATCCTTGCAAAGTTTGGTGAAGATCTGAGTATGTAGTTTTTGACCTTATATGGAGCCTCCTTTCTGAAAATATGAAAATTCTTAAAAAATTCGTCGGAAAACTTGATGTCTCCAATCTCTTGTTTTGTACGTTTTTTCCACGTGTCTTGACATGCAAAGTATCCCTGCAACGTTTGGTGAAGATCTGAGTATGTAGTTTTTGACCTTATCTGGAACCTCCTATCTGAAAATTTGAAAATTCTTAAAAAATTCGTCCAAAATCTTGATGTCTCCAATCTCTTGTTTTGTACGTTTTTTCCACGTTTCTTGACATCCAATGTATCCCTGCAATGTTTGGTGAAGATCTCAGTATGTAGTTTTTGACCTTATATGGAACCTCCTATCTGAAAATTTGAGAATTCTTAAAAAATTTGACCAAAATCTTGATATCCCCAATCCTATGTTTTGTATGTTTTTTCCACGTGTCTTGACATCCAATGTATCGCTGCAAATTTTAGTGGAGATCTGAGTATGTAGTTTTTGACCTTATCTGGAACCTCCTATCTGAAAATTTGAAAATTTTTAAAAAATTCGTCCAAAATCTTGATTTCTTCAATCTCTTGTTTAGTACGTTTTTTCCACGTGTCTTGACCTCCAATGTATCCCTGCAAAGTTTGGTGAAGATCTGAGTATGTCGTATTTGACCTTATCTGGAACATCCTTTCTGAAAATTTGAAAATTCTTAAAAAATTCGTCCAAAATCTTGATGTCTCCAATCTCTTGTTTTGTACGTTTTTTCCACGTGTCTTGACATCCAATGTATCCCTGCAAAGTTTGGTGAAGATCTGAGTATGTCGTTTTTGACCTTATCTGAACATCCTTTCTGAAAATTTGAAAATTCTTAAAAAATTCGACCAAAATCTTGATGTCTCCAATCTCTTGTTTTGTACGTTTTTTCCACGTGTCTTGACATCCAATGTATCCCTGCAAAGTTTGGTGAAGATCTGAGTATGTAGTTTTTGACCTTATATGGAACCTCCCATCTGAAAATTTGAAAATTCCTAAAAAATTCGTCTAAAATCTTGATGTCTCCACTCTCTTGTTTTGTACTTTTTTTCCACGTGTCTTGACATCCAATGTATCCCTGCAAAGTTTGGTGAAGATCTGAGTATGTAGTTTTTGACCTTATATGGAACCTCCTATCTGAAAATTTGAGAATTCTTGAAAAATTCGTCCAAAATCTTGATGTCTCCAATCTCTTGTTTTGTACGTTTTTTCCACGTGTCTTGACATCCAATGTATCCCTGCAAAGTTTGGTGAAGATCTGAGTATGTAGTTTTTGACCTTATCTGGAACCTACCATCTGAAAATTTGAAAATTCCTAAAAAATCCGTCCAAAATCTTGATGACCTCAATCTCTTGTTTTGTACGTTTTTTCCACGTGTCTTGACATCCAATGTATCCCTGCAATGTTTGGTGAAGATCTGAGTATGTAGTTTTTGACCTTATATGGAACCTCTTATCTGAAAATTTGAAAATTCTTAAAAATATTTGACCAAAATCTTGATGTCCCCAATCCTATGTTTTGTATGTTTTTTCCACGTGTCTTGACATCCAATGTATCCCTGCAAAGTTTGGTGAAGATCTGAGTATGTAGTTTTAGACCTTATCTGGAACCTCATTTCTGAAAATTTGAAAATTCCTCAAAAATTCGTCCAAAATCTTGATGTCTCCAATCTCTTGTTTTGTACGTTTTTTCCACGTGTCTTGACATCCAATGTATCCCTGCAAAGTTTGGTGAAGATCTGAGTATGTAGTTTTTGACCTTATATGGAGCCTCCTTTCTGAAAATTTGAAAATTCTTAAAAAATTCATCCAAAATCTTGATGTCTCCAATCTCTTGTTTTGTACGTTTTTTCCACGTTTCTTGACATCCAATGTATCCCTGCAAAGTTTGGTGAAGATCTGAGTATGTAGTTTTTGACCTTATATGGAACCTCCTTTCTGAAAATTTGAAAATTCTTAAAAAAATCGTCCAAAATCTTGATGTCCCCAATCCTATGTTTTGTATGTTTTTTCCACGTGTCTTGACATCCAATGTATCCATGCAAAGTTTGGTTAAGATCTGAGTATGTCGTTTTTGACCTTATCTGAAACCTCCCATCTGAAAATTTGAAAAATCTTAAAAAATTCGTCGAAAATCTTGATGTCTCCAATCTCTTGTTTTGTACGTTTTTTCCACGTGTCTTGACATGCAAAGTATCCCTGCAACGTTTGGTGAAGATCTGAGTATGTAGTTTTTGACCTTATCTGGAACCTCCTATCTGAAAATTTGAAAATTCTTAAAAAATTCGTCCAAAATCTTGATGTCTCCAATCTCTTGTTTTGTACGTTTTTTCCACGTTTCTTGACATCCAATGTATCCCTGCAATGTTTGGTGAAGATCTGAGTATGTAGTTTTTGACCTTATATGGAACCTCCTATCTGAAAATTTGAAAATTCTTAAAAAATTCGTCCAAAATCTTGATATCCCCAATCCTATGTTTTGTATGTTTTTTCCACGTGTCTTGACATGCAATGTATCCCTGCAAAGTTTGGTGAAGATCTGAGTATGTAGTTTTTGACCTTATCTGGAACCTCCTATCTGAAAATTTGAAAATTTTTAAAAAATTCGTCCAAAATCTTGATGTCTTCAATCTCTTGTTTTGTACGTTTTTTCCACGTGTCTTGACTTCCAATGTATCCCTGCAAAGTTTGGTGAAGATCTGAGTATGTCGTTTTTGACCTTATCTGGACATCCTTTCTGAAAGTTTGAAAATTCTTAAAAAAATCGTCCAAAATCTTGATGTCTCCAATCTCTTGTTTTGTACGTTTTTTCCACGTGTCTTGACATCCAATGTATCCCTGCAAAGTTTGGTGAAGATCTGAGTATGTAGTTTTTGACCTTATATGGAACCTCCTTTCTGAAAATTTGAAAATTCTTAAAAAATTCGTCCAAAATCTTGATGTCCCCAATCTCTTGTTTTGTACGTTTTTTCCACGTGTCTTGACATCCAATGTATCCATGCAAAGTTTGGTGAAGATCTGAGTATGTCGTTTTTGACCTTATATGGAACCTCCTATCTGAAAATTTGAGAATTCTTAAAAAATTTGACCAAAATCTTGATATCCCCAATCCTATGTTTTGTATGTTTTTTCCACGTGTCTTGACATCCAATGTATCGCTGCAAATTTTAGTGGAGATCTGAGTATGTAGTTTTTGACCTTATCTGGAACCTCCTATCTGAAAATTTGAAAATTTTTAAAAAATTCGTCCAAAATCTTGATGTCTTCAATCTCTTGTTTTGTACGTTTTTTCCACGTGTCTTGACCTCCAATGTATCCCTGCAAAGTTTGGTGAAGATCTGAGTATGTCGTTTTTGACCTTATCTGGAACATCCTTTCTGAAAATTTGAAAATTCTTAAAAAATTCGTCCAAAATCTTGATGTCTCCAATCTCTTGTTTTGTACGTTTTTTCCACGTGTCTTGACATCCAATGTATCCCTGCAAAGTTTGGTGAAGATCTGAGTATGTCGTTTTTGGCCTTATCTGGAACATCCTTTCTGAAAATTTGAAAATTCTTAAAAAATTCGTCCAAAATCTTGATGTCTCCAATCTCTTGTTTTGTACGTTTTTTCCACGTGTCTTGACATCCAATGTATCCCTGCAAAGTTTGGTGAAGATCTGAGTATGTAGTTTTTTACCTTATATGGAACCTCCCATCTGAAAATTTGAAAATTCCTAAAAAATTCCTCTAAAATCTTGATGTCTCCAATCTCTTGTTTTGTAATTTTTTTCCACGTGTCTTGACATCCAATGTATCCCTGCAAAGTTTGGTGAAGATCTGAGTATGTAGTTTTTGACCTTATATGGAACCTCCTTTCTGAAAATTTGAAAATTCTTAAAAAATTCGACCAAAATCTTGATGTCTCCAATCCTATGTTTTGTATGTTTTTCCACGTGTCTTGACATCCAATGTATCCATGCAAAGTTTGGTGAAGATCTGAGTATGTAGTTTTTGACCTTATATGGAACCTCCTATCTGAAAATTTGAGAATTCTTGAAAAATTCGTCCAAAATCTTGATGTCTCCAATCTCTTGTTTTGTACGTTTTTTCCACGTGTCTTGACATCCAATGTATCCCTGCAAAGTTTGGTGAAGATCTGAGTATGTAGTTTTTGACCTTATCTGGAACCTACCATCTGAAAATTTGAAAATTCCTAAAAAATCCGTCCAAAATCTTGATGACCTCAATCTCTTGTTTTGTACGTTTTTTCCACGTGTCTTGACATCCAATGTATCCCTGCAATGTTTGGTGAAGATCTGAGTATGTAGTTTTTGACCTTATATGGAACCTCTTATCTGAAAATTTGAAAATTCTTAAAAATATTTGACCAAAATCTTGATGTCCCCAATCCTATGTTTTGTATGTTTTTTCCACGTGTCTTGACATCCAATGTATCCCTGCAAAGTTTGGTGAAGATCTGAGTATGTAGTTTTAGACCTTATCTGGAACCTCATTTCTGAAAATTTGAAAATTCCTCAAAAATTCGTCCAAAATCTTGATGTCTCCAATCTCTTGTTTTGTACGTTTTTTCCACGTGTCTTGACATCCAATGTATCCCTGCAAAGTTTGGTGAAGATCTGAGTATGTAGTTTTTGACCTTATATGGAGCCTCCTTTCTGAAAATTTGAAAATTCTTAAAAAATTCATCCAAAATCTTGATGTCTCCAATCTCTTGTTTTGTACGTTTTTTCCACGTTTCTTGACATCCAAAGTATCCCTGCAAAGTTTGGTGAAGATCTGAGTATGTAGTTTTTGACCTTATATGGAACCTCCTTTCTGAAAATTTGAAAATTCTTAAAAAATTCGTCCAAAATCTTGATGTCCCCAATCCTATGTTTTGTATGTTTTTTCCACGTGTCTTGACATCCAATGTATCCATGCAAAGTTTGGTGAAGATCTGAGTATGTCGTTTTTGACCTTATCTGAAACCTCCCATTTGAAAATTTGAAAAATCTTAAAAAATTCGTCGAAAATCTTGATGTCTCCAATCTCTTGTTTTGTTCGTTTTTTCCACGTGTCTTGACATGCAAAGTATCCCTGCAACGTTTGGTGAAGATCTGAGTATGTAGTTTTTGACCTTATCTGGAACCTCCTATCTGAAAATTTGAAAATTCTTAAAAAATTCGTCCAAAATCTTGATGTCTCCAATCTCTTGTTTTGTACGTTTTTTCCACGTTTCTTGACATCCAATGTATCCCTGCAATGTTTGGTGAAGATCTGAGTATGTAGTTTTTGACCTTATATGGAACCTCCTATCTGAAAATTTGAAAATTCTTAAAAAATTCGTCCAAAATCTTGATATCCCCAATCCTATGTTTTGTATGTTTTTTCCACGTGTCTTGACATTCAATGTATCCCTGCAAAGTTTGGTGAAGATCTGAGTATGTAGTTTTTGACCTTATCTGGAACATCCTTTCTGAAAGTTTGAAAAATCTTAAAAAATTCGTCGAAAATCTTGATGTCTCCAATCTCTTGTTTTGTACGTTTTTTCCACGTGTCTTGACATGCAAAGTATCCCTGCAACGTTTGGTGAAGATCTGAGTATGTAGTTTTTGACCTTATCTGGAACCTCCTATCTGAAAATTTGAAAATTCTTAAAAAATTCGTCCAAAATCTTGATGTCTCCAATCTCTTGTTTTGTACGTTTTTTCCACGTTTCTTGACATCCAATGTATCCCTGCAATGTTTGGTGAAGATCTGAGTATGTAGTTTTTGACCTTATATGGAACCTCCTATCTGAAAATTTGAAAATTTTTAAAAAATTCGTCCAAAATCTTGATGTCTTCAATCTCTTGTTTTGTACGTTTTTTCCACGTGTCTTGACTTCCAATGTATCCCTGCAAAGTTTGGTGAAGATCTGAGTATGTCGTTTTTGACCTTATCTGGAACATCCTTTCTGAAAGTTTGAAAATTCTTAAAAAAATCGTCCAAAATCTTGATGTCTCCAATCTCTTGTTTTGTACGTTTTTTCCACGTGTCTTGACATCCAATGTATCCCTGCAAAGTTTGGTGTAGATCTGAGTATGTAGTTTTTGACCTTATATGGAACCTCCTATCTGAAAATTTGAGAATTCTTGAAAAATTCGTCCAAAATCTTGATGTCTCCAATCTCTTGTTTTGTACGTTTTTTCCACGTGTCTTGACATCCAATGTATCCCTGCAAAGTTTGGTGAAGATCTGAGTATGTCGTTTTTGACCTTATCTGGAACATCCTTTCTGAAAATTTGAAAATTCTTAAAAAATTCGTCCAAAATCTTGATGTCTCCAATCTCTTGTTTTGTACGTTTTTTTCACGTGTCTTCACATCCAATGTATCCCTGCAAAGTTTGGTGAAGATCTGAGTATGTAGTTTTTGACCTTATCTGGAACCTCTCATCTGAAAATTTGAAAATTCCTAAAAAATCCGTCCAAAATCTTGATGACACCAATCTCTTGTTTTGTACGTTTTTTCCACGTGTCTTGACATCCAATGTATCCCTGCAAAGTTTGGTGAAGATCTGAGTATGTAGTTTTTGACCTTATCTGGAACCTCCTTTCTGAAAATTTGAAAATTCTTCAAAAATTCGTCCAAAATCTTGATGTCTCCACTCTCTTGTTTTGTACGTTTTTTCCACGTGTCTTGACATCCAATGTATCCCTGCAAAGTTTGGTGAAGATCTGAGTATGTAGTTTTTGACCTTATATGGAGCCTCCTTTCTGAAAATATGAAAATTCTTAAAAAATTCGTCGAAAAACTTGATGTCTCCAATCTCTTGTTTTGTACGTTTTTTCCACGTGTCTTGACATGCAAAGTATCCCTGCAACGTTTGGTGAAGATCTGAGTATGTAGTTTTTGACCTTATCTGGAACCTCCTATCTGAAAATTTGAAAATTCTTAAAAAATTCGTCCAAAATCTTGATGTCTCCAATCTCTTGTTTTGTACGTTTTTTCCACGTTTCTTGACATCCAATGTATCCCTGCAATGTTTGGTGAAGATCTGAGTATGTAGTTTTTGACCTTATATGGAACCTCCTATCTGAAAATTTGAAAAATTCTTAAAAAATTTGACCAAAATCTTGATATCCCCAATCCTATGTTTTGTATGTTTTTTCCACGTGTCTTGACATCCAATGTATCCCTGCAAAGTTTGGTGAAGATCTGAGTATGTAGTTTTTGACCTTATCTGGAACCTCCTATCTGAAAATTTGAAAATTTTTAAAAAATTCGTCCAAAATCTTGATGTCTTCAATCTCTTGTTTTGTACGTTTTTTCCACGTGTCTTGACCTCCAATGTATCCCTGCAAAGTTTGGTGAAGATCTGAGTATGTCGTTTTTGACCTTATCTGGAATATCCTTTCTGAAAATTTGAAAATTCTTAAAAAATTCGTCGAAAATCTTGATGTCTCCAATCTCTTGTTTTGTACGTTTTTTCCACGTGTCTTGACATCCAATGTATCCCTGCAAAGTTTGGTGAAGATCTGAGTATGTAGTTTTTGAACTTATATGGAACCTCCTTTCTGAAAATTTGAAAATTCTTAAAAAATTCGTCCAAAATCTTGATGTCCCCAATCTCTTGTTTTGTACGTTTTTTACACGTGTCTTGACATCCAATGTATCCATGCAAAGTTTGGTGAAGATCTGAGTATGTCGTTTTTGACCTTATCTGGAACCTCCCATCTGAAAATTTGAAAATTCTTCAAAAATTCGTCGAAAATCTTGATGTCTCCAATCTCTTGTTTTGTACGTTTTTTCCACGTGTCTTGACATGCAAAGTATCCCTGCAACGTTTGGTGAAGATCTGAGTATGTAGTTTTTGACCTTATCTGGAACCTCCTATCTGAAAATTTGAAAATTCTTCAAAAATTCGTCCAAAATCTTGATGTCTCCAATCTCTTGTTTTGTACGTTTTTTCCACGTTTCTTGACATCCAATGTATCCCTGCAATGTTTGGTGAAGATCTGAGTATGTAGTTTTTGACCTTATATGGAACCTCCTATCTGAAAATTTGAGAATTCTTAAAAAATTTGACCAAAATCTTGATATCCCCAATCCTATGTTTTGTATGTTTTTTCCACGTGTCTTGACATCCAATGTATCGCTGCAAATTTTAGTGGAGATCTGAGTATGTAGTTTTTGACCTTATCTGGAACCTCCTATCTGAAAATTTGAAAATTTTTAAAAAATTCGTCCAAAATCTTGATGTCTTCAATCTCTTGTTTTGTACGTTTTTTCCACGTGTCTTGACCTCCAATGTATCCCTGCAAAGTTTGGTGAAGATCTGAGTATGTCGTTTTTGACCTTATCTGGAACATCCTTTCTGAAAATTTGAAAATTCTTAAAAAATTCGTCCAAAATCTTGATGTCTCCAATCTCTTGTTTTGTACGTTTTTTCCACGTGTCTTGACATCCAATGTATCCCTGCAAAGTTTGGTGAAGATCTGAGTATGTCGTTTTTGACCTTATCTGGAACATCCTTTCTGAAAATTTGAAAATTCTTAAAAAATTCGTCCAAAATCTTGATGTCTCCAATCTCTTGTTTTGTACGTTTTTTCCACGTGTCTTGACATCCAATGTATCCCTGCAAAGTTTGGTGAAGATCTGAGTATGTAGTTTTTGACCTTATATGGAACCTCCCATCTGAAAATTTGAAAATTCCTAAAAAAATTCGTCTAAAATCTTGATGTCTCCACTCTCTTGTTTTGTACTTTTTTTCCACGTGTCTTGACATCCAATGTATCCCTGCAAAGTTTGGTGAAGATCTGAGTATGTAGTTTTTGACCTTATATGGAACCTCCTATCTGAAAATTTGAGAATTCTTGAAAAATTCGTCCAAAATCTTGATGTCTCCAATCTCTTGTTTTGTACGTTTTTTCCACGTGTCTTGACATCCAATGTATCCCTGCAAAGTTTGGTGAAGATCTGAGTATGTAGTTTTTGACCTTATCTGGAACCTACCATCTGAAAATTTGAAAATTCCTAAAAAATCCGTCCAAAATCTTGATGACCTCAATCTCTTGTTTTGTACGTTTTTTCCACGTGTCTTGACATCCAATGTATCCCTGCAATGTTTGGTGAAGATCTGAGTATGTAGTTTTTGACCTTATATGGAACCTCTTATCTGAAAATTTGAAAATTCTTAAAAATATTCGACCAAAATCTTGATGTCCCCAATCCTATGTTTTGTATGTTTTTTCCACGTGTCTTGACATCCAATGTATCCCTGCAAAGTTTGGTGAAGATCTGAGTATGTAGTTTTAGACCTTATCTGGAACCTCATTTCTGAAAATTTGAAAATTCCTCAAAAATTCGTCCAAAATCTTGATGTCTCCAATCTCTTGTTTTGTACGTTTTTTCCACGTGTCTTGACATCCAATGTATCCCTGCAAAGTTTGGTGAAGATCTGAGTATGTAGTTTTTGACCTTATATGGAGCCTCCTTTCTGAAAATTTGAAAATTCTTAAAAAATTCATCCAAAATCTTGATGTCTCCAATCTCTTGTTTTGTACGTTTTTTCCACGTTTCTTGACATCCAATGTATCCCTGCAAAGTTTGGTGAAGATCTGAGTATGTAGTTTTTGACCTTATATGGAACCTCCTTTCTGAAAATTTGAAAATTCTTAAAAAAATCGTCCAAAATCTTGATGTCCCCAATCCTATGTTTTGTATGTTTTTTCCACGTGTCTTGACATCCAATGTATCCATGCAAAGTTTGGTTAAGATCTGAGTATGTCGTTTTTGACCTTATCTGAAACCTCCCATCTGAAAATTTGAAAAATCTTAAAAAATTCGTCGAAAATCTTGATGTCTCCAATCTCTTGTTTTGTACGTTTTTTCCACGTGTCTTGACATGCAAAGTATCAATGCAACGTTTGGTGAAGATCTGAGTATGTAGTTTTTGACCTTATCTGGAACCTCCTATCTGAAAATTTGAAAATTCTTAAAAAATTCGTCCAAAATCTTGATGTCTCCAATCTCTTGTTTTGTACGTTTTTTCCACGTTTCTTGACATCCAATGTATCCCTGCAATGTTTGGTGAAGATCTGAGTATGTAGTTTTTGACCTTATATGGAACCTCCTATCTGAAAATTTGAAAATTTTTAAAAAATTCGTCCAAAATCTTGATATCCCCAATCCTATGTTTTGTATGTTTTTTCCACGTGTCTTGACTTCCAATGTATCCCTGCAAAGTTTGGTGAAGATCTGAGTATGTCGTTTTTGACCTTATCTGGAACATCCTTTCTGAAAGTTTGAAAATTCTTAAAAAAATCGTCCAAAATCTTGATGTCTCCAATCTCTTGTTTTGTACGTTTTTTCCACGTGTCTTGACATCCAATGTATCCCTGCAAAGTTTGGTGAAGATCTGAGTATGTAGTTTTTGACCTTATATGGAACCTCCTTTCTGAAAATTTGAAAATTCTTAAAAAATTCGTCCAAAATCTTGATGTCCCCAATCTCTTGTTTTGTACGTTTTTTCCACGTGTCTTGACATCCAATGTATCCATGCAAAGTTTGGTGAAGATCTGAGTATGTCGTTTTTGACCTTATCTGGAACCTCCCATCTGAAAATTTGAAAATTCTTCAAAAATTGGTCGAAAATCTTGATGTCTCCAATCTCTTGTTTTGTACGTTTTTCCCACGTGTCTTGACATGCAAAGTATCCCTGCAACGTTTGGTGAAGATCTGAGTATGTAGTTTTTGACCTTATCTGGAACCTCCCATCTGAAAATTTGAAAATTCCTAAAAAATCCGTCCAAAATCTTGATGACCTCAATCTCTTGTTTTGTACGTTTTTTCCACGTGTCTTGACATCCAATGTATCCCTGCAATGTTTGGTGAAGATCTGAGTATGTAGTTTTTGACCTTATATGGAACCTCTTATCTGAAAATTTGAAAATTCTTAAAAATATTTGACAAAAATCTTTGTTGTCCCCAATCCTATGTTTTGTATGTTTTTTCCACGTGTCTTGACATCCAATGTATTTCTGCAAAGTTTGGTAAAGATCTGAGTATGTCGTTTTTGACCTTATCTGGAACCTCCCATCTGAAAATTTGAAAATTCTTAAAAAATTCGACCAAAATCTTGATGTCTCCAATCCTATGTTTTGTATGTTTTTTCCACGTGTCTTGACATCCAATGTATCCATGCAAAGTTTGGTGAAGATCTGAGTATGTAGTTTTTGACCTTATCTGGAACCTCCCATCTGAAAATTTGAAAATTTTTAAAAAATTCGTCCAAAATCTTGATGTCTCCAATCTCTTGTTTTGTACGTTTTTTCCACGTGTCTTGACCTCCAATGTATCCCTGCAATGTTTGGTGAAGATCTGAGTATGTAGTTTTTGACCTTATATGGAACCTCCTATCTGAAAATTTGAAAATTCTTAAAAAATTTGACCAAAATCTTGATGTCCCCAATCCTATGTTTTGTATGTTTTTTCCACGTGTCTTGACATCCAATATATCCCTGCAAAGTTTGGTGAAGATCTGAGTATGTCGTTTTTGACCTTATCTGGAACATCCTTTCTGAAAATTTGAAAATTCTTAAAAAATTCGTCCAAAATCTTGATGTCTCCAATCTCTTGTTTTGTACGTTTTTTCCACGTGTCTTGACATCCAATGTATCCCTGCAAAGTTTGGTGAAGATCTGAGTATGTCGTTTTTGACCTTATGTGGAACATCCTTTCTGAAAATTTGAAAATTCTTAAAAAATTCGTCCAAAATCTTGATGTCTCCAATCTCTTGTTTTGTACGTTTTTTCCACGTGTCTTGACATCCAATGTATCCCTGCAAAGTTTGGTGAAGATCTGAGTATGTAGCTTTTGAACTTATATGGAACCTCCTTTCTGAAAATTTGAAAATTCTTAAAAAAATCATCCAAAATCTTGATGTCCCCAATCTCTTGATTTATACGTTTTTTACACGTGTCTTGACATCCAATGTATCCATGCAAAGTTTGGTGAAGATCTGAGTATGTCGTTTTTGACCTTATCTGGAACCTCCCATCTGAAAATTTGAAAATTCTTCAAAAATTCGTCGAAAATCTTGATGTCTCCAATCTCTTGTTTTGTACGTTTTTTCCACGTATCTTGACATGCAAAGTATCCCTGCAAAGTTTGGTGAAGATCTGAGTATGTAGTTTTTGACCTTATCTGGAACATCCTTTCTGAAAATTTGAAAATTCTTAAAAAATTCGTCCAAAATCTTGATGTCTCCAATCTCTTGTTTTGTACGTTTTTTCCACGTGTCTTGACATCCAATGTATCCCTGCAATGTTTGGTGAAGATCTGAGTATGTAGTTTTTGACTTTATATGGAACCTCCTATCTGAAAATTTGAGAATTCTTAAAAAATTTGACCAAAATCTTGATATCCCCAATGCTATGTTTTGTATGTTTTTTCCACGTGTCTTGACATCCAATGTATCCCTGCAAAGTTTGGTGAAGATCTGAGTATGTAGTTTTTGACCTTATCTGGAACATCCTTTCTGAAAATTTGAAAATTCTTAAAAAATTCGTCCAAAATCTTGATGTCTCCAATCTCTTGTTTTGTGCGTTTTTTCCACGTGTCTTGACATCCAATGTATCCCTGCAAAGTTTGGTGAAGATCTGAGTATGTAGTTTTTGACCTTATATGGAACCTCCTTTCTGAAAATTTGAAAATTCTTAAAAAATTCGTCCAAAATCTTGATGTCTCCAATCTCTTGTTTTGTACGTTTTTTCCACGTGTCTTGACATCCAATGTATCCCTGCAAAGTTTGGTGAAGATCTGAGTATGTCGTTTTTGACCTTATCTGGAACATCCTTTCTGAAAATTTGAAAATTCTTAAAAAATTCGTCCAAAATCTTGATGTCTCCAATCTCTTGTTTTGTACGTTTTTTCCACGTGTCTTGACATCCAATGTATCCCTGCAAAGTTTGGTGAAGATCTGAGTATGTAGTTTTTGACCTTATATGGAACCTCCCATCTGAAAATTTGAAAATTCCTAAAAAATTCGTCTAAAATCTTGATGTCTCCACTCTCTTGTTTTGTACTTTTTTTCCACGTGTCTTGACATCCAATGTATCCCTGCAAAGTTTGGTGAAGATCTGAGTATGTAGTTTTTGACCTTATATGGAACCTCCTATCTGAAAATTTGAGAATTCTTGAAAAATTCGTCCAAAATCTTGATGTCTCCAATCTCTTGTTTTGTACGTTTTTTCCACGTGTCTTGACATCCAATGTATCCCTGCAAAGTTTGGTGAAGATCTGAGTATGTAGTTTTTGACCTTATCTGGAACCTACCATCTGAAAATTTGAAAATTCCTAAAAAATCCGTCCAAAATCTTGATGACCTCAATCTCTTGTTTTGTACGTTTTTTCCACGTGTCTTGACATCCAATGTATCCCTGCAATGTTTGGTGAAGATCTGAGTATGTAGTTTTTGACCTTATATGGAACCTCTTATCTGAAAATTTGAAAATTCTTAAAAATATTTGACCAAAATCTTGATGTCCCCAATCCTATGTTTTGTATGTTTTTTCCACGTGTCTTGACATCCAATGTATCCCTGCAAAGTTTGGTGAAGATCTGAGTATGTAGTTTTAGACCTTATCTGGAACCTCATTTCTGAAAATTTGAAAATTCCTCAAAAATTCGTCCAAAATCTTGATGTCTCCAATCTCTTGTTTTGTACGTTTTTTGCACGTGTCTTGACATCCAATGTATCCCTGCAAAGTTTGGTGAAGATCTGAGTATGTAGTTTTTGACCTTATATGGAGCCTCCTTTCTGAAAATTTGAAAATTCTTAAAAAATTCATCCAAAATCTTGATGTCTCCAATCTCTTGTTTTGTACGTTTTTTCCACGTTTCTTGACATCCAATGTATCCCTGCAAAGTTTGGTGAAGATCTGAGTATGTAGTTTTTGACCTTATATGGAACCTCCTTTCTGAAAATTTGAAAATTCTTAAAAAATTCGTCCAAAATCTTGATGTCCCCAATCCTATGTTTTGTATGTTTTTTCCACGTGTCTTGACATCCAATGTATCCATGCAAAGTTTGGTTAAGATCTGAGTATGTCGTTTTTGACCTTATCTGAAACCTCCCATCTGAAAATTTGAAAAATCTTAAAAAATTCGTCGAAAATCTTGATGTCTCCAATCTCTTGTTTTGTACGTTTTTTCCACGTGTCTTGACATGCAAAGTATCCCTGCAACGTTTGGTGAAGATCTGAGTATGTAGTTTTTGACCTTATCTGGAACCTCCTATCTGAAAATTTGAAAATTCTTAAAAAATTCGTCCAAAATCTTGATGTCTCCAATCTCTTGTTTTGTACGTTTTTTCCACGTTTCTTGACATCCAATGTATCAATGCAATGTTTGGTGAAGATCTGAGTATGTAGTTTTTGACCTTATATGGAACCTCCTATCTGAAAATTTGAAAATTCTTAAAAAATTCGTCCAAAATCTTGATATCCCCAATCCTATGTTTTGTATGTTTTTTCCACGTGTCTTGACATCCAATGTATCCCTGCAAAGTTTGGTGAAGATCTGAGTATGTAGTTTTTGACCTTATCTGGAACCTCCTATCTGAAAATTTGAAAATTTTTAAAAAATTCGTCCAAAATCTTGATGTCTTCAATCTCTTGTTTTGTACGTTTTTTCCACGTGTCTTGACTTCCAATGTATCCCTGCAAAGTTTGGTGAAGATCTGAGTATGTCGTTTTTGACCTTATCTGGAACATCCTTTCTGAAAGTTTGAAAATTCTTAAAAAAATCGTCCAAAATCTTGATGTCTCCAATCTCTTGTTTTGTACGTTTTTTCCACGTGTCTTGACATCCAATGTATCCCTGCAAAGTTTGGTGAAGATCTGAGTATGTAGTTTTTGACCTTATATGGAACCTCCTATCTGAAAATTTGAAAATTCTTAAAAAATTCGTCCAAAATCTTGATGTCCCCAATCTCTTGTTTTGTACGTTTTTTCCACGTGTCTTGACATCCAATGTATCCATGCAAAGTTTGGTGAAGATCTGAGTATGTCGTTTTTGACCTTATCTGGAACCTCCCATCTGAAAATTTGAAAATTCTTCAAAAATTCGTCGAAAATCTTGATGTCTCCAATCTCTTGTTTTGTACGTTTTTCCCACGTGTCTTGACATGCAAAGTATCCCTGCAACGTTTGGTGAAGATCTGAGTATGTAGTTTTTGACCTTATCTGGAACCTCCCATCTGAAAATTTGAAAATTCCTAAAAAATCCGTCCAAAATCTTGATGACCTAAATCTCTTGTTTTGTACGTTTTTTCCACGTGTCTTGACATCCAATGTATCCCTGCAATGTTTGGTGAAGATCTGAGTATGTAGTTTTTGACCTTATATGGAACCTCTTATCTGAAAATTTGAAAATTCTTAAAAATATTTGACAAAAATCTTTGTTGTCCCCAATCCTATGTTTTGTATGTTTTTTCCACGTGTCTTGACATCCAATGTATTTCTGCAAAGTTTGGTGAAGATCTGAGTATGTCGTTTTTGACCTTATCTGAAACCTCCCATCTGAAAATTTGAAAATTCTTAAAAAATTCGACCAAAATCTTGATGTCTCCAATCCTATGTTTTGTATGTTTTTTCCACGTGTCTTGACATCCAATGTATCCATGCAAAGTTTGGTGAAGATCTGAGTATGTAGTTTTTGACCTTATCTGGAACCTCCCATCTGAAAATTTGAAAATTTTTAAAAAATTCGTCCAAAATCTTGATGTCTCCAATCTCTTGTTTTGTACGTTTTTTCCACGTGTCTTGACCTCCAATGTATCCCTGCAATGTTTGGTGAAGATCTGAGTATGTAGTTTTTGACCTTATATGGAACCTCCTATCTGAAAATTTGAAAATTCTTAAAAAATTTGACCAAAATCTTGATGTCCCCAATCCTATGTTTTGTATGTTTTTTCCACGTGTCTTGACATCCAATATATCTCTGCAAAGTTTGGTGAAGATCTGAGTATGTCGTTTTTGACCTTATCTGGAACATCCTTTCTGAAAATTTGAAAATTCTTAAAAAATTCGTCCAAAATCTTGATGTCTCCAATCTCTTGTTTTGTACGTTTTTTCCACGTGTCTTGACATCCAATGTATCCCTGCAAAGTTTGGTGAAGATCTGAGTATGTCGTTTTTGACCTTATGTGGAACATCCTTTCTGAAAATTTGAAAATTCTTAAAAAATTCGTCCAAAATCTTGATGTCTCCAATCTCTTGTTTTGTACGTTTTTTCCACGTGTCTTGACATCCAATGTATCCCTGCAAAGTTTGGTGAAGATCTGAGTATGTAGCTTTTGAACTTATATGGAACCTCCTTTCTGAAAATTTGAAAATTCTTAAAAAAATCATCCAAAATCTTGATGTCCCCAATCTCTTGATTTATACGTTTTTTACACGTGTCTTGACATCCAATGTATCCATGCAAAGTTTGGTGAAGATCTGAGTATGTCGTTTTTGACCTTATCTGGAACCTCCCATCTGAAAATTTGAAAATTCTTCAAAAATTCGTCGAAAATCTTGATGTCTCCAATCTCTTGTTTTGTACGTTTTTTCCACGTATCTTGACATGCAAAGTATCCCTGCAAAGTTTGGTGAAGATCTGAGTATGTAGTTTTTGACCTTATCTGGAACATCCTTTCTGAAAATTTGAAAATTCTTAAAAAATTCGTCCAAAATCTTGATGTCTCCAATCTCTTGTTTTGTACGTTTTTTCCACGTGTCTTGACATCCAATGTATCCCTGCAATGTTTGGTGAAGATCTGAGTATGTAGTTTTTGACTTTATATGGAACCTCTTATCTGAAAATTTGAGAATTCTTAAAAAATTTGACCAAAATCTTGATAACCCCAATGCTATGTTTTGTATGTTTTTTCCACGTGTCTTGACATCCAATGTATCCCTGCAAAGTTTGGTGAAGATCTGAGTATGTAGTTTTTGACCTTATCTGGAACATCCTTTCTGAAAATTTGAAAATTCTTAAAAAATTCGTCCAAAATCTTGATGTCTCCAATCTCTTGTTTTGTACGTTTTTTCCACGTGTCTTGACATCCAATGTATCCCTGCAAAGTTTGGTGAAGATCTGAGTATGTAGTTTTTGACCTTATATGGAACCTCCTTTCTGAAAATTTGAAAATTCTTAAAAAATTCGTCCAAAATCTTGATGTCTCCAATCTCTTGTTTTGTACGTTTTTTCCACGTGTCTTGACATCCAATGTATCCCTGCAAAGTTTGGTGAAGATCTGAGTATGTAGTTTTTGACCTTATATGGAACCTCCCATCTGAAAATTTGAAAATTCCTAAAAAATCCGTCTAAAAACCTTGATGTCTCCACTCTCTTGTTTTGTACTTTTTTTCCACGTGTCTTGACATCCAATGTATCCCTGCAAAGTTTGGTGAAGATCTGAGTATGTAGTTTTTGACCTTATATGTAACCTCCTTTCTGAAAATTTGAAAATTCTTAAAAAATTCGACCAAAATCTTGATGTCTCCAATCCTATGTTTTGTATGTTTTTTCCACGTGTCTTGACATCCAATGTATCCATGCAAAGTTTGGTGAAGATCTGAGTATGTAGTTTTTGACCTTATATGGAACCTCCTATCTGAAAATTTGAGAATTCTTGAAAAATTCGTCCAAAATCTTGATGTCTCCAATCTCTTGTTTTGTACGTTTTTTCCACGTGTCTTGACATGCAAAGTATCCCTGCAACGTTTGGTGAAGATCTGAGTATGTAGTTTTTGACCTTATCTGGAACCTCCTATCTGAAAATTTGAAAATTCTTAAAAAATTCGTCCAAAATCTTGATGTCTCCAATCTCTTGTTTTGTACGTTTTTTCCACGTTTCTTGACATCCAATGTATCCCTGCAATGTTTGGTGAAGATCTGAGTATGTAGTTTTTGACCTTATATGGAACCTCCTATCTGAAAATTTGAAAATTCTTAAAAAATTTGACCAAAATCTTGATATCCCCAATCCTATGTTTTGTATGTTTTTTCCACGTGTCTTGACATCCAATGTATCCCTGCAAAGTTTGGTGAAGATCTGAGTATGTAGTTTTTGACCTTATCTGGAACCTCCTATCTGAAAATTTGAAAATTTTTAAAAAATTCGTCCAAAATCTTGATGTCTTCAATCTCTTGTTTTGTACGTTTTTTCCACGTGTCTTGACCTCCAATGTATCCCTGCAAAGTTTGGTGAAGATCTGAGTATGTCGTTTTTGACCTTATGTGGAACATCCTTTCTGAAAATTTGAAAATTCTTAAAAAATTCGTCCAAAATCTTGATGTCTCCAATCTCTTGTTTTGTACGTTTTTTCCACGTGTCTTGACATCCAATGTATCCCTGCAAAGTTTGGTGAAGATCTGAGTATGTAGTTTTTGAACTTATATGGAACCTCCTTTCTGAAAATTTGAAAATTCTTAAAAAATTCGTCCAAAATCTTGATGTCCCCAATCTCTTGTTTTGTACGTTTTTTACACGTGTCTTGACATCCAATGTATCCATGCAAAGTTTGGTGAAGATCTGAGTATGTCGTTTTTGACCTTATCTGGAACCTCCCATCTGAAAATTTGAAAATTCTTCACAAATTCGTCGAAAATCTTGATGTCTCCAATCTCTTGTTTTGTACGTTTTTTCCACGTGTCTTGACATGCAAAGTATCCCTGCAACGTTTGGTGAAGATCTGAGTATGTAGTTTTTGACCTTATCTGGAACCTCCTATCTGAAAATTTGAAAATTCTTCAAAAATTCGTCCAAAATCTTGATGTCTCCAATCTCTTGTTTTGTACGTTTTTTCCACGTTTCTTGACATCCAATGTATCCCTGCAATGTTTGGTGAAGATCTGAGTATGTAGTTTTTGACCTTATATGGAACCTCCTATCTGAAAATTTGAGAATTCTTAAAAAATTTGACCAAAATCTTGATATCCCCAATCCTATATTTTGTATGTTTTTTCCACGTGACTTGACATCCAATGTATCGCTGCAAATTTTAGTGGAGATCTGAGTATGTAGTTTTTGACCTTATCTGGAACCTCCTATCTGAAAATTTGAAAATTTTTAAAAAATTCGTCCAAAATCTTGATGTCTTCAATCTCTTGTTTTGTACGTTTTTTCCACGTGTCTTGACCTCCAATGTATCCCTGCAAAGTTTGGTGAAGATCTGAGTATGTCGTTTTTGACCTTATCTGGAACATCCTTTCTGAAAATTTGAAAATTCTTAAAAAATTCGTCCAAAATCTTGATGTCTCCAATCTCTTGTTTTGTACGTTTTTTCCACGTGCCTTGACATCCAATGTATCCCTGCAAAGTTTGGTGAAGATCTGAGTATGTCGTTTTTGACCTTATCTGGAACATCCTTTCTGAAAATTTGAAAATTCTTAAAAAATTCGTTCAAAATCTTGATGTCTCCAATCTCTTGTTTTGTACGTTTTTTCCACGTGTCTTGACATCCAATGTATCCCTGCAAAGTTTGGTGAAGATCTGAGTATGTAGTTTTTGACCTTATATGGAACCTCCCATCTGAAAATTTGAAAATTCCTAAAAAATTCGTCTAAAATCTTGATGTCTCCACTCTCTTGTTTTGTACTTTTTTTCCACGTGTCTTGACATCCAATGTATCCCTGCAAAGTTTGGTGAAGATCTGAGTATGTAGTTTTTGACCTTATATGGAACCTCCTTTCTGAAAATTTGAAAATTCTTAAAAAATTCGACCAAAATCTTGATGTCTCCAATCCTATGTTTTGTATGTTTTTCCACGTGTCTTGACATCCAATGTATCCATGCAAAGTTTGGTGAAGATCTGAGTATGTAGTTTTTGACCTTATATGGAACCTCCTATCTGAAAATTTGAGAATTCTTGAAAAATTCGTCCAAAATCTTGATGTCTCCAATCTCTTGTTTTGTACGTTTTTTCCACGTGTCTTGACATCCAATGTATCCCTGCAAAGTATGGTGAAGATCTGAGTATGTAGTTTTTGACCTTATCTGGAACCTACCATCTGAAAATTTGAAAATTCCTAAAAAATCCGTCCAAAATCTTGATGACCTCAATCTCTTGTTTTGTACGTTTTTTCCACGTGTCTTGACATCCAATGTATCCCTGCAATGTTTGGTGAAGATCTGAGTATGTAGTTTTTGACCTTATCTGGAACCTCTTATCTGAAAATTTGAAAATTCTTAAAAATATTTGACCAAAATCTTGATGTCCCCAATCCTATGTTTTGTATGTTTTTTCCACGTGTCTTGACATCCAATGTATCCCTGCAAAGTTTGGTGAAGATCTGAGTATGTAGTTTTAGACCTTATCTGGAACCTCATTTCTGAAAATTTGAAAATTCCTCAAAAATTCGTCCAAAATCTTGATGTCTCCAATCTCTTGTTTTGTACGTTTTTTCCACGTGTCTTGACATCCAATGTATCCCTGCAAAGTTTGGTGAAGATCTGAGTATGTAGTTTTTGACCTTATATGGAGCCTCCTTTCTGAAAATTTGAAAATTCTTAAAAAATTCATCCAAAATCTTGATGTCTCCAATCTCTTGTTTTGTACGTTTTTTCCACGTTTCTTGCCATCCAATGTATCCCTGCAAAGTTTGGTGAAGATCTGAGTATGTAGTTTTTGACCTTATATGGAACCTCCTTTCTGAAAATTTGAAAATTCTTAAAAAATTCGTCCAAAATCTTGATGTCCCCAATCCTATGTTTTGTATGTTTTTTCCACGTGTCTTGACATCCAATGTATCCATGCAAAGTTTGGTGAAGATCTGAGTATGTCGTTTTTGACCTTATCTGAAACCTCCCATTTGAAAATTTGAAAAATCTTAAAAAATTCGTCGAAAATCTTGATGTCTCCAATCTCTTGTTTTGTACGTTTTTTCCACGTGTCTTGACATGCAAAGTATCCCTGCAACGTTTGGTGAAGATCTGAGTATGTAGTTTTTGACCTTATCTGGAACCTCCTATCTGAAAATTTGAAAATTCTTAAAAAATTCGTCCAAAATCTTGATGTCTCCAATCTCTTGTTTTGTACGTTTTTTCCACGTTTCTTGACATCCAATGTATCCCTGCAATGTTTGGTGAAGATCTGAGTATGTAGTTTTTGACCTTATATGGAACCTCCTATCTGAAAATTTGAAAATTCTTAAAAAATTCGTCCAAAATCTTGATATCCCCAATCCTATGTTTTGTATGTTTTTTCCACGTGTCTTGACATCCAATGTATCCCTGCAAAGTTTGGTGAAGATCTGAGTATGTAGTTTTTGACCTTATCTGGAACCTCCTATTTGAAAATTTGAAAATTTTTAAAAAATTCGTCCAAAATCTTGATGTCTTCAATCTCTTGTTTTGTACGTTTCTTCCACGTGTCTTGACTTCCAATGTATCCCTGCAAAGTTTGGTGAAGATCTGAGTATGTCGTTTTTGACCTTATCTGGAACATCCTTTCTGAAAGTTTGAAAATTCTTAAAAAATTCGTCCAAAATCTTGATGTCTCCAATCTCTTGTTTTGTACGTTTTTTCCACGTGTCTTGACATCCAATGTATCCCTGCAAAGTTTGGTGAAGATCTGAGTATGTAGTTTTTGACCTTATATGGAACCTCCTATCTGAAAATTTGAAAATTCTTCAAAAATTCGTCCAAAATCTTGATGTCTCCAATCTCTTGTTTTGTACGTTTTTTCCACGTTTCTTGACATCCAATGTATCCCTGCAATGTTTGGTGAAGATCTGAGTATGTAGTTTTTGACCTTATATGGAACCTCCTATCTGAAAATTTGAGAATTCTTAAAAAATTTGACCAAAATCTTGATATCCCCAATCCTATGTTATGTATGTTTTTTCCACGTGTCTTGACATCCAATGTATCCCTGCAAAGTTTGGTGAAGATCTGAGTATGTAGTTTTTGACCTTATCTGGAACATCCTTTCTGAAAATTTGAAAATTCTTAAAAAATTCGTCCAAAATCTTGATGTCTCCAATCTCTTGTTTTGTACGTTTTTTCCACGTGTCTTGACATCCATTGTATCCCTGCAAAGTTTGGTGAAGATCTGAGTATGTAGTTTTGGACCTTATATGGAACCTACTTTCTGAAAATTTGAAAATTCTTAAAAAATTCGTCCAAAATCTTGATGTCTCCAATCTCTTGTTTTGTACGTTTTTTCCACGTGTCTTGACATCCAATGTATCCCTGCAAAGTTTGGTGAAGATCTGAGTATGTAGTTTTTGACCTTATATGGAACCTCCCATCTGAAAATTTGAAAATTCCTAAAAAATCCGTCTAAAATCTTGATGTCTCCACTCTCTTGTTTTGTACTTTTTTTCCACGTATCTTGACATCCAATGTATCCCTGCAAAGTTTGGTGAAGATCTGAGTATGTAGTTTTTGACCTTATATGGAACCTCCTTTCTGAAAATTTGAGAATTCCTGAAAAATTCGTCCAAAATCTTGATGTCTCCAATCTCTTGTTTTGTACGTTTTTTCCACGTGTCTTGACATCCAATGTATCCATGCAAAGTTTGGTGAAGATCTGAGTATGTAGTTTTTTACCTTATATGGAACATCCTTTCTGAAAATTTGAAAATTCTTAAAAAATTCGTCCAAAATCTTGATGTCTCCAATCTCTTGTTTTGTACGTTTTTTTCACGTGTCTTCACATCCAATGTATCCATGCAAAGTTTGGTGAAGATCTGAGTATGTAGTTTTTGACCTTATCTGGAACCTCTCATCTGAAAATTTGAAAATTCCTAAAAAATCCGTTTAAAATCTTGATGACACCAATCTCTTGTTTTGTACGTTTTTTCCACGTGTCTTGACATCCAATGTATCCCTGCAAAGTTTGGTGAAGATCTGAGTATGTAGTTTTTGACCTTATATGGAGCCTCCTTTCTGAAAATTTGAAAATTCTTAAAAAATTCGTCGAAAATCTTGATGTCTCCAATCTCTTGTTTTGTACGTTTTTTCCACGTGTCTTGACATGCAAAGTATCCCTGCAACGTTTGGTGAAGATCTGAGTATGTAGTTTTTGACCTTATCTGGAACCTCCTATCTGAAAATTTGAAAATTCTTAAAAAATTCGTCCAAAATCTTGATGTCTCCAATCTCTTGTTTTGTACGTTTTTTCCACGTTTCTTGACATCCAATGTATCCCTGCAATGTTTGGTGAAGATCTGAGTATGTAGTTTTTGACCTTATATGGAACCTCCTATCTGAAAATTTGAAAATTCTTAAAAAATTTGACCAAAATCTTGATATCCCCAATCCTATGTTTTGTATGTTTTTTCCACGTGTCTTGACATCCAATGTATCCCTGCAAAGTTTGGTGAAGATCTGAGTATGTAGTTTTTGACCTTATCTGGAACCTCCTATCTGAAAATTTGAAAATTTTTAAAAAATTCGTCCAAAATCTTGATGTCTTCAATCTCTTGTTTTGTACGTTTTTTCCACGTGTCTTGACCTCCAATGTATCCCTGCAAAGTTTGGTGAAGATCTGAGTATGTCGTTTTTGACCTTATGTGGAACATCCTTTCTGAAAATTTGAAAATTCTTAAAAAATTCGTCCAAAATCTTGATGTCTCCAATCTCTTGTTTTGTACGTTTTTTCCACGTGTCTTGACATCCAATGTATCCCTGCAAAGTTTGGTGAAGATCTGAGTATGTAGTTTTTGAACTTATATGGAACCTCCTTTCTGAAAATTTGAAAATTCTTAAAAAATTCGTCCAAAATCTTGATGTCCCCAATCTCTTGTTTTGTACGTTTTTTACACGTGTCTTGACATCCAATGTATCCATGCAAAGTTTGGTGAAGATCTGAGTATGTAGTTTTTGACCTTATCTGGAACCTCTCATCTGAAAATTTGAAAATTCCTAAAAAATCCGTCCAAAATCTTGATGACACCAATCTCTTGTTTTGTACGTTTTTTCCACGTGTCTTGACATCCAATGTATCCCTGCAAAGTTTGGTGAAGATCTGAGTATGTAGTTTTTGACCTTATCTGGAACCTCGTTTCTGAAAATTTGAAAATTCTTCAAAAATTCGTCCAAAATCTTGATGTCTCCACTCTCTTGTTTTGTACGTTTTTTCCACGTGTCTTGACATCCAATGTATCCCTGCAAAGTTTGGTGAAGATCTGAGTATGTAGTTTTTGACCTTATATGGAGCCTCCTTTCTGAAAATTTGAAAATTCTTAAAAAATTCGTCGAAAATCTTGATGTCTCCAATCTCTTGTTTTGTACGTTTTTTCCACGTGTCTTGACATGCAAAGTATCCCTGCAACGTTTGGTGAAGATCTGAGTATGTAGTTTTTGACCTTATCTGGAACCTCCTATCTGAAAATTTGAAAATTCTTAAAAAATTCGTCCAAAATCTTGATGTCTCCAATCTCTTGTTTTGTACGTTTTTTCCACGTTTCTTGACATCCAATGTATCCCTGCAATGTTTGGTGAAGATCTGAGTATGTAGTTTTTGACCTTATATGGAACCTCCTATCTGAAAATTTGAAAATTCTTAAAAAATTTGACCAAAATCTTGATATCCCCAATCCTATGTTTTGTATGTTTTTTCCACGTGTCTTGACATCCAATGTATCCCTGCAAAGTTTGGTGAAGATCTGAGTATGTAGTTTTTGACCTTATCTGGAACCTCCTATCTGAAAATTTGAAAATTTTTAAAAAATTCGTCCAAAATCTTGATGTCTTCAATCTCTTGTTTTGTACGTTTTTTCCACGTGTCTTGACCTCCAATGTATCCCTGCAAAGTTTGGTGAAGATCTGAGTATGTCGTTTTTGACCTTATGTGGAACATCCTTTCTGAAAATTTGAAAATTCTTAAAAAATTCGTCCAAAATCTTGATGTCTCCAATCTCTTGTTTTGTACGTTTTTTCCACGTGTCTTGACATCCAATGTATCCCTGCAAAGTTTGGTGAAGATCTGAGTATGTAGTTTTTGAACTTATATGGAACCTCCTTTCTGAAAATTTGAAAATTCTTAAAAAATTCGTCCAAAATCTTGATGTCCCCAATCTCTTGTTTTGTACGTTTTTTACACGTGTCTTGACATCCAATGTATCCATGCAAAGTTTGGTGAAGATCTGAGTATGTCGTTTTTGACCTTATCTGGAACCTCCTATCTGAAAATTTGAAAATTTTTAAAAAATTCGTCCAAAATCTTGATGTCTTCAATCTCTTGTTTTGTACGTTTTTTCCACGTGTCTTGACCTCCAATGTATCCCTGCAAAGTTTGGTGAAGATCTGAGTATGTCGTTTTTGACCTTATGTGGAACATCCTTTCTGAAAATTTGAAAATTCTTAAAAAATTCGTCCAAAATCTTGATGTCTCCAATCTCTTGTTTTGTACGTTTTTTTCACGTGTCTTGACATCCAATGTATCCATGCAAAGTTTGGTGAAGATCTGAGTATGTCGTTTTTGACCTTATCTGGAACCTCCTATCTGAAAATTTGAAAATTTTTAAAAAATTCGTCCAAAATCTTGATGTCTTCAATCTCTTGTTTTGTACGTTTTTTACACGTGTCTTGACATCCAATGTATCCATGCAAAGTTTGGTGAAGATCTGAGTATGTCGTTTTTGACCTTATCTGGAACCTCCCATCTGAAAATTTGAAAATTCTTCACAAATTCGTCGAAAATCTTGATGTCTCCAATCTCTTGTTTTGTACGTTTTTTCCACGTGTCTTGACATGCAAAGTATCCCTGCAACGTTTGGTGAAGATCTGAGTATGTAGTTTTTGACCTTATCTGGAACCTCCTATCTGAAAATTTGAAAATTCTTCAAAAATTCGTCCAAAATCTTGATGTCTCCAATCTCTTGTTTTGTACGTTTTTTCCACGTTTCTTGACATCCAATGTATCCCTGCAATGTTTGGTGAAGATCTGAGTATGTAGTTTTTGACCTTATATGGAACCTCCTATCTGAAAATTTGAGAATTCTTAAAAAATTTGACCAAAATCTTGATATCCCCAATCCTATGTTTTGTATGTTTTTTCCACGTGTCTTGACATCCAATGTATCGCTGCAAATTTTAGTGGAGATCTGAGTATGTAGTTTTTGACCTTATCTGGAACCTCCTATCTGAAAATTTGAAAATTTTTAAAAAATTCGTCCAAAATCTTGATGTCTTCAATCTCTTGTTTTGTACGTTTTTTCCACGTGTCTTGACCTCCAATGTATCCCTGCAAAGTTTGGTGAAGATCTGAGTATGTCGTTTTTGACCTTATCTGGAACATCCTTTCTGAAAATTTGAAAATTCTTAAAAAATTCGTCCAAAATCTTGATGTCTCCAATCTCTTGTTTTGTACGTTTTTTCCACGTGCCTTGACATCCAATGTATCCCTGCAAAGTTTGGTGAAGATCTGAGTATGTCGTTTTTGACCTTATCTGGAACATCCTTTCTGAAAATTTGAAAATTCTTAAAAAATTCGTTCAAAATCTTGATGTCTCCAATCTCTTGTTTTGTACGTTTTTTCCACGTGTCTTGACATCCAATGTATCCCTGCAAAGTTTGGTGAAGATCTGAGTATGTAGTTTTTGACCTTATATGGAACCTCCCATCTGAAAATTTGAAAATTCCTAAAAAATTCGTCTAAAATCTTGATGTCTCCACTCTCTTGTTTTGTACTTTTTTTCCACGTGTCTTGACATCCAATGTATCCCTGCAAAGTTTGGTGAAGATCTGAGTATGTAGTTTTTGACCTTATATGGAACCTCCTTTCTGAAAATTTGAAAATTCTTAAAAAATTCGACCAAAATCTTGATGTCTCCAATCCTATGTTTTGTATGTTTTTCCACGTGTCTTGACATCCAATGTATCCATGCAAAGTTTGGTGAAGATCTGAGTATGTAGTTTTTGACCTTATATGGAACCTCCTATCTGAAAATTTGAGAATTCTTGAAAAATTCGTCCAAAATCTTGATGTCTCCAATCTCTTGTTTTGTACGTTTTTTCCACGTGTCTTGACATCCAATGTATCCCTGCAAAGTATGGTGAAGATCTGAGTATGTAGTTTTTGACCTTATCTGGAACCTACCATCTGAAAATTTGAAAATTCTTCAAAAATTCGTCCAAAATCTTGATGTCTCCAATCTCTTGTTTTGTACGTTTTTTCCACGTTTCTTGACATCCAATGTATCCCTGCAATGTTTGGTGAAGATCTGAGTATGTAGTTTTTGACCTTATATGGAACCTCCTATCTGAAAATTTGAGAATTCTTAAAAAATTTGACCAAAATCTTGATATCCCCAATCCTATGTTTTGTATGTTTTTTCCACGTGTCTTGACATCCAATGTATCCCTGCAAAGTTTGGTGAAGATCTGAGTATGTAGTTTTTGACCTTATCTGGAACATCCTTTCTGAAAATTTGAAAATTCTTAAAAAATTCGTCCAAAATCTTGATGTCTCCAATCTCTTGTTTTGTACGTTTTTTCCACGTGTCTTGACATCCATTGTATCCCTGCAAAGTTTGGTGAAGATCTGAGTATGTAGTTTTGGACCTTATATGGAACCTACTTTCTGAAAATTTGAAAATTCTTAAAAAATTCGTCCAAAATCTTGATGTCTCCAATCTCTTGTTTTGTACGTTTTTTCCACGTGTCTTGACATCCAATGTATCCCTGCAAAGTTTGGTGAAGATCTGAGTATGTAGTTTTTGACCTTATATGGAACCTCCCATCTGAAAATTTGAAAATTCCTAAAAAATCCGTCTAAAATCTTGATGTCTCCACTCTCTTGTTTTGTACTTTTTTTCCACGTATCTTGACATCCAATGTATCCCTGCAAAGTTTGGTGAAGATCTGAGTATGTAGTTTTTGACCTTATATGGAACCTCCTTTCTGAAAATTTGAGAATTCCTGAAAAATTCGTCCAAAATCTTGATGTCTCCAATCTCTTGTTTTGTACGTTTTTTCCACGTGTCTTGACATCCAATGTATCCATGCAAAGTTTGGTGAAGATCTGAGTATGTAGTTTTTTACCTTATATGGAACATCCTTTCTGAAAATTTGAAAATTCTTAAAAAATTCGTCCAAAATCTTGATGTCTCCAATCTCTTGTTTTGTACGTTTTTTTCACGTGTCTTCACATCCAATGTATCCATGCAAAGTTTGGTGAAGATCTGAGTATGTAGTTTTTGACCTTATCTGGAACCTCTCATCTGAAAATTTGAGAATTCCTAAAAAATCCGTCCAAAATCTTGATGACACCAATCTCTTGTTTTGTACGTTTTTTCCACGTGTCTTGACATCCAATGTATCCCTGCAAAGTTTGGTGAAGATCTGAGTATGTAGTTTTTGACCTTATCTGGAACCTCGTTTCTGAAAATTTGAAAATTCTTCAAAAATTCGTCCAAAATCTTGATGTCTCCACTCTCTTGTTTTGTACGTTTTTTCCACGTGTCTTGACATCCAATGTATCCCTGCAAAGTTTGGTGAAGATCTGAGTATGTAGTTTTTGACCTTATATGGAGCCTCCTTTCTGAAAATTTGAAAATTCTTAAAAAATTCGTCGAAAATCTTGATGTCTCCAATCTCTTGTTTTGTACGTTTTTTCCACGTGTCTTGACATGCAAAGTATCCCTGCAACGTTTGGTGAAGATCTGAGTATGTAGTTTTTGACCTTATCTGGAACCTCCTATCTGAAAATTTGAAAATTCTTAAAAAATTCGTCCAAAATCTTGATGTCTCCAATCTCTTGTTTTGTACGTTTTTTCCACGTTTCTTGACATCCAATGTATCCCTGCAATGTTTGGTGAAGATCTGAGTATGTAGTTTTTGACCTTATATGGAACATCCTTTCTGAAAATTTGAAAATTCTTAAAAAATTCGTCCAAAATCTTGATGTCTCCAATCTCTTGTTTTGTACGTTTTTTCCACGTGTCTTGACATCCATTGTATCCCTGCAAAGTTTGGTGAAGATCTGAGTATGTAGTTTTGGACCTTATATGGAACCTACTTTCTGAAAATTTGAAAATTCTTAAAAAATTCGTCCAAAATCTTGATGTCTCCAATCTCTTGTTTTGTACGTTTTTTCCACGTGTCTTGACATCCAATGTATCCCTGCAAAGTTTGGTGAAGATCTGAGTATGTAGTTTTTGACCTTATATGGAACCTCCCATCTGAAAATTTGAAAATTCCTAAAAAATCCGTCTAAAATCTTGATGTCTCCACTCTCTTGTTTTGTACTTTTTTTCCACGTATCTTGACATCCAATGTATCCCTGCAAAGTTTGGTGAAGATCTGAGTATGTAGTTTTTGACCTTATATGGAACCTCCTTTCTGAAAATTTGAGAATTCCTGAAAAATTCGTCCAAAATCTTGATGTCTCCAATCTCTTGTTTTGTACGTTTTTTCCACGTGTCTTGACATCCAATGTATCCATGCAAAGTTTGGTGAAGATCTGAGTATGTAGTTTTTTACCTTATATGGAACATCCTTTCTGAAAATTTGAAAATTCTTAAAAAATTCGTCCAAAATCTTGATGTCTCCAATCTCTTGTTTTGTACGTTTTTTTCACGTGTCTTCACATCCAATGTATCCATGCAAAGTTTGGTGAAGATCTGAGTATGTAGTTTTTGACCTTATCTGGAACCTCTCATCTGAAAATTTGAAAATTCCTAAAAAATCCGTCCAAAATCTTGATGACACCAATCTCTTGTTTTGTACGTTTTTTCCACGTGTCTTGACATCCAATGTATCCCTGCAAAGTTTGGTGAAGATCTGAGTATGTAGTTTTTGACCTTATCTGGAACCTCGTTTCTGAAAATTTGAAAATTCTTCAAAAATTCGTCCAAAATCTTGATGTCTCCACTCTCTTGTTTTGTACGTTTTTTCCACGTGTCTTGACATCCAATGTATCCCTGCAAAGTTTGGTGAAGATCTGAGTATGTAGTTTTTGACCTTATATGGAGCCTCCTTTCTGAAAATTTGAAAATTCTTAAAAAATTCGTCGAAAATCTTGATGTCTCCAATCTCTTGTTTTGTACGTTTTTTCCACGTGTCTTGACATGCAAAGTATCCCTGCAACGTTTGGTGAAGATCTGAGTATGTAGTTTTTGACCTTATCTGGAACCTCCTATCTGAAAATTTGAAAATTCTTAAAAAATTCGTCCAAAATCTTGATGTCTCCAATCTCTTGTTTTGTACGTTTTTTCCACGTTTCTTGACATCCAATGTATCCCTGCAAAGTTTGGTGAAGATCTGAGTATGTAGTTTTTGACCTTATCTGGAACCTCCTATCTGAAAATTTGAAAATTTTTAAAAAATTCGTCCAAAATCTTGATGTCTTCAATCTCTTGTTTTGTACGTTTTTTCCACGTGTCTTGACCTCCAATGTATCCCTGCAAAGTTTGGTGAAGATCTGAGTATGTCGTTTTTGACCTTATGTGGAACATCCTTTCTGAAAATTTGAAAATTCTTAAAAAATTCGTCCAAAATCTTGATGTCTCCAATCTCTTGTTTTGTACGTTTTTTCCACGTGTCTTGACATCCAATGTATCCCTGCAAAGTTTGGTGAAGATCTGAGTATGTAGTTTTTGAACTTATATGGAACCTCCTTTCTGAAAATTTGAAAATTCTTAAAAAATTCGTCCAAAATCTTGATGTCCCCAATCTCTTGTTTTGTACGTTTTTTACACGTGTCTTGACATCCAATGTATCCATGCAAAGTTTGGTGAAGATCTGAGTATGTCGTTTTTGACCTTATCTGGAACCTCCTATCTGAAAATTTGAAAATTTTTAAAAAATTCGTCCAAAATCTTGATGTCTTCAATCTCTTGTTTTGTACGTTTTTTCCACGTGTCTTGACCTCCAATGTATCCCTGCAAAGTTTGGTGAAGATCTGAGTATGTCGTTTTTGACCTTATGTGGAACATCCTTTCTGAAAATTTGAAAATTCTTAAAAAATTCGTCCAAAATCTTGATGTCTCCAATCTCTTGTTTTGTACGTTTTTTTCACGTGTCTTGACATCCAATGTATCCCTGCAAAGTTTGGTGAAGATCTGAGTATTTAGTTTTTGAACTTATATGGAACCTCCTTTCTGAAAATTTGAAAATTCTTAAAAAATTCGTCCAAAATCTTGATGTCCCCAATCTCTTGTTTTGTACGTTTTTTACACGTGTCTTGACATCCAATGTATCCCTGCAATGTTTGGTGAAGATCTGAGTATGTAGTTTTTGACCTTATATGGAACCTCCTATCTGAAAATTTGAGAATTCTTAAAAAATTTGACCAAAATCTTGATATCCCCAATCCTATGTTTTGTATGTTTTTTCCACGTGTCTTGACATCCAGTGTATCGCTGCAAATTTTAGTGGAGATCTGAGTATGTAGTTTTTGACCTTATCTGGAACCTCCTATCTGAAAATTTGAAAATTTTTAAAAAATTCGTCCAAAATCTTGATGTCTTCAATCTCTTGTTTTGTACGTTTTTTCCACGTGTCTTGACCTCCAATGTATCCCTGCAAAGTTTGGTGAAGATCTGAGTATGTAGTTTTTGACCTTATCTGGAACCTACCATCTGAAAATTTGAAAATTCCTAAAAAATCCGTCCAAAATCTTGATGACCTCAATCTCTTGTTTTGTACGTTTTTTCCACGTGTCTTGACATCCAATGTATCCCTGCAATGTTTGGTGAAGATCTGAGTATGTAGTTTTTGACCTTATATGGAACCTCTTATCTGAAAATTTGAAAATTCTTAAAAATATTTGACCAAAATCTTGATGTCCCCAATCCTATGTTTTGTATGTTTTTTCCACGTGTCTTGACATCCAATGTATCCCTGCAAAGTTTGGTGAAGATCTGAGTATGTAGTTTTAGACCTTATCTGGAACCTCATTTCTGAAAATTTGAAAATTCCTCAAAAATTCGTCCAAAATCTTGATGTCTCCAATCTCTTGTTTTGTACGTTTTTTCCACGTGTCTTGACATCCAATGTATCCCTGCAAAGTTTGGTGAAGATCTGAGTATGTAGTTTTTGACCTTATATGGAGCCTCCTTTCTGAAAATTTGAAAATTCTTAAAAAATTCATCCAAAATCTTGATGTCTCCAATCTCTTGTTTTGTACGTTTTTTCCACGTTTCTTGACATCCAATGTATCCCTGCAAAGTTTGGTGAAGATCTGAGTATGTAGTTTTTGAACTTATATGGAACCTCCTTTCTGAAAATTTGAAAATTCTTAAAAAATTCGTCCAAAATCTTGATGTCTCCAATCTCTTGTTTTGTACGTTTTTTCCACGTGTCTTGACATCCAATGTATCCCTGCAAAGTTTGGTGAAGATCTGAGTATGTAGTTTTTGAACTTATATGGAACCTCCTTTCTGAAAATTTGAAAATTCTTAAAAAATTCGTCCAAAATCTTGATGTCCCCAATCTCTTGTTTTGTACGTTTTTTACACGTGTCTTGACATCCAATGTATCCATGCAAAGTTTGGTGAAGATCTGAGTATGTCGTTTTTGACCTTATCTGGAACCTCCCATCTGAAAATTTGAAAATCCTTCACAAATTCGTCGAAAATCTTGATGTCTCCAATCTCTTGTTTTGTACGTTTTTTCCACGTGTCTTGACATGCAAAGTATCCCTGCAGCGTTTGGTGAAGATCTGAGTATGTAGTTTTTGACCTTATCTGGAACCTCCTATCTGAAAATTTGAAAATTCTTCAAAAATTCGTCCAAAATCTTGATGTCTCCAATCTCTTGTTTTGTACGTTTTTTCCACGTTTCTTGACATCCAATGTATCCCTGCAATGTTTGGTGAAGATCTGAGTATGTAGTTTTTGACCTTATATGGAACCTCCTATCTGAAAATTTGAGAATTCTTAAAAAATTTGACCAAAATCTTGATATCCCCAATCCTATGTTTTGTATGTTTTTTCCACGTGTCTTGACATCCAATGTATCGCTGCAAATTTTAGTGGAGATCTGAGTATGTAGTTTTTGACCTTATCTGGAACCTCCTATCTGAAAATTTGAAAATTTTTAAAAAATTCGTCCAAAATCTTGATGTCTTCAATCTCTTGTTTTGTACGTTTTTTCCACGTGTCTTGACCTCCAATGTATCCCTGCAAAGTTTGGTGAAGATCTGAGTATGTCGTTTTTGACCTTATCTGGAACATCCTTTCTGAAAATTTGAAAATTCTTAAAAAATTCGTCCAAAATCTTGATGTCTCCAATCTCTTGTTTTGTACGTTTTTTCCACGTGCCTTGACATCCAATGTATCCCTGCAAAGTTTGGTGAAGATCTGAGTATGTCGTTTTTGACCTTATCTGGAACATCCTTTCTGAAAATTTGAAAATTCTTAAAAAATTCGTTCAAAATCTTGATGTCTCCAATCTCTTGTTTTGTACGTTTTTTCCACGTGTCTTGACATCCAATGTATCCCTGCAAAGTTTGGTGAAGATCTGAGTATGTAGTTTTTGACCTTATATGGAACCTCCCATCTGAAAATTTGAAAATTCCTAAAAAATTCGTCTAAAATCTTGATGTCTCCACTCTCTTGTTTTGTACTTTTTTTCCACGTGTCTTGACATCCAATGTATCCCTGCAAAGTTTGGTGAAGATCTGAGTATGTAGTTTTTGACCTTATATGGAACCTCCTTTCTGAAAATTTGAAAATTCTTAAAAAATTCGACCAAAATCTTGATGTCTCCAATCCTATGTTTTGTATGTTTTTCCACGTGTCTTGACATCCAATGTATCCATGCAAAGTTTGGTGAAGATCTGAGTATGTAGTTTTTGACCTTATATGGAACCTCCTATCTGAAAATTTGAGAATTCTTGAAAAATTCGTCCAAAATCTTGATGTCTCCAATCTCTTGTTTTGTACGTTTTTTCCACGTGTCTTGACATCCAATGTATCCCTGCAAAGTATGGTGAAGATCTGAGTATGTAGTTTTTGACCTTATCTGGAACCTACCATCTGAAAATTTGAAAATTCCTAAAAAATCCGTCCAAAATCTTGATGACCTCAATCTCTTGTTTTGTACGTTTTTTCCACGTGTCTTGACATCCAATGTATCCCTGCAATGTTTGGTGAAGATCTGAGTATGTAGTTTTTGACCTTATATGGAACCTCTTATCTGAAAATTTGAAAATTCTTAAAAATATTTGACCAAAATCTTGATGTCCCCAATCCTATGTTTTGTATGTTTTTTCCACGTGTCTTGACATCCAATGTATCCCTGCAAAGTTTGGTGAAGATCTGAGTATGTAGTTTTAGACCTTATCTGGAACCTCATTTCTGAAAATTTGAAAATTCCTCAAAAATTCGTCCAAAATCTTGATGTCTCCAATCTCTTGTTTTGTACGTTTTTTCCACGTGTCTTGACATCCAATGTATCCCTGCAAAGTTTGGTGAAGATCTGAGTATGTAGTTTTTGACCTTATATGGAGCCTCCTTTCTGAAAATTTGAAAATTCTTAAAAAATTCATCCAAAATCTTGATGTCTCCAATCTCTTGTTTTGTACGTTTTTTCCACGTTTCTTGCCATCCAATGTATCCCTGCAAAGTTTGGTGAAGATCTGAGTATGTAGTTTTTGACCTTATATGGAACCTCCTTTCTGAAAATTTGAAAATTCTTAAAAAATTCGTCCAAAATCTTGATGTCCCCAATCCTATGTTTTGTATGTTTTTTCCACGTGTCTTGACATCCAATGTATCCATGCAAAGTTTGGTGAAGATCTGAGTATGTCGTTTTTGACCTTATCTGAAACCTCCCATTTGAAAATTTGAAAAATCTTAAAAAATTCGTCGAAAATCTTGATGTCTCCAATCTCTTGTTTTGTACGTTTTTTCCACGTGTCTTGACATGCAAAGTATCCCTGCAACGTTTGGTGAAGATCTGAGTATGTAGTTTTTGACCTTATCTGGAACCTCCTATCTGAAAATTTGAAAATTCTTAAAAAATTCGTCCAAAATCTTGATGTCTCCAATCTCTTGTTTTGTACGTTTTTTCCACGTTTCTTGACATCCAATGTATCCCTGCAATGTTTGGTGAAGATCTGAGTATGTAGTTTTTGACCTTATATGGAACCTCCTATCTGAAAATTTGAAAATTCTTAAAAAATTCGTCCAAAATCTTGATATCCCCAATCCTATGTTTTGTATGTTTTTTCCACGTGTCTTGACATCCAATGTATCCCTGCAAAGTTTGGTGAAGATCTGAGTATGTAGTTTTTGACCTTATCTGGAACCTCCTATCTGAAAATTTGAAAATTTTTAAAAAATTCGTCCAAAATCTTGATGTCTTCAATCTCTTGTTTTGTACGTTTCTTCCACGTGTCTTGACTTCCAATGTATCCCTGCAAAGTTTGGTGAAGATCTGAGTATGTCGTTTTTGACCTTATCTGGAACATCCTTTCTGAAAGTTTGAAAATTCTTAAAAAAATCGTCCAAAATCTTGATGTCTCCAATCTCTTGTTTTGTACGTTTTTTCCACGTGTCTTGACATCCAATGTATCCCTGCAAAGTTTGGTGAAGATCTGAGTATGTAGTTTTTGACCTTATATGGAACCTCCTATCTGAAAATTTGAAAATTCTTCAAAAATTCGTCCAAAATCTTGATGTCTCCAATCTCTTGTTTTGTACGTTTTTTCCACGTTTCTTGACATCCAATGTATCCCTGCAATGTTTGGTGAAGATCTGAGTATGTAGTTTTTGACCTTATATGGAACCTCCTATCTGAAAATTTGAGAATTCTTAAAAAATTTGACCAAAATCTTGATATCCCCAATCCTATGTTTTGTATGTTTTTTCCACGTGTCTTGACATCCAATGTATCCCTGCAAAGTTTGGTGAAGATCTGAGTATGTAGTTTTTGACCTTATCTGGAACATCCTTTCTGAAAATTTGAAAATTCTTAAAAAATTCGTCCAAAATCTTGATGTCTCCAATCTCTTGTTTTGTACGTTTTTTCCACGTGTCTTGACATCCATTGTATCCCTGCAAAGTTTGGTGAAGATCTGAGTATGTAGTTTTGGACCTTATATGGAACCTACTTTCTGAAAATTTGAAAATTCTTAAAAAATTCGTCCAAAATCTTGATGTCTCCAATCTCTTGTTTTGTACGTTTTTTCCACGTGTCTTGACATCCAATGTATCCCTGCAAAGTTTGGTGAAGATCTGAGTATGTAGTTTTTGACCTTATATGGAACCTCCCATCTGAAAATTTGAAAATTCCTAAAAAATCCGTCTAAAATCTTGATGTCTCCACTCTCTTGTTTTGTACTTTTTTTCCACGTATCTTGACATCCAATGTATCCCTGCAAAGTTTGGTGAAGATCTGAGTATGTAGTTTTTGACCTTATATGGAACCTCCTTTCTGAAAATTTGAGAATTCCTGAAAAATTCGTCCAAAATCTTGATGTCTCCAATCTCTTGTTTTGTACGTTTTTTCCACGTGTCTTGACATCCAATGTATCCATGCAAAGTTTGGTGAAGATCTGAGTATGTAGTTTTTTACCTTATATGGAACATCCTTTCTGAAAATTTGAAAATTCTTAAAAAATTCGTCCAAAATCTTGATGTCTCCAATCTCTTGTTTTGTACGTTTTTTTCACGTGTCTTCACATCCAATGTATCCCTGCAAAGTTTGGTGAAGATCTGAGTATGTAGTTTTTGACCTTATCTGGAACCTCTCATCTGAAAATTTGAAAATTCCTAAAAAATCCGTCCAAAATCTTGATGACACCAATCTCTTGTTTTGTACGTTTTTTCCACGTGTCTTGACATCCAATGTATCCCTGCAAAGTTTGGTGAAGATCTGAGTATGTAGTTTTTGACCTTATCTGGAACCTCGTTTCTGAAAATTTGAAAATTCTTCAAAAATTCGTCCAAAATCTTGATGTCTCCACTTACTTGTTTTGTACGTTTTTTCCACGTGTCTTGACATCCAATGTATCCCTGCAAAGTTTGGTGAAGATCTGAGTATGTAGTTTTTGACCTTATATGGAGCCTCCTTTCTGAAAATTTGAAAATTCTTAAAAAATTCGTCGAAAATCTTGATGTCTCCAATCTCTTGTTTTGTACGTTTTTTCCACGTGTCTTGACATGCAAAGTATCCCTGCAACGTTTGGTGAAGATCTGAGTATGTAGTTTTTGACCTTATCTGGAACCTCCTATCTGAAAATTTGAAAATTCTTAAAAAATTCGTCCAAAATCTTGATGTCTCCAATCTCTTGTTTTGTACGTTTTTTCCACGTTTCTTGACATCCAATGTATCCCTGCAATGTTTGGTGAAGATCTGAGTATGTAGTTTTTGACCTTATATGGAACCTCCTATCTGAAAATTTGAAAATTCTTAAAAAAATTGACCAAAATCTTGATATCCCCAATCCTATGTTTTGTATGTTTTTTCCACGTGTCTTGACATCCAATGTATCCCTGCAAAGTTTGGTGAAGATCTGAGTATGTAGTTTTTGACCTTATCTGGAACCTCCTATCTGAAAATTTGAAAATTTTTAAAAAATTCGTCCAAAATCTTGATGTCTTCAATCTCTTGTTTTGTACGTTTTTTCCACGTGTCTTGACCTCCAATGTATCCCTGCAAAGTTTGGTGAAGATCTGAGTATGTCGTTTTTGACCTTATGTGGAACATCCTTTCTGAAAATTTGAAAATTCTTAAAAAATTCGTCCAAAATCTTGATGTCTCCAATCTCTTGTTTTGTATGTTTTTTCCACGTGTCTTGACATCCAATGTATCCATGCAAAGTTTGGTGAAGATCTGAGTATGTCGTTTTTGACCTTATCTGAAACCTCCCATTTGAAAATTTGAAAAATCTTAAAAAATTCGTCGAAAATCTTGATGTCTCCAATCTCTTGTTTTGTACGTTTTTTCCACGTGTCTTGACATGCAAAGTATCCCTGCAACGTTTGGTGAAGATCTGAGTATGTAGTTTTTGACCTTATCTGGAACCTCCTATCTGAAAATTTGAAAATTCTTAAAAAATTCGTCCAAAATCTTGATGTCTCCAATCTCTTGTTTTGTACGTTTTTTCCACGTTTCTTGACATCCAATGTATCCCTGCAATGTTTGGTGAAGATCTGAGTATGTAGTTTTTGACCTTATATGGAACCTCCTATCTGAAAATTTGAAAATTCTTAAAAAATTCGTCCAAAATCTTGATATCCCCAATCCTATGTTTTGTATGTTTTTTCCACGTGTCTTGACATCCAATGTATCCCTGCAAAGTTTGGTGAAGATCTGAGTATGTAGTTTTTGACCTTATCTGGAACCTCCTATCTGAAAATTTGAAAATTTTTAAAAAATTCGTCCAAAATCTTGATGTCTTCAATCTCTTGTTTTGTACGTTTCTTCCACGTGTCTTGACTTCCAATGTATCCCTGCAAAGTTTGGTGAAGATCTGAGTATGTCGTTTTTGACCTTATCTGGAACATCCTTTCTGAAAGTTTGAAAATTCTTAAAAAAATCGTCCAAAATCTTGATGTCTCCAATCTCTTGTTTTGTACGTTTTTTCCACGTGTCTTGACATCCAATGTATCCCTGCAAAGTTTGGTGAAGATCTGAGTATGTAGTTTTTGACCTTATATGGAACCTCCTATCTGAAAATTTGAAAATTCTTCAAAAATTCGTCCAAAATCTTGATGTCTCCAATCTCTTGTTTTGTACGTTTTTTCCACGTTTCTTGACATCCAATGTATCCCTGCAATGTTTGGTGAAGATCTGAGTATGTAGTTTTTGACCTTATATGGAACCTCCTATCTGAAAATTTGAGAATTCTTAAAAAATTTGACCAAAATCTTGATATCCCCAATCCTATGTTTTGTATGTTTTTTCCACGTGTCTTGACATCCAATGTATCCCTGCAAAGTTTGGTGAAGATCTGAGTATGTAGTTTTTGACCTTATCTGGAACATCCTTTCTGAAAATTTGAAAATTCTTAAAAAATTCGTCCAAAATCTTGATGTCTCCAATCTCTTGTTTTGTACGTTTTTTCCACGTGTCTTGACATCCATTGTATCCCTGCAAAGTTTGGTGAAGATCTGAGTATGTAGTTTTGGACCTTATATGGAACCTACTTTCTGAAAATTTGAAAATTCTTAAAAAATTCGTCCAAAATCTTGATGTCTCCAATCTCTTGTTTTGTACGTTTTTTCCACGTGTCTTGACATCCAATGTATCCCTGCAAAGTTTGGTGAAGATCTGAGTATGTAGTTTTTGACCTTATATGGAACCTCCCATCTGAAAATTTGAAAATTCCTAAAAAATCCGTCTAAAATCTTGATGTCTCCACTCTCTTGTTTTGTACTTTTTTTCCACGTATCTTGACATCCAATGTATCCCTGCAAAGTTTGGTGAAGATCTGAGTATGTAGTTTTTGACCTTATATGGAACCTCCTTTCTGAAAATTTGAGAATTCCTGAAAAATTCGTCCAAAATCTTGATGTCTCCAATCTCTTGTTTTGTACGTTTTTTCCACGTGTCTTGACATCCAATGTATCCATGCAAAGTTTGGTGAAGATCTGAGTATGTAGTTTTTTACCTTATATGGAACATCCTTTCTGAAAATTTGAAAATTCTTAAAAAATTCGTCCAAAATCTTGATGTCTCCAATCTCTTGTTTTGTACGTTTTTTTCACGTGTCTTCACATCCAATGTATCCCTGCAAAGTTTGGTGAAGATCTGAGTATGTAGTTTTTGACCTTATCTGGAACCTCTCATCTGAAAATTTGAAAATTCCTAAAAAATCCGTCCAAAATCTTGATGACACCAATCTCTTGTTTTGTACGTTTTTTCCACGTGTCTTGACATCCAATGTATCCCTGCAAAGTTTGGTGAAGATCTGAGTATGTAGTTTTTGACCTTATCTGGAACCTCGTTTCTGAAAATTTGAAAATTCTTCAAAAATTCGTCCAAAATCTTGATGTCTCCACTTACTTGTTTTGTACGTTTTTTCCACGTGTCTTGACATCCAATGTATCCCTGCAAAGTTTGGTGAAGATCTGAGTATGTAGTTTTTGACCTTATATGGAGCCTCCTTTCTGAAAATTTGAAAATTCTTAAAAAATTCGTCGAAAATCTTGATGTCTCCAATCTCTTGTTTTGTACGTTTTTTCCACGTGTCTTGACATGCAAAGTATCCCTGCAACGTTTGGTGAAGATCTGAGTATGTAGTTTTTGACCTTATCTGGAACCTCCTATCTGAAAATTTGAAAATTCTTAAAAAATTCGTCCAAAATCTTGATGTCTCCAATCTCTTGTTTTGTACGTTTTTTCCACGTTTCTTGACATCCAATGTATCCCTGCAATGTTTGGTGAAGATCTGAGTATGTAGTTTTTGACCTTATATGGAACCTCCTATCTGAAAATTTGAAAATTCTTAAAAAAATTGACCAAAATCTTGATATCCCCAATCCTATGTTTTGTATGTTTTTTCCACGTGTCTTGACATCCAATGTATCCCTGCAAAGTTTGGTGAAGATCTGAGTATGTAGTTTTTGACCTTATCTGGAACCTCCTATCTGAAAATTTGAAAATTTTTAAAAAATTCGTCCAAAATCTTGATGTCTTCAATCTCTTGTTTTGTACGTTTTTTCCACGTGTCTTGACCTCCAATGTATCCCTGCAAAGTTTGGTGAAGATCTGAGTATGTCGTTTTTGACCTTATGTGGAACATCCTTTCTGAAAATTTGAAAATTCTTAAAAAATTCGTCCAAAATCTTGATGTCTCCAATCTCTTGTTTTGTACGTTTTTTCCACGTGTCTTGACATCCAATGTATCCCTGCAAAGTTTGGTGAAGATCTGAGTATGTAGTTTTTGAACTTATATGGAACCTCCTTTCTGAAAATTTGAAAATTCTTAAAAAATTCGTCCAAAATCTTGATGTCCCCAATCTCTTGTTTTGTACGTTTTTTACACGTGTCTTGACATCCAATGTATCCATGCAAAGTTTGGTGAAGATCTGAGTATGTCGTTTTTGACCTTATCTGGAACCTCCTATCTGAAAATTTGAAAATTTTTAAAAAATTCGTCCAAAATCTTGATGTCTTCAATCTCTTGTTTTGTACGTTTTTTCCACGTGTCTTGACCTCCAATGTATCCCTGCAAAGTTTGGTGAAGATCTGAGTATGTCGTTTTTGACCTTATGTGGAACATCCTTTCTGAAAATTTGAAAATTCTTAAAAAATTCGTCCAAAATCTTGATGTCTCCAATCTCTTGTTTTGTACGTTTTTTTCACGTGTCTTGACATCCAATGTATCCATGCAAAGTTTGGTGAAGATCTGAGTATTTAGTTTTTGAACTTATATGGAACCTCCTTTCTGAAAATTTGAAAATTCTTAAAAAATTCGTCCAAAATCTTGATGTCCCCAATCTCTTGTTTTGTACGTTTTTTACACGTGTCTTGACATCCAATGTATCCCTGCAATGTTTAGTGAAGATCTGAGTATGTAGTTTTTGACCTTATATGGAACCTCCTATCTGAAAATTTGAGAATTCTTAAAAAATTTGACCAAAATCTTGTTATCCCCAATCCTATGTTTTGTATGTTTTTTCCACGTGTCTTGACATCCAGTGTATCGCTGCAAATTTTAGTGGAGATCTGAGTATGTAGTTTTTGACCTTATCTGGAACCTCCTATCTGAAAATTTGAAAATTTTTAAAAAATTCGTCCAAAATCTTGATGTCTTCAATCTCTTGTTTTGTACGTTTTTTCCACGTGTCTTGACCTCCAATGTATCCCTGCAAAGTTTGGTGAAGATCTGAGTATGTAGTTTTTGACCTTATCTGGAACCTACCATCTGAAAATTTGAAAATTCCTAAAAAATCCGTCCAAAATCTTGATGACCTCAATCTCTTGTTTTGTACGTTTTTTCCACGTGTCTTGACATCCAATGTATCCCTGCCATGTTTGGTGAAGATCTGAGTATGTAGTTTTTGACCTTATATGGAACCTCTTATCTGAAAATTTGAAAATTCTTAAAAATATTTGACCAAAATCTTGATGTCCCCAATCCTATGTTTTGTATGTTTTTTCCACGTGTCTTGACATCCAATGTATCCCTGCAAAGTTTGGTGAAGATCTGAGTATGTAGTTTTAGACCTTATCTGGAACCTCATTTCTGAAAATTTGAAAATTCCTCAAAAATTCGTCCAAAATCTTGATGTCTCCAATCTCTTGTTTTGTACGTTTTTTCCACGTGTCTTGACATCCAATGTATCCCTGCAAAGTTTGGTGAAGATCTGAGTATGTAGTTTTTGACCTTATATGGAGCCTCCTTTCTGAAAATTTGAAAATTCTTAAAAAATTCATCCAAAATCTTGATGTCTCCAATCTCTTGTTTTGTACGTCTTTTCCACGTTTCTTGACATCCAATGTATCCCTGCAAAGTTTGGTGAAGATCTGAGTATGTAGTTTTTGAACTTATATGGAACCTCCTTTCTGAAAATTTAAAATTCTTAAAAAATTCGTCCAAAATCTTGATGTCCCCAATCTCTTGTTTTGTACGTTTTTTACACGTGTCTTGACATCCAATGTATCCATGCAAAGTTTGGTGAAGATCTGAGTATGTCGTTTTTGACCTTATCTGGAACCTCCTATCTGAAAATTTGAAAATTTTTAAAAAATTCGTCCAAAATCTTGATGTCTTCAATCTCTTGTTTTGTACGTTTTTTCCACGTGTCTTGACATGCAAAGTATCCCTGCAAAGTTTGGTGAAGATCTGAGTATGTCGTTTTTGACCTTATGTGGAACATCCTTTCTGAAAATTTGAAAATTCTTAAAAAAATCGTCCAAAATCTTGATGTCTCCAATCTCTTGTTTTGTACGTTTTTTTCACGTGTCTTGACATCCAATGTATCCCTGCAAAGTTTGGTGAAGATCTGAGTATGTAGTTTTTGAAATTATATGGAACCTCCTTTCTGAAAATTTGAAAATTCTTAAAAAATTCGTCCAAAATCTTGATGTCCCCAATCTCTTGTTTTGTACGTTTTTTACACGTGTCTTGACATCCAATGTATCCATGCAAAGTTTGGTGAAGATCTGAGTATGTCGTTTTTGACCTTATCTGGAACCTCCCATCTGAAAATTTGAAAATTCTTCAAAAATTCGTCGAAAATCTTGATGTCTCTAATCTCTTGTTTTGTACGTTTTTTCCACGTGTCTTGACATGCAAAGTATCCCTGCAACGTTTGGTGAAGATCTGAGTATGTAGTTTTTGACCTTATCTGGAACCTCCTATCTGAAAATTTGAAAATTCTTCAAAAATTCGTCCAAAATCTTGATGTCTCCAATCTCTTGTTTTGTACGTTTTTTCCACGTTTCTTGACATCCAATGTATCCCTGCAATGTTTGGTGAAGATCTGAGTATGTAGTTTTTGACCTTATATGGAACCTCCTATCTGAAAATTTGAGAATTCTTAAAAAATTTGACCAAAATCTTGATATCCCCAATCCTATGTTTTGTATGTTTTTTCCACGTGTCTTGACATCCAGTGTATCGCTGCAAATTTTAGTGGAGATCTGAGTATGTAGTTTTTGACCTTATCTGGAACCTCCTATCTGAAAATTTGAAAATTTTTAAAAAATTCGTCCAAAATCTTGATGTCTTCAATCTCTTGTTTTGTACGTTTTTTCCACGTGTCTTGACCTCCAATGTATCCCTGCAAAGTTTGGTGAAGATCTGAGTATGTCGTTTTTGACCTTATCTGGAACATCCTTTCTGAAAATTTGAAAATTCTTAAAAAATTCGTCCAAAATCTTGATGTCTCCAATCTCTTGTTTTGTACGTTTTTTCCACGTGTCTTGACATCCAATGTATCCCTGCAAAGTTTGGTGAAGATCTGAGTATGTCGTTTTTGACCTTATCTGGAACATCCTTTCTCAAAATTTGAAAATTCTTAAAAAAATCGTCCAAAATCTTGATGTCTCCAATCTCTTGTTTTGTACGTTTTTTCCACGTGTCTTGACATCCAATGTATCCCTGCAAAGTTTGGTGAAGATCTGAGTATGTAGTTTTTGACCTTATATGGAACCTCCCATCTGAAAATTTGAAAATTCCTAAAAAATTCGTCTAAAATCTTGATGTCTCCACTCTCTTGTTTTGTACTTTTTTTCCACGTGTCTTGACATCCAATGTATCCCTGCAAAGTTTGGTGAAGATCTGAGTATGTAGATTTTGCCCTTATATAGAACCTCCTTTCTGAAAATTTGAAAATTCTTAAAAAATTCGACCAAAATCTTGATGTCTCCAATCCTATGTTTTGTATGTTTTTCCACGTGTCTTGACATCCAATGTATCCATGCAAAGTTTGGTGAAGATCTGAGTATGTAGTTTTTGACCTTATATGGAACCTCCTATCTGAAAATTTGAGAATTCTTGAAAAATTCGTCCAAAATCTTGATGTCTCCAATCTCTTGTTTTGTACGTTTTTTCCACGTGTCTTGACATCCAATGTATCCCTGCAAAGTTTGGTGAAGATCTGAGTATGTAGTTTTTGACCTTATCTGGAACCTACCATCTGAAAATTTGAAAATTCCTAAAAAATCGGTCCAAAATCTTGATGACCTCAATCTCTTGTTTTGTACGTTTTTTCCACGTGTCTTGACATCCAATGTATCCCTGCAATGTTTGGTGAAGATCTGAGTATGTAGTTTTTGACCTTATATGGAACCTCTTATCTGAAAATTTGAAAATTCTTAAAAATATTTGACCAAAATCTTGATGTCTCCAATCTCTTGTTTTGTACGTTTTTTCCACGTTTCTTGACATCCAATGTATCCCTGCAATGTTTGGTGAAGATCTGAGTATGTAGTTTTTGACCTTATATGGAACCTCCTATCTGAAAATTTGAAAATTCTTAAAAAATTCGTCCAAAATCTTGATATCCCCAATCCTATGTTTTGTATGTTTTATCCACGTGTCTTGACATCCAATGTATCCCTGCAAAGTTTGGTGAAGATCCGAGTATGTAGTTTTTGACCTTATCTGGAACCTCCTATCTGAAAATTTGAAAATTTTTAAAAAATTCGTCCAAAATCTTGATGTCTTCAATCTCTTGTTTTGTACGTTTTTTCCACGTGTCTTGACATCCAATGTATCCCTGCAAAGTTTGGTGAAGATCTGAGTATGTAGTTTTTGACCTTATATGGAACCTCCTATCTGAAAATTTGAAAATTCTTCAAAAATTCGTCCAAAATCTTGATGTCTCCAATCTCTTGTTTTGTACGTTTTTTCCACGTTTCTTGACATCCAATGTATCCCTGCAATGTTTGGTGAAGATCTGAGTATGTAGTTTTTGACCTTATATGGAACCTCCTATCTGAAAATTTGAGAATTCTTAAAAAATTTGACCAAAATCTTGATATCCCCAATCCTATGTTTTGTATGTTTTTTCCACGTGTCTTGACATCCAATGTATCCCTGCAAAGTTTGGTGAAGATCTGAGTATGTAGTTTTTGACCTTATCTGGAACATCCTTTCTGAAAATTTGAAAATTCTTAAAAAATTCGTCCAAAATCTTGATGTCTCCAATCTCTTGTTTTGTACGTTTTTTCCACGTGTCTTGACATCCAATGTATCCCTGCAAAGTTTGGTGAAGATCTGAGTATGTAGTTTTGGACCTTATATGGAACCTCCTTTCTGAAAATTTGAAAATTCTTAAAAAATTCGTCCAAAATCTTGATGTCTCCAATCTCTTGTTTTGTACGTTTTTTCCACGTGTCTTGACATCCAATGTATCCCTGCAAAGTTTGGTGAAGATCTGAGTATGTAGTTTTTGACCTTATATGGAACCTCCCATCTGAAAATTTGAAAATTCCTAAAAAATCCGTCTAAAATCTTGATGTCTCCACTCTCTTGTTTTGTACTTTTTTTCCACGTGTCTTGACATCCAATGTATCCCTGCAAAGTTTGGTGAAGATCTGAGTATGTCGTTTTTGACCTTATATGGAACCTCCTTTCTGAAAATTTGAAAATTCTTAAAAAATTCGACCAAAATCTTGATGTCTCCAATCCTATGTTTTGTATGTTTTTTCCACGTGTCTTGACATCCAATGTATCCATGCAAAGTTTGGTGAAGATCTGAGTATGTAGTTTTTTACCTTATATGGAACCTCCTATCTGAAAATTTGAGAATTCTTGAAAAATTCGTCCAAAATCTTGATGTCTCCAATCTCTTGTTTTGTACGTTTTTTCCACGTGTCTTGACATCCAATGTAAGTAGTTGTATTTGTGGTGGGGACAGCGCCACTTACAAGTGTAGAAAAGGCGAGGCTATTTGATTGAACAATGAGATTTGTTTACACTTAAAACAATGCCAAGATGGGGCCTGTACCCCAATTCTTCAGGTGTGATATGCTCTGATTTTGAAGAAATTCTGAATTTCTAGTGTAGAAAAGGCGAGGGCTCAACAGATAGATTTACTCATACTTAAGACAATGGCAAGAGGGGCTTATACCCTAATTTTTCAGGTGTGGAGGTTCGGGTTTAAGTCCTCATAAAATGTGAAGCCTCTCTTGATGGCAAAATGTTAATATTGTTGTCTTGTAAACAAAAAGCTCGGGGTTCGAGTCCTGATAGATTGAAATACATGTGGCAAAATAATATGTCCACAAGTGAGATTTTGAATAATTACTGCTAGTTGATAGCCCCCAAATCTGAAACCCCCCTCCCTCCTCTGCTCAGACAGATTCGGCCATGTGTGTAAAAGCTATATCTGTGTGATTGTTGTTTATAAACTTGCCAAAAATATGGCTTTTTTGGCAATATTTCTATGCTCTATAACTTACAGATCTAATTTAATATACAAATTTGAGCTGTTGCCTGCTTTTTTCCAATCTCTGATCAATTCCATTGCTTGGGGTAAACAATTATAGCTCGGAAATGCATGAATTGATATTAATCTATCAAAAGACTAATGTTTTGCCTCCATGCCTTGCCGGCACGCAAGAGATAAAATCTACACGCTAGAAAGGGGCATTAATGATTTTTCTATTCACTGAAGGGGCCATTAATCTTTCTGTGCGACAGGGGGAAAAGTGTAACATGTCTGCGACATGTAAAAGTGTAACAAAGATTATTGAGATAAAAATACATATTTTCACACAGTGGCAATGAACTGACCCCCCTTCATTCTGAAAGCAATTCTATTCTGATAATATGAGCCTAGGCAAAGACTTAAAAAATATTATGGCTGTTCAAAATCCAATTTTGTCTGCATTAAGGTCTCAGAACCCAGTAAAATGTGGGCATATTCCATATTGAGAAGTGTTAATATTGCTGCATTGTAATCAGGGGCTTTGGGTTCGAGTCCTGATAAAAGATTGAAATATATACAACTGCCCACACATAAGATATTCACTGCTAGCTGATAATACAGTTGAGGTTTCAAAGCTGGTAGAGTGTCTGGGGCCTCTCTGACAGCAAAGTGTTGGTATTATTGCTTTGTAATCAAAGGGCCTCTGTGTTTGAATCGGGCTTCTAGAATTGCTCCGTGACTCTCTCATTTCTTACATCATAAACATATAATTTTTCACCTATGAGAATAACGCTACATATGGTGTCATCTGGTAAAGCCTCGTGGAATTCACAGATAATTTTAATGTTTGTTCTGTCATTCACCACAACTTGTTTTCTTTTTGAAGCATTGATGACAAACATGGGTCTCCGTGTTTTGAATTCATCTGGTGTGTAATACATATCCGTATTGCCTGTAGTGACCCTTTTGAAAGCCGAAAAAGCCTCATATAATTTGAGGAAATCACCCTTGGACATGTCTAAATTGTAATTTTCTCTAGGAAAAACCTCATTTCTGCCATTTTTAAGATATATGTTCTTGATGTTGCAGTTATCAAATTTGCTTGAATTTTTTTCCTGATTATTGTGTCTCCCAGTCTGAAACAGTACCACCACAAAATCAGGCATGTCAAATTGAATACTGGAGAATGAATTTGTAGCATCAAACTCATAATAGGTACCAGTGGCAACCTTCTGTACGCATTGATATGTGTAAAATTGCAGAGGAATTTGCGGATTTTTTAGGATATCAGCTTTGTATTTAAGAGCATAGCCGGCCTCATATTCAACAACCGGGATTCTTAACTCCATAGTCTGAATAATGCATTTGCCTGCATCAGGTAGGGTATTGGGCAGAGCTTCCCCTGTAGGGTTTATTGCACTGTACCTCATCAAAGCATTATTATCATTGGCAGCTCTTCTAAATGTAATTCTTAACCCACCCTTCCACATAATTTCTTTGTAATCTGAGAAGAATCCTGGCAACAGGCGCATCGGGAACAGCACTGTGTGGTTCTTGGATAATATCTTATCACCAGCCTCAAATCCACCTATTTGGTAGTATGAAGCCTCGGTTTTGGATAATTTTAATGTGGCCAAAGCTGTGGAGGTAATGCCGGGATAATCTATTCTGTTTATAACAACACCATGCTTTCTGATCTCAATTTCAGAGAAGAGATGCGGTACAAAATTATCTACCAATCTTATATTTGAATTTGCCGGATAATCTGTTCCATCGAGCTTTACAACATCAAATTTGATGTATAGATCTGCTCTGTGAGGGTGTATAAAGCCGTCCCCTACATCAAGATCAACCTCAATCTCTGTGTTGGGTTGATTTAAATTTGCAAATGTCCTCCTGTTTGGGGGGAATGATTGTAGCTCATAACTCTCAATATTTTCCATTGTATGTATTTTTATTTAAATATTAATTTCTATGATAGCAGTTGTTGTGGCTCCAGCAAAATCAACTAATTCTTCTTTTTCATTAGTGACCATCAATTCAATATAATCTATTCTATTATGGCACACAGGAAAATATAATGTTGGGGATGGATTGTAGATGATGGGCTCCATGAATTCGGAATTAGGTTTGAATGTTGCAATGATGCCAGTTTGTTTGTGAGTACCTATGCCATTTGATTTGGTGATCATACCCTCGGCCACATTACAGTGAATATTCAGAGTCTCTATGGCCAAGAATTTAGGTATATTCATAGCAGTGTGTTTGATGGCCGGTTCGTGTTTTGTGTTGTTCTGAAATCCCAACAGCTCTCCTATAGTACCCAGATCCACTGTTTCTGTAGCAGATACAATCTCTACTCTGTGAGTGACAGAATTTTGACTTAACACTATACCTCTGGGTAATTGAGCATTTAGAGTGGACAGATTATATTGCCCTGGAGTGATGACAATTTTTTGATCCCCTACTGCAATTTTGTTGTTGTGGTGTGTAATATTAGGGATCAGGTACATGCCGTAAAATGCTCTTAGAGCTATTGTTTTGGGATACACTATGTCATCATGCAATTTAAGTTTCAATATTGAATTTTGGCTGGTGAGATGGAATACCCCCATGATGTTTCAGATACCACAAGGCTTTTTGAAAATTTTCAATTGATGGTTTATTTATTTGAGACATGTATCTGAGAACAGATAAACACAAATGTCCACAATTAACATCTTTGAAGTTTTGAACACGGGCATTATTGTAATAAAGATTAGCTGATTTTAGATATTTTATTAAATTTTCAGGTGGAACACCTCCAAATGAATCAAACACAAATGCCTCATCGTTTAAATATTTAAGATAACAGATCCAGTGAGTGCCCTGATTTTTGTACTCATCCAAATTAACAATGCCACACTCTTTGTTGAGTGGTTGTTCCGGTAAAGAATCAGACATGTACACACCTCTAAAATGTTTGATGCCCAGTGGCTTGATTAAAGCTTCAATATCTTGGTTTGTAAGCGGCTCTTGTTTTTTTTAAACTTATTCATGGCTCTCTTAACACCTTTGCCTTTTTTCTCCATGGCCAGGTTATGGCGCTTCTGCTCATCTAATTCTGCCCTATTTTTCTTGGCATCTATTACTGTTTTTGCTATGGCAGCTGATCCCCCAGCCAAGCTCCCAACAGCCCCGAGAGCAGCTAAGATGGCAGGGATAGTAAATATGAAACCCCCCACATGTGATTTTTTTCTTGATTGTTGTAATTTTTTTAATTGGGGGGTACTAAGCAACAATTTCATACCATGTCCCTTGGCAATACAAGAACTTTTTTTCTTGCGCTGCTTTTTGGTTAAAAGACTGTCAATAGTTTTAAGAGATTTGAGACCTGCATAAGGTATTTGATACATAACACCCTTTGCTTTCATTGTAGGTTTATTATATACATATTCACAGCCCCCACCCCAGTTTTTGTTTGGTGCTCATAGCTATGGTGGTTCCCAATGCTGCTATTTTCTCACTTAAAGAAGCATCTTTGCTTACAAATCTACCAAATGCAGCCTCTTCTAATTTCTTGTCTGCAACATGTCTCTTGTCAAGATCAGTATGTGTGTTGTATGCTATGTCATGGTCTCTACAAGCAGCATCTAGGGGATTTACACCAGGATCACCTCTGTTTAATCTATGGTCCAATTTTGTGCCTGGACCACAATACTGATAGCCTGGAATGTGCAGTTCAAATGGCAGCTTGTTTATAATGTCATTAACCAGGCCCCGACCCTCAGAAATATTCCAAAATTTGGGGGGTAGAGTATTAATAATTTTTATGAGATATCCAATCCCTTTAGGGTCATTCACTATAAAATTAGACAATTTGGTGCTTATCATGTCCATAATTCCAACCTTTTCATTGTAAAAATTGTGGTTCCCAGCATTTTCCTCCCCAGCTATCACCAATAACCTATCTACAAGTTTCCTGACATCATCAACCCACACAAATTCTTTAGGCAGGGTGTTGTATTGTTTGATTCCACTGCCAGTCTTGATCTGTGACCATATGGGCTTGATTAAATTATTGTATTTTGCTCCACTGCTAGACTTGACTCTTTTTTGTGTGGGATCATTGTTCTGGTATAGAGCATCTGATTTTATTAATATTTCTTTGTAATCCTCATAATCTTGATCTGTATAGCTGCCAGGCCTTTTCCTAGTTATCAGTTCCCACAATCCAGGTGTGCCGGTGTACTTAACAAAAGCACCTTTTTCTCCGAGACGAGATTCTGAATAAACAATTATATCATCTCCCATAAATGTTACTCTGAAATTGCCAATTCTATGTATGATGCTCCCATCAAGCTCTGTGTCAGCATATAAGCCAAACACCTCATCTTTGTTGTCTTTAGGTGTGGTTAAATATTTTTGAGCAAGAAGACCCAATTCAATAGGATCTTGACTAGCTTCAATTCTTCGAGGGGCAACAGGACTAGGTGTATGAATACTGGAAAGTGGGGTGAATGGATAATCTAATATGTTCCTAGCAGCTACAGGTACAAGCTCTGTGATCAAATCTTGATTTTGCTCTGTAACAGTTTTGATATTCTTACCTAAATTATTAATAGCATCAATGACAGGCTGTTCTGTTTGTTTGTGTTTTTCATAAATTCCACGGTTCTCTGATTTCCATCCCTTAAATCTTTTTACAAGATAATCTCTTAACTTAAGATCATCAATGACTGGTCGTTTCATGGTTGTTTATATATGTTTCAACGTCTAGAAAATCGTTGATTTTATTTCTGTATTTGCCACTATTGGGTGTTCTTGTCATATCAATTGTGACAAACCCATAACTATCCTGGTTCCAGCACTTGCTGCAAAACTTGGAAAAATCATTGTAGCTCAAGTCCCCACCTACATATTCATCGTGTATGTGTTTGTGGTTGGTATGATCTTGATGAAACACACATATAAAATTGCTGTTGTCTCGGATCAGTTGCTTCGGTATTTTAGAAAAAGTCTGTGCCAGGTAGAAGCAATCAATGTTTTTGTGTCGGCCCTGTGTAAAGAAATTTCTAACCTTGTTTTGATTATCCAGTATAATGTCATCAAACACAACAACAGAATTATCGAGACATTCATCAAGTGGCTTAACATCTGATTCAAAAGTGGCAATATCCAATCCATCATATAGCTTCATCAGCTGCTGATATTTTAATTGTTCCAAGCTCTTAGAGAAGACATACAAGTGCCTGTTTTTCCAGTCTAACCAGTTGGGTGCCAATAAAAAATTATCAACCATTAGTGTAGTTTTACCACAAGCAGATGGCCCAACAATAAGACACCTAATATTTTCAGGCAGCAACTTGCCATTTCTCTTATTCTGCTGTTCAGGTTCTGGCAGCCTTTTTATAACATCCCAGGTGCTCATATTATTATTTTGTCTGCATCGATCCAGCTGTTTTCCGGATGACCCAGCCATTTGACAAGTAACTTGTTGCCTTTTCTGCGGATGATTTTTTCTATGAGATATGTGTCAGGCTGTTTAGTTTTGCTGAGTTCTTGTTCATAGAACCGGCCTTTGAGAATTTCTCCTCGATGATCTTTTATTATATATGTGTTAAGGGTCCCGGGTTTAACTTGAACCACTGTAAATAATTCGGTGCTCCAGTTTCTAGTAAAGCCTCTTTTGAATAAGTGCTTATATTTGCTGATTCTTACTTGGTCACCCACCCTGTATTTGGCCCTTCTTGTTGTTGGCTGGTATCTAGGATAATAAACAGTCCTGATCAATTTTTGCTCATCAGATGAAGTTACTTCAGAGGGTTTCATGTTGATTGTAGAATGGACCGAGTTGTTATATTTATGTAGAAGTTCTGGAAGAATATTAATCCATTTATAATTACCTTGAAGTGTAAATTGTTTATACATAAGATTTTTTAAGGTTCTGTTGAATCTCTCTACAATTGAGGCTTTGAGGTCACTGTAACTCGAATAATGTTTTATTGCCTGGCTTTTAATAAATTGTTGAAACACTGAATTATAAAATTCTTTGCCATTATCTGTTTGCAAATAGCGCGGTGATCTTCCTGAATGATTGATGATTGTCCTGAGGGCTTCTGTAACACATTTTCCAGTCTTGGATTTGAGTGGCACAGCCCAGGCAAATTTTGAAAATGTGTCTATTACAGTGAGTAGATACTTGTAGCCCTTGTTGATTTTGTCTAAGTTTTTCAACTGCCCACTTGCCATTTCAATCAAGTCGCTCTGCCATAAATCATCTATGCCCTTTGTGACTACTGGAAGTCTCTTATAATTATGTCGGGCTTGTCTGTGTAATTCATCAACAACTAGACATAATATGTAAACAAGAATATTGCAACTATGGGGTGTTCAGCAGCTGATACTACAGGATTTTCTAAATACAGTTTGTCCCCTATTTGTATTTTAAATTCCAGAGATCCATCATCTTCAGTATAGGCTGTTTCCAATGTATTGGGGTCTGTAAAATCCTCTAACTCTACATTGGTGATTTTTACTTTGTTATCAGCATTTGTTATTGATAAGGTGGGGTAGTGGTGTGCCTGTGGCTGATGCCAATATTTGATCTTGATTGGTCTAAGTGTGCCCCCAACAAAAAACTGGTAATAAAATTGTGCAGGGGACAGCATATATATTTTGCCACCTGGTGTAAATGGTGAATCATATTCTTTGTTGGGGATGCTGTACAATTCAAGAATTACTGAATGTTTTGGATTCTCGATTATGCCTGTTATTTCCTTTTCTGCTGTGAGCAATCTGCTTGTTACAGATTCAAGGTGCTCATTGATGGTCCTAACAACATCATCATGGCCTGGCTTGATTTTTATGTCCACAACAAGTTTCTTGTATTGTTGCACAATCTCTTGAAGCTGGGTAGCAAAAACAGACAGAGCATTTGCTTGATTGGATTCCATGGTCCCTAGCTGTTGCTTGATATTAGCTACAATTTGCTGTAAATTTTCAACAACTGCCAATTTTGAATTTTGAGCAGTAAGATCATGGACCTGTCTTCTGATATCCTCAAACAGGGCATGCAGTTCATTAATATGTTGATTGGTTGGTAGAGTGGCCACTGTCTGAGTGAGTTGTTTGATCTCTGCTTGGATATTCTTGATATCTTCTGATTTCAATATCCTATTCACTGCCCTCTTAATATTTTTAAGTTCCTGTGATGTGGGAAGATTTGACACAGTATTTTGCAAAAATTCAAGTGCCAATTTCACATTATTTAATTCAGAAGCATCAGCCACATTTTGCATAGCATTTTGGAGCAGGGCTATATCTGCCTGAGAGGGTGTGGATTGTTGTAAAATTTCAAGTTTTGTTTGGATATCATCGATCAAATGATGAAAATAAGATAGCTCAGATTCAGTGTTGAGGTTTTCAAGCTTTGTGATTTGGTGCTGGACACTAACAAGAGTGTCTACAATACCGGGCAGGCGAGTTTCTTGTACATTTGCCAAATCACTTTGCACTGCTGCTATGATACCTTCAAGATGGGTTATGGTACTTTGAATTTTTCCAAAATCTTCATATGTTTCAAGTTGCAGCTTAATATTTGCAACACTCCGAGTTATTGCATTCAAAGCATCAGAAGATGGCAAATTGTTCATAAAATTTTCAAGTGTCTCAATTTTTTCTTTAACCTCGGCTATGGCATTGTGCAGAGGATCCAGATTAGGTATCTGGAGTGACTGAATCTGTTCTTTTAGAGTGGAAATGACTAGATCAAAATCTTCCTGTGATTTTATGCTTTTGACAATTGTTTGGAGTTGTGTCTGGACATTATTTATCTGCTCTTCCAATTGCTGTTTCAATTGCTCAGAGTTGGTGGCCTGGGTCTTAAATTTTGCTTGAAGAGCTGCTACAGCTTCTTCTAAACTTTGAAAATTATCTAATGTTGCCAGATCAGTATATTTCTGAAGCAGCACTTTGAGTTCAGAATCAATTTTAAGAAGAGGGTCCATGCATTGTGATTGTAAATTTGTAATTTCTAATTGAAGACTGGCATTGAGTGTGGTTTGTAAAGCTTGCAAATCACTTCTTAATTTCTTGACTCTGACATCAAGCATCAGAATCTCATCACTGTGATCTTCATGTCTTGTATGGCCAAATATATCATTAGGCATTTTTGTTTTACTGGTTATTTATTATAGAGTATCTGATTCTTAATTCTATAAAAAAGGGTATAAGCTTGTCATATGATCCAGGGACCTCAATATATAAGCAGTCACCAGCAGAAACAGTATATACAGTGCCAGAAACCATGTTTGAGTGCTTAATTCTATAAATATTTCTCCCTTAGAAATCTTGACATCACCCTCAGGGGTTGTAATAAATTGGAATTGCCCACCTACAGGTAATTGGTAATGATTTAAATTATTGTTAAATATGTACAATATTTTGCCTGTTTCATCATCAACATCTGTAAGTATGCTGTTCAGATGAATAATTAACAAGCCACTCAGTTTAGATATCATATCAGAAGAGGGTTGTGGTGTCGGCAGCTCCATAATAGCCTGTTTTTTGAACCCAAATAAGTTCATAGGCATGTTTATTTATTTCAAATCATGCTCTGTAATTGGGCATTGTTTGCCATTTTTCAAATCACAATGCCCCCAAGGTAAAGTATGTATGTCACATGATAAAATGCATCTCTTATCATCATGTGGGTCCAGGGCCACTTTTCTTACAATATTGCTAGTCAACAAGTGATCCTCACTCTGAATTCTATTTTCTGATGTTCTAATTGAACTCTGGGATTTGAGGCAATTTTCATAATCTTCAAATACAAGCTCTTTTTCCACAGTTACTTTGCCAATGCCCTTGGCCTTTTTGGCAACAGCGCCACTACATGTTTCAAAACTGTACATCTTGGCACTTAACCCAGCAAATTTCACAATAACATCACCAAGTGTCTCATCTTTTAACTTGCCAGGCACCTTTTTGTTGTGGTGTTGAATTCTTGTATGTTCACTGGTATCAAAGTATTGAAACAATTCAGGCTGTGACATATCTTGATAAACATCTTCTGTTTGAATATCAAGAATAAAACTATCCGTGTCCATGTACAATAATTTTACACGATCACCATAAAAAGGTTTCAACACATCATAATATAATATTAACATATGTAATTTGGACAATTCCAATATCACAGCCCCTACATAAATAGGTTTATCAAACTTAATCTTTGTTTTCATCATGTTGAAAAGTGCCATGTGCTCATCATAAATTCTTCTGTAATTGAAATTAGGCTTTGCAACCAATTTTTTGCTCCGGCTGGGGTCAGTAATTATTTTAACATCGGTATGTTTTCTGACATTTTCAATAGTTTTGCCATACACTGAATTCACCATCAATTTAAACAAGCCCTTATCAAATTGGCTCTTTGCAGATGTTCGAAGCTCCGTGTTTGTATCAATGTATGGTTTCAACCATCTTGAGTGCCTGAACCTCAAAACTTTTCCAACTTTGGTCACTTGAACACCATGTTTCATCAGGAACTGGAGGTTTTTGTAATATATGACATAGCCTTGTTTCGGCTCCAGAGTCATCATGAGCTTCTTCTGTTTAGAGCCAGGTGAGCACTGAACCTCGGGAATTGGGGGCAGATCAGAAAATTTATTGTGTAAATCATCAGGAATTGTCAGATCAACCTCTAAGAAGAGGCCATAGTCACTGTCATCAAAATTCTTAAGATCTTCAATATTGAAATCTTCAACCCATTCAAGCCCTGAATATGGCAGTTTTTGCATCATGGCATGACCATAGAGGCTGTTTGCATCTACATACAGTATATAATTTGATGGCCGTGCTGGATCATAATCAGGCAGCATAATATGCTTGTTATTTGCTCTGGCATATCTCTGGGAACATTGCACCATCCCCCCTCTTATACATTTCTCCATAAACAGATACTTATCTTGATCGTGGATCAGATCCAATTGCATTTTAGTGTTCAAAAACGTTGCAGCCCATGCTAGGCCCGGGGCACTGTAAAAATATACTGGATCCAGTCTATAATTTTGCATGGAAGATTTTCTGAATGCCTGCAATATATCAGCTAAGAGGGTCACATCAAGTTTTAAATATGCCATGTGATAATCACCAAATGTCTGGCAATTTAAATTGTCCCACATCAACTGGGCATGGTGATAATCTTCATCAGTGATTCCAGATCCTCTGATTCTGCTGTAAAACTCTTCTTGTGGTGGCAGGGAACACTCATCAAATTTAGAAAAATCTGTAACATAGTCATATGGATATACACCCTTCCGCCTAATTAATTTCAGGTCCTGATTTGGAAACAATGCACGTGTGATTTTTAATTTATCATCAGGTAATTGAGAGGCCAGTGTAGCCAGGCTAGCAGATAAAAATCTGTAAGAATCAAGAAATCTTATGTGAATAGGAACACCATCAACTTTAATTATCTTGCTAATAGATATATATTTTTCATCATTTTCAGCTAAAATATTTAAATTCTGCTTCTCAAACCCCTCGTACCTGATCAAATGATGAAAATCATAATTGGATGCTCCATGGCAAAATATGGGGACAAATCTTGGTCTCTTGATCTTAATATTACAGCTATTACACAGGGCCATTTTGAATTTACCATCTGTATGAGAATGGTGTTTCACCTTGATATTTGTATCTGAAAATTCAGAATCACATACCGGGCATTTTTCTGCATTGTTGAAATCTTCAATCTGTTCCTCTGTTAAAGGCAACATGGGTTTTGATTTTAATAAAATGTTATATGCTATGTCACGGCACTCATTTTCTATTCTATGTGCAAATATTTTGATGGCATTTGGTCCCATGTATAAATCTTTTTTAGTAACAATACCATCCTGTACAACCACATAACAAAAACTGGAAGGTTCATGTAGCTGGTATGGTGTACTTGAAGATTCCTCGGGATCTGGATTGCAGAATTCAACAGGTTTGACGTTCGATTCAAAATCACAGACAATATATGCTGGGTGTTCCAACAAGGCTTCAGACTTTTTGAATTTGCAATTTTCACTTGGATTGGGCATCACCATATGAACAGGTTTATGGTTCCCACAGTATTTCAGATGCTCAATTAACTTGTTTTTTGCAATTTCTACACTCTCTTCACAAACACCATTCACCATTTTTCTACCATCAAAAACAGTTAAGCATCTTCTGCACAACTTAAATATTTTATGAGTTTTGTCTAGTTGTGTTCTCACCAAAGCTTCAAGATTATGTATCAGAGTGTAATGATATGTGCCATCCCCTTCAATTAAGAGCAGATCAATCGGAATAGCAGATTCATCATCAAGTGTACTGATTCTGAGAGGTGCTATCAAGCAATTGCCAGTGGAACAAGTAAATACATTAATAGATAATTGTTTGCCATTGATGTGCCTGGCCCTTTTTTCAAATTTATCAATATTCTGAACAGACATTGGATATTCTAAACCCTCCATTGCTTCATCAAAAATATGTTCATGCTGTTTGTAATAGCTTATTCTCTCAGGATGCCTTGAAACTGGAAACAAAGCAGCTAATATACACCACAGAAAACATTTCTGGTCGGTATTTTCTATATTAACCACGGCTCTTCTGTTTTTAATATTGGCAGGTAATGGCAGATATGTAGATCCTTGTAATGGGCTGAATTCAGAAATATTAACATATAACTTGTGTGGAGAGCCACATAGGGTCCATCCAGACTCTTTTGCTGCAAATTCAGAGTGTTTAATATTCAATTGATCCATCAATCTGCTTATTATTTTGTCTGAATTTGAATTTGAATATACAGGTACAGTTTCTGTTACGTGGGGGTGTATAAATTTTGTAGCGTTTGGCTTCTTATATTGTGTATACAATTTGAGGGATAGCTTATAAGAACCATTTTGTGCATTTAGAATTGCCTGGAGATTAGGATTTATACTGTTCAAGAAATTCTCAATGCCGCATCTTGGCTCTGATACAAACCGGTGATCCCTTAATTGGCCATTAAAACTGCTACGGATAGGTTCAAAGCGTGGCTGCTTTGCTGCTCTGGCATTAAGAGGTGCTTCGTGCTTTCTTTTCAGACCAGATGTAGATGGTTGTGCAGAGCAAGTATCTTTATGTGTATATGTGAAGTATTGCATGCTGTATTTTCTATTGCATTTGGGGCAAATTTTTGTGGGAGTTCTGGATTTGTCTGGGTTACAAATCTTTTGATGCTTAGCCCAATTGGGGCTGGATATATTCTTATTGCATTGATTACAATATTTTTGATTAGGCATTTTTGCTGTTGTTTATTATATACAATTTCCTGGGATTCAAATCAAAATTCTATGCTGGATAAAAATATCAGTTGGGTTCAGCACTGTGCTTTGTGTGTGTGTGTATGTATGTATGTGTGTATACACTTAATATTTTTGGCTTTGGTATTTATATACAATTTCCTGGGGTTCAAATCAAAACTCTATGCTGGATCAGTTGAGTTCAGCACTGTGCTTTGTGTGTGTGTATATGTGTGTATGTGTATTAATATTTTTGGCTTTGGTATTTATATACAATTTCCTGGGGTTCAAATCAAAACTCTATGCTGGATCAGTTGAGTTCAGTGCAGACAAAAAAACTGCATAGCTCTATGTCAATTAGTTCTTGAGTTTTGTATTTAGGAACCACTTTGGCCCCCCTGCCAAAAATTGGCTTTTATTGCATCAGTGTATATTGTCTCTATGACCTTACTTGGGTTATTCCAGTGCAGACAAAAAAAACTGCATAGCTCTATGTCAATTAGTTCTTGAGTTTTGTATTTAGGAACCACTTTGGCCCCCCTGCCAAAAATTGGCTTTATTGCATCAGTGTATATTGTCTCTATGACCTTACTTGGGTTATTCCGCCAAATTATATGCTTCAATTCTCCTATACTTTGGTGGAGCCTGTTCAGGTTCTATCCCCCACTTGTGGGTTCCACTGCCGATCCAGCAATGGTGAAGAATCTGCACTGTGCCCTGGCTTTTATAGTTTTGTCGGACCAATCAAAACCTTGCTTGCTTTAGCCAATCAGAAAACAGCACATTATGTCATAACCATTTAATCAATTAATATTGCACAACATGATGCAATAGAAGTGTGCCGGGAAGTAAATATGTATGGATGTGGGTGGGTGGGTGTGGGGGTGGGTAGGGGTGGGTGGGTGTGGGTGGGGGTGGGGGTGGGTGGGGGTGGGGGTGCATCTTGGCTTAGTTTTAAGTGCTGTGTTCAAAATAAAAATATAATGGCTGGTAGCTGTATCCAAGCCCTATTATAATTTTTGTTTCTGCATTCTGTCACTAGTTTTGATCCTAGGCCAGTAATATTTTATGGGGTGACTCTGCATGGCCCCCAGAGCAACATACTGAAATTTTGAAAAAATCGATTATTTTATTTTTGCAATTTTCACTAATTTTGATCCTAGGCCAGTAATATTTTATGGGGTGACTCTGCATGTTCCCCAGAGCAACATACTCAAATTTTGAAAAAATCGATAATTTTTTGGATTTTGATTATCTCTGGAACCATGAATCCTAGAGACATGGGGTTTGTTGCTTTGGCCTGGGCATGGCAAGATGCAACTTTTTGATCTCTATAATTTTTCAAAAATCTCTTGTTGTTCTCTAGATCTTAAATAACTTGCCTATTTTTCAAGATAGGTGCATGGGGGTTGCATATTTGAAATCTAGAGGCTGTTTAGAAGTTTTGTTAAAAAATCGATAATTTTTTGAATTTGAGATTTTTCATAAACTATCAGTACTGGAGACTTGAAATTTTGTAGGCATATTCTAGGCATGATTCTCTACATTTTATGTCTCTATAATTTTCCTGATATATGCAATACTTAAGCTGTAAATGCCTAATTTTTATAAATAGAATTTTCTGAAAAGTGTATTATTAACAAAATTTTGAAATCTATACCTGCTAGGGCACTATAGCAGTCACTATACTTAAGATATCAAAAAATATCAAAAGGGGCATATTTTTAACAAATTTATGGACAACAATCTCACAGAAGTGCCTTTTGTAAGTATAGGCAAATCAATCTGAGGGGGGTCATACTTTCCGAAATATTCCCGAGGGCATTTTTACAAAAATCTTAGATTAAACAGGGGTTCCACACTAGAGCAAAAAGCTCATATGGGCATGTTGAGCAAGTTTTAAGTGTAAGCAAATCTGCTGGAGGGGGGTTCATACTTTCGTGGGTTTATAGTACCGTAAATACCACTACTAATGTATCCCTGCAAAGTTTGGTGAAGATCTGAGTATGTCGTTTTTGACCTTATCTGGAACATCCTTTCTGAAAATTTGAAAATTCTTAAAAAATTCGTCCAAAATCTTGATGTCTCCAATCTCTTGTTTTGTACGTTTTTTTCACGTGTCTTCACATCCAATGTATCCCTGCAAAGTTTGGTGAAGATCTGAGTATTAGTTTTTGACCTTATCTGGAACCTCTCATCTGAAAATTTGAAAATTCCTAAAAAATCCGTCCAAAATCTTGATGACACCAATCTCTTGTTTTGTACGTTTTTTCCACGTGTCTTGACATCCAATGTATCCCTGCAAAGTTTGGTGAAGATCTGAGTATGTAGTTTTAGACCTTATCTGGAACCTCATTTCTGAAAATTTGAAAATTCCTCAAAAATTCGTCCAAAATCTTGATGTCTCCAATCTCTTGTTTTGTACGTTTTTTCCACGTGTCTTGACATCCAATGTATCCCTGCAAAGTTTGGTGAAGATCTGAGTATGTAGTTTTTGACCTTATATGGAGCCTCCTTTCTGAAAATTTGAAAATTCTTAAAAAATTCATCCAAAATCTTGATGTCTCCAATCTCTTGTTTTGTACGTTTTTTCCACGTTTCTTGACATCCAATGTATCCCTGCAAAGTTTGGTGAAGATCTGAGTATGTAGTTTTTGACCTTATATGGAACCTCCTTTCTGAAAATTTGAAAATTCTTAAAAAATTCGTCCAAAATCTTGATGTCCCCAATCCTATGTTTTGTATGTTTTTTCCACGTGTCTTGACATCCAATGTATCCATGCAAAGTTTGGTTAAGATCTGAGTATGTCGTTTTTGACCTTATCTGAAACCTCCCATCTGAAAATTTGAAAAATCTTAAAAAATTCGTCGAAAATCTTGATGTCTCCAATCTCTTGTTTTGTACGTTTTTTCCACGTGTCTTGACATGCAAAGTATCCCTGCAACGTTTGGTGAAGATCTGAGTATGTAGTTTTTGACCTTATCTGGAACCTCCTATCTGAAAATTTGAAAATTCTTAAAAAATTCGTCCAAAATCTTGATGTCTCCAATCTCTTGTTTTGTACGTTTTTTCCACGTTTCTTGACATCCAATGTATCCCTGCAATGTTTGGTGAAGATCTGAGTATGTAGTTTTTGACCTTATATGGAACCTCCTATCTGAAAATTTGAAAATTCTTAAAAAATTCGTCCAAAATCTTGATATCCCCAATCCTATGTTTTGTATGTTTTTTCCACGTGTCTTGACATCCAATGTATACCTGCAAAGTTTGGTGAAGATCTGAGTATGTAGTTTTTGACCTTATCTGGAACCTCCTATCTGAAAATTTGAAAATTTTTAAAAAATTCGTCCAAAATCTTGATGTCTTCAATCTCTTGTTTTGTACGTTTTTTCCACGTGTCTTGACTTCCAATGTATCCCTGCAAAGTTTGGTGAAGATCTGAGTATGTCGTTTTTGACCTTATCTGGAACATCCTTTCTGAAAGTTTGAAAATTCTTAAAAAAATCGTCCAAAATCTTGATGTCTCCAATCTCTTGTTTTGTACGTTTTTTCCACGTGTCTTGACATCCAATGTATCCCTGCAAAGTTTGGTGAAGATCTGAGTATGTAGTTTTTGACCTTATATGGAACCTCCTTTCTGAAAATTTGAAAATTCTTAAAAAATTCGTCCAAAATCTTGATGTCCCCAATCTCTTGTTTTGTACGTTTTTTCCACGTGTCTTGACATCCAATGTATCCATGCAAAGTTTGGTGAAGATCTGAGTATGTCGTTTTTGACCTTATCTGGAACCTCCCATCTGAAAATTTGAAAATTCTTCAAAAATTCGTCGAAAATCTTGATGTCTCCAATCTCTTGTTTTGTACGTTTTTCCCACGTGTCTTGACATGCAAAGTATCCCTGCAACGTTTGGTGAAGATCTGAGTATGTAGTTTTTGACCTTATCTGGAACCTCCCATCTGAAAATTTGAAAATTCCTCAAAAATCCGTCCAAAATCTTGATGACCTCAATCTCTTGTTTTGTACGTTTTTTCCACGTGTCTTGACATCCAATGTATCCCTGCAATGTTTGGTGAAGATCTGAGTATGTAGTTTTTGACCTTATATGGAACCTCTTATCTGAAAATTTGAAAATTCTTAAAAATATTTGACAAAAATCTTTGTTGTCCCCAATCCTATGTTTTGTATGTTTTTTCCACGTGTCTTGACATCCAATGTATTTCTGCAAAGTTTGGTGAAGATCTGAGTATGTCGTTTTTCACCTTATCTGGAACCTCCCATCTGAAAATTTGAAAATTCTTAAAAAATTCGACCAAAATCTTGATGTCTCCAATCCTATGTTTTGTATGTTTTTTCCACGTGTCTTGACATCCAATGTATCCATGCAAAGTTTGGTGAAGATCTGAGTATGTAGTTTTTGACCTTATCTGGAACCTCCCATCTGAAAATTTGAAAATTTTTAAAAAATTCGTCCAAAATCTTGATGTCTCCAATCTCTTGTTTTGTACGTTTTTTCCACGTGTCTTGACCTCCAATGTATCCCTGCAATGTTTGGTGAAGATCTGAGTATGTAGTTTTTGACCTTATATGGAACCTCCTATCTGAAAATTTGAAAATTCTTAAAAAATTTGACCAAAATCTTGATGTCCCCAATCCTATGTTTTGTATGTTTTTTCCACGTGTCTTGACATCCAATATATCCCTGCAAAGTTTGGTGAAGATCTGAGTATGTCGTTTTTGACCTTATCTGGAACATCCTTTCTGAAAATTTGAAAATTCTTAAAAAATTCGTCCAAAATCTTGATGTCTCCAATCTCTTGTTTTGTACGTTTTTTCCACGTGTCTTGACATCCAATGTATCCCTGCAAAGTTTGGTGAAGATCTGAGTATGTCGTTTTTGACCTTATGTGGAACATCCTTTCTGAAAATTTGAAAATTCTTAAAAAATTCGTCCAAAATCTTGATGTCTCCAATCTCTTGTTTTGTACGTTTTTTCCACGTGTCTTGACATCCAATCTATCCCTGCAAAGTTTGGTGAAGATCTGAGTATGTAGCTTTTGAACTTATATGGAACCTCCTTTCTGAAAATTTGAAAATTCTTAAAAAAATCATCCAAAATCTTGATGTCCCCAATCTCTTGATTTATACGTTTTTTAAACGTGTCTTGACATCCAATGTATCCATGCAAAGTTTGGTGAAGATCTGAGTATGTCGTTTTTGACCTTATCTGGAACCTCCCATCTGAAAATTTGAAAATTCTTCAAAAATTCGTCGAAAATCTTGATGTCTCCAATCTCTTGTTTTGTACGTTTTTTCCACGTATCTTGACATGCAAAGTATCCCTGCAAAGTTTGGTGAAGATCTGAGTATGTAGTTTTTGACCTTATCTGGAACATCCTTTCTGAAAATTTGAAAATTCTTAAAAAATTCGTCCAAAATCTTGATGTCTCCAATCTCTTGTTTTGTACGTTTTTTCCACGTGTCTTGACATCCAATGTATTCCTGCAATGTTTGGTGGAGATCTGAGTATGTAGTTTTAGACCTTATCTGGAACCTCCTATCTGAAAATTTGAAAATTCTTCAAAAATTCGTCCAAAATCTTGATGTCTCCAATCTCTTGTTTTGTACGTTTTTTCCACGTGTCTCGACCTCCAATGGATCCCTGCAAAGTTTGGTGAAGATCTGAGTATGTCGTTTTTGACCTTATCTGGAACATCCTTTCTGAAAATTTGAAAATTCTTAAAAAAATTCGTCGAAAATCTTGATGTCTCCAATCTCTTGTTTTGTACGTTTTTTCCACGTGTCTCGACCTCCAATGGATCCCTGCAAAGTTTGGTGAAGATCTGAGTATGTCGTTTTTGACCTTATCTGGAACCTCCCATCTGAAAATTTGAAAATTCTTAAAAAATTCGTCGAAAATCTTGATGTCTCCAATCTCTTGTTTTGTACGTTTTTTCCACGTGTCTTGACATCCAATGTATCAATGCAAAGTTTGGTGAAGATCTGAGTATGTAGTTTTTGACCTTATCTGGAACATCCTTTCTGAAAATTTGAAAATTCTTAAAAAATTCGTCCAAAATCTTGATGTCTCCAATCTCTTGTTTTGTACGTTTTTTCCACGTGTCTTGACATCCAATGTATCCCTGCAAAGTTTGGTGAAGATCTGAGTATGTAGTTTTTGACCTTATATGGAACCTCCTTTCTGAAAATTTGAAAATTCTTAAAAAATTCGTCCAAAATCTTGATGTCTCCAATCTCTTGTTTTGTACGTTTTTTCCACGTGTCTTGACATCCAATGTATCGCTGCAAAGTTTGGTGAAGATCTGAGTATGTAGTTTTTGACCTTATATGGAACCTCCCATCTGAAAATTTGAAAATTCCTAAAAAATCCGTCTAAAATCTTGATGTCTCCACTCTCTTGTTTTGTACTTTTTTTCCACGTGTCTTGACATCCAATGTATCCCTGCAAAGTTTGGTGAAGATCTGAGTATGTCGTTTTTGACCTTATATGTAACCTCCTTTCTGAAAATTTGAAAATTCTTAGAAAATTCGACCAAAATCTTGATGTCTCCAATCCTATGTTTTGTATGTTTTTTCCACGTGTCTTGACATCCAATGTATCCATGCAAAGTTTGGTGAAGATCTGAGTATGTAGTTTTTGACCTTATATGGAACCTCCTATCTGAAAATTTGAGAATTCTTGAAAAATTCGTCCAAAATCTTGATGTCTCCAATCTCTTGTTTTGTACGTTTTTTCCACGTGTCTTGACATGCAAAGTATCCCTGCAACGTTTGGTGAAGATCTGAGTATGTAGTTTTTGACCTTATCTGGAACCTCCTATCTGAAAATTTGAAAATTCTTAAAAAATTCGTCCAAAATCTTGATGTCTCCAATCTCTTGTTTTGTACGTTTTTTCCACGTTTCTTGACATCCAATGTATCCCTGCAATGTTTGGTGAAGATCTGAGTATGTAGTTTTTGACCTTATATGGAACCTCCTATCTGATAATTTGAAAATTCTTAAAAAATTTGACCAAAATCTTGATATCCCCAATCCTATGTTTTGTATGTTTTTTCCACGTGTCTTGACATCCAATGTATCCCTGCAAAGTTTGGTGAAGATCTGAGTATGTAGTTTTTGACCTTATCTGGAACCTCCTATCTGAAAATTTGAAAATTTTTAAAAAATTCGTCCAAAATCTTGATGTCTTCAATCTCTTGTTTTGTACGTTTTTTCCACGTGTCTTGACCTCCAATGTATCCCTGCAAAGTTTGGTGAAGATCTGAGTATGTCGTTTTTGACCTTATGTGGAACATCCTTTCTGAAAATTTGAAAATTCTTAAAAAATTCGTCCAAAATCTTGATGTTTCCAATCTCTTGTTTTGTACGTTTTTTCCACGTGTCTTGACATCCAATGTATCCCTGCAAAGTTTGGTGAAGATCTGAGTATGTAGTTTTTGAACTTATATGGAACCTCCTTTCTGAAAATTTGAAAATTCTTAAAAAATTCGTCCAAAATCTTGATGTCCCCAATCTCTTGTTTTGTACGTTTTTTCCACGTGTCTTGACATCCAATGTATCCATGCAAAGTTTGGTGAAGATCTGAGTATGTCGTTTTTGACCTTATCTGGAACCTCCCATCTGAAAATTTGAAAATTCTTCACAAATTCGTCGAAAATCTTGATGTCTCCAATCTCTTGTTTTGTACGTTTTTTCCACGTGTCTTGACATGCAAAGTATCCCTGCAACGTTTGGTGAAGATCTGAGTATGTAGTTTTTGACCTTATCTGGAACCTCCTATCTGAAAATTTGAAAATTCTTCAAAAATTCGTCCAAAATCTTGATGTCTCCAATCTCTTGTTTTGTACGTTTTTTCCACGTTTCTTGACATCCAATGTATCCCTGCAATGTTTGGTGAAGATCTGAGTATGTAGTTTTTGACCTTATATGGAACCTCCTATCTGAAAATTTGAGAATTCTTAAAAAATTTGACCAAAATCTTGATATCCCCAATCCTATGTTTTGTATGTTTTTTCCACGTGTCTTGACATCCAATGTATCGCTGCAAATTTTAGTGGAGATCTGAGTATGTTGTTTTTGACCTTATCTGGAACCTCCTATCTGAAAATTTGAAAATTTTTAAAAAATTCGTCCAAAATCTTGATGTCTTCAATCTCTTGTTTTGTACGTTTTTTCCACGTGTCTTGACCTCCAATGTATCCCTGCAAAGTTTGGTGAAGATCTGAGTATGTCGTTTTTGACCTTATCTGGAACATCCTTTCTGAAAATTTGAAAATTCTTAAAAAATTCGTCCAAAATCTTGATGTCTCCAATCTCTTGTTTTGTACGTTTTTTCCACGTGCCTTGACATCCAATGTATCCCTGCAAAGTTTGGTGAAGATCTGAGTATGTCGTTTTTGACCTTATCTGGAACATCCTTTCTGAAAATTTGAAAATTCTTAAAAAAATCGTCCAAAATCTTGATGTCTCCAATCTCTTGTTTTGTACGTTTTTTCCACGTGTCTTGACATCCAATGTATCCCTGCAAAGTTTGGTGAAGATCTGAGTATGTAGTTTTTGACCTTATATGGAACCTCCCATCTGAAAATTTGAAAATTCCTAAAAAATTCGTCTAAAATCTTGATGTCTCCACTCTCTTGTTTTGTACTTTTTTTCCACGTGTCTTGACATCCAATGTATCCCTGCAAAGTTTGGTGAAGATCTGAGTATGTAGTTTTTGACCTTATATGGAACCTCCTTTCTGAAAATTTGAAAATTCTTAAAAAATTCGACCAAAATCTTGATGTCTCCAATCCTATGTTTTGTATGTTTTTCCACGTGTCTTGACATCCAATGTATCCATGCAAAGTTTGGTGAAGATCTGAGTATGTAGTTTTTGACCTTATATGGAACCTCCTATCTGAAAATTTGAGAATTCTTGAAAAATTCGTCCAAAATCTTGATGTCTCCAATCTCTTGTTTTGTACGTTTTTTCCACGTGTCTTGACATGCAAAGTATCCCTGCAACGTTTGGTGAAGATCTGAGTATGTAGTTTTTGACCTTATCTGGAACCTCCTATCTGAAAATTTGAAAATTCTTAAAAAATTCGTCCAAAATCTTGATGTCTCCAATCTCTTGTTTTGTACGTTTTTTCCACGTTTCTTGACATCCAATGTATCCCTGCAATGTTTGGTGAAGATCTGAGTATGTAGTTTTTGACCTTATATGGAACCTCCTATCTGAAAATTTGAAAATTCTTAAAAAATTTGACCAAAATCTTGATATCCCCAATCCTATGTTTTGTATGTTTTTTCCACGTGTCTTGACATCCAATGTATCCCTGCAAAGTTTGGTGAAGATCTGAGTATGTAGTTTTTGACCTTATCTGGAACCTCCTATCTGAAAATTTGAAAATTTTTAAAAAATTCGTCCAAAATCTTGATGTCTTCAATCTCTTGTTTTGTACGTTTTTTCCACGTGTCTTGACCTCCAATGTATCCCTGCAAAGTTTGGTGAAGATCTGAGTATGTCGTTTTTGACCTTATGTGGAACATCCTTTCTGAAAATTTGAAAATTCTTAAAAAATTCGTCCAAAATCTTGATGTCTCCAATCTCTTGTTTTGTACGTTTTTTCCACGTGTCTTGACATCCAATGTATCCCTGCAAAGTTTGGTGAAGATCTGAGTATGTAGTTTTTGAACTTATATGGAACCTCCTTTCTGAAAATTTGAAAATTCTTAAAAAATTCGTCCAAAATCTTGATGTCCCCAATCTCTTGTTTTGTACGTTTTTTACACGTGTCTTGACATCCAATGTATCCCTGCAAAGTTTGGTGAAGATCTGAGTATGTCGTTTTTGACCTTATCTGGAACCTCCCATCTGAAAATTTGAAAATTCTTCACAAATTCGTCGAAAATCTTGATGTCTCCAATCTCTTGTTTTGTACGTTTTTTCCACGTGTCTTGACATGCAAAGTATCCCTGCAACGTTTGGTGAAGATCTGAGTATGTAGTTTTTGACCTTATCTGGAACCTCCTATCTGAAAATTTGAAAATTCTTCAAAAATTCGTCCAAAATCTTGATGTCTCCAATCTCTTGTTTTGTACGTTTTTTCCACGTTTCTTGACATCCAATGTATCCCTGCAATGTTTGGTGAAGATCTGAGTATGTAGTTTTTGACCTTATATGGAACCTCCTATCTGAAAATTTGAGAATTCTTAAAAAATTTGACCAAAATCTTGATATCCCCAATCCTATGTTTTGTATGTTTTTTCCACGTGTCTTGACATCCAATGTATCGCTGCAAATTTTAGTGGAGATCTGAGTATGTAGTTTTTGACCTTATCTGGAACCTCCTATCTGAAAATTTGAAAATTTTTAAAAAATTCGTCCAAAATCTTGATGTCTTCAATCTCTTGTTTTGTACGTTTTTTCCACGTGTCTTGACCTCCAATGTATCCCTGCAAAGTTTGGTGAAGATCTGAGTATGTCGTTTTTGACCTTATCTGGAACATCCTTTCTGAAAATTTGAAAATTCTTAAAAAATTCGTCCAAAATCTTGATGTCTCCAATCTCTTGTTTTGTACGTTTTTTCCACGTGCCTTGACATCCAATGTATCCCTGCAAAGTTTGGTGAAGATCTGAGTATGTCGTTTTTGACCTTATCTGGAACATCCTTTCTGAAAATTTGAAAATTCTTAAAAAATTCGTCCAAAATCTTGATGTCTCCAATCTCTTGTTTTGTACGTTTTTTCCACGTGTCTTGACATCCAATGTATCCCTGCAAAGTTTGGTGAAGATCTGAGTATGTAGTTTTTGACCTTATATGGAACCTCCCATCTGAAAATTTGAAAATTCCTAAAAAAATCGTCTAAAATCTTGATGTCTCCACTCTCTTGTTTTGTACTTTTTTTCCACGTGTCTTGACATCCAATGTATCCCTGCAAAGTTTGGTGAAGATCTGAGTATGTAGTTTTTGACCTTATATGGAACCTCCTTTCTGAAAATTTGAAAATTCTTAAAAAATTCGACCAAAATCTTGATGTCTCCAATCCTATGTTTTGTATGTTTTTCCACGTGTCTTGACATCCAATGTATCCATGCAAAGTTTGGTGAAGATCTGAGTATGTAGTTTTTGACCTTATATGGAACCTCCTATCTGAAAATTTGAGAATTCTTGAAAAATTCGTCCAAAATCTTGATGTCTCCAATCTCTTGTTTTGTACGTTTTTTCCACGTGTCTTGACATCCAATGTATCCCTGCAAAGTATGGTGAAGATCTGAGTATGAAGTTTTTGACCTTATCTGGAACCTACCATCTGAAAATTTGAAAATTCCTAAAAAATCCGTCCAAAATCTTGATGACCTCAATCTCTTGTTTTGTACGTTTTTTCCACGTGTCTTGACATCCAATGTATCCCTGCAATGTTTGGTGAAGATCTGAGTATGTAGTTTTTGACCTTATATGGAACCTCTTATCTGAAAATTTGAAAATTCTTAAAAATATTTGACCAAAATCTTGATGTCCCCAATCCTATGTTTTGTATGTTTTTTCCACGTGTCTTGACATCCAATGTATCCCTGCAAAGTTTGGTGAAGATCTGAGTATGTAGTTTTAGACCTTATCTGGAACCTCATTTCTGAAAATTTGAAAATTCCTCAAAAATTCGTCCAAAATCTTGATGTCTCCAATCTCTTGTTTTGTACGTTTTTTCCACGTGTCTTGACATCCAATGTACCCTGCAAAGTTTGGTGAAGATCTGAGTATGTAGTTTTTGACCTTATATGGAGCCTCCTTTCTGAAAATTTGAAAATTCTTAAAAAATTCATCCAAAATCTTGATGTCTCCAATCTCTTGTTTTGTACGTTTTTTCCACGTTTCTTGCCATCCAATGTATCCCTGCAAAGTTTGGTGAAGATCTGAGTATGTAGTTTTTGAACTTATATGGAACCTCCTTTCTGAAAATTTGAAAATTCTTAAAAAATTCGTCCAAAATCTTGATGTCCCCAATCCTATGTTTTGTATGTTTTTTCCACGTGTCTTGACATCCAATGTATCCATGCAAAGTTTGGTGAAGATCTGAGTATGTCGTTTTTGACCTTATCTGAAACCTCCCATTTGAAAATTTGAAAAATCTTAAAAAATTCGTCGAAAATCTTGATGTCTCCAATCTCTTGTTTTGTACGTTTTTTCCACGTGTCTTGACATGCAAAGTATCCCTGCAACGTTTGGTGAAGATCTGAGTATGTAGTTTTTGACCTTATCTGGAACCTCCTATCTGAAAATTTGAAAATTCTTAAAAAATTCGTCCAAAATCTTGATGTCTCCAATCTCTTGTTTTGTACGTTTTTTCCACGTTTCTTGACATCCAATGTATCCCTGCAATGTTTGGTGAAGATCTGAGTATGTAGTTTTTGACCTTATATGGAACCTCCTATCTGAAAATTTGAAAATTCTTAAAAAATTCGTCCAAAATCTTGATATCCCCAATCCTATGTTTTGTATGTTTTTTCCACGTGTCTTGACATCCAATGTATCCCTGCAAAGTTTGGTGAAGATCTGAGTATGTAGTTTTTGACCTTATCTGGAACCTCCTATCTGAAAATTTGAAAATTCTTAAAAAATTCGTCCAAAATTTTGATGTCTCCAATCTCTTGTTTTGTACGTTTTTTCCACGTTTCTTGACATCCAATGTATCCCTGCAATGTTTGGTGAAGATCTGAGTATGTAGTTTTTGACCTTATATGGAACCTCCTATCTGAAAATTTGAAAATTCTTAAAAAATTTGACCAAAATCTTGATATCCCCAATCCTATGTTTTGTATGTTTTTTCCACGTGTCTTGACATCCAATGTATCCCTGCAAAGTTTGGTGAAGATCTGAGTATGTAGTTTTTGACCTTATCTGGAACCTCCTATCTGAAAATTTGAAAATTTTTAAAAAATTCGTCCAAAATCTTGATGTCTTCAATCTCTTGTTTTGTACGTTTTTTCCACGTGTCTTGACATCCAATGTATCCCTGCAAAGTTTGGTGAATTTCTGAGTATGTAGTTTTTGAACTTATATGGAACCTCCTTTCTGAAAATTTGAAAATTCTTAAAAAATTCGTCCAAAATCTTGATGTCCCCAATCTCTTGTTTTGTACGTTTTTTACACGTGTCTTGACATCCAATGTATCCATGCAAAGTTTGGTGAAGATCTGAGTATGTCGTTTTTGACCTTATCTGGAACCTCCCATCTGAAAATTTGAAAATTCTTCAAAAATTCGTCGAAAATCTTGATGTCTCCAATCTCTTGTTTTGTACGTTTTTTCCACGTGTCTTGACATGCAAAGTATCCCTGCAACGTTTGGTGAAGATCTGAGTATGTAGTTTTTGACCTTATCTGGAACCTCCTATCTGAAAATTTGAAAATTCTTCAAAAATTCGTCCAAAATCTTGATGTCTCCAATCTCTTGTTTTGTACGTTTTTTCCACGTTTCTTGACATCCAATGTATACCTGCAATGTTTGGTGAAGATCTGAGTATGTAGTTTTTGACCTTATATGGAACCTCCTATCTGAAAATTTGAGAATTCTTAAAAAATTTGACCAAAATCTTGATATCCCCAATCCTATGTTTTGTATGTTTTTTCCACGTGTCTTGACATCCAATGTATCGCTGCAAATTTTAGTGGAGATCTGAGTATGTAGTTTTTGACCTTATCTGGAACCTCCTATCTGAAAATTTGAAAATTTTTAAAAAATTCGTCCAAAATCTTGATGTCTTCAATCTCTTGTTTTGTACGTTTTTTCCACGTGTCTTGACCTCCAATGTATCCCTGCAAAGTTTGGTGAAGATCTGAGTATGTCGTTTTTGACCTTATCTGGAACATCCTTTCTGAAAATTTGAAAATTCTTAAAAAATTCGTCCAAAATTTGATGTCTCCAATCTCTTGTTTTGTACGTTTTTTCCACGTGTCTTGACATCCAATGTATCCCTGCAAAGTTTGGTGAAGATCTGAGTATGTCGTTTTTGACCTTATCTGGAACATCCTTTCTGAAAATTTGAAAATTCTTAAAAAATTCGTCCAAAATCTTGATGTCTCCAATCTCTTGTTTTGTACGTTTTTTCCACGTGTCTTGACATCCAATGTATCCCTGCAAAGTTTGGTGAAGATCTGAGTATGTAGTTTTTGACCTTATATGGAACCTCCCATCTGAAAATTTGAAAATTCCTAAAAAATTCGTCTAAAATCTTGATGTCTCCACTCTCTTGTTTTGTACTTTTTTTCCACGTGTCTTGACATCCAATGTATCCCTGCAAAGTTTGGTGAAGATCTGAGTATGTAGTTTTTGACCTTATATGGAACCTCCTTTCTGAAAATTTGAAAATTCTTAAAAAATTCGACCAAAATCTTGATGTCTCCAATCCTATGTTTTGTATGTTTTTCCACGTGTCTTGACATCCAATGTATCCATGCAAAGTTTGGTGAAGATCTGAGTATGTAGTTTTTGACCTTATATGGGACCTCCTATCTGAAAATTTGAGAATTCTTGAAAAATTCGTCCAAAATCTTGATGTCTCCAATCTCTTGTTTTGTACGTTTTTTCCACGTGTCTTGACATCCAATGTATCCCTGCAAAGTTTGGTGAAGATCTGAGTATGTAGTTTTTGACCTTATCTGGAACCTACCATCTGAAAATTTGAAAATTCCTAAAAAATCCGTCCAAAATCTTGATGACCTCAATCTCTTGTTTTGTACGTTTTTTCCACGTGTCTTGACATCCAATGTATCCCTGCAATGTTTGGTGAAGATCTGAGTATGTAGTTTTTGACCTTATATGGAACCTCTTATCTGAAAATTTGAAAATTCTTAAAAATATTTGACCAAAATCTTGATGTCCCCAATCCTATGTTTTGTATGTTTTTTCCACGTGTCTTGACATCCAATGTATCCCTGCAAAGTTTGGTGAAGATCTGAGTATGTAGTTTTAGACCTTATCTGGAACCTCATTTCTGAAAATTTGAAAATTCCTCAAAAATTCGTCCAAAATCTTGATGTCTCCAATCTCTTGTTTTGTACGTTTTTTCCACGTGTCTTGACATCCAATGTATCCCTGCAAAGTTTGGTGAAGATCTGAGTATGTAGTTTTTGACCTTATATGGAGCCTCCTTTCTGAAAATTTGAAAATTCTTAAAAAATTCATCCAAAATCTTGATGTCTCCAATCTCTTGTTTTGTACGTTTTTTCCACGTTTCTTGACATCCAATGTATCCCTGCAAAGTTTGGTGAAGATCTGAGTATGTAGTTTTTGACCTTATATGGAACCTCCTTTCTGAAAATTTGAAAATTCTTAAAAAATTCGTCCAAAATCTTGATGTCCCCAATCCTATGTTTTGTATGTTTTTTCCACGTTTCTTGACATCCAATGTATCCATGCAAAGTTTGGTGAAGATCTGAGTATGTCGTTTTTGACCTTATCTGAAACCTCCCATTTGAAAATTTGAAAAATCTTAAAAAATTCGTCGAAAATCTTGATGTCTCCAATCTCTTGTTTTGTACGTTTTTTCCACGTGTCTTGACATGCAAAGTATCCCTGCAACGTTTGGTGAAGATCTGAGTATGTAGTTTTTGACCTTATCTGGAACCTCCTATCTGAAAATTTGAAAATTCTTAAAAAATTCGTCCAAAATCTTGATGTCTCCAATCTCTTGTTTTGTACGTTTTTTCCACGTTTCTTGACATCCAATGTATCCCTGCAATGTTTGGTGAAGATCTGAGTATGTAGTTTTTGACCTTATATGGAACCTCCTATCTGAAAATTTGAAAATTCTTAAAAAATTCGTCCAAAATCTTGATATCCCCAATCCTATGTTTTGTATGTTTTTTTCCACGTGTCTTGACATCCAATGTATCCCTGCAAAGTTTGGTGAAGATCTGAGTATGTAGTTTTTGACCTTATCTGGAACCTCCTATCTGAAAATTTGAAAATTTTTAAAAAATTCGTCCAAAATCTTGATGTCTTCAATCTCTTGTTTTGTACGTTTTTTCCACGTGTCTTGACTTCCAATGTATCCCTGCAAAGTTTGGTGAAGATCTGAGTATGTCGTTTTTGACCTTATCTGGAACATCCTTTCTGAAAGTTTGAAAATTCTTAAAAAAATCGTCCAAAACCTTGATGTCTCCAATCTCTTGTTTTGTACGTTTTTTCCACGTGTCTTGACATCCAATGTATCCCTGCAAAGTTTGGTGAAGATCTGAGTATGTAGTTTTTGACCTTATATGGAACCTCCTATCTGAAAATTTGAAAATTCTTCAAAAATTCGTCCAAAATCTTGATGTCTCCAATCTCTTGTTTTGTACGTTTTTTCCACGTTTCTTGACATCCAATGTATCCCTGCAATGTTTGGTGAAGATCTGAGTATGTAGTTTTTGACCTTATATGGAACCTCCTATCTGAAAATTTGAGAATTCTTAAAAAATTTGACCAAAATCTTGATATCCCCAATCCTATGTTTTGTATGTTTTTTCCACGTGTCTTGACATCCAATGTATCCCTGCAAAGTTTGGTGAAGATCTGAGTATGTAGTTTTTGACCTTATCTGGAACATCCTTTCTGAAAATTTGAAAATTCTTAAAAAATTCGTCCAAAATCTTGATGTCTCCAATCTCTTGTTTTGTACGTTTTTTCCACGTGTCTTGACATCCAATGTATCCCTGCAAAGTTTGGTGAAGATCTGAGTATGTAGTTTTGGACCTTATATGGAACCTCCTTTCTGAAAATTTGAAAATTCTTAAAAAATTCGTCCAAAATCTTGATGTCTCCAATCTCTTGTTTTGTACGTTTTTTCCACGTGTCTTGACATCCAATGTATCCCTGCAAAGTTTGGTGAAGATCTGAGTATGTAGTTTTTGACCTTATATGGAACCTCCCATCTGAAAATTTGAAAATTCCTAAAAAATCCGTCTAAAATCTTGATGTCTCCACTCTCTTGTTTTGTACTTTTTTTCCACGTGTCTTGACATCCAATGTATCCCTGCAAAGTTTGGTGAAGATCTGAGTATGTAGTTTTTGACCTTATATGGAACCTCCTTTCTGAAAATTTGAAAATTCTTAAAAAATTCGACCAAAATCTTGATGTCTCCAATCCTATGTCTTGTGTTTTTTCCACGTGTCTTGACATCCAATGTATCCATGCAAAGTTTGGTGAAGATCTGAGTATGTCGTTTTTGACCTTATCTGGAACATCCTTTCTGAAAATTTGAAAATTCTTAAAAAATTCGTCCAAAATCTTGATGTCTCCAATCTCTTGTTTTGTACGTTTTTTTCACGTGTCTTCACATCCAATGTATCCCTGCAAAGTTTGGTGAAGATCTGAGTATGTAGTTTTTGACCTTATCTGGAACCTCTCATCTGAAAATTTGAAAATTCCTAAAAAATCCGTCCAAAATCTTGATGTCTCCAATCTCTTGTTTTGTACGTTTTTTCCACGTGTCTTGACATGCAAAGTATCACTGCAACGTTTGGTGAAGATCTGAGTATGTAGTTTTTGACCTTATCTGGAACCTCCTATCTGAAAATTTGAAAATTCTTAAAAAATTCGTCCAAAATCTTGATGTCTCCAATCTCTTGTTTTGTACGTTTTTTCCACGTTTCTTGACATCCAATGTATCCCTGCAATGTTTGGTGAAGATCTGAGTATGTAGTTTTTGACCTTATATGGAACCTCCTATCTGAAAATTTGAAAATTCTTAAAAAATTTGACCAAAATCTTGATATCCCCAATCCTATGTTTTGTATGTTTTTTCCACGTGTCTTGACATCCAATGTATCCCTGCAAAGTTTGGTGAAGATCTGAGTATGTAGTTTTTGACCTTATCTGGAACCTCCTATCTGAAAATTTGAAAATTTTTAAAAAATTCGTCCAAAATCTTGATGTCTTCAATCTCTTGTTTTGTACGTTTTTTCCACGTGTCTTGACCTCCAATGTATCCCTGCAAAGTTTGGTGAAGATCTGAGTATGTCGTTTTTGACCTTATGTGGAACATCCTTTCTGAAAATTTGAAAATTCTTAAAAAATTCGTCCAAAATCTTGATGTCTCCAATCTCTTGTTTTGTACGTTTTTTCCACGTGTCTTGACATCCAATGTATCCCTGCAAAGTTTGGTGAAGATCTGAGTATGTAGTTTTTGAACTTATATGGAACCTCCTTTCTGAAAATTTGAAAATTCTTAAAAAATTCGTCCAAAATCTTGATGTCCCCAATCTCTTGTTTTGTACGTTTTTTACACGTGTCTTGACATCCAATGTATCCATGCAAAGTTTGGTGAAGATCTGAGTATGTCGTTTTTGACCTTATCTGGAACCTCCTATCTGAAAATTTGAAAATTTTTAAAAAATTCGTCCAAAATCTTGATGTCTTCAATCTCTTGTTTTGTACGTTTTTTTTCCACGTGTCTTGACCTCCAATGTATCCCTGCAAAGTTTGGTGAAGATCTGAGTATGTCGTTTTTGACCTTATGTGGAACATCCTTTCTGAAAATTTGAAAATTCTTAAAAAATTCGTCCAAAATCTTGATGTCTCCAATCTCTTGTTTTGTACGTTTTTTCCACGTGTCTTGACATCCAATGTATCCCTGCAAAGTTTGGTGAAGATCTGAGTATGTAGTTTTTGAACTTATATGGAACCTCCTTTCTGAAAATTTGAAAATTCTTAAAAAATTCGTCCAAAATCTTGATGTCCCCAATCTCTTGTTTTGTACGTTTTTTACACGTGTCTTGACATCCAATGTATCCATGCAAAGTTTGGTGAAGATCTGAGTATGTCGTTTTTGACCTTATCTGGAACCTCCCATCTGAAAATTTGAAAATTCTTCAAAAATTCGTCGAAAATCTTGATGTCTCCAATCTCTTGTTTTGTACGTTTTTTCCACGTGTCTTGACATGCAAAGTATCCCTGCAACGTTTGGTGAAGATCTGAGTATGTAGTTTTTGACCTTATCTGGAACCTCCTATCTGAAAATTTGAAAATTCTTCAAAAATTCGTCCAAAATCTTGATATCTCCAATCTCTTGTTTTGTACGTTTTTTCCACGTTTCTTGACATCCAATGTATCCCTGCAATGTTTGGTGAAGATCTGAGTATGTAGTTTTTGACCTTATATGGAACCTCCTATCTGAAAATTTGAGAATTCTTAAAAAATTTGACCAAAATCTTGATATCCCCAATCCTATGTTTTGTATGTTTTTTCCACGTGTCTTGACATCCAATGTATCGCTGCAAATTTTAGTGGAGATCTGAGTGTGTAGTTTTTGACCTTATCTGGAACCTCCTATCTGAAAATTTGAAAATTTTTAAAAAATTCGTCCAAAATCTTGATGTCTTCAATCTCTTGTTTTGTACGTTTTTTCCACGTGTCTTGACCTCCAATGTATCCCTGCAAAGTTTGGTGAAGATCTGAGTATGTCGTTTTTGACCTTATCTGGAACATCCTTTCTGAAAATTTGAAAATTCTTAAAAAATTCGTCCAAAATCTTGATGTCTCCAATCTCTTGTTTTGTACGTTTTTTCCACGTGCCTTGACATCCAATGTATCCCTGGAAAGTTTGGTGAAGATCTGAGTATGTCGTTTTTGACCTTATCTGGAACATCCTTTCTGAAAATTTGAAAATTCTTAAAAAATTCGTCCAAAATCTTGATGTCTCCAATCTCTTGTTTTGTACGTTTTTTCCACGTGTCTTGACATCCAATGTATCCCTGCAAAGTTTGGTGAAGATCTGAGTATGTAGTTTTGACCTTATATGGAACCTCCCATCTGAAAATTTGAAAATTCCTAAAAAATTCGTCTAAAATCTTGATGTCTCCACTCTCTTGTTTTGTACTTTTTTTCCACGTGTCTTGACATCCAATGTATCCCTGCAAAGTTTGGTGAAGATCTGAGTATGTAGTTTTTGACCTTATATGGAACCTCCTTTCTGAAAATTTGAAAATTCTTAAAAAATTCGACCAAAATCTTGATGTCTCCAATCCTATGTTTTGTATGTTTTTCCACGTGTCTTGACATCCAATGTATCCCTGCAAAGTTTGGTGAAGATCTGAGTATGTAGTTTTTGACCTTATATGGAACCTCCTATCTGAAAATTTGAGAATTCTTGAAAAATTCGTCCAAAATCTTGATGTCTCCAATCTCTTGTTTTGTACGTTTTTTCCACGTGTCTTGACATCCAATGTATCCCTGCAAAGTTTGGTAAAGATCTGAGTATGTAGTTTTTGACCTTATCTGGAACCTACCATCTGAAAATTTGAAAATTCCTAAAAAATCCGTCCAAAATCTTGATGACCTCAATCTCTTGTTTTGTACGTTTTTTCCACGTGTCTTGACATCCAATGTATCCCTGCAATGTTTGGTGAAGATCTGAGTATGTAGTTTTTGACCTTATATGGAACCTCTTATCTGAAAATTTGAAAATTCTTAAAAATATTTGACCAAAATCTTGATGTCCCCAATCCTATGTTTTGTATGTTTTTTCCACGTGTCTTGACATCCAATGTATCCCTGCAAAGTTTGGTGAAGATCTGAGTATGTAGTTTTAGACCTTATCTGGAACCTCATTTCTGAAAATTTGAAAATTCCTCAAAAATTCGTCCAAAATCTTGATGTCTCCAATCTCTTGTTTTGTACGTTTTTTCCACGTGTCTTGACATCCAATGTATCCCTGCAAAGTTTGGTGAAGATCTGAGTATGTAGTTTTTGACCTTATATGGAGCCTCCTTTCTGAAAATTTGAAAATTCTTAAAAAATTCATCCAAAATCTTGATGTCTCCAATCTCTTGTTTTGTACGTTTTTTCCACGTTTCTTGACATCCAATGTATCCCTGCAAAGTTTGGTGAAGATCTGAGTATGTAGTTTTTGACCTTATATGGAACCTCCTTTCTGAAAATTTGAAAATTCTTAAAAAATTCGTCCAAAATCTTGATGTCCCCAATCCTATGTTTTGTATGTTTTTTCCACGTGTCTTGACATCCAATGTATCCATGCAAAGTTTGGTGAAGATCTGAGTATGTCGTTTTTGACCTTATCTGAAACCTCCCATTTGAAAATTTGAAAAATCTTAAAAAATTCGTCGAAAATCTTGATGTCTCCAATCTCTTGTTTTGTACGTTTTTTCCACGTGTCTTGACATGCAAAGTATCCCTGCAACGTTTGGTGAAGATCTGAGTATGTAGTTTTTGACCTTATCTGGAACCTCCTATCTGAAAATTTGAAAATTCTTAAAAAATTCGTCCAAAATCTTGATGTCTCCAATCTCTTGTTTTGTACGTTTTTTCCACGTTTCTTGACATCCAATGTATCCCTGCAATGTTTGGTGAAGATCTGAGTATGTAGTTTTTGACCTTATATGGAACCTCCTATCTGAAAATTTGAAAATTCTTAAAAAATTCGTCCAAAATCTTGATATCCCCAATCCTATGTTTTGTATGTTTTTTCCACGTGTCTTGACATCCAATGTATCCCTGCAAAGTTTGGTGAAGATCTGAGTATGTAGTTTTTGACCTTATCTGGAACCTCCTATCTGAAAATTTGAAAATTTTTAAAAAATTCGTCCAAAATCTTGATGTCTTCAATCTCTTGTTTTGTACGTTTTTTTCCACGTGTCTTGACTTCCAATGTATCCCTGCAAAGTTTGGTGAAGATCTGAGTATGTCGTTTTTGACCTTATCTGGAACATCCTTTCTGAAAGTTTGAAAATTCTTAAAAAAATCGTCCAAAATCTTGATGTCTCCAATCTCTTGTTTTGTACGTTTTTTCCACGTGTCTTGACATCCAATGTATCCCTGCAAAGTTTGGTGAAGATCTGAGTATGTAGTTTTTGACCTTATATGGAACCTCCTATCTGAAAATTTGAAAATTCTTCAAAAATTCGTCCAAAATCTTGATGTCTCCAATCTCTTGTTTTGTACGTTTTTTCCACGTTTCTTGACATCCAATGTATCCCTGCAATGTTTGGTGAAGATCTGAGTATGTAGTTTTTGACCTTATATGGAACCTCCTATCTGAAAATTTGAGAATTCTTAAAAAATTTGACCAAAATCTTGATATCCCCAATCCTATGTTTTGTATGTTTTTTCCACGTGTCTTGACATCCAATGTATCCCTGCAAAGTTTAGTGAAGATCTGAGTATGTAGTTTTTGACCTTATCTGGAACATCCTTTCTGAAAATTTGAAAATTCTTAAAAAATTCGTCCAAAATCTTGATGTCTCCAATCTCTTGTTTTGTACGTTTTTTCCACGTGTCTTGACATCCAATGTATCCCTGCAAAGTTTGGTGAAGATCTGAGTATGTAGTTTTGGACCTGATATGGAACCTCATTTCTGAAAATTTGAAAATTCTTAAAAAATTCGTCCAAAATCTTGATGTCTCCAATCTCTTGTTTTGTACGTTTTTTCCACGTGTCTTGACATCCAATGTATCCCTGCAAAGTTTGGTGAAGATCTGAGTATGTAGTTTTTGACCTTATATGGTACCTCCCATCTGAAAATTTGAAAATTCCTAAAAAATCCGTCTAAAATCTTGATGTCTCCACTCTCTTGTTTTGTACTTTTTTTCCACGTGTCTTGACATCCAATGTATCCCTGCAAAGTTTGGTGAAGATCTGAGTATGTAGTTTTTGACCTTATATGGAACCTCCTTTCTGAAAATTTGAAAATTCTTAAAAAATTCGACCAAAATCTTGATGTCTCCAATCCTATGTTTTGTATGTTTTTCCCACGTGTCTTGACATCCAATGTATCCATGCAAAGTTTGGTGAAGATCTGAGTATGTAGTTTTTTACCTTATATGGAACCTCCTATCTGAAAATTTGAGAATTCTTGAAAATATCGTCCAAAATCTTGATGTCTCCAATCTCTTGTTTTGTACGTTTTTTCCACGTGTCTTGACATCCAATGTATCCCTGCAAAGTTTGGTGAAGATCTGAGTATGTCGTTTTTGACCTTATCTGGAACATCCTTTCTGAAAATTTGAAAATTCTTAAAAAATTCGTCCAAAATCTTGATGTCTCCAATCTCTTGTTTTGTACGTTTTTTTCACGTGTCTTCACATCCAATGTATCCCTGCAAAGTTTGGTGAAGATCTGAGTATGTAGTTTTTGACCTTATCTGGAACCTCTCATCTGAAAATTTGAAAATTCCTAAAAAATCCGTCCAAAATCTTGATGACACCAATCTCTTGTTTTGTACGTTTTTTCCACGTGTCTTGACATCCAATGTATCCCTGCAAAGTTTGGTGAAGATCTGAGTATGTAGTTTTTGACCTTATCTGGAACCTCCTTTCTGAAAATTTGAAAATTCTTCAAAAATTCGTCCAAAATCTTGATGTCTCCACTCTCTTGTTTTGTACGTTTTTTCCACGTGTCTTGACATCCAATGTATCCCTGCAAAGTTTGGTGAAGATCTGAGTATGTAGTTTTTGACCTTATATGGAGCCTCCTTTCTGAAAATTTGAAAATTCTTAAAAAATTCGTTGAAAATCTTGATGTCTCCAATCTCTTGTTTTGTACGTTTTTTCCACGTGTCTTGACATGCAAAGTATCCCTGCAACGTTTGGTGAAGATCTGAGTATGTAGTTTTTGACCTTATCTGGAACCTCCTATCTGAAAATTTGAAAATTCTTAAAAAATTCGTCCAAAATCTTGATGTCTCCAATCTCTTGTTTTGTACGTTTTTTCCACGTTTCTTGACATCCAATGTATCCCTGCAATGTTTGGTGAAGATCTGAGTATGTAGTTTTTGACCTTATATGGAACCTCCTATCTGAAAATTTGAAAATTCTTAAAAAATTTGACCAAAATCTTGATATCCCCAATCCTATGTTTTGTATGTTTTTTCCACGTGTCTTGACATCCAATGTATCCCTGCAAAGTTTGGTGAAGATCTGAGTATGTAGTTTTTGACCTTATCTGGAACCTCCTATCTGAAAATTTGAAAATTTTTAAAAAATTCGTCCAAAATCTTGATGTCTTCAATCTCTTGTTTTGTACGTTTTTTCCACGTGTCTTGACCTCCAATGTATCCCTGCAAAGTTTGGTGAAGATCTGAGTATGTCGTTTTTGACCTTATGTGGAACATCCTTTCTGAAAATTTGAAAATTCTTAAAAAATTCGTCCAAAATCTTGATGTCTCCAATCTCTTGTTTTGTACGTTTTTTCCACGTGTCTTGACATCCAATGTATCCCTGCAAAGTTTGGTGAAGATCTGAGTATGTAGTTTTTGAACTTATATGGAACTTCCTTTCTGAAAATTTGAAAATTCTTAAAAAATTCGTCCAAAATCTTGATGTCCCCAATCTCTTGTTTTGTACGTTTTTTACACGTGTCTTGACATCCAATGTATCCATGCAAAGTTTGGTGAAGATCTGAGTATGTCGTTTTTGACCTTATCTGGAACCTCCCATCTGAAAATTTGAAAATTCTTCAAAAATTCGTCGAAAATCTTGATGTCTCCAATCTCTTGTTTTGTACGTTTTTTCCACGTGTCTTGACATGCAATTTATCCCTGCAACGTTTGGTGAAGATCTGAGTATGTAGTTTTTGACCTTATCTGGAACCTCCTATCTGAAAATTTGAAAATTCTTCAAAAATTCGTCCAAAATCTTGATGTCTCCAATCTCTTGTTTTGTACGTTTTTTCCACGTTTCTTGACATCCAATGTATCCCTCCAATGTTTGGTGAAGATCTGAGTATGTAGTTTTTGACCTTATATGGAACCTCCTATCTGAAAATTTGAGAATTCTTAAAAAATTTGACCAAAATCTTGATATCCCCAATCCTATGTTTTGTATGTTTTTTCCACGTGTCTTGACATCCAATGTATCGCTGCAAATTTTAGTGGAGATCTGAGTATGTAGTTTTTGACCTTATCTGGAACCTCCTATCTGAAAATTTGAAAATTTTTAAAAAATTCGTCCAAAATCTTGATGTCTTCAATCTCTTGTTTTGTACGTTTTTTCCACGTGTCTTGACCTCCAATGTATCCCTGCAAAGTTTGGTGAAGATCTGAGTATGTCGTTTTTGACCTTATCTGGAACATCCTTTCTGAAAATTTGAAAATTCTTAAAAAATTCGTCCAAAATCTTGATGTCTCCAATCTCTTGTTTTGTACGTTTTTTCCACGTGTCTTGACATCCAATGTATCCCTGCAAAGTTTGGTGAAGATCTGAGTATGTCGTTTTTGACCTTATCTGGAACCTCATTTCTGAAAATTTGAAAATTCTTAAAAAATTCGTCCAAAATCTTGATGTCTCCAATCTCTTGTTTTGTACGTTTTTTCCACGTGTCTTGACATCCAATGTATCCCTGCAAAGTTTGGTGAAGATCTGAGTATGTAGTTTTTGACCTTATATGGAACCTCCCATCTGAAAATTTGAAAATTCCTAAAAAATTCGTCTAAAATCTTGATGTCTCCACTCTCTTGTTTTGTACTTTTTTTCCACGTGTCTTGACATCCAATGTATCCCTGCAAAGTTTGGTGAAGATCTGAGTATGTAGTTTTTGACCTTATATGGAACCTCCTATCTGAAAATTTGAGAATTCTTGAAAAATTCGTCCAAAATCTTGATGTCTCCAATCTCTTGTTTTGTACGTTTTTTCCACGTGTCTTGACATCCAATGTATACCTGCAAAGTTTGGTGAAGATCTGAGTATGTAGTTTTTGACCTTATCTGGAACCTACCATCTGAAAATTTGAAAATTCCTAAAAAATCCGTCCAAAATCTTGATGACCTCAATCTCTTGTTTTGTACGTTTTTTCCACGTGTCTTGACATCCAATGTATCCCTGCAATGTTTGGTGAAGATCTGAGTATGTAGTTTTTGACCTTATATGGAACCTCTTATCTGAAAATTTGAAAATTCTTAAAAATATTTGACCAAAATCTTGATGTCCCCAATCCTATGTTTTGTATGTTTTTTCCACGTGTCTTGACATCCAATGTATCCCTGCAAAGTTTGGTGAAGATCTGAGTATGTAGTTTTAGACCTTATCTGGAACCTCATTTCTGAAAATTTGAAAATTCCTCAAAAATTCGTCCAAAATCTTGATGTCTCCAATCTCTTGTTTTGTACGTTTTTTCCACGTGTCTTGACATCCAATGTATCCCTGCAAAGTTTGGTGAAGATCTGAGTATGTAGTTTTTGACCTTATATGGAGCCTCCTTTCTGAAAATTTGAAAATTCTTAAAAAATTCATCCAAAATCTTGATGTCTCCAATCTCTTGTTTTGTACGTTTTTTCCACGTTTCTTGACATCCAATGTATCCCTGCAAAGTTTGGTGAAGATCTGAGTATGTAGTTTTTGACCTTATATGGAACCTCCTTTCTGAAAATTTGAAAATTCTTAAAAAATTCGTCGAAAATCTTGATGTCTCCAATCTCTTGTTTTGTACGTTTTTTCCACGTGTCTTGACATGCAAAGTATCCCTGCAACGTTTGGTGAAGATCTGAGTATGTAGTTTTTGACCTTATCTGGAACCTCCTATCTGAAAATTTGAAAATTCTTAAAAAATTCGTCCAAAATCTTGATGTCCCCAATCTCTTGTTTTGTACGTTTTTTCCACGTTTCTTGACATCCAATGTATCCCTGCAATGTTTGGTGAAGATCTGAGTATGTAGTTTTTGACCTTATATGGAACCTCCTATCTGAAAATTTGAAAATTCTTAAAAAATTTGACCAAAATCTTGATATCCCCAATCCTATGTTTTGTATGTTTTTTCCACGTGTCTTGACATCCAATGTATCCCTGCAAAGTTTGGTGAAGATCTGAGTATGTAGTTTTTGACCTTATCTGGAACCTCCTATCTGAAAATTTGAAAATTTTTAAAAAATTCCTCCAAAATCTTGATGTCTTCAATCTCTTGTTTTGTAGGTTTTTTCCACGTGTCTTGACCTCCAATGTATCCCTGCAAAGTTTGGTGAAGATCTGAGTATGTCGTTTTTGACCTTATGTGGAACATCCTTTCTGAAAATTTGAAAATTCTTAAAAAATTCGTCCAAAATCTTGATGTCTCCAATCTCTTGTTTTGTACGTTTTTTCCACGTGTCTTGACATCCAATGTATCCCTGCAAAGTTTGGTGAAGATCTGAGTATGTAGTTTTTGAACTTATATGGAACCTCCTTTCTGAAAATTTGAAAATTCTTAAAAAATTCGTCCAAAATCTTGATGTCCCCAATCTCTTGTTTTGTACGTTTTTTACACGTGTCTTGACATCCAATGTATCCATGCAAAGTTTGGTGAAGATCTGAGTATGTCGTTTTTGACCTTATCTGGAACCTCCCATCTGAAAATTTGAAAATTCTTCAAAAATTCGTCGAAAATCTTGATGTCTCCAATCTCTTGTTTTGTACGTTTTTTCCACGTGTCTTGACATGCAAAGTATCCCTGCAACGTTTGGTGAAGATCTGAGTATGTAGTTTTTGACCTTATCTGGAACCTCCTATCTGAAAATTTGAAAATTCTTCAAAAATTCGTCCAAAATCTTGATGTCTCCAATCTCTTGTTTTGTACGTTTTTTCCACGTTTCTTGACATCCAATGTATCCCTGCAATGTTTGGTGAAGATCTGAGTATGTAGTTTTTGACCTTATATGGAACCTCCTATCTGAAAATTTGAGAATTCTTAAAAAATTTGACCAAAATCTTGATATCCCCAATCCTATGTTTTGTATGTTTTTTCCACGTGTCTTGACATCCAATGTATCGCTGCAAATTTTAGTGGAGATCTGAGTATGTAGTTTTTGAACTTATCTGGAACCTCCTATCTGAAAATTTGAAAATTTTTAAAAAATTCGTCCAAAATCTTGATGTCTTCAATCTCTTGTTTTGTACGTTTTTTCCACGTGTCTTGACCTCCAATGTATCCCTGCAAAGTTTGGTGAAGATCTGAGTATATCGTTTTTGACCTTATCTGGAACATCCTTTCTGAAAATTTGAAAATTCTTAAAAAATTCGTCCAAAATCTTGATGTCTCCAATCTCTTGTTTTGTACGTTTTTTCCACGTGTCTTGACATCCAATGTATCCCTGCAAAGTTTGGTGAAGATCTGAGTATGTCGTTTTTGACCTTATCTGGAACATCCTTTCTGAAAATTTGAAAATTCTTAAAAAATTCGTCCAAAATCTTGATGTCTCCAATCTCTTGTTTTGTACGTTTTTTCCACGTGTCTTGACATCCAATGTATCCCTGCAAAGTTTGGTGAAGATCTGAGTATGTAGTTTTTGACCTTATATGGAACCTCCCATCTGAAAATTTGAAAATTCCTAAAAAATTCGTCTAAAATCTTGATGTCTCCACTCTCTTGTTTTGTACTTTTTTTCCACGTGTCTTGACATCCAATGTATCCCTGCAAAGTTTGGTGAAGATCTGAGTATGTAGTTTTTGACCTTATATGGAACCTCCTATCTGAAAATTTGAGAATTCTTGAAAAATTCGTCCAAAATCTTGATGTCTCCAATCTCTTGTTTTGTACGTTTTTTCCACGTGTCTTGACATCCAATGTATCCCTGCAAAGTTTGGTGAAGATCTGAGTATGTAGTTTTAGACCTTATCTGGAACCTCATTTCTGAAAATTTGAAAATTCCTCAAAAATTCGTCCAAAATCTTGATGTCTCCAATCTCTTGTTTTGTACGTTTATTCCACGTGTCTTGACATCCAATGTACCCTGCAAAGTTTGGTGAAGATCTGAGTATGTAGTTTTTGACCTTATATGGAGCCTCCTTTCTGAAAATTTGAAAATTCTTAAAAAATTCATCCAAAATCTTGATGTCTCCAACCTCTTGTTTTGTACGTTTTTTCCACGTTTCTTGCCATCCAATGTATCCCTGCAAAGTTTGGTGAAGATCTGAGTATGTAGTTTTTGAACTTATATGGAACCTCCTTTCTGAAAATTTGAAAATTCTTAAAAAATTCGTCCAAAATCTTGATGTCCCCAATCCTATGTTTTGTATGTTTTTTCCACGTGTCTTGACATCCAATGTATCCATGCAAAGTTTGGTGAAGATCTGAGTATGTCGTTTTTGACCTTATCTGAAACCTCCCATTTGAAAATTTGAAAAATCTTAAAAAATTCGTCGAAAATCTTGATGTCTCCAATCTCTTGTTTTGTACGTTTTTTCCACGTGTCTTGACATGCAAAGTATCCCTGCAACGTTTGGTGAAGATCTGAGTATGTAGTTTTTGACCTTATCTGGAACCTCCTATCTGAAAATTTGAAAATTCTTAAAAAATTCGTCCAAAATCTTGATGTCTCCAATCTCTTGTTTTGTACGTTTTTTCCACGTTTCTTGACATCCAATGTATCCCTGCAATGTTTGGTGAAGATCTGAGTATGTAGTTTTTGACCTTATATGGAACCTCCCATCTGAAAATTTGAAAATTCTTAAAAAATTCGTCCAAAATCTTGATATCCCCAATCCTATGTTTTGTATGTTTTTTCCACGTGTCTTGACATCCAATGTATCCCTGCAAAGTTTGGTGAAGATCTGAGTATGTAGTTTTTGACCTTATCTGGAATCTCCTATCTGAAAATTTGAAAATTCTTAAAAAATTCGTCCAAAATTTTGATGTCTCCAATCTCTTGTTTTGTACGTTTTTTCCACGTTTCTTGACATCCAATGTATCCCTGCAATGTTTGGTGAAGATCTGAGTATGTAGTTTTTGACCTTATATGGAACCTCCTATCTGAAAATTTGAAAATTCTTAAAAAATTTGACCAAAATCTTGATATCCCCAATCCTATGTTTTGTATGTTTTTTCCACGTGTCTTGACATCCAATGTATCCCTGCAAAGTTTGGTGAAGATCTGAGTATGTAGTTTTTGACCTTATCTGGAACCTCCTATCTGAAAATTTGAAAATTTTTAAAAAATTCGTCCAAAATCTTGATGTCTTCAATCTCTTGTTTTGTACGTTTTTTCCACGTGTCTTGACATCCAATGTATCCCTGCAAAGTTTGGTGAATTTCTGAGTATGTAGTTTTTGAACTTATATGGAACCTCCTTTCTGAAAATTTGAAAATTCTTAAAAAATTCGTCCAAAATCTTGATGTCCCCAATCTCTTGTTTTGTACGTTTTTTACACGTGTCTTGACATCCAATGTATCCATGCAAAGTTTGGTGAAGATCTGAGTATGTCGTTTTTGACCTTATCTGGAACCTCCCATCTGAAAATTTGAAAATTCTTCAAAAATTCGTCGAAAATCTTGATGTCTCCAATCTCTTGTTTTGTACGTTTTTTCCACGTGTCTTGACATGCAAAGTATCCCTGCAACGTTTGGTGAAGATCTGAGTATGTAGTTTTTGACCTTATCTGGAACCTCCTATCTGAAAATTTGAAAATTCTTCAAAAATACGTCCAAAATCTTGATGTCTCCAATCTCTTGTTTTGTACGTTTTTTCCACGTTTCTTGACATCCAATGTATACCTGCAATGTTTGGTGAAGATCTGAGTATGTAGTTTTTGACCTTATATGGAACCTCCTATCTGAAAATTTGAGAATTCTTAAAAAATTTGACCAAAATCTTGATATCCCCAATCCTATGTTTTGTATGTTTTTTCCACGTGTCTTGACATCCAATGTATCGCTGCAAATTTTAGTGGAGATCTGAGTATGTAGTTTTTGACCTTATCTGGAACCTCCTATCTGAAAATTTGAAAATTTTTAAAAAATTCGTCCAAAATCTTGACGTCTTCAATCTCTTGTTTTGTACGTTTTTTCCACGTGTCTTGACCTCCAATGTATCCCTGCAAAGTTTGGTGAAGATCTGAGTATGTCGTTTTTGACCTTATCTGGAACATCCTTTCTGAAAATTTGAAAATTCTTAAAAAATTCGTCCAAAATTTGATGTCTCCAATCTCTTGTTTTGTACGTTTTTTCCACGTGTCTTGACATCCAATGTATCCCTGCAAAGTTTGGTGAAGATCTGAGTATGTCGTTTTTGACCTTATCTGGAACATCCTTTCTGAAAATTTGAAAATTCTTAAAAAATTCGTCCAAAATCATGATGTCTCCAATCTCTTGTTTTGTACGTTTTTTCCACGTGTCTTGACATCCAATGTATCCCTGCAAAGTTTGGTGAAGATCTGAGTATGTAGTTTTTGACCTTATATGGAACCTCCCATCTGAAAATTTGAAAATTCCTAAAAAATTCGTCTAAAATCTTGATGTCTCCACTCTCTTGTTTTGTACTTTTTTTCCACGTGTCTTGACATCCAATGTATCCCTGCAAAGTTTGGTGAAGATCTGAGTATGTAGTTTTTGACCTTATATGGAACCTCCTTTCTGAAAATTTGAAAATTCTTAAAAAATTCGACCAAAATCTTGATGTCTCCAATCCTATGCTTTGTATGTTTTTCCACGTGTCTTGACATCCAATGTATCCATGCAAAGTTTGGTGAAGATCTGAGTATGTAGTTTTTGACCTTATATGGAACCTCCTATCTGAAAATTTGAGAATTCTTGAAAAATTCGTCCAAAATCTTGATGTCTCCAATCTCTTGTTTTGTACGTTTTTTCCACGTGTCTTGACATCCAATGTATCCCTGCAAAGTTTGGTGAAGATCTGAGTATGTAGTTTTTGACCTTATCTGGAACCTACCATCTGAAAATTTGAAAATTCCTAAAAAATCCGTCCAAAATCTTGATGACCTCAATCTCTTGTTTTGTACGTTTTTTCCACGTGTCTTGACATCCAATGTATCCCTGCAATGTTTGGTGAAGATCTGAGTATGTAGTTTTTGACCTTATATGGAACCTCTTATCTGAAAATTTGAAAATTCTTAAAAATATTTGACCAAAATCTTGATGTCCCCAATCCTATGTTTTGTATGTTTTTTCCACGTGTCTTGACATCCAATGTATCCCTGCAAAGTTTGGTGAAGATCTGAGTATGTAGTTTTAGACCTTATCTGGAACCTCATTTCTGAAAATTTGAAAATTCCTCAAAAATTCGTCCAAAATCTTGATGTCTCCAATCTCTTGTTTTGTACGTTTTTTCCACGTGTCTTGACATCCAATGTATCCCTGCAAAGTTTGGTGAAGATCTGAGTATGTAGTTTTTGACCTTATATGGAGCCTCCTTTCTGAAAATTTGAAAATTCTTAAAAAATTCATCCAAAATCTTGATGTCTCCAATCTCTTGTTTTGTACGTTTTTTCCACGTTTCTTGACATCCAATGTATCCCTGCAAAGTTTGGTGAAGATCTGAGTATGTAGTTTTTGACCTTATATGGAACCTCCTTTCTGAAAATTTGAAAATTCTTAAAAAATTCGTCCAAAATCTTGATGTCCCCAATCCTATGTTTTGTATGTTTTTTCCACGTTTCTTGACATCCAATGTATCCATGCAAAGTTTGGTGAAGATCTGAGTATGTCGTTTTTGACCTTATCTGAAACCTCCCATTTGAAAATTTGAAAAATCTTAAAAAATTCGTCGAAAATCTTGATGTCTCCAATCTCTTGTTTTGTACGTTTTTTCCACGTGTCTTGACATGCAAAGTATCCCTGCAACGTTTGGTGAAGATCTGAGTATGTAGTTTTTGACCTTATCTGGAACCTCCTATCTGAAAATTTGAAAATTCTTAAAAAATTCGTCCAAAATCTTGATGTCTCCAATCTCTTGTTTTGTACGTTTTTTCCACGTTTCTTGACATCCAATGTATCCCTGCAATGTTTGGTGAAGATCTGAGTATGTAGTTTTTGACCTTATATGGAACCTCCTATCTGAAAATTTGAAAATTCTTAAAAAATTCGTCCAAAATCTTGATATCCCCAATCCTATGTTTTGTATGTTTTTTTCCACGTGTCTTGACATCCAATGTATCCCTGCAAAGTTTGGTGAAGATCTGAGTATGTAGTTTTTGACCTTATCTGGAACCTCCTATCTGAAAATTTGAAAATTTTTAAAAAATTCGTCCAAAATCTTGATGTCTTCAATCTCTTGTTTTGTACGTTTTTTCCACGTGTCTTGACTTCCAATGTATCCCTGCAAAGTTTGGTGAAGATCTGAGTATGTCGTTTTTGACCTTATCTGGAACATCCTTTCTGAAAGTTTGAAAATTCTTAAAAAAATCGTCCAAAACCTTGATGTCTCCAATCTCTTGTTTTGTACGTTTTTTCCACGTGTCTTGACATCCAATGTATCCCTGCAAAGTTTGGTGAAGATCTGAGTATGTAGTTTTTGACCTTATATGGAACCTCCTATCTGAAAATTTGAAAATTCTTCAAAAATTCGTCCAAAATCTTGATGTCTCCAATCTCTTGTTTTGTACGTTTTTTCCACGTTTCTTGACATCCAATGTATCCCTGCAATGTTTGGTGAAGATCTGAGTATGTAGTTTTTGACCTTATATGGAACCTCCTATCTGAAAATTTGAGAATTCTTAAAAAATTTGACCAAAATCTTGATATCCCCAATCCTATGTTTTGTATGTTTTTTCCACGTGTCTTGACATCCAATGTATCCCTGCAAAGTTTGGTGAAGATCTGAGTATGTAGTTTTTGACCTTATCTGGAACATCCTTTCTGAAAATTTGAAAATTCTTAAAAAATTCGTCCAAAATCTTGATGTCTCCAATCTCTTGTTTTGTACGTTTTTTCCACGTGTCTTGACATCCAATGTATCCCTGCAAAGTTTGGTGAAGATCTGAGTATGTAGTTTTGGACCTTATATGGAACCTCCTTTCTGAAAATTTGAAAATTCTTAAAAAATTCGTCCAAAATCTTGATGTCTCCAATCTCTTGTTTTGTACGTTTTTTCCACGTGTCTTGACATCCAATGTATCCCTGCAAAGTTTGGTGAAGATCTGAGTATGTAGTTTTTGACCTTATATGGAACCTCCCATCTGAAAATTTGAAAATTCCTAAAAAATCCGTCTAAAATCTTGATGTCTCCACTCTCTTGTTTTGTACTTTTTTTCCACGTGTCTTGACATCCAATGTATCCCTGCAAAGTTTGGTGAAGATCTGAGTATGTAGTTTTTGACCTTATATGGAACCTCCTTTCTGAAAATTTGAAAATTCTTAAAAAATTCGACCAAAATCTTGATGTCTCCAATCCTATGTCTTGTGTTTTTTCCACGTGTCTTGACATCCAATGTATCCATGCAAAGTTTGGTGAAGATCTGAGTATGTCGTTTTTGACCTTATCTGGAACATCCTTTCTGAAAATTTGAAAATTCTTAAAAAATTCGTCCAAAATCATGATGTCTCCAATCTCTTGTTTTGTACGTTTTTTCCACGTGTCTTGACATCCAATGTATCCCTGCAAAGTTTGGTGAAGATCTGAGTATGTAGTTTTTGACCTTATATGGAACCTCCCATCTGAAAATTTGAAAATTCCTAAAAAATTCGTCTAAAATCTTGATGTCTCCACTCTCTTGTTTTGTACTTTTTTTCCACGTGTCTTGACATCCAATGTATCCCTGCAAAGTTTGGTGAAGATCTGAGTATGTAGTTTTTGACCTTATATGGAACCTCCTTTCTGAAAATTTGAAAATTCTTAAAAAATTCGACCAAAATCTTGATGTCTCCAATCCTATGTTTTGTATGTTTTTCCACGTGTCTTGACATCCAATGTATCCATGCAAAGTTTGGTGAAGATCTGAGTATGTAGTTTTTGACCTTATATGGAACCTCCTATCTGAAAATTTGAGAATTCTTGAAAAATTCGTCCAAAATCTTGATGTCTCCAATCTCTTGTTTTGTACGTTTTTTCCACGTGTCTTGACATCCAATGTATCCCTGCAAAGTTTGGTGAAGATCTGAGTATGTAGTTTTTGACCTTATCTGGAACCTACCATCTGAAAATTTGAAAATTCCTAAAAAATCCGTCCAAAATCTTGATGACCTCAATCTCTTGTTTTGTACGTTTTTTCCACGTGTCTTGACATCCAATGTATCCCTGCAATGTTTGGTGAAGATCTGAGTATGTAGTTTTTGACCTTATATGGAACCTCTTATCTGAAAATTTGAAAATTCTTAAAAATATTTGACCAAAATCTTGATGTCCCCAATCCTATGTTTTGTATGTTTTTTCCACGTGTCTTGACATCCAATGTATCCCTGCAAAGTTTGGTGAAGATCTGAGTATGTAGTTTTAGACCTTATCTGGAACCTCATTTCTGAAAATTTGAAAATTCCTCAAAAATTCGTCCAAAATCTTGATGTCTCCAATCTCTTGTTTTGTACGTTTTTTCCACGTGTCTTGACATCCAATGTATCCCTGCAAAGTTTGGTGAAGATCTGAGTATGTAGTTTTTGACCTTATATGGAGCCTCCTTTCTGAAAATTTGAAAATTCTTAAAAAATTCATCCAAAATCTTGATGTCTCCAATCTCTTGTTTTGTACGTTTTTTCCACGTTTCTTGACATCCAATGTATCCCTGCAAAGTTTGGTGAAGATCTGAGTATGTAGTTTTTGACCTTATATGGAACCTCCTTTCTGAAAATTTGAAAATTCTTAAAAAATTCGTCCAAAATCTTGATGTCCCCAATCCTATGTTTTGTATGTTTTTTCCACGTTTCTTGACATCCAATGTATCCATGCAAAGTTTGGTGAAGATCTGAGTATGTCGTTTTTGACCTTATCTGAAACCTCCCATTTGAAAATTTGAAAAATCTTAAAAAATTCGTCGAAAATCTTGATGTCTCCAATCTCTTGTTTTGTACGTTTTTTCCACGTGTCTTGACATGCAAAGTATCCCTGCAACGTTTGGTGAAGATCTGAGTATGTAGTTTTTGACCTTATCTGGAACCTCCTATCTGAAAATTTGAAAATTCTTAAAAAATTCGTCCAAAATCTTGATGTCTCCAATCTCTTGTTTTGTACGTTTTTTCCACGTTTCTTGACATCCAATGTATCCCTGCAATGTTTGGTGAAGATCTGAGTATGTAGTTTTTGACCTTATATGGAACCTCCTATCTGAAAATTTGAAAATTCTTAAAAAATTCGTCCAAAATCTTGATATCCCCAATCCTATGTTTTGTATGTTTTTTTCCATGTGTCTTGACATCCAATGTATCCCTGCAAAGTTTGGTGAAGATCTGAGTATGTAGTTTTTGACCTTATCTGGAACCTCCTATCTGAAAATTTGAAAATTTTTAAAAAATTCGTCCAAAATCTTGATGTCTTCAATCTCTTGTTTTGTACGTTTTTTCCACGTGTCTTGACTTCCAATGTATCCCTGCAAAGTTTGGTGAAGATCTGAGTATGTCGTTTTTGACCTTATCTGGAACATCCTTTCTGAAAGTTTGAAAATTCTTAAAAAAATCGTCCAAAACCTTGATGTCTCCAATCTCTTGTTTTGTACGTTTTTTCCACGTGTCTTGACATCCAATGTATCCCTGCAAAGTTTGGTGAAGATCTGAGTATGTAGTTTTTGACCTTATATGGAACCTCCTATCTGAAAATTTGAAAATTCTTCAAAAATTCGTCCAAAATCTTGATGTCTCCAATCTCTTGTTTTGTACGTTTTTTCCACGTTTCTTGACATCCAATGTATCCCTGCAATGTTTGGTGAAGATCTGAGTATGTAGTTTTTGACCTTATATGGAACCTCCTATCTGAAAATTTGAGAATTCTTAAAAAATTTGACCAAAATCTTGATATCCCCAATCCTATGTTTTGTATGTTTTTTCCACGTGTCTTGACATCCAATGTATCCATGCAAAGTTTGGTGAAGATCTGAGTATGTAGTTTTTGACCTTATCTGGAACATCCTTTCTGAAAATTTGAAAATTCTTAAAAAATTCGTCCAAAATCTTGATGTCTCCAATCTCTTGTTTTGTACGTTTTTTCCACGTGTCTTGACATCCAATGTATCCCTGCAAAGTTTGGTGAAGATCTGAGTATGTAGTTTTGGACCTTATATGGAACCTCCTTTCTGAAAATTTGAAAATTCTTAAAAAATTCGTCCAAAATCTTGATGTCTCCAATCTCTTGTTTTGTACGTTTTTTCCACGTGTCTTGACATCCAATGTATCCCTGCAAAGTTTGGTGAAGATCTGAGTATGTAGTTTTTGACCTTATATGGAACCTCCCATCTGAAAATTTGAAAATTCCTAAAAAATCCGTCTAAAATCTTGATGTCTCCACTCTCTTGTTTTGTACTTTTTTTCCACGTGTCTTGACATCCAATGTATCCCTGCAAAGTTTGGTGAAGATCTGAGTATGTAGTTTTTGACCTTATATGGAACCTCCTTTCTGAAAATTTGAAAATTCTTAAAAAATTCGACCAAAATCTTGATGTCTCCAATCCTATGTCTTGTGTTTTTTCCACGTGTCTTGACATCCAATGTATCCATGCAAAGTTTGGTGAAGATCTGAGTATGTCGTTTTTGACCTTATCTGGAACATCCTTTCTGAAAATTTGAAAATTCTTAAAAAATTCGTCCAAAATCTTGATGTCTCCAATCTCTTGTTTTGTACGTTTTTTTCACGTGTCTTCACATCCAATGTATCCCTGCAAAGTTTGGTGAAGATCTGAGTATGTAGTTTTTGACCTTACCTGGAACCTCTCATCTGAAAATTTGAAAATTCCTAAAAAATCCGTCCAAAATCTTGATGACACCAATCTCTTGTTTTGTACGTTTTTTCCACGTGTCTTGACATCCAATGTATCCCTGCAAAGTTTGGTGAAGATCTGAGTATGTAGTTTTTGACCTTATCTGGAACCTCCTTTCTGAAAATTTGAAAATTCTTCAAAAATTCGTCCAAAATCTTGATGTCTCCACTCTCTTGTTTTGTACGTTTTTTCCACGTGTCTTGACATCCAATGTATCCCTGCAAAGTTTGGTGAAGATCTGAGTATGTAGTTTTTGACCTTATATGGAGCCTCCTTTCTGAAAATTTGAAAATTCTTAAAAAATTCGTCGAAAATCTTGATGTCTCCAATCTCTTGTTTTGTACGTTTTTTCCACGTGTCTTGACATGCAAAGTATCACTGCAACGTTTGGTGAAGATCTGAGTATGTAGTTTTTGACCTTATCTGGAACCTCCTATCTGAAAATTTGAAAATTCTTAAAAAATTCGTCCAAAATCTTGATGTCTCCAATCTCTTGTTTTGTACGTTTTTTCCACGTTTCTTGACATCCAATGTATCCCTGCAATGTTTGGTGAAGATCTGAGTATGTAGTTTTTGACCTTATATGGAACCTCCTATCTGAAAATTTGAAAATTCTTAAAAAATTTGACCAAAATCTTGATATCCCCAATCCTATGTTTTGTATGTTTTTTCCACGTGTCTTGACATCCAATGTATCCCTGCAAAGTTTGGTGAAGATCTGAGTATGTAGTTTTTGACCTTATCTGGAACCTCCTATCTGAAAATTTGAAAATTTTTAAAAAATTCGTCCAAAATCTTGATGTCTTCAATCTCTTGTTTTGTACGTTTTTTCCACGTGTCTTGACCTCCAATGTATCCCTGCAAAGTTTGGTGAAGATCTGAGTATGTCGTTTTTGACCTTATGTGGAACATCCTTTCTGAAAATTTGAAAATTCTTAAAAAATTCGTCCAAAATCTTGATGTCTCCAATCTCTTGTTTTGTACGTTTTTTCCACGTGTCTTGACATCCAATGTATCCCTGCAAAGTTTGGTGAAGATCTGAGTATGTAGTTTTTGAACTTATATGGAACCTCCTTTCTGAAAATTTGAAAATTCTTAAAAAATTCGTCCAAAATCTTGATGTCCCCAATCTCTTGTTTTGTACGTTTTTTACACGTGTCTTGACATCCAATGTATCCATGCAAAGTTTGGTGAAGATCTGAGTATGTCGTTTTTGACCTTATCTGGAACCTCCTATCTGAAAATTTGAAAATTTTTAAAAAATTCGTCCAAAATCTTGATGACTTCAATCTCTTGTTTTGTACGTTTTTTCCACGTGTCTTGACATCCAATGTATCCCTGCAATGTTTGGTGAAGATCTGAGTATGTAGTTTTTGACCTTATATGGAACCTCTTATCTGAAAATTTGAAAATTCTTAAAAATATTTGACCAAAATCTTGATGTCCCCAATCCTATGTTTTGTATGTTTTTTCCACGTGTCTTGACATCCAATGTATCCCTGCAAAGTTTGGTGAAGATCTGAGTATGTAGTTTTAGACCTTATCTGGAACCTCATTTCTGAAAATTTGAAAATTCCTCAAAAATTCGTCCAAAATCTTGATGTCTCCAATCTCTTGTTTTGTACGTTTTTTCCACGTGTCCTGACATCCAATGTATCCCTGCAAAGTTTGGTGAAGATCTGAGTATGTAGTTTTTGACCTTATATGGAGCCTCCTTTCTGAAAATTTGAAAATTCTTAAAAAATTCATCCAAAATCTTGATGTCTCCAATCTCTTGTTTTGTACGTTTTTTCCACGTTTCTTGACATCCAATGTATCCCTGCAAAGTTTGGTGAAGATCTGAGTATGTAGTTTTTGACCTTATATGGAACCTCCTTTCTGAAAATTTGAAAATTCTTAAAAAATTCGTCCAAAATCTTGATGTCCCCAATCCTATGTTTTGTATGTTTTTTCCACGTTTCTTGACATCCAATGTATCCATGCAAAGTTTGGTGAAGATCTGAGTATGTCGTTTTTGACCTTATCTGAAACCTCCCATTTGAAAATTTGAAAAATCTTAAAAAATTCGTCGAAAATCTTGATGTCTCCAATCTCTTGTTTTGTACGTTTTTTCCACGTGTCTTGACATGCAAAGTATCCCTGCAACGTTTGGTGAAGATCTGAGTATGTAGTTTTTGACCTTATCTGGAACCTCCTATCTGAAAATTTGAAAATTCTTAAAAAATTCGTCCAAAATCTTGATGTCTCCAATCTCTTGTTTTGTACGTTTTTTCCACGTTTCTTGACATCCAATGTATCCCTGCAATGTTTGGTGAAGATCTGAGTATGTAGTTTTTGACCTTATATGGAACCTCCTATCTGAAAATTTGAAAATTCTTAAAAAATTCGTCCAAAATCTTGATATCCCCAATCCTATGTTTTGTATGTTTTTTTCCACGTGTCTTGACATCCAATGTATCCCTGCAAAGTTTGGTGAAGATCTGAGTATGTAGTTTTTGACCTTATCTGGAACCTCCTATCTGAAAATTTGAAAATTTTTAAAAAATTCGTCCAAAATCTTGATGTCTTCAATCTCTTGTTTTGTACGTTTTTTCCACGTGTCTTGACTTCCAATGTATCCCTGCAAAGTTTGGTGAAGATCTGAGTATGTCGTTTTTGACCTTATCTGGAACATCCTTTCTGAAAGTTTGAAAATTCTTAAAAAAATCGTCCAAAACCTTGATGTCTCCAATCTCTTGTTTTGTACGTTTTTTCCACGTGTCTTGACATCCAATGTATCCCTGCAAAGTTTGGTGAAGATCTGAGTATGTAGTTTTTGACCTTATATGGAACCTCCTATCTGAAAATTTGAAAATTCTTCAAAAATTCGTCCAAAATCTTGATGTCTCCAATCTCTTGTTTTGTACGTTTTTTCCACGTTTCTTGACATCCAATGTATCCCTGCAATGTTTGGTGAAGATCTGAGTATGTAGTTTTTGACCTTATATGGAACCTCCTATCTGAAAATTTGAGAATTCTTAAAAAATTTGACCAAAATCTTGATATCCCCAATCCTATGTTTTGTATGTTTTTTCCACGTGTCTTGACATCCAATGTATCCCTGCAAAGTTTGGTGAAGATCTGAGTATGTAGTTTTTGACCTTATCTGGAACATCCTTTCTGAAAATTTGAAAATTCTTAAAAAATTCGTCCAAAATCTTGATGTCTCCAATCTCTTGTTTTGTACGTTTTTTCCACGTGTCTTGACATCCAATGTATCCCTGCAAAGTTTGGTGAAGATCTGAGTATGTAGTTTTGGACCTTATATGGAACCTCCTTTCTGAAAATTTGAAAATTCTTAAAAAATTCGTCCAAAATCTTGATGTCTCCAATCTCTTGTTTTGTACGTTTTTTCCACGTGTCTTGACATCCAATGTATCCCTGCAAAGTTTGGTGAAGATCTGAGTATGTAGTTTTTGACCTTATATGGAACCTCCCATCTGAAAATTTGAAAATTCCTAAAAAATCCGTCTAAAATCTTGATGTCTCCACTCTCTTGTTTTGTACTTTTTTTCCACGTGTCTTGACATCCAATGTATCCCTGCAAAGTTTGGTGAAGATCTGAGTATGTAGTTTTTGACCTTATATGGAACCTCCTTTCTGAAAATTTGAAAATTCTTAAAAAATTCGACCAAAATCTTGATGTCTCCAATCCTATGTCTTGTGTTTTTTCCACGTGTCTTGACATCCAATGTATCCATGCAAAGTTTGGTGAAGATCTGAGTATGTCGTTTTTGACCTTATCTGGAACATCCTTTCTGAAAATTTGAAAATTCTTAAAAAATTCGTCCAAAATCTTGATGTCTCCAATCTCTTGTTTTGTACGTTTTTTTCACGTGTCTTCACATCCAATGTATCCCTGCAAAGTTTGGTGAAGATCTGAGTATGTAGTTTTTGACCTTACCTGGAACCTCTCATCTGAAAATTTGAAAATTCCTAAAAAATCCGTCCAAAATCTTGATGACACCAATCTCTTGTTTTGTACGTTTTTTCCACGTGTCTTGACATCCAATGTATCCCTGCAAAGTTTGGTGAAGATCTGAGTATGTAGTTTTTGACCTTATCTGGAACCTCCTTTCTGAAAATTTGAAAATTCTTCAAAAATTCGTCCAAAATCTTGATGTCTCCACTCTCTTGTTTTGTACGTTTTTTCCACGTGTCTTGACATCCAATGTATCCCTGCAAAGTTTGGTGAAGATCTGAGTATGTAGTTTTTGACCTTATATGGAGCCTCCTTTCTGAAAATTTGAAAATTCTTAAAAAATTCGTCGAAAATCTTGATGTCTCCAATCTCTTGTTTTGTACGTTTTTTCCACGTGTCTTGACATGCAAAGTATCACTGCAACGTTTGGTGAAGATCTGAGTATGTAGTTTTTGACCTTATCTGGAACCTCCTATCTGAAAATTTGAAAATTCTTAAAAAATTCGTCCAAAATCTTGATGTCTCCAATCTCTTGTTTTGTACGTTTTTTCCACGTTTCTTGACATCCAATGTATCCCTGCAATGTTTGGTGAAGATCTGAGTATGTAGTTTTTGACCTTATATGGAACCTCCTATCTGAAAATTTGAAAATTCTTAAAAAATTTGACCAAAATCTTGATATCCCCAATCCTATGTTTTGTATGTTTTTTCCACGTGTCTTGACATCCAATGTATCCCTGCAAAGTTTGGTGAAGATCTGAGTATGTAGTTTTTGACCTTATCTGGAACCTCCTATCTGAAAATTTGAAAATTTTTAAAAAATTCGTCCAAAATCTTGATGTCTTCAATCTCTTGTTTTGTACGTTTTTTCCACGTGTCTTGACCTCCAATGTATCCCTGCAAAGTTTGGTGAAGATCTGAGTATGTCGTTTTTGACCTTATGTGGAACATCCTTTCTGAAAATTTGAAAATTCTTAAAAAATTCGTCCAAAATCTTGATGTCTCCAATCTCTTGTTTTGTACGTTTTTTCCACGTGTCTTGACATCCAATGTATCCCTGCAAAGTTTGGTGAAGATCTGAGTATGTAGTTTTTGAACTTATATGGAACCTCCTTTCTGAAAATTTGAAAATTCTTAAAAAATTCGTCCAAAATCTTGATGTCCCCAATCTCTTGTTTTGTACGTTTTTTACACGTGTCTTGACATCCAATGTATCCATGCAAAGTTTGGTGAAGATCTGAGTATGTCGTTTTTGACCTTATCTGGAACCTCCTATCTGAAAATTTGAAAATTTTTAAAAAATTCGTCCAAAATCTTGATGTCTTCAATCTCTTGTTTTGTACGTTTTTTTTCCACGTGTCTTGACCTCCAATGTATCCCTGCAAAGTTTGGTGAAGATCTGAGTATGTCGTTTTTGACCTTATGTGGAACATCCTTTCTGAAAATTTGAAAATTCTTAAAAAATTCGTCCAAAATCTTGATGTCTCCAATCTCTTGTTTTGTACGTTTTTTCCACGTGTCTTGACATCCAATGTATCCCTGCAAAGTTTGGTGAAGATCTGAGTATGTAGTTTTTGAACTTATATGGAACCTCCTTTCTGAAAATTTGAAAATTCTTAAAAAATTCGTCCAAAATCTTGATGTCCCCAATCTCTTGTTTTGTACGTTTTTTACACGTGTCTTGACATCCAATGTATCCATGCAAAGTTTGGTGAAGATCTGAGTATGTCGTTTTTGACCTTATCTGGAACCTCCCATCTGAAAATTTGAAAATTCTTCAAAAATTCGTCGAAAATCTTGATGTCTCCAATCTCTTGTTTTGTACGTTTTTTCCACGTGTCTTGACATGCAAAGTATCCCTGCAACGTTTGGTGAAGATCTGAGTATGTAGTTTTTGACCTTATCTGGAACCTCCTATCTGAAAATTTGAAAATTCTTCAAAAATTCGTCCAAAATCTTGATATCTCCAATCTCTTGTTTTGTACGTTTTTTCCACGTTTCTTGACATCCAATGTATCCCTGCAATGTTTGGTGAAGATCTGAGTATGTAGTTTTTGACCTTATATGGAACCTCCTATCTGAAAATTTGAGAATTCTTAAAAAATTTGACCAAAATCTTGATATCCCCAATCCTATGTTTTGTATGTTTTTTCCACGTGTCTTGACATCCAATGTATCGCTGCAAATTTTAGTGGAGATCTGAGTATGTAGTTTTTGACCTTATCTGGAACCTCCTATCTGAAAATTTGAAAATTTTTAAAAAATTCGTCCAAAATCTTGATGTCTTCAATCTCTTGTTTTGTACGTTTTTTCCACGTGTCTTGACCTCCAATGTATCCCTGCAAAGTTTGGTGAAGATCTGAGTATGTCGTTTTTGACCTTATCTGGAACATCCTTTCTGAAAATTTGAAAATTCTTAAAAAATTCGTCCAAAATCTTGATGTCTCCAATCTCTTGTTTTGTACGTTTTTTCCACGTGTCTTGACATCCAATGTATCCCTGGAAAGTTTGGTGAAGATCTGAGTATGTCGTTTTTGACCTTATCTGGAACATCCTTTCTGAAAATTTGAAAATTCTTAAAAAATTCGTCCAAAATCTTGATGTCTCCAATCTCTTGTTTTGTACGTTTTTTCCACGTGTCTTGACATCCAATGTATCCCTGCAAAGTTTGGTGAAGATCTGAGTATGTAGTTTTGACCTTATATGGAACCTCCCATCTGAAAATTTGAAAATTCCTAAAAAATTCGTCTAAAATCTTGATGTCTCCACTCTCTTGTTTTGTACTTTTTTTCCACGTGTCTTGACATCCAATGTATCCCTGCAAAGTTTGGTGAAGATCTGAGTATGTAGTTTTTGACCTTATATGGAACCTCCTTTCTGAAAATTTGAAAATTCTTAAAAAATTCGACCAAAATCTTGATGTCTCCAATCCTATGTTTTGTATGTTTTTCCACGTGTCTTGACATCCAATGTATCCCTGCAAAGTTTGGTGAAGATCTGAGTATGTAGTTTTTGACCTTATATGGAACCTCCTATCTGAAAATTTGAGAATTCTTGAAAAATTCGTCCAAAATCTTGATGTCTCCAATCTCTTGTTTTGTACGTTTTTTCCACGTGTCTTGACATCCAATGTATCCCTGCAAAGTTTGGTAAAGATCTGAGTATGTAGTTTTTGACCTTATCTGGAACCTACCATCTGAAAATTTGAAAATTTCTAAAAAATCCGTCCAAAATCTTGATGACCTCAATCTCTTGTTTTGTACGTTTTTTCCACGTGTCTTGACATCCAATGTATCCCTGCAATGTTTGGTGAAGATCTGAGTATGTAGTTTTTGACCTTATATGGAACCTCTTATCTGAAAATTTGAAAATTCTTAAAAATATTTGACCAAAATCTTGATGTCCCCAATCCTATGTTTTGTATGTTTTTTCCACGTGTCTTGACATCCAATGTATCCCTGCAAAGTTTGGTGAAGATCTGAGTATGTAGTTTTAGACCTTATCTGGAACCTCATTTCTGAAAATTTGAAAATTCCTCAAAAATTCGTCCAAAATCTTGATGTCTCCAATCTCTTGTTTTGTACGTTTTTTCCACGTGTCTTGACATCCAATGTATCCCTGCAAAGTTTGGTGAAGATCTGAGTATGTAGTTTTTGACCTTATATGGAGCCTCCTTTCTGAAAATTTGAAAATTCTTAAAAAATTCATCCAAAATCTTGATGTCTCCAATCTCTTGTTTTGTACGTTTTTTCCACGTTTCTTGACATCCAATGTATCCCTGCAAAGTTTGGTGAAGATCTGAGTATGTAGTTTTTGACCTTATATGGAACCTCCTTTCTGAAAATTTGAAAATTCTTAAAAAATTCGTCCAAAATCTTGATGTCCCCAATCCTATGTTTTGTATGTTTTTTCCACGTGTCTTGACATCCAATGTATCCATGCAAAGTTTGGTGAAGATCTGAGTATGTCGTTTTTGACCTTATCTGAAACCTCCCATTTGAAAATTTGAAAAATCTTAAAAAATTCGTCGAAAATCTTGATGTCTCCAATCTCTTGTTTTGTACGTTTTTTCCACGTGTCTTGACATGCAAAGTATCCCTGCAACGTTTGGTGAAGATCTGAGTATGTAGTTTTTGACCTTATCTGGAACCTCCTATCTGAAAATTTGAAAATTCTTAAAAAATTCGTCCAAAATCTTGATGTCTCCAATCTCTTGTTTTGTACGTTTTTTCCACGTTTCTTGACATCCAATGTATCCCTGCAATGTTTGGTGAAGATCTGAGTATGTAGTTTTTGACCTTATATGGAACCTCCTATCTGAAAATTTGAAAATTCTTAAAAAATTCGTCCAAAATCTTGATATCCCCAATCCTATGTTTTGTATGTTTTTTCCACGTGTCTTGACATCCAATGTATCCCTGCAAAGTTTGGTGAAGATCTGAGTATGTAGTTTTTGACCTTATCTGGAACCTCCTATCTGAAAATTTGAAAATTTTTAAAAAATTCGTCCAAAATCTTGATGTCTTCAATCTCTTGTTTTGTACGTTTTTTTCCACGTGTCTTGACATCCAATGTATCCCTGCAAAGTTTGGTGAAGATCTGAGTATGTAGTTTTTGACCTTATATGGAACCTCCTATCTGAAAATTTGAAAATTCTTCAAAAATTCGTCCAAAATCTTGATGTCTCCAATCTCTTGTTTTGTACGTTTTTTCCACGTTTCTTGACATCCAATGTATCCCTGCAATGTTTGGTGAAGATCTGAGTATGTAGTTTTTGACCTTATATGGAACCTCCTATCTGAAAATTTGAGAATTCTTAAAAAATTTGACCAAAATCTTGATATCCCCAATCCTATGTTTTGTATGTTTTTTCCACGTGTCTTGACATCCAATGTATCCCTGCAAAGTTTAGTGAAGATCTGAGTATGTAGTTTTTGACCTTATCTGGAACATCCTTTCTGAAAATTTGAAAATTCTTAAAAAATTCGTCCAAAATCTTGATGTCTCCAATCTCTTGTTTTGTACGTTTTTTCCACGTGTCTTGACATCCAATGTATCCCTGCAAAGTTTGGTGAAGATCTGAGTATGTAGTTTTGGACCTGATATGGAACCTCCTTTCTGAAAATTTGAAAATTCTTAAAAAATTCGTCCAAAATCTTGATGTCTCCAATCTCTTGTTTTGTACGTTTTTTCCACGTGTCTTGACATCCAATGTATCCCTGCAAAGTTTGGTGAAGATCTGAGTATGTAGTTTTTGACCTTATATGGTACCTCCCATCTGAAAATTTGAAAATTCCTAAAAAATCCGTCTAAAATCTTGATGTCTCCACTCTCTTGTTTTGTACTTTTTTTCCACGTGTCTTGACATCCAATGTATCCCTGCAAAGTTTGGTGAAGATCTGAGTATGTAGTTTTTGACCTTATCTGGAACATCCTTTCTGAAAATTTGAAAATTCTTAAAAAATTCGTCCAAAATCTTGATGTCTCCAATCTCTTGTTTTGTACGTTTTTTTCACGTGTCTTCACATCCAATGTATCCCTGCAAAGTTTGGTGAAGATCTGAGTATGTAGTTTTTGACCTTATCTGGAACCTCTCATCTGAAAATTTGAAAATTCCTAAAAAATCCGTCCAAAATCTTGATGACACCAATCTCTTGTTTTGTACGTTTTTTCCACGTGTCTTGACATCCAATGTATCCCTGCAAAGTTTGGTGAAGATCTGAGTATGTAGTTTTTGACCTTATCTGGAACCTCCTTTCTGAAAATTTGAAAATTCTTCAAAAATTCGTCCAAAATCTTGATGTCTCCACTCTCTTGTTTTGTACGTTTTTTCCACGTGTCTTGACATCCAATGAATCCCTGCAAAGTTTGGTGAAGATCTGAGTATGTAGTTTTTGACCTTATATGGAGCCTCCTTTCTGAAAATTTGAAAATTCTTAAAAAATTCGTCGAAAATCTTGATGTCTCCAATCTCTTGTTTTGTACGTTTTTTCCACGTGTCTTGACATGCAAAGTATCCCTGCAACGTTTGGTGAAGATCTGAGTATGTAGTTTTTGACCTTATCTGGAACCTCCTATCTGAAAATTTGAAAATTTTTAAAAAATTCGTCCAAAATCTTGATGTCTTCAATCTCTTGTTTTGTACGTTTTTTCCACGTGTCTTGACCTCCAATGTATCCCTGCAAAGTTTGGTGAAGATCTGAGTATGTCGTTTTTGACCTTATGTGGAACATCCTTTCTGAAAATTTGAAAATTCTTAAAAAATTCGTCCAAAATCTTGATGTCTCCAATCTCTTGTTTTGTACGTTTTTTCCACGTGTCTTGACATCCAATGTATCCCTGCAAAGTTTGGTGAAGATCTGAGTATGTAGTTTTTGAACTTATATGGAACTTCCTTTCTGAAAATTTGAAAATTCTTAAAAAATTCGTCCAAAATCTTGATGTCCCCAATCTCTTGTTTTGTACGTTTTTTACACGTGTCTTGACATCCAATGTATCCATGCAAAGTTTGGTGAAGATCTGAGTATGTCGTTTTTGACCTTATTTGGAACCTCCCATCTGAAAATTTGAAAATTCTTCAAAAATTCGTCGAAAATCTTGATGTCTCCAATCTCTTGTTTTGTACGTTTTTTCCACGTGTCTTGACATGCAAAGTATCCCTGCAACGTTTGGTGAAGATCTGAGTATGTAGTTTTTGACCTTATCTGGAACCTCCTATCTGAAAATTTGAAAATTCTTCAAAAATTCGTCCAAAATCTTGATGTCTCCAATCTCTTGTTTTGTACGTTTTTTCCACGTTTCTTGACATCCAATGTATCCCTCCAATGTTTGGTGAAGATCTGAGTATGTAGTTTTTGACCTTATATGGAACCTCCTATCTGAAAATTTGAGAATTCTTAAAAAATTTGACCAAAATCTTGATATCCCCAATCCTATGTTTTGTATGTTTTTTCCACGTGTATTGACATCCAATGTATCCCTGCAAAGTTTGGTGAAGATCTGAGTATGTAGTTTTTGACCTTATCTGGAACCTCCTATCTGAAAATTTGAAAATTTTTAAAAAATTCGTCCAAAATCTTGATGTCTTCAATCTCTTGTTTTGTACGTTTTTTCCACGTGTCTTGACCTCCAATGTATCCCTGCAAAGTTTGGTGAAGATCTGAGTATGTCGTTTTTGACCTTATGTGGAACATCCTTTCTGAAAATTTGAAAATTCTTAAAAAATTCGTCCAAAATCTTGATGTCTCCAATCTCTTGTTTTGTACGTTTTTTCCACGTGTCTTGACATCCAATGTATCCCTGCAAAGTTTGGTGAAGATCTGAGTATGTAGTTTTTGAACTTATATGGAACTTCCTTTCTGAAAATTTGAAAATTCTTAAAAAATTCGTCCAAAATCTTGATGTCCCCAATCTCTTGTTTTGTACGTTTTTTACACGTGTCTTGACATCCAATGTATCCATGCAAAGTTTGGTGAAGATCTGAGTATGTCGTTTTTGACCTTATTTGGAACCTCCCATCTGAAAATTTGAAAATTCTTCAAAAATTCGTCGAAAATCTTGATGTCTCCAATCTCTTGTTTTGTACGTTTTTTCCACGTGTCTTGACATGCAAAGTATCCCTGCAACGTTTGGTGAAGATCTGAGTATGTAGTTTTTGACCTTATCTGGAACCTCCTATCTGAAAATTTGAAAATTCTTCAAAAATTCGTCCAAAATCTTGATGTCTCCAATCTCTTGTTTTGTACGTTTTTTCCACGTTTCTTGACATCCAATGTATCCCTCCAATGTTTGGTGAAGATCTGAGTATGTAGTTTTTGACCTTATATGGAACCTCCTATCTGAAAATTTGAGAATTCTTAAAAAATTTGACCAAAATCTTGATATCCCCAATCCTATGTTTTGTATGTTTTTTCCACGTGTCTTGACATCCAATGTATCGCTGCAAATTTTAGTGGAGATCTGAGTATGTAGTTTTTGACCTTATCTGGAACCTCCTATCTGAAAATTTGAAAATTTTTAAAAAATTCGTCCAAAATCTTGATGTCTTCAATCTCTTGTTTTGTACGTTTTTTCCACGTGTCTTGACCTCCAATGTATCCCTGCAAAGTTTGGTGAAGATCTGAGTATGTCGTTTTTGACCTTATCTGGAACATCCTTTCTGAAAATTTGAAAATTCTTAAAAAATTCGTCCAAAATCTTGATGTCTCCAATCTCTTGTTTTGTACGTTTTTTCCACGTGTCTTGACATCCAATGTATCCCTGCAAAGTTTGGTGAAGATCTGAGTATGTCGTTTTTGACCTTATCTGGAACCTCATTTCTGAAAATTTGAAAATTCTTAAAAAATTCGTCCAAAATCTTGATGTCTCCAATCTCTTGTTGTGTACGTTTTTTCCACGTGTCTTGACATCCAATGTATCCCTGCAAAGTTTGGTGAAGATCTGAGTATGTAGTTTTTGACCTTATATGGAACCTCCCATCTGAAAATTTGAAAATTCCTAAAAAATTCGTCTAAAATCTTGATGTCTCCACTCTCTTGTTTTGTACTTTTTTTCCACGTGTCTTGACATCCAATGTATCCCTGCAAAGTTTGGTGAAGATCTGAGTATGTAGTTTTTGACGTTATATGGAACCTCCTATCTGAAAATTTGAGAATTCTTGAAAAATTCGTCCAAAATCTTGATGTCTCCAATCTCTTGTTTTGTACGTTTTTTCCACGTGTCTTGACATCCAATGTATCCCTGCAAAGTTTGGTGAAGATCTGAGTATGTAGTTTTTGACCTTATCTGGAACCTACCATCTGAAAATTTGAAAATTCCTAAAAAATCCGTCCAAAATCTTGATGACCTCAATCTCTTGTTTTGTACGTTTTTTCCACGTGTCTTGACATCCAATGTATCCCTGCAATGTTTGGTGAAGATCTGAGTATGTAGTTTTTGACCTTATATGGAACCTCTTATCTGAAAATTTGAAAATTCTTAAAAATATTTGACCAAAATCTTGATGTCCCCAATCCTATGTTTTGTATGTTTTTTCCACGTGTCTTGACATCCAATGTATCCCTGCAAAGTTTGGTGAAGATCTGAGTATGTAGTTTTAGACCTTATCTGGAACCTCATTTCTGAAAATTTGAAAATTCCTCAAAAATTCGTCCAAAATCTTGATGTCTCCAATCTCTTGTTTTGTACGTTTTTTCCACGTGTCTTGACATCCAATGTATCCCTGCAAAGTTTGGTGAAGATCTGAGTATGTAGTTTTTGACCTTATATGGAGCCTCCTTTCTGAAAATTTGAAAATTCTTAAAAAATTCATCCAAAATCTTGATGTCTCCAATCTCTTGTTTTGTACGTTTTTTCCACGTTTCTTGACATCCAATGTATCCCTGCAAAGTTTGGTGAAGATCTGAGTATGTAGTTTTTGACCTTATATGGAACCTCCTTTCTGAAAATTTGAAAATTCTTAAAAAATTCGTCGAAAATCTTGATGTCTCCAATCTCTTGTTTTGTACGTTTTTTCCACGTGTCTTGACATGCAAAGTATCCCTGCAACGTTTGGTGAAGATCTGAGTATGTAGTTTTTGACCTTATCTGGAACCTCCTATCTGAAAATTTGAAAATTCTTAAAAAATTCGTCCAAAATCTTGATGTCTCCAATCTCTTGTTTTGTACGTTTTTTCCACGTTTCTTGACATCCAATGTATCCCTGCAATGTTTGGTGAAGATCTGAGTATGTAGTTTTTGACCTTATATGGAACCTCCTATCTGAAAATTTGAAAATTCTTAAAAAATTTGACCAAAATCTTGATATCCCCAATCCTATGTTTTGTATGTTTTTTCCACGTGTCTTGACATCCAATGTATCCCTGCAAAGTTTGGTGAAGATCTGAGTATGTAGTTTTTGACCTTATCTGGAACCTCCTATCTGAAAATTTGAAAATTTTTAAAAAATTCGTCCAAAATCTTGATGTCTTCAATCTCTTGTTTTGTAGGTTTTTTCCACGTGTCTTGACCTCCAATGTATCCCTGCAAAGTTTGGTGAAGATCTGAGTATGTCGTTTTTGACCTTATCTGGAACATCCTTTCTGAAAATTTGAAAATTCTTAAAAAATTCGTCCAAAATCTTGATGTCTCCAATCTCTTGTTTTGTACGTTTTTTCCACGTGTCTTGACATCCAATGTATCCCTGCAAAGTTTGGTGAAGATCTAAGTATGTAGTTTTTGAACTTATATGGAACCTCCTTTCTGAAAATTTGAAAATTCTTAAAAAATTCGTCCAAAATCTTGATGTCCCCAATCTCTTGTTTTGTACGTTTTTTACACGTGTCTTGACATCCAATGTATCCATGCAAAGTTTGGTGAAGATCTGAGTATGTCGTTTTTGACCTTATCTGGAACCTCCCATCTGAAAATTTGAAAATTCTTCAAAAATTCGTCGAAAATCTTGATGTCTCCAATCTCTTGTTTTGTACGTTTTTTCCACGTGTCTTGACATGCAAAGTATCCCTGCAACGTTTGGTGAAGATCTGAGTATGTAGTTTTTGACCTTATCTGGAACCTCCTATCTGAAAATTTGAAAATTCTTCAAAAATTCGTCCAAAATCTTGATGTCTCCAATCTCTTGTTTTGTACGTTTTTTCCACGTTTCTTGACATCCAATGTATCCCTGCAATGTTTGGTGAAGATCTGAGTATGTAGTTTTTGACCTTATATGGAACCTCCTATCTGAAAATTTGAGAATTCTTAAAAAATTTGACCAAAATCTTGATATCCCCAATCCTATGTTTTGTATGTTTTTTCCACGTGTCTTGACATCCAATGTATCGCTGCAAATTTTAGTGGAGATCTGAGTATGTAGTTTTTGACCTTATCTGGAACCTCCTATATGAAAATTTGAAAATTCTTCAAAAATTCGTCCAAAATCTTGATGTCTTCAATCTCTTGTTTTGTACGTTTTTTCCACGTGTCTTGACCTCCAATGTATCCCTGCAAAGTTTGGTGAAGATCTGAGTATGTCGTTTTTGACCTTATCTGGAACATCCTTTCTGAAAATTTGAAAATTCTTAAAAAATTCGTCCAAAATCTTGATGTCTCCAATCTCTTGTTTTGTACGTTTTTTCCACGTGTCTTGACATCCAATGTATCCCTGCAAAGTTTGGTGAAGATCTGAGTATGTCGTTTTTGACCTTATCTGGAACATCCTTTCTGAAAATTTGAAAATTCTTAAAAAATTCGTCCAAAATCTTGATGTCTCCAATCTCTTGTTTTGTACGTTTTTTCCACGTGTCTTGACATCCAATGTATCCCTGCAAAGTTTGGTGAAGATCTGAGTATGTAGTTTTTGACCTTATATGGAACCTCCCATCTGAAAATTTGAAAATTCCTAAAAAATTCGTCTAAAATCTTGATGTCTCCACTCTCTTGTTTTGTACTTTTTTTCCACGTGTCTTGACATCCAATGTATCCCTGCAAAGTTTGGTGAAGATCTGAGTATGTAGTTTTTGACCTTATATGGAACCTCCTATCTGAAAATTTGAGAATTCTTGAAAAATTCGTCCAAAATGTTGATGTCTCCAATCTCTTGTTTTGTACGTTTTTTCCACGTGTCTTGACATCCAATGTATCCCTGCAAAGTTTGGTGAAGATCTGAGTATGTAGTTTTTGACCTTATCTGGAACCTACCATCTGAAAATTTGAAAATTCCTAAAAAATCCGTCCAAAATCTTGATGACCTCAATCTCTTGTTTTGTACGTTTTTTCCACGTGTCTTGACATCCAATGTATCCCTGCAATGTTTGGTGAAGATCTGAGTATGTAGTTTTTGACCTTATATGGAACCTCTTATCTGAAAATTTGAAAATTCTTAAAAATATTTGACCAAAATCTTGATGTCCCCAATCCTATGTTTTGTATGTTTTTTCCACGTGTCTTGACATCCAATGTATCCCTGCAAAGTTTGGTGAAGATCTGAGTATGTAGTTTTAGACCTTATCTGGAACCTCATTTCTGAAAATTTGAAAATTCCTCAAAAATTCGTCCAAAATCTTGATGTCTCCAATCTCTTGTTTTGTACGTTTTTTCCACGTGTCTTGACATCCAATGTATCCCTGCAAAGTTTGGTGAAGATCTGAGTATGTAGTTTTTGACCTTATATGGAGCCTCCTTTCTGAAAATTTGAAAATTCTTAAAAAATTCATCCAAAATCTTGATGTCTCCAATCTCTTGTTTTGTACGTTTTTTCCACGTTTCTTGACATCCAATGTATCCCTGCAAAGTTTGGTGAAGATCTGAGTATGTAGTTTTTGACCTTATATGGAACCTCCTTTCTGAAAATTTGAAAATTCTTAAAAAATTCGTCCAAAATCTTGATGTCCCCAATCCTATGTTTTGTATGTTTTTTCCACGTGTCTTGACATCCAATGTATCCATGCAAAGTTTGGTGAAGATCTGAGTATGTCGTTTTTGACCTTATCTGAAACCTCCCATCTGAAAATTTGAAAAATCTTAAAAAATTCGTCGAAAATCTTGATGTCTCCAATCTCTTGTTTTGTACGTTTTTTCCACGTGTCTTGACATGCAAAGTATCCCTGCAACTTTTGGTGAAGATCTGAGTATGTAGTTTTTGACCTTATCTGGAACCTCCTATCTGAAAATTTGAAAATTCTTAAAAAATTCGTCCAAAATCTTGATGTCTCCAATCTCTTGTTTTGTACGTTTTTTCCACGTTTCTTGACATCCAATGTATCCCTGCAATGTTTGGTGAAGATCTGAGTATGTAGTTTTTGACCTTATATGGAACCTCCTATCTGAAAATTTGAAAATTCTTAAAAAATTCGTCCAAAATCTTGATATCCCCAATCCTATGTTTTGTATGTTTTTTCCACGTGTCTTGACATCCAATGTATCCCTGCAAAGTTTGGTGAAGATCTGAGTATGTAGTTTTTGACCTTATCTGGAACCTCCTATCTGAAAATTTGAAAATTTTTAAAAAATTCGTCCAAAATCTTGATGTCTTCAATCTCTTGTTTTGTACGTTTTTTCCACGTGTCTTGACTTCCAATGTATCCCTGCAAAGTTTGGTGAAGATCTGAGTATGTCGTTTTTGACCTTATCTGGAACATCCTTTCTGAAAGTTTGAAAATTCTTAAAAAAATCGTCCAAAATCTTGATGTCTCCAATCTCTTGTTTTGTACGTTTTTTCCACGTGTCTTGACATCCAATGTATCCCTCCAAAGTTTGGTGAAGATCTGAGTATGTAGTTTTTGACCTTATATGGAACCTCCTTTCTGAAAATTTGAAAATTCTTAAAAAATTCGTCCAAAATCTTGATGTCCCCAATCTCTTGTTTTGTACGTTTTTTCAACGTGTCTTGACATCCAATGTATCCATGCAAAGTTTGGTGAAGATCTGAGTATGTCGTTTTTGACCTTATCTGGAACCTCCCATCTGAAAATTTGAAAATTCTTCAAAAATTCGTCGAAAATCTTGATGTCTCCAATCTCTTGTTTTGTACCTTTTTCCCACGTGTCTTGACATGCAAAGTATCCCTGCAACGTTTGGTGAAGATCTGAGTATGTAGTTTTTGACCTTATCTGGAACCTCCCATCTGAAAATTTGAAAATTCCTAAAAAATCCGTCCAAAATCTTGATGACCTCAACCTCTTGTTTTGTACGTTTTTTCCACGTGTCTTGACATCCAATGTATCCCTGCAATGTTTGGTGAAGATCTGAGTATGTAGTTTTTGACCTTATATGGAACCTCTTATCTGAAAATTTGAAAATTCTTAAAAATATTTGACAAAAATCTTTGTTGTCCCCAATCCTATGTTTTGTATGTTTTTTCCACGTGTCTTGACATCCAATGTATTTCTGCAAAGTTTGGTGAAGATCTGAGTATGTCGTTTTTGACCTTATCTGGAACCTCCCATCTGAAAATTTGAAAATTCTTAAAAAATTCGACCAAAATCTTGATGTCTCCAATCCTATGTTTTGTATGTTTTTTCCACGTGTCTTGACATCCAATGTATCCATGCAAAGTTTGGTGAAGATCTGAGTATGTAGTTTTTGACCTTATCTTTAACCTCCCATCTGAAAATTTGAAAATTTTTAAAAAATTCGTCCAAAATCTTGATGTCTCCAATCTCTTGTTTTGTACGTTTTTTCCACGTGTCTTGACCTCCAATGTATCCCTGCAATGTTTGGTGAAGATCTGAGTATGTAGTTTTTGACCTTATATGGAACCTCCTATCTGAAAATTTGAAAATTCTTAAAAAATTTGACCAAAATCTTGATGTCCCCAATCCTATGTTTTGTATGTTTTTTCCACGTGTCTTGACATCCAATATATCCCTGCAAAGTTTGGTGAAGATCTGAGTATGTCGTTTTTGACCTTATCTGGAACATCCTTTCTGAAAATTTGAAAATTCTTAAAAAATTCGTCCAAAATCTTGATGTCTCCATTCTCTTGTTTTGTACGTTTTTTCCACGTGTCTTGACATCCAATGTATCCCTGCAAAGTTTGGTGAAGATCTGAGTATGTAGTTTTTGACCTTATATGGAACCTCCTTTCTGAAAATTTGAAAATTCTTAAAAAATTCGTCCAAAATCTTGATGTCTCCAATCTCTTGTTTTGTACGTTTTTTCCACGTGTCTTGACATCCAATGTATCCCTGCAAAGTTTGGTGAAGATCTGAGTATGTCGTTTTTGACCTTATATGGAACCTCCTATCTGAAAATTTGAAAATTCTTAAAAATATTTGACCAAAATCTTGATGTCCCCAATCCTATGTTTTGTATGTTTTTTCCACGTGTCTTGACATCCAATGTATCCCTGCAAAGTTTGGTGAAGATCTGAGTATGTAGTTTTAGACCTTATCTGGAACCTCATTTCTGAAAATTTGAAAATTCCTCAAAAATTCGTCCAAAATCTTGATGTCTCCAATCTCTTGTTTTGTACGTTTTTTCCACGTGTCTTGACATCCAATGTATCCCTGCAAAGTTTGGTGAAGATCTGAGTATGTAGTTTTTGACCTTATCTGGAACCTCATTTCTGAAAATTTGAAAATTCTTAAAAAATTCGTCCAAAATCTTGATGTCTCCAATCTCTTGTTTTGTACGTTTTTTCCACGTGTCTTGACATCCAATGTATCCCTGCAAAGTTTGGTGAAGATCTGAGTATGTAGTTTTTGACCTTATATGGAACCTCCCATCTGAAAATTTGAAAATTCCTAAAAAATTCGTCTAAAATCTTGATGTCTCCACTCTCTTGTTTTGTACTTTTTTTCCACGTGTCTTGACATCCAATGTATCCCTGCAAAGTTTGGTGAAGATCTGAGTATGTAGTTTTTGACCTTATATGGAACCTCCTATCTGAAAATTTGAGAATTCTTGAAAAATTCGTCCAAAATCTTGATGTCTCCAATCTCTTGTTTTGTACGTTTTTTCCACGTGTCTTGACATCCAATGTATACCTGCAAAGTTTGGTGAAGATCTGAGTATGTAGTTTTTGACCTTATCTGGAACCTACCATCTGAAAATTTGAAAATTCCTAAAAAATCCGTCCAAAATCTTGATGACCTCAATCTCTTGTTTTGTACGTTTTTTCCACGTGTCTTGACATCCAATGTATCCCTGCAATGTTTGGTGAAGATCTGAGTATGTAGTTTTTGACCTTATATGGAACCTCTTATCTGAAAATTTGAAAATTCTTAAAAATATTTGACCAAAATCTTGATGTCCCCAATCCTATGTTTTGTATGTTTTTTCCACGTGTCTTGACATCCAATGTATCCCTGCAAAGTTTGGTGAAGATCTGAGTATGTAGTTTTAGACCTTATCTGGAACCTCATTTCTGAAAATTTGAAAATTCCTCAAAAATTCGTCCAAAATCTTGATGTCTCCAATCTCTTGTTTTGTACGTTTTTCCACGTGTCTTGACATCCAATGTATCCCTGCAAAGTTTGGTGAAGATCTGAGTATGTAGTTTTTGACCTTATATGGAACCTCCTTTCTGAAAATTTGAAAATTCTTAAAAAATTCGTCGAAAATCTTGATGTCTCCAATCTCTTGTTTTGTACGTTTTTTCCACGTGTCTTGCCATGCAAAGTATCCCTGCAACGTTTGGTGAAGATCTGAGTATGTAGTTTTTGACCTTATCTGGAACCTCCTATCTGAAAATTTGAAAATTCTTAAAAAATTCGTCCAAAATCTTGATGTCTCCAATCTCTTGTTTTGTACGTTTTTTCCACGTTTCTTGACATCCAATGTATCCCTGCAATGTTTGGTGAAGATCTGAGTATGTCGTTTTTGACCTTATGTGGAACATCCTTTCTGAAAATTTGAAAATTCTTAAAAAATTCGTCCAAAATCTTGATGTCTCCAATCTCTTGTTTTGTACGTTTTTTCCACGTGTCTTGACATCCAATGTATCCCTGCAAAGTTTGGTGAAGATCTGAGTATGTAGTTTTTGAACTTATATGGAACCTCCTTTCTGAAAATTTGAAAATTCTTAAAAAATTCGTCCAAAATCTTGATGTCCCCAATCACTTGTTTTGTACGTTTTTTCCACGTGTCTTGACATCCAATGTATCCATGCAAAGTTTGGTGAAGATCTGAGTATGTCGTTTTTGACCTTATCTGGAACCTCCCATCTGAAAATTTGAAAATTCTTCAAAAATTCGTCGAAAATCTTGATGTCTCCAATCTCTTGTTTTGTACGTTTTTTCCACGTGTCTTGACATGCAAAGTATCCCTGCAACGTTTGGTGAAGATCTGAGTATGTAGTTTTTGACCTTATCTGGAACCTCCTATCTGAAAATTTGAAAATTCTTCAAAAATTCGTCCAAAATCTTGATGTCTCCAATCTCTTGTTTTGTACGTTTTTTCCACGTTTCTTGACATCCAATGTATCCCTGCAATGTTTGGTGAAGATCTGAGTATGTAGTTTTTGACCTTATATGGAACCTCCTATCTGAAAATTTGAGAATTCTTAAAAAATTTGACCCAAATCTTGATATCCCCAATCCTATGTTTTGTATGTTTTTTCCACGTGTCTTGACATCCAATGTATCTCTGCAAATTTTAGTGGAGATCTGAGTATGTAGTTTTTGACCTTATCTGGAACCTCCTATCTGAAAATTTGAAAATTTTTAAAAAATTCGTCCAAAATCTTGATGTCTTCAATCTCTTGTTTTGTACGTTTTTTCCAAGTGTCTTGACCTCCAATGTATCCCTGCAAAGTTTGGTGAAGATCTGAGTATGTCGTTTTTTACCTTATCTGGAACATCCTTTCTGAAAATTTGAAAATTCTTAAAAAATTCGTCCAAAATCTTGATGTCTCCAATCTCTTGTTTTGTACGTTTTTTCCACGTGTCTTGACATCCAATGTATCCCTGCAAAGTTTGGTGAAGATCTGAGTATGTCGTTTTTGACCTTATCTGGAACATCCTTTCTGAAAATTTGAAAATTCTTAAAAAATTCGTCCAAAATCTTGATGTCTCCAATCTCTTGTTTTGTACGTTTTTTCCACGTGTCTTGACATCCAATGTATCCCTGCAAAGTTTGGTGAAGATCTGAGTATGTAGTTTTTGACCTTATATGGAACCTCCCATCTGAAAATTTGAAAATTCCTAAAAAATTCGTCTAAAATCTTGATGTCTCCACTCTCTTGTTTTGTACTTTTTTTCCACGTGTCTTGACATCCAATGTATCCCTGCAAAGTTTGGTGAAGATCTGAGTATGTAGTTTTTGACCTTATATGGAACCTCCTATCTGAAAATTTGAGAATTCTTGAAAAATTCGTCCAAAATCTTGATGTCTCCAATCTCTTGTTTTGTACGTTTTTTCCACGTGTCTTGACATCCAATGTATCCCTGCAAAGTTTGGTGAAGATCTGAGTATGTAGTTTTTGACCTTATCTGGAACCTACCATCTGAAAATTTGAAAATTCCTAAAAAATCCGTCCAAAATCTTGATGTCTCCAATCTCTTGTTTTGTACGTTTTTTCCACGTGTCTTGACATCCAATGTATCCCTGCAAAGTTTGGTGAAGATCTGAGTATGTAGTTTTTGACCTTATCTGGAACCTCATTTCTGAAAATTTGAAAATTCTTAAAAAATTCGTCCAAAATCTTGATGTCTCCATTCTCTTGTTTTGTACGTTTTTTCCACGTGTCTTGACATCCAATGTATCCCTGCAAAGTTTGGTGAAGATCTGAGTATGTAGTTTTTGACCTTATATGGAACCTCCCATCTGAAAATTTGAAAATTCCTAAAAAATTCGTCTAAAATCTTGATGTCTCCACTCTCTTGTTTTGTACTTTTTTTCCACGTGTCTTGACATCCAATGTATCCCTGCAAAGTTTGGTGAAGATCTGAGTATGTAGTTTTTGACCTTATATGGAACCTCCTATCTGAAAATTTGAGAATTCTTGAAAAATTCGTCCAAAATCTTGATGTCTCCAATCTCTTGTTTTGTACGTTTTTTCCACGTGTCTTGACATCCAATGTATCCCTGCAAAGTTTGGTGAAGATCTGAGTATGTAGTTTTTGACCTTATCTGGAACCTACCATCTGAAAATTTGAAAATTCCTAAAAAATCCGTCCAAAATCTTGATGACCTCAATCTCTTGTTTTGTACGTTTTTTCCACGTGTCTTGACATCCAATGTATCCCTGCAATGTTTGGTGAAGATCTGAGTATGTAGTTTTTGACCTTATATGGAACCTCTTATCTGAAAATTTGAAAATTCTTAAAAATATTTGACCAAAATCTTGATGTCCCCAATCCTATGTTTTGTATGTTTTTTCCACGTGTCTTGACATCCAATGTATCCCTGCAAAGTTTGGTGAAGATCTGAGTATGTAGTTTTAGACCTTATCTGGAACCTCATTTCTGAAAATTTGAAAATTCCTCAAAAATTCGTCCAAAATCTTGATGTCTCCAATCTCTTGTTTTGTACGTTTTTTCCACGTGTCTTGACATCCAATGTATCCCTGCAAAGTTTGGTGAAGATCTGAGTATGTAGTTTTTGACCTTATATGGAACCTCCTTTCTGAAAATTTGAAAATTCTTAAAAAATTCGTCGAAAATCTTGATGTCTCCAATCTCTTGTTTTGTACGTTTTTTCCACGTGTCTTGACATGCAAAGTATCCCTGCAACGTTTGGTGAAGATCTGAGTATGTAGTTTTTGACCTTATCTGGAACCTCCTATCTGAAAATTTGAAAATTCTTAAAAAATTCGTCCAAAATCTTGATGTCTCCAATCTCTTGTTTTGTACGTTTTTTCCACGTTTCTTGACATCCAATGTATCCCTGCAATGTTTGGTGAAGATCTGAGTATGTCGTTTTTGACCTTATGTGGAACATCCTTTCTGAAAATTTGAAAATTCTTAAAAAATTCGTCCAAAATCTTGATGTCTCCAATCTCTTGTTTTGTACGTTTTTTCCACGTGTCTTGACATCCAATGTATCCCTGCAAAGTTTGGTGAAGATCTGAGTATGTAGTTTTTGAACTTATATGGAACCTCCTTTCTGAAAATTTGAAAATTCTTAAAAAATTCGTCCAAAATCTTGATGTCCCCAATCACTTGTTTTGTACGTTTTTTACACGTGTCTTGACATCCAATGTATCCATGCAAAGTTTGGTGAAGATCTGAGTATGTCGTTTTTGACCTTATCTGGAACCTCCCATCTGAAAATTTGAAAATTCTTCAAAAATTCTTCGAAAATCTTGATGTCTCCAATCTCTTGTTTTGTACGTTTTTTCCACGTGTCTTGACATGCAAAGTATCCCTGCAACGTTTGGTGAAGATCTGAGTATGTAGTTTTTGACCTTATCTGGAACCTCCTATCTGAAAATTTGAAAATTCTTCAAAAATTCGTCCAAAATCTTGATGTCTCCAATCTCTTGTTTTGTACGTTTTTTCCACGTTTCTTGACATCCAATGTATCCCTGCAATGTTTGGTGAAGATCTGAGTATGTAGTTTTTGACCTTATATGGAACCTCCTATCTGAAAATTTGAGAATTCTTAAAAAATTTGACCAAAATCTTGATATCCCCAATCCTATGTTTTGTATGTTTTTTCCACGTGTCTTGACATCCAATGTATCGCTGCAAATTTTAGTGGAGATCTGAGTATGTAGTTTTTGACCTTATCTGGAACCTCCTATCTGAAAATTTGAAAATTTTTAAAAAATTCGTCCAAAATCTTGATGTCTTCAATCTCTTGTTTTGTACGTTTTTTCCACGTGTCTTGACCTCCAATGTATCCCTGCAAAGTTTGGTGAAGATCTGAGTATGTCGTTTTTGACCTTATCTGGAACATCCTTTCTGAAAATTTGAAAATTCTTAAAAAATTCGTCCAAAATCTTGATGTCTCCAATCTCTTGTTTTGTACGTTTTTTCCACGTGTCTTGACATCCAATGTATCCCTGCAAAGTTTGGTGAAGATCTGAGTATGTCGTTTTTGACCTTATCTGGAACATCCTTTCTGAAAATTTGAAAATTCTTAAAAAATTCGTCCAAAATCTTGATGTCTCCAATCTCTTGTTTTGTACGTTTTTTCCACGTGTCTTGACATCCAATGTATCCCTGCAAAGTTTGGTGAAGATCTGAGTATGTAGTTTTTGACCTTATATGGAACCTCCCATCTGAAAATTTGAAAATTCCTAAAAAATTCGTCTAAAATCTTGATGTCTCCACTCTCTTGTTTTGTACTTTTTTTCCACGTGTCTTGACATCCAATGTATCCCTGCAAAGTTTGGTGAAGATCTGAGTATGTAGTTTTTGACCTTATATGGAACCTCCTATCTGAAAATTTGAGAATTCTTGAAAAATTCGTCCAAAATCTTGATGTCTCCAATCTCTTGTTTTGTACGTTTTTTCCACGTGTCTTGACATCCAATGTATCCCTGCAAAGTTTGGTGAAGATCTGAGTATGTAGTTTTTGACCTTATCTGGAACCTACCATCTGAAAATTTGAAAATTCCTAAAAAATCCGTCCAAAATCTTGATGTCTCCAATCTCTTGTTTTGTACGTTTTTTCCACGTGTCTTGACATCCAATGTATCCCTGCAAAGTTTGGTGAAGATCTGAGTATGTAGTTTTTGACCTTATCTGGAACCTCATTTCTGAAAATTTGAAAATTCTTAAAAAATTCGTCCAAAATCTTGATGTCTCCAATCTCTTGTTTTGTACGTTTTTTCCACGTGTCTTGACATCCAATGTATCCCTGCAAAGTTTGGTGAAGATCTGAGTATGTAGTTTTTGACCTTATATGGAACCTCCCATCTGAAAATTTGAAAATTCCTAAAAAATTCGTCTAAAATCTTGATGTCTCCACTCTCTTGTTTTGTACTTTTTTTCCACGTGTCTTGACATCCAATGTATCCCTGCAAAGTTTGGTGAAGATATGAGTATGTAGTTTTTGACCTTATATGGAACCTCCTATCTGAAAATTTGAGAATTCTTGAAAAATTCGTCCAAAATCTTGATGTCTCCAATCTCTTGTTTTGTACGTTTTTTCCACGTGTCTTGACATCCAATGTATCCCTGCAAAGTTTGGTGAAGATCTGAGTATGTAGTTTTTGACCTTATCTGGAACCTACCATCTGAAAATTAGAAAATTCCTAAAAAATCCGTCCAAAATCTTGATGACCTCAATCTCTTGTTTTGTACGTTTTTTCCACGTGTCTTGACATCCAATGTATCCCTGCAATGTTTGGTGAAGATCTGAGTATGTAGTTTTTGACCTTATATGGAACCTCTTATCTGAAAATTTGAAAATTCTTAAAAATATTTGACCAAAATCTTGATGTCCCCAATCCTATGTTTTGTATGTTTTTTCCACGTGTCTTGACATCCAATGTATCCCTGCAAAGTTTGGTGAAGATCTGAGTATGTAGTTTTAGACCTTATCTGGAACCTCATTTCTGAAAATTTGAAAATTCCTCAAAAATTCGTCCAAAATCTTGATGTCTCCAATCTCTTGTTTTGTACGTTTTTTCCACGTGTCTTGACATCCAATGTATCCCTGCAAAGTTTGGTGAAGATCTGAGTATGTAGTTTTTGACCTTATATGGAACCTCCTTTCTGAAAATTTGAAAATTCTTAAAAAATTCGTCGAAAATCTTGATGTCTCCAATCTCTTGTTTTGTACGTTTTTTCCACGTGTCTTGACATGCAAAGTATCCCTGCAACGTTTGGTGAAGATCTGAGTATGTAGTTTTTGACCTTATCTGGAACCTCCTATCTGAAAATTTGAAAATTCTTAAAAAATTCGTCCAAAATCTTGATGTCTCCAATCTCTTGTTTTGTACGTTTTTTCCACGTTTCTTGACATCCAATGTATCCCTGCAATGTTTGGTGAAGATCTGAGTATGTCGTTTTTGACCTTATGTGGAACATCCTTTCTGAAAATTTGAAAATTCTTAAAAAATTCGTCCAAAATCTTGATGTCTCCAATCTCTTGTTTTGTACGTTTTTTCCACGTGTCTTGACATCCAATGTATCCCTGCAAAGTTTGGTGAAGATCTGAGTATGTAGTTTTTGAACTTATATGGAACCTCCTTTCTGAAAATTTGAAAATTCTTAAAAAATTCGTCCAAAATCTCGATGTCCCCAATCACTTGTTTTGTACGTTTTTTACACGTGTCTTGACATCCAATGTATCCATGCAAAGTTTGGTGAAGATCTGAGTATGTCGTTTTTGACCTTATCTGGAACCTCCCATCTGAAAATTTGAAAATTCTTAAAAAATTCGTCGAAAATCTTGATGTCTCCAATCTCTTGTTTTGTACGTTTTTTCCACGTGTCTTGACATGCAAAGTATCCCTGCAACGTTTGGTGAAGATCTGAGTATGTAGTTTTTGACCTTATCTGGAACCTCCTATCTGAAAATTTGAAAATTCTTCAAAAATTCGTCCAAAATCTTGATGTCTCCAATCTCTTGTTTTGTACGTTTTTTCCACGTTTCTTGACATCCAATGTATCCCTGCAATGTTTGGTGAAGATCTGAGTATGTAGTTTTTGACCTTATATGGAACCTCCTATCTGAAAATTTGAGAATTCTTAAAAAATTTGACCAAAATCTTGATATCCCCAATCCTATGTTTTGTATGTTTTTTCCACGTGTCTTGACATCCAATGTATCGCTGCAAATTTTAGTGGAGATCTGAGTATGTAGTTTTTGACCTTATCTGGAACCTCCTATCTGAAAATTTGAAAATTTTTAAAAAATTCGTCCAAAATCTTGATGTCTTCAATCTCTTGTTTTGTACGTTTTTTCCACGTGTCTTGACCTCCAATGTATCCCTGCAAAGTTTGGTGAAGATCTGAGTATGTCGTTTTTGACCTTATCTGGAACATCCTTTCTGAAAATTTGAAAATTCTTAAAAAATTCGTCCAAAATCTTGATGTCTCCAATCTCTTGTTTTGTACGTTTTTTCCACGTGTCTTGACATCCAATGTATCCCTGCAAAGTTTGGTGAAGATCTGAGTATGTCGTTTTTGACCTTATCTGGAACATCCTTTCTGAAAATTTGAAAATTCTTAAAAAATTCGTCCAAAATCTTGATGTCTCCAATCTCTTGTTTTGTACGTTTTTTCCACGTGTCTTGACATCCAATGTATCCCTGCAAAGTTTGGTGAAGATCTGAGTATGTAGTTTTTGACCTTATATGGAACCTCCCATCTGAAAATTTGAAAATTCCTAAAAAATTCGTCTAAAATCTTGATGTCTCCACTCTCTTGTTTTGTACTTTTTTCCCACGTGTCTTGACATCCAATGTATCCCTGCAAAGTTTGGTGAAGATCTGAGTATGTAGTTTTTGACCTTATATGGAACCTCCTATCTGAAAATTTGAGAATTCTTGAAAAATTCGTCCAAAATCTTGATGTCTCCAATCTCTTGTTTTGTACGTTTTTTCCACGTGTCTTGACATCCAATGTATCCCTGCAAAGTTTGGTGAAGATCTGAGTATGTAGTTTTTGACCTTATCTGGAACCTACCATCTGAAAATTTGAAAATTCCTAAAAAATCCGTCCAAAATCTTGATGACCTCAATCTCTTGTTTTGTACGTTTTTTCCACGTGTCTTGACATCCAATGTATCCCTGCAATGTTTGGTGAAGATCTGAGTATGTAGTTTTTGACCTTATATGGAACCTCTTATCTGAAAATTTGAAAATTCTTAAAAATATTTGACCAAAATCTTGATGTCCCCAATCCTATGTTTTGTATGTTTTTTCCACGTGTCTTGACATCCAATGTATCCCTGCAAAGTTTGGTGAAGATCTGAGTATGTAGTTTTAGACCTTATCTGGAACCTCATTTCTGAAAATTTGAAAATTCCTCAAAAATTCGTCCAAAATCTTGATGTCTCCAATCTCTTGTTTTGTACGTTTTTTCCACGTGTCTTGACATCCAATGTATCCCTGCAAAGTTTGGTGAAGATCTGAGTATGTAGTTTTTGACTTTATATGGAGCCTCCTTTCTGAAAATTTGAAAATTCTTAAAAAATTCATCCAAAATCTTGATGTCTCCAATCTCTTGTTTTGTACGTTTTTTCAACGTTTCTTGACATCCAATGTATCCCTGCAAAGTTTGGTGAAGATGTGAGTATGTAGTTTTTGACCTTATATGGAACCTCCTTTCTGAAAATTTGAAAATTCTTAAAAAATTCGTCCAAAATCTTGATGTCCCCAATCCTATGTTTTGTATGTTTTTTCCACGTGTCTTGACATTCAATGTATCCATGCAAAGTTTGGTGAAGATCTGAGTATGTCGTTTTTGACCTTATCTGAAACCTCCCATCTGAAAATTTGAAAAATCTTAAAAAATTCGTCGAAAATCTTGATGTCTCCAATCTCTTGTTTTGTACGTTTTTTCCACGTGTCTTGACATGCAAAGTATCCCTGCAACGTTTGGTGAAGATCTGAGTATGTAGTTTTTGAACTTATCTGGAACCTCCTATCTGAAAATTTGAAAATTCTTAAAAAATTCGTCCAAAATCTTGATGTCTCCAATCTCTTGTTTTGTACGTTTTTTCCACGTTTCTTGACATCCAATGTATCCCTGCAATGTTTGGTGAAGATCTGAGTATGTAGTTTTTGACCTTATATGGAACCTCAGTAGTGGGGGTTTACGGTACGGACAGCACAACTTTTAAGTGTAGAAAAGGCGAGGCTATTTGATTGAACAATCAGATTTGCTTATACTTAAAACAAAGCCAAGAGAGGCCTATACCCCAATTTTTCAGGTGTGATATGCTCTGATTTTTAAGAAATTCTGAATTTCTAGTATAGAAAAGGCGAGGGCTCAACAGATAGATTTACCCATACTTAAGACAATGCCAAGAGGGGCCTATACCCCAATTCTTCCAGTGTGACATGCTCTTAATTTTAAGAATTTTGAATTCTAGTGTAGAAAGGGTGAAAGCCTCTCAGACAGATTTGCTTATACTTAAAATTATGCCAAGTTCCCATATGATCTTATTGCTTATAGTGTGTTTTTTTGTCAAAATCCCAGGAATTGAATTTTAGTGTAGCTCAGATTGATTCTGCCATGTATATTAATATAAAGCTTATAGTTACTGGGTTCTGAGGCCCAGTGGAGTGTGGTGCATAGCCCCATGGTTTTTATTGCCTTGCAATCAGGAGGCCTCTGGGTTTGAGTCCTGATAAAATGTGAAGCCTCTCCTGATGGCAAAATGTTAATATTGTTGCTTTGTAATCGGGAGGCTTCTAAGTTTAAGTCCTAATAAAATGTAAAGCCTCTCCTGATGGCAAAATGTTAATATTGCTGTCTTGTAAACAAGGGGCTTTGGGTTCGAGTCCTCATTTAAGATTGAAAACATGTGGCAAAATAATATGTCCACAAGTGAGATTTTGAGAATAGTTGATATACAACTCCCAGATCTGAAAACCTGGTAAAAAGTGTTTTACAATAATATATTGTACAAAAAACTGAATTTTCTTATTTTTTCATGTTTTATAACCACCTCCTTAATACAATAGGAGAAGAGCGGGTAAGCATAGTTAATTGTTTGCGTGCTTTGCCGGCACGCAAGAGACACGCTAGAAGGGAGCATTAATGATTTTTCTGTATGATTCACTGAAGGGGTCATTAATCTTTCAGCACGACAGGGGAAAAAGTGTAACAAATTCCTAGTCATGCAAGACAACATGTAAAAGTGTAACAAAGATTATTGAGATAAAGATACATATTTTCACACAGTGGCAATGAACTGTACCCCCCTCGTGCTAAAAGCAATTCTGTTCAGATAATATGAGCCTAGGCAAAGACTTAGAAAATATTATGGCAGTTCAAAATCCAATTTTGTCTGCATAAGGGTCTCAGAACCCAGTAAAATATGGGCATATTCTATTTGGAGACGTGTTAATATTGTGGCATTGTAATCAGAGGCTTTGGGTTCGAGTCCTGATAAAAGATTGAAATATATACAACTGCCCACACATAAGATATTCACTGCTAGCTGATAAACAGTTGAGGTTTGTATGTTGTACATCAGCAAAACTATCACCAAAACCTAGTTACTGCTATTGTTTGGGTATAAAAGCACCAGCTCAGCCATTAACTGCTGAACCCAACTGATATTTTTATTAAGTATAAAGTTTGGAATTGAAGCCCAGAAAATCTTATATAATAAACAACAAGAAAAAATGCCAAAACAAAAATATTGCAATCAGTGTAATAAAAATATATCTAGTTCTCATTGGGCTAGGCATTGCCGTATTTGTAACTCTAGGAAATGCAGAAAGGCCATGAAAATATGTCCAAGATGCCATAAAATATTAAGCAAGGCATATTACAAATGGCATAAGTGTAATTCTTATGTACAGTCATCAGCATTGCCCTCACAACCATCCACATCTGGTCTGAAAAGGAAGCATGAAGCACCTGTTAATGCTGGACCTGCAAAGCAGCCACGCTATGAACCACCCATACATAGCAGTTTTAATGCCCAACTTAGGGATTACCGGTTTGTATCAGAGCCAAGATGCGGCATTAAGAATTTCTTGAACAGTATAAATTCTGATCTGCAGGCAATTCTTAATGCACAAAATGGCTCTTATAAGCTCTCCATCAAATTGTTTGTACAATATAAGAAGCCAAACGGCACAAAATTTACACAGCCCCACATAACAGAAACTGTACCTGTATATTCAAATGCAAATTCAGACACAATAATAAGCAGCTTGATAAATCAACTGAACATCAAACACTCTGAATTTGCGGCAAAAGAGTCAGGATGGAGCCTATGCGGTTCATCACACAAGCTTTATGTTAATATTTCTGAATTCACTCCATTACAAGGATCTACATATCTGCCATTACCTGCCAATATCAAAAACAAAAGAGCCGTGGTCAATATAAAAAACACCGACCAGAAATGCTTTTTGTGGTGTATATTAGCTGCTTTGTATCCAGTTTCAAGGAATCCTCAGAGAATAAGTTATTACAAACAGCATGAATATGATTTTGACGATGTAATGGAGGGTTTGGAATATCCAATGTCAGTTCAGAATATTGATAAATTTGAAAAAAGGGCCAAGCACATCAATGGCAAACAATTATCTATTAATGTATTTATTTGTTCCACTGGCAATTGTCCGATAGCACCTCTCAGAATCAGTACAATTGATGATGAATCTGCTATTCCGATTGATCTGCTCTTAATTGAAGGGGATGATACATACCATTACACTCTGATACATAATCTTGAAGCTTTAGTGAGAACACAACTAGACAAAACTCATACAATATTTAAGTTGTGCAGAAGATGTTTAACTGTATTTGATGGTCAAAAAATGGTGAAGGGGGTTCGGGAAGAGAATGCAGAAATTGCTAAAAACAAGTTAATTGAGCATCTGAAATACTGTGGCAACCATAAACCTGTTCATATGGTGATGCCCAATCCAAGTGAAAAAGCAGAATTCAAAAAGTATGAAGCCTTGTTGGAACACCCAGCATATATTGTCTGTGATTTCGAATCGAACCTCAAATCTCTTGCATTCTGTAGCCCAGATCCAGAAGAATCATCAATTACACCGTACCAGCTACATGAACCTTCCAGCTTTTGTTGTGTGGTTATACGGGACGGTGTAGCTAGTGAGCCGTACTCATACAAGGGACCAAATGCCATCAAAAAATTTGCACATGGAATAGAAAATGAGTGCCGTGACATAGCATCTAACATCTTATTAATATCAAAGCCTATGTTGCCTTTAACAGAGGACCAGATTGAAGATTTCAACAAAGCAGAAAAATGCCCGGTATGTGATTCTGAATTTTCAGATACAAATATCAAGGTGAAACACCATTCTCATACAGATGGTCGATATAAACAGGCCCTGTGTAATAGCTGTAATATTAAGATCAAGAGACCAAGATTTATCCCCATATTTTGCCATGGAGCATCCAATTATGATTTCCATCATCTGATCAGGTACGAGGGGTTTGACAAGCAGAATTTAAATATTTTAGCTGAAAATGATGAGAAATATATAGCTATTAGCAAAATAATTCAAGTTAATGGTGTTCCTATTCACATAAGATTTCTTGATTCTTACAGATTTTTACCTGCTAGCCTGGCTACACTGGCCTCTCAATTATCTGATGATGACTTGAAAATCACACGTGCCTCGTTTCCAGATCAGGAGCTGAAATTAATTAGGCGGAAGGGTGTATATCCATATGACTATGTCACAGATTTTTCTAAATTTGATGAGTGTTCCCTGCCACCACAAGAAGAGTTTTACAGCAAAATCAGAGGATCTGGAATTACTGATGAAGATTATCACCATGCCAAGTTGATGTGGAAGAGTTTAAAATGCAAGACATTTGGTGATTACCACATGGCTTATTTGAAACTTGACGTCACCCTCTTAGCTGATATATTGCAAGCATTCAGAAAATCTTCTATGCAAAATTATGGACTGGACCCAGTGTATTTTTACAGTGCCCCTGGTCTAGCATGGGCTGCAATGTTTTTCAACACCAAAAAGCCATTGGATCTGATCCACGATCAAGAAAAGTATCTGTTTATGGAGGAATGTATAAGAGGGGGGATGGTGCAATGTTCCCAGAGATATGCCAGAGCAAATAACAAATACATGCCTGATTATGATCCAGCACGGCCATCAAATTATATACTTTATGGGGATGTAAACAACCTCTATGGTCACGCCATGATGGATAAATTGCCATATGCAGGGCTTGAATGGGTTGAAGATTTCAACATTGAGGATCTTCAGGATTTTGATGACAGTGAATATGGACTCTTCTTAGAGGTTGATCTGACAATTCCTGAAGATTTGCACAACAAATTTTCTGATCTGCCCCCAATTCCCGAGGTTCAGTGCTCACCTGGCTCTAAACAGAAGAAGCTCATGACGACTCTGGAGCCGAAACAGGGTTATGTCATATATTATAAAAACCTCCAATTCCTGATGAAACATGGTGTCCAAGTGACCAAAGTTGGCAAAGTCTTGAGGTTCAGGCACTCAGAATGGTTGAAACCATACATTGATACAAACACGGAGCTTCGAACATCTGCAAAGAGCCAATTTGATAAGAGCTTGTTTAAATTGATGGTGAATTCAGTGTATGGCAAAACTATTGAAAATGTCAGGAAACATACCGATGTTAAAATAATTACTGACCCCAGCCGGAGCAAAAAATTGGTTGCAAAACCTAACTTCAATTACAGAAGAATTTATGATGAGCACATGGCACTTTTCAACATGATGAAAACAAAGATCAAGTTTGATAAACCTATTTATGTAGGGGCTGTGATATTGGAATTGTCTAAATTACATATGTTAATATTATATTATGATGTGCTGAAACCTTTTTATGGTGATCGTGTAAAATTATTGTACATGGACACGGATAGTTTTATTCTTGAAATTCAAACAGAAGATGTTTATCAAGATATGTCACAGCCTGAATTGTTTCAATATTTTGATACCAGTGAACATACAAAGATTCAACAACACCACAACAAAAAGGTGCCTGGCAAGTTAAAAGATGAGACACTTGGTGATGTTATTGTGGCATTTGCTGGGTTAAGAGCCAAGATGTACAGTTTTGAAACATGTAGTGGCGCTGTTGCCAAAAAGGCCAAGGGCATTGGCAGAGTAACTGTTGAAAAAGAGCTTGTATTTGAAGATTACAAAAATTGCATCAAATCACAGAGTTCAATCAGAACATCAGAAAATAGAATTCAGAGTGAGAATCACTTGTTGACTTCAAATATTGTAACAAAAGTGGCTCTGGACCCACATGATGACAAGAGATGTATTTTGTCATGTAACATACATACTTTACCTTGGGGGCATTGTGATTTGAAAAATGGAAATCAATGCCCAATTACAGAGCATGATTTGAAATAAATAAACATGCCTATGAACTTATTTGGGTTCAAAAAACAGGCTATTATGGAGCTGCCAACACCACAACCCTCTCCTGATTTACAATCTGTAATGTCTAAACTGAGTGGCTTGTTAATTATTCATCTGAACAGCATATTTACAGATAATGATGAAGAAACAGGCAAAACATTGTACATATTTAACAATAATTTAAATCATTACCAATTACCTGTAGGTGGGCAATTGCAATTTATTACAACCCCTGAGGGTGATGTCAAGATTTCAGTAGGGAGAAATATTTATAGAATCAAGCACTCAAACATGATTTCTGGCACTGTATATACTGTTTCTGCTGGTGACTGCTTATATATTGAGGTCCCTGGATCCTATGACAAGCTTATACCCTTTTTTATAGAATTAAGAATCAGATACTCTATAATAAATAACCAGTAAAAGAAAATGCCTAATGATATATTTGGCCATACAAGGCATGAAGATCACAGTGATGAGATTCTGATGCTTGATGTCAGAGTCAAGAAATTAAGAAGTGATTTACAAGCTTTACAGACCACACTCAATGCCAGTCTTCAATTAGAAATTACAAATTTGCAATCACAATGCATGGACCCTCTTCTTAAAATTGATTCTGAACTCAAAGTGTTGCTTCAGAAATATACTGACCTGGCCACATTAGATAATTTTCAAAGTTTAGAAGAAGCTGTAGCAGCTCTTCAAGCCAAATTTAAGACCCAGGCTAACAACTCCGAGCAATTGAAACAGCAATTGGAAGAGCAAATAAATAATGTCCAGACACAGCTCCAAACAATTGTCAAAAGCATAAAATCACAAGAAGATTTTGATCTAGTGATTTCCACTCTAAAAGAACAGATTCAGTCACTCCAGATACCTAACCTGGATCCTCTACACAATGCCATAGCCGAGGTTAAAGAAAAAATTGAGACACTTGAAAATTTTATGAACAACTTGCCATCTTCTGATGCTTTGAATGCAATAACTCGGAGTGTAGCAAATATTAAGCTGCAACTTGAAACATATGAAGATTTTGGAAAAATTCAAAGTACCATAACCCATCTTGAAGGTACAATAGCAGCAGTGCAAAGTGATTTGGCAAATGTACAAGAAACTCGCCTGCCTGGGATTGTAGATACTCTTGTTAGTGTCCAGCAACAGATCACAAAGCTTGAAAACCTCAACACTGAATCTGAACTATCTCATTTTCATCACTTGATCGATGATATCCAAACAAAGCTTGAAATTTTACAACGATCCACACCCTCTCAGGCAGATATAGCCCTGCTCCAAAATGCTATGCAAAATGTGGCTGATGCTTCTGAATTATACAATGTCAAATTGGCACTTGAATCTTTGCAAAATACAGTATCAAATCTTCCCACATCACAGGAACTTAAAAATATTAAGAGAGCAGTGAATAGGATATTGAAATCAGAAGATATCAAGAATATCCAAGCAGAGATCAAACAACTCACTCAGACAGTGGCCACTCTACCAACCAATCAACATATTAATGAACTGCATGCCCTGTTTGAGGATATCAGAAGACAGGTCCATGATCTTACTGCTCAAAATTCAAAATTGGCAGTTGTTGAAAATTTACAGCAAATTGTAGCTAATATCAAGCAGCAGCTAGGGACCATGGAATCCAATCAAGCAAATGCTCTGTCTGTTTTTGCCACCCAGCTTCAAGAGATTGTGCAACAATACAAGAAACTTATTGTGGACATAAAAATTAAGCCAGGCCATGATGATGTTGTTAGGACCATCAATGAGCACCTTGAATCTGTAACAAGCAGATTGCTTACAGCAGAAAAGGAAATAACAGGCATAATCGAGAATCCAAAACATTCAGTAATTCTTGAATTGTACAGCATCCCCAACAAAGAATATGATTCTCCATTTACACCAGGTGGCAAAATATATATGCTGTCCCCTGCACAATTTTATTACCAGTTTTTTGTTGGGGGCACACTGAGACCAATCAAGATCAAATATTGGCATCAGCCACAGGCACACCACTACCCCACCTTATCAATAACAAATGCTGATAACAAAGTAAAAATTACCAGTGTCGAATTAGAAGATTTTACAGATCCTAATACATTAGAAACAGCCTATACTGAAGATGATGGCACTTTGGAATTTAAAATACAAATAGGGGACAAATTATATTTAGAAAATCCTGTAGTATCAGCTGCTGAACACCCTATAGTTGCAATATTCTTGTTTTCATATTATGTCTAGACAAATTATTGTTGATGAATTACACAGACAGGCCAGACATAATTTTAAGAGACTCCCAGTAGTCACAAAGGGCATAGATGATTTATGGCAGAGCGACTTGATTGAAATGGCAAGTGGACAGTTGAAAAACTTAGACAAAATCAACAAGGGATACAAGTATCTACTCACTGTCATAGATACATTTTCAAAATTTGCCTGGGCTGTGCCACTCAAATCCAAGACTGGAACATGTGTTACAGAAGCCCTCAGGACAATCATCAATCATTCAGGAAGATCACCGCGCTATTTGCAAACAGATAATGGCAAAGAATTTTATAATTCAGTGTTTCAACAATTTATTAAAAGCCAGGCAATAAAACATTACTCGAGTTACAGTGACCTCAAAGCCTCAATTGTAGAGAGATTCAACAGAACCTTAAAAAATCTTATGTATAAACAATTTACACTGCAAGGTAATTATAAATGGCTTAATATTCTTCCAGAACTTCTACATAAATATAACAATTCTGTCCATTCCACAATCAACATGAAACCCTCCGAAGTAACTTCATCTGATGAGCAAAAATTGATCAGCACTGTTTATTATCCTAGATACCAGCCAACAACAAGAAAGGCCAAATACAGGGTGGGTGATCAAGTAAGAATCAGCAAATATAAGCACTTATTCAAAAGAGGCTTTACAAGAAACTGGAGCACTGAATTATTTACAGTGGTTCAAGTTAAACCTGGGACCCTTAACACATATATAATAAAGGATCACCGAGGAGAAATTCTCAAAGGCAGGTTCTATGAACAAGAGCTCAGCAAAACTAAACAGCCTGACACATATCTCATAGAAAAAATCATCCGCAGAAAAGGCAACAAGTTACTTGTCAAATGGCTGGGTCATCCGGAAAACAGCTGGATCGATGCAGACAAAGTGATAATATGAGCACCTGGGATGTTATAAAAAGGCTGCCGGAACCTGAACAGCAGAATAAGAGAAATGGCAACTTGCTGCCTGATAATATTAGGTGTCTTATCGTTGGGCCATCTGCTTGTGGTAAAACTACACTAATGGTTGATAATTTTTTATTGGCACCCAACTGGTTAGACTGGAAAAACAGGCACTTGTATGTCTTCTCTAAGAGCTTGGAACAATTAAAATATCAGCAGCTGATGAAGCTATATGATGGATTGGATATTGCCACTTTTGAACCAGATGTTAAGCCACTCCATGAATGTCTCGATAATTCTGTTGTTGTGTTTGATGACATTATACTGGATAATCAAAACAAGGTTAGAAATTTCTTTACACAGGGCCGACACAAAAACATTGACTGCTTCTACCTGGCACAGACTTTTTCTAAAATACCGAAGCAGCTGATCCGAGACAACAGCAATTTTATATGTGTGTTTCATCAAGATCATACCAACCTCAAACACATACACGATGAATATGTAGGTGGGGACTTGAGCTACAATGATTTTTCCAAGTTTTGCAGCAAGTGCTGGAACCAGGACAGTTATGGGTTTGTCACAATTGATATGACAAGAACACCCAATAGTGGCAAATACAGAAATAAAATCAACGATTTTCTAGACGTTGAGACATAAATAAACAACCATGAAAAGGCCAGTCATTGATGATCTTAAGTTAAGAGATTATCTTGTAAAAAGATTTAAGGGATGGAAATCAGAGAACCGTGGAATTTATGAAAAACACAAGCAAACAGAACAGCCTGTCATTGATGCTATTAATAATTTAGGTAAGAATATCAAAACTGTTACAGAGCAAAATCAAAATTTGATCACAGAGCTCGTGCCTGTAGCTGCAAGGAACATATTAGATTATCCATTCACCCCACTTTCCAGTATTCATACACCTAGTCCTGTTGCTCCTCGAAGAATTGAAGCTACTCTGGATCCTATTGAATTGGGTCTTCTTGCTCAAAAATATTTAAGCACACCTAAAGACAACAAAGATGAGGTCTTTGGCTTATATGCCGACACAGAGCGTGATGGTAGCATCATACATAGAATTGGCAATTTCAGAGTAACATTTATGGGAGATGATCTGATTGTATATTCAGAATCTCATCTTGGAGAAAAGGGTGGTTTTGTTAAATATCCCGGCACACCTGGATTGTGGGAACTGATGACTCGGAAGAGGCCTGGAAGCTATACAGATCAAGATTATGAGCATTACAAAGAAATATTAATAAAATCAGATGCTCTGTACCAGAACAATGATCCCACACAAAAAAGGGTCAAGTCTAGCAGTGGAGCAAAATACAACAACTTAATCAAGCCCATATGGTCACAGATCAAGACTGGCAGTGGAATCAAACAATACAACACCCTGCCTAAAGAATTTGTGTGGGTTGATGATGTCAGGAAACTTGTAGATAGGTTATTGGTGATAGCTGGGGAGGAAAATGCTGGGAACCACAATTTTTACAATGAAAAAGTTGGAATTATGGACATGATAAGCACCAAATTGTCTAATTTTATAGTGAATGACCCTAAGGGGATTGGATATCTCATAAAAATTATTAATACTCTACCACCTAAATTTTGGAATATTTCTGAGGGTCGGGGCCTTGTTAATGACATTATAAACAAGCTGCCATTTGAACTACACATTCCAGGCTATCAGTATTGCGGTCCAGGCACAAAATTGGATCATAGATTAAACAGAGGTGATCCTGGTGTTAATCCCCTAGATGCTGCTTGCAGAGACCATGACATAGCATACAACACACATACTGATCTTGACAAGAGACATGTTGCAGACAAGAAATTAGAAGAGGCTGCATTTGGTAGATTTGTAAGCAAAGATGCATCTTTGAGTGAAAAAATAGCAGCATTGGGAACCACCATAGCTATGAGCACCAAACAAAAACTGGGGTGGGGGTTGTGAACATGTATATAATAAACCTACAATGAAGGCCAAGGGTGTTATGTATCAAATACCTTATGCAGGTCTCAAATCTCTTAAAACTATTGACAGTCTCTTGACCAAAAAGCAGCGCAAGAAAAAAAGCTCTTGTCTTGCAAAGGGTCATGGTATGAAATTGTTGCTTAGCACCCCCCAATTAAAAAAATTACAGCAATCCAGGAAAAAATCACATGTGGGGGGTTTCATATTTACCATCCCTGCCATCTTAGCTGCTCTCGGGGCTGTTGGGAGCTTGGCTGGGGGATCAGCTGCCATAGCAAAAACAGTAATAGATGCCAAGAAGAATAGGGCAGAATTAGATGAGCAGAGGCGCCATAACCTGGCCATGGAGAAAAAAGGCAAAGGTGTTAAGAGAGCCATGAATAAGTTTAAAAAAAACAAGAGCCGCTTACAAACCAAGATATTGAAGCTTTAATCAAGCCACTGGGCATCAAAAATTTTAGAGGTGTGTACATGTCTGATTCTTTACCGGAACAACCACTCAACAAAGAGTGTGGCATTGTTAATTTGGATGAGTACAAAAATCAGGGCACTCACTGGATCTGTTATCTTAAATATTTAAAAGATGAGGCATTTGTGTTTGATTCATTTGGAGGTGTTCCACCTGAAAATTTAATAAAATATCTAAAATCAGCTAATCTTTATTACAACAATGCCCGTATTCAAAACTTCAAAGATGTTAATTGCGGACATTTGTGTTTATCAGTTCTCAGATATATGTCTCAAATAAATAAACCATCAATTGAAAATTTTCAAAAAGCCCTGTGGTATTTAAAACATCATGGGAGTATTCCATCTCACCAGCCAAAATTCAATATTGAAACTCAAATTGCATGATGACATAGTGTATCCCAAAACAATAGCTCTCAGAGCATTTTACGGCATGTACTTGATCCCTAATATTACGCACCACAACAACACAATTGCAGTAGGGGATCAAAAAATTGTCATCACTCCAGGGCAATATAATCTGTCCACTCTAAATGCACAATTACCCAGAGGTGTAGTGTTAAGTCAAAATTCTGTCACTCACAGAGTAGAGATTGTATCTGCTACAGAAACAGTACATCTGGGTACTATAGGAGAGCTGTTAGGATTTGAGAACAACACAAAACTTGAACCGGCCATCAAACACACTGCTATGAATATACCTAAATTCTTGGCCATAGAGACTCTGAATATTCACTGTAATGTGGCCGAGGGTATGATCACCAAATCAAATGGCATAGGCACTCACAAACAAACTGGCATCATTGCGACATTCAAACCTAATTCCGAATTCATGGAGCCCATCATCTACAATCCATCCCCAACATTATATTTTCCTGTGGGCCATAATAGAATAGATTACATTGAATTGATGGTCACTAATGAAAAAGAAGAATTAGTTGATTTTGCTGGAGCCACAACAACTGCAATCGTAGAGATTAACATTTAAATAAAAATACATACAATGGAAAATATTGAGAGTTATGAGCTACAATCATTCCCTCCAAACAGGAGGACATTTGCAAATTTAAATCAACCCAACACAGAGATTGAGGTTGATCTTGATGTAGGGGACGGCTTTATACACCCCCACAGAGCAGATCTATACATCAAATTTGATGTTGTAAAGCTCGATGGTACAGATTTTCCGGCAAATTCAAATATAAGACTTGTAGATAATTTTGTGCCGCATCTGTTCTCTGAAATTGAGATCAGAAAGCATGGCGTTGTTATAAACAGAATAGATTATCCCGGCATTACCTCCACAGCTTTGGCCACATTAAAATTATCCAAAACCGAAGCATCATACTACAAAATAGGGGGATTTGAGGCTGGTGATAAGATATTATCTAAGAACCACACAGTGCTGTTCCCCATGCGCCTGTTGCCAGGATTCTTCTCGGATTACAAAGATATTATGTGGAAGGGTGGTTTAAGAATTACATTTAGAAGGGCTGCCAATGATAATAATGCCTTGATGAGGTACAGCACATTAAACCCTACAGGAGAAGCTCTGCCTAATACCCTACCTGATGAGGGCAAGTGCATTATTCAGACTATGGAGCTAAGAATCCCGGTGGTTGAATATGAGGCCAGTTACGCTCTTAAATACAAAGCAGATATAATAAAAAATCCACAGATTCCTCTGCAATTTTACACATATCAATGCGTACAGAAGCCCGCCGCTGGTACCTATTATGAGTTTGATGCCACAAATTCATTCTCCAGTATTCAATACGACATGCCTGATTTTGTGGTGGTATTGTTTCAGACTGGGAGACACAATAATCAGGAAAAAAATTCAAGCAAATTTGATAGCTGCAACATCAAGAACATTTATCTTAAAAATGGCAGAAATGAGGTGTTTCCTAGAGAAAATTACAATTTAGACATGTCCAAGGATGATTTCCTCAAATTATATGAGGCTTTTTCGGCTTTCAAGCGTGTCACTACTGGCAGTACAGACATGTATTACACACCAGATGAATTCAAAGCACGGAGACCCATGTTTGTAATCAACACTTCAAAAAGAAAACAAGTTGTGGTTAATGACAGGACAAACATTAAAATTATCTGTGAATTCCACGAGGCTTTACCTGAAGACACCATATGTAGTGTCATTCTCATAGGAGAAAAATCATATGTTTATGATGTAAGAAATGAGAGAGTCACGGAGCAATTCTAGAAGATATTTGTTCTATTATCCTGTTGTACAACACACAAACCTCAACTGTATTATCAGCTAGCAGTGAATATCTTATGTGTGGGCAGTTGTATATATTTCAATCTATGAGGACTCGAACCCAAAGCCCCTTGTTTACAAGACAGCAATATTAACATTTTGCCATCAGGAGAGGCTTTACATTTTATTAGGACTTAAACTTAGAAGCCTCCCGATTACAAAGCAACAATATTAACATTTTGCCATCAGGAGAGGCTTCACATTTTATCAGGACTCAAACCCAGAGGCCTCCTGATTGCAAGGCAATAAAAACCATGGGGCTATGCACCACACTCCACTGGGCCTCAGAACCCAGTAACTATAAGCTTTATATTAATATACATGGCAGAATCAATCTGAGCTACACTAAAATTCAATTCCTGGGATTTTGACAAAAAAACACACTATAAGCAATAAGATCATATGGGAACTTGGCATAATTTTAAGTATAAGCAAATCTGTCTGAGAGGCTTTCACCCTTTCTACACTAGAATTCAAAATTCTTAAAATTAAGAGCATGTCACACTGGAAGAATTGGGGTATAGGCCCCTCTTGGCATTGTCTTAAGTATGGGTAAATCTATCTGTTGAGCCCTCGCCTTTTCTATACTAGAAATTCAGAATTTCTTAAAAATCAGAGCATATCACACCTGAAAAATTGGGGTATAGGCCTCTCTTGGCTTTGTTTTAAGTATAAGCAAATCTGATTGTTCAATCAAATAGCCTCGCCTTTTCTACACTTAAAAGTTGTGCTGTCCGTACCGTAAACCCCCACTATCTGAAAATTTGAAAATTCTTAAAAAATTCGTCCAAAATCTTGATATCCCCAATCCTATGTTTTGTATGTTTTTTCCACGTGTCTTGACATCCAATGTATCCCTGCAAAGTTTGGTGAAGATCTGAGTATGTAGTTTTTGACCTTATCTGGAACCTCCTATCTGAAAATTTGAAAATTTTTAAAAAATTCGTCCAAAATCTTGATGTCTTCAATCTCTTGTTTTGTACGTTTTTTCCACGTGTCTTGACTTCCAATGTATCCCTGCAAAGTTTGGTGAAGATCTGAGTATGTCGTTTTTGACCTTATCTGGAACATCCTTTCTGAAATTTGAAAATTCTTAAAAAAATCGTCCAAAATCTTGATGTCTCCAATCTCTTGTTTTGTACGTTTTTTCCACGTGTCTTGACATCCAATGTATCCCTCCAAAGTTTGGTGAAGATCTGAGTATGTAGTTTTTGACCTTATATGGAACCTCCTTTCTGAAAATTTGAAAATTCTTAAAAAATTCGTCCAAAATCTTGATGTCCCCAATCTCTTGTTTTGTACGTATTTTCCACGTGTCTTGACATCCAATGTATCCATGCAAAGTTTGGTGAAGATCTGAGTATGTCGTTTTTGACCTTATCTGGAACCTCCCATCTGAAAATTTGAAAATTCTTCAAAAATTCGTCGAAAATCTTGATGTCTCTAATCTCTTGTTTTGTACGTTTTTCCCACGTGTCTTGACATGCAAAGTATCCCTGCAACGTTTGGTGAAGATCTGAGTATGTAGTTTTTGACCTTATCTGGAACCTCCCATCTGAAAATTTGAAAATTCCTAAAAAATCCGTCCAAAATCTTGATGACCTCAACCTCTTGTTTTGTACGTTTTTTCCACGTGTCTTGACATCCAATGTATCCCTGCAATGTTTGGTGAAGATCTGAGTATGTAGTTTTTGACCTTATATGGAACCTCTTATCTGAAAATTTGAAAATTCTTAAAAATATTTGACAAAAATCTTTGTTGTCCCCAATCCTATGTTTTGTATGTTTTTTCCACGTGTCTTGACATCCAATGTATTTCTGCAAAGTTTGGTGAAGATCTGAGTATGTCGTTTTTGACCTTATCTGGAACCTCCCATCTGAAAATTTGAAAATTCTTAAAAAATTCGACCAAAATCTTGATGTCTCCAATCCTATGTTTTGTATGTTTTTTCCACGTGTCTTGACATCCAATGTATCCATGCAAAGTTTGGTGAAGATCTGAGTATGTAGTTTTTGACCTTATCTGGAACCTCCCATCTGAAAATTTGAAAATTTTTAAAAAATTCGTCCAAAATCTTGATGTCTCCAATCTCTTGTTTTGTACGTTTTTTCCACGTGTCTTGACCTCCAATGTATCCCTGCAATGTTTGGTGAAGATCTGAGTATGTAGTTTTTGACCTTATATGGAACCTCCTATCTGAAAATTTGAAAATTCTTAAAAAATTTGACCAAAATCTTGATGTCCCCAATCCTATGTTTTGTATGTTTTTTCCACGTGTCTTGACATCCAATATATCCCTGCAAAGTTTGGTGAAGATCTGAGTATGTCGTTTTTGACCTTATCTGGAACATCCTTTCTGAAAATTTGAAAATTCTTAAAAAATTCGTCCAAAATCTTGATGTCTCCATTCTCTTGTTTTGTACGTTTTTTCCACGTGTCTTGACATCCAATGTATCCCTGCAAAGTTTGGTGAAGATCTGAGTATGTAGTTTTTGACCTTATATGGAACCTCCTTTCTGAAAATTTGAAAATTCTTAAAAAATTCGTCCAAAATCTTGATGTCTCCAATCTCTTGTTTTGTACGTTTTTTCCACGTGTCTTGACATCCAATGTATCCCTGCAAAGTTTGGTGAAGATCTGAGTTTGTCGTTTTTGACCTTATATGGAACCTCCTATCTGAAAATTTGAAAATTCTTAAAAATATTTGACCAAAATCTTGATGTCCCCAATCCTATGTTTTGTATGTTTTTTCCACGTGTCTTGACATCCAATGTATCCCTGCAAAGTTTGGTGAAGATCTGAGTATGTAGTTTTAGACCTTATCTGGAACCTCATTTCTGAAAATTTGAAAATTCCTCAAAAATTCGTCCAAAATCTTGATGTCTCCAATCTCTTGTTTTGTACGTTTTTTCCACGTGTCTTGACATCCAATGTATCCCTGCAAAGTTTGGTGAAGATCTGAGTATGTAGTTTTTGACCTTATATGGAGCCTCCTTTCTGAAAATTTGAAAATTCTTAAAAAATTCATCCAAAATCTTGATGTCTCCAATCTCTTGTTTTGTACGTTTTTTCCACGTTTCTTGACATCCAATGTATCCCTGCAAAGTTTGGTGAAGATCTGAGTATGTAGTTTTTGACCTTATATGGAACCTCCTTTCTGAAAATTTGAAAATTCTTAAAAAATTCGTCCAAAATCTTGATGTCCCCAATCCTATGTTTTGTATGTTTTTTCCACGTGTCTTGACATCCAATGTATCCATGCAAAGTTTGGTGAAGATCTGAGTATGTCGTTTTTGACCTTATCTGAAACCTCCCATCTGAAAATTTGAAAAATCTTAAAAAATTCGTCGAAAATCTTGATGTCTCCAATCTCTTGTTTTGTACGTTTTTTCCACGTGTCTTGACATGCAAAGTATCCCTGCAACGTTTGGTGAAGATCTGAGTATGTAGTTTTTGACCTTATCTGGAACCTCCTATCTGAAAATTTGAAAATTCTTAAAAAATTCGTCCAAATTCTTGATGTCTCCAATCTCTTGTTTTGTACGTTTTTTCCACGTTTCTTGACATCCAATGTATCCCTGCAATGTTTGGTGAAGATCTGAGTATGTAGTTTTTGACCTTATATGGAACCTCCTATCTGAAAATTTGAAAATTCTTAAAAAATTCGTCCAAAATCTTGATATCCCCAATCCTGTGTTTTGTATGTTTTTTCCACGTGTCTTGACATCCAATGTATCCCTGCAAAGTTTGGTGAAGATCTGAGTATGTAGTTTTTGACCTTATCTGGAACCTCCTATCTGAAAATTTTAAAATTTTTAAAAAATTCGTCCAAAATCTTGATGTTTTCAATCTCTTGTTTTGTACGTTTTTTCCACGTGTCTTGACTTCCAATGTATCCCTGCAAAGTTTGGTGAAGATCTGAGTATGTCGTTTTTGACCTTATCTGGAACATCCTTTCTGAAAGTTTGAAAATTCTTAAAAAAATCGTCCAAAATCTTGATGTCTCCAATCTCTTGTTTTGTACGTTTTTTCCACGTGTCTTGACATCCAATGTATCCCTGCAAAGTTTGGTGAAGATCTGAGTATGTAGTTTTTGACCTTATATGGAACCTCCTATCTGAAAATTTGAAAATTCTTCAAAAATTCGTCCAAAATCTTGATGTCTCCAATCTCTTGTTTTGTACGTTTTTTCCACGTTTCTTGACATCCAATGTATTCCTGCAATGTTTGGTGAAGATCTGAGTATGTAGTTTTTGACCTTATATGGAACCTCCTATCTGAAAATTTGAGAATTCTTAAAAAATTTGACCAAAATCTTGATATCCCCAATCCTATGTTTTGTATGTTTTTTCCACGTGTCTTGACATCCAATGTATCCCTGCAAAGTTTGGAGAAGATCTGAGTATGTAGTTTTTGACCTTATCTGGAACATCCTTTCTGAAAATTTGAAAATTCTTAAAAAATTCGTCCAAAATCTTGATGTCTCCAATCTCTTGTTTTGTACGTTTTTTCCACGTGTCTTGACATCCAATGTATCCCTGCAAAGTTTGGTGAAGATCTGAGTATGTAGTTTTGGACCTTATATGGAACCTCCTTTCTGAAAATTTGAAAATTCTTAAAAAATTCGTCCAAAATCTTGATGTCTCCAATCTCTTGTTTTGTACGTTTTTTCCACGTGTCTTGACATCCAATGTATCCCTGCAAAGTTTGGTGAAGATCTGAGTATGTAGTTTTTGACCTTATATGGAACCTCCCATCTGAAAATTTGAAAATTCCTAAAAAATCCGTCTAAAATCTTGATGTCTCCACTCTCTTGTTTTGTACTTTTTTCCACGTGTCTTGACATCCAATGTATCCCTGCAAAGTTTGGTGAAGTTCTGAGTATGTAGTTTTTGACCTTATCTGGAACATCCTTTCTGAAAATTTGAAAATTCTTAAAAAATTCGACCAAAATCTTGATGTCTCCAATCCTATGTTTTGTATGTTTTTTCCACGTGTCTTGACATCCAATGTATCCATGCAAAGTTTGGTGAAGATCTGAGTATGTAGTTTTTTACCTTATATGGAACCTCCTATCTGAAAATTTGAGAATTCTTGAAAAATTCGTCCAAAATCTTGATGTCTCCAATCTCTTGTTTTGTACGTTTTTTCCACGTGTCTTGACATCCAATGTATCCCTGCAAAGTTTGGTGAAGATCTGAGTATGTCGTTTTTGACCTTATCTGGAACATCCTTTCTGAAAATTTGAAAATTCTTAAAAAATTCGTCCAAAATCTTGATGTCTCCAATCTCTTGTTTTGTACGTTTTTTTCACGTGTCTTCACATCCAATGTATCCCTGCAAAGTTTGGTGAAGATCTGAGTATGTAGTTTTTGACCTTATCTGGAACCTCTCATCTGAAAATTTGAAAATTCCTAAAAAATCCGTCCAAAATCTTGATGACACCAATCTCTTGTTTTGTACGTTTTTTCCACGTGTCTTGACATCCAATGTATCCCTGCAAAGTTTGGTGAAGATCTGAGTATGTAGTTTTTGACCTTATCTGGAACCTCCTTTCTGAAAATTTGAAAATTCTTCAAAAATTCGTCCAAAATCTTGATGTCTCCACTCTCTTGTTTTGTACGTTTTTTCCACGTGTCTTGACATCCAATGTATCCCTGCAAAGTTTGGTGAAGATCTGAGTATGTAGTTTTTGACCTTATATGGAGCCTCCTTTCTGAAAATTTGAAAATTCTTAAAAAATTCGTCGAAAATCTTGATGTCTCCAATCTCTTGTTTTGTACGTTTTTTCCACGTGTCTTGACATGCAAAGTATCCCTGCAACGTTTGGTGAAGATCTGAGTATGTAGTTTTTGACCTTATCTGGAACCTCCTATCTGAAAATTTGAAAATTCTTAAAAAATTCGTCCAAAATCTTGATGTCTCCAATCTCTTGTTTTGTACGTTTTTTCCACGTTTCTTGACATCCAATGTATCCCTGCAATGTTTGGTGAAGATCTGAGTATGTAGTTTTTGACCTTATATGAAACCTCCTATCTGAAAATTTGAAAATTCTTAAAAAATTTGACCAAAATCTTGAGATCCCCAATCCTATGTTTTGTAAGTTTTTTCCACGTGTCTTGACATCCAATGTATCCCTGCAAAGTTTGGTGAAGATCTGAGTATGTAGTTTTTGACCTTATCTGGAACCTCCTATCTGAAAATTTGAAAATTTTTAAAAAATTCGTCCAAAATCTTGATGTCTTCAATCTCTTGTTTTGTACGTTTTTTCCACGTGTCTTGACCTCCAATGTATCCCTGCAAAGTTTGGTGAAGATCTGAGTATGTCGTTTTTGACCTTATGTGGAACATCCTTTCTGAAAATTTGAAAATTCTTAAAAAATTCGTCGAAAATCTTGATGTCTCCAATCTCTTGTTTTGTACGTTTTTTCCACGTGTCTTGACATCCAATGTATCCCTGCAAAGTTTGGTGAAGATCTGAGTATGTAGTTTTTGAACTTATATGGAACCTCCTTTCTGAAAATTTGAAAATTCTTAAAAAATTCGTCCAAAATCTTGATGTCCCCAATCTCTTGTTTTGTACGTTTTTTACACGTGTCTTGACATCCAATGTATCCATGCAAAGTTTGGTGAAGATCTGAGTATGTCGTTTTTGACCTTATCTGGAACCTCCCATCTGAAAATTTGAAAATTCTTCAAAAATTCGTCGAAAATCTTGATGTCTCCAATCTCTTGTTTTGTACGTTTTTTCCACGTGTCTTGACATGCAAAGTATCCCTGCAACGTTTGGTGAAGATCTGAGTATGTAGTTTTTGACCTTATCTGGAACCTCCTATCTGAAAATTTGAAAATTCTTAAAACATTCGTCCAAAATCTTGATGTCTCCAATCTCTTGTTTTGTACGTTTTTTCCACGTTTCTTGACATCCAATGTATCCCTGCAATGTTTGGTGAAGATCTGAGTATGTAGTTTTTGACCTTATATGGAACCTCCTATCTGAAAATTTGAGAATTCTTAAAAAATTTGACCAAAATCTTGATATCCCCAATCCTATGTTTTGTATGTTTTTCCACGTGTCTTGACATCCAATGTATCGCTGCAAATTTTAGTGGAGATCTGAGTATTTAGTTTTTGACCTTATCTGGAACCTCCTATCTGAAAATTTGAAAATTTTTAAAAAATTCGTCCAAAATCTTGATGTCTTCAATCTCTTGTTTTGTACGTTTTTTCCACGTGTCTTGACCTCCAATGTATCCCTGCAAAGTTTGGTGAAGATCTGAGTATGTCGTTTTTGACCTTATCTGGAATATCCTTTTTGAAAATTTGAAAATTCTTAAAAAATTCGTCCAAAATCTTGATGTCTCCAATCTCTTGTTTTGTACGTTTTTTCCACGTGTCTTGACATGCAAAGTATCCCTGCAACGTTTGGTGAAGATCTGAGTATGTAGTTTTTGACCTTATCTGGAACCTCCTATCTGAAAATTTGAAAATTCTTAAAAAATTCGTCCAAAATCTTGATGTCTCCAATCTCTTGTTTTGTACGTTTTTTCCACGTTTCTTGACATCCAATGTATCCCTGCAAAGTTTGGTGAAGATCTGAGTATGTAGTTTTTGACCTTATATGGAACCTCCTATCTAAAAATTTGAAAATTCGTAAAAAATTTGACCAAATTCTTGATATCCCCAATCCTATGTTTTGTATGTTTTTTCCACGTGTCTTGACATCCAATGTATCCCTGCAAAGTTTGGTGAAGATCTGAGTATGTAGTTTTTGACCTTATCTGGAACCTCCTATCTGAAAATTTGAAAATTTTTAAAAAATTCGTCCAAAATCTTGATGTCTTCAATCTCTTGTTATGTACGTTTTTTCCACGTGTCTTGACCTCCAATGTATCCCTGCAAAGTTTGGTGAAGATCTGAGTATGTCGTTTTTGACCTTATCTGGAACATCCTTTCTGAAAATTTGAAAATTCTTAAAAAATTCGTCCAAAATCTTGATGTCTCCAATCTCTTGTTTTGTACGTTTTTTCCACGTGTCTTGACATCCAATGTATCCCTGCAAAGTTTGGTGAAGATCTGAGTATGTAGTTTTTGACCTTATATGGAACCTACTTTCTGAAAATTTGAAAATTCTTAAAAAATTCGTCCAAAATCTTGATGTCCCCAATCTCTTGTTTTGTACGTTTTTTCCACGTGTCTTGACATCCAATGTATCCATGCAAAGTTTGGTGAAGATCTGAGTATGTCGTTTTTGACCTTATCCGGAACCTCCCATCTGAAAATTTGAAAATTCTTAAAAAATTCGTCGAAAATCTTGATGTCTCCAATCTCTTGTTTTGTACGTTTTTTCCACGTGTCTTGACATGCAAAGTATCCCTGCAACGTTTGGTGAAGATCTGAGTTTTTGACCTTATATGGAACCTCCTATCTGAAAATTTTAAAATTCTTAAAAAATTTGACCAAAAGCTTGATATCCCCAATCCTATGTTTTGTATGTTTTTTCCACGTGTCTTGACATCCAATGTATCCCTGCAAAGTTTGGTGAAGATCTGAGTATGTAGTTTTTGACCTTATCTGGAACATCCTTTCTGAAAATTTGAAAATTCTTAAAAAATTCGTCCAAAATCTTGATATCTCCAATCTCTTGTTTTGTACGTTTTTTCCACGTGTCTTGACATCCAATGTATCCCTGCAAAGTTTGGTGAAGATCTGAGTATGTAGTTTTTGACCTTATATGGAACCTCCTTTCTGAAAATTTGAAAATTCTTAAAAAATTCGTCCAAAATCTTGATGTCTCCAATCTCTTGTTTTGTACGTTTTTTCCACGTGTCTTGACATCCAATGTATCCCTGCAAAGTTTGGTGAAGATCTGAGTATGTAGTTTTTGACCTTATATGGAACCTCCCATCTGAAAATTTGAAAATTCCTAAAAAATCCGTCTAAAATCTTGATGTCTCCACTCTCTTGTTTTGTACTTTTTTTCCACGTGTCTTGACATCCAATGTATCCCTGCAAAGTTTGGTGAAGATCTGAGTATGTCGTTTTTGACCTTATCTGGAACATCCTTTCTGAAAATTTGAAAATTCTTAAAAAATTCGTCCAAAATCTTGATGTCTCCAATCTCTTGTTTTGTACGTTTTTTTCACGTGTCTTCACATCCAATGTATCCCTGCAAAGTTTGGTGAAGATCTGAGTATGTAGTTTTTGACCTTATCTGGAACCTCTCATCTGAAAATTTGAAAATTCCTAAAAAATTCGTCCAAAATCTTGATGACACCAATCTCTTGTTTTGTACGTTTTTTCCACGTGTCTTGACATCCAATGTATCCCTGCAAAGTTTGGTGAAGATCTGAGTATGTCGTTTTTGACCTTATCTGGAACATCCTTTCTGAAAATTTGAAAATTCTTAAAAAATTCGTCCAAAATCTTGATGTCTCCAATCTCTTGTTTTGTACGTTTTTTTCACGTGTCTTCACATCCAATGTATCCCTGCAAAGTTTGGTGAAGATCTGAGTATGTAGTTTTTGACCTTATCTGGAACCTCTCATCTGAAAATTTGAAAATTCCCAAAAAATCCGTCCAAAATCTTGATGACACCAATCTCTTGTTTTGTACGTTTTTTCCACGTGTCTTGACATCCAATGTATCCCTGCAAAGTTTGGTGAAGATCTGAGTATGTAGTTTTTGACCTTATCTGGAACCTCCTTTCTGAAAATTTGAAAATTCTTCAAAAATTCGTCCAAAATCTTGATGTCTCCACTCTCTTGTTTTGTACGTTTTTTCCACGTGTCTTGACATCCAATGTATCCCTGCAAAGTTTGGTGAAGATCTGAGTATGTAGTTTTTGACCTTATATGGAGCCTCCTTTCTGAAAATTTGAAAATTCTTAAAAAATTCGTCGAAAATCTTGATGTCTCCAATCTCTTGTTTTGTACGTTTTTTCCACGTGTCTTGACATGCAAAGTATCCCTGCAACGTTTGGTGAAGATCTGAGTATGTAGTTTTTGACCTTATCTGGAACCTCCTATCTGAAAATTTGAAAATTCTTAAAAAATTCGTCCAAAATCTTGATGTCTCCAATCTCTTGTTTTGTACGTTTTTTCCACGTTTCTTGACATCCAATGTATCCCTGCAATGTTTGGTGAAGATCTGAGTATGTAGTTTTTGACCTTATATGAAACCTCCTATCTGAAAATTTGAAAATTCTTAAAAAATTTGACTAAAATCTTGAGATCCCCAATCCTATGTTTTGTAAGTTTTTTCCACGTGTCTTGACATCCAATGTATCCCTGCAAAGTTTGGTGAAGATCTGAGTATGTAGTTTTTGACCTTATCTGGAACCTCCTATCTGAAAATTTGAAAATTTTTAAAAAATTCGTCCAAAATCTTGATGTCTTCAATCTCTTGTTTTGTACGTTTTTTCCACGTGTCTTGACCTCCAATGTATCCCTGCAAAGTTTGGTGAAGATCTGAGTATGTCGTTTTTGACCTTATGTGGAACATCCTTTCTGAAAATTTGAAAATTCTTAAAAAATTCGTCGAAAATCTTGATGTCTCCAATCTCTTGTTTTGTACGTTTTTTCCACGTGTCTTGACATCCAATGTATCCCTGCAAAGTTTGGTGAAGATCTGAGTATGTAGTTTTTGAACTTATATGGAACCTCCTTTCTGAAAATTTGAAAATTCTTAAAAAATTCGTCCAAAATCTTGATGTCCCCAATCTCTTGTTTTGTACGTTTTTTACACGTGTCTTGACATCCAATGTATCCATGCAAAGTTTGGTGAAGATCTGAGTATGTCGTTTTTGACCTTATCTGGAACCTCCCATCTGAAAATTTGAAAATTCTTCAAAAATTCGTCGAAAATCTTGATGTCTCCAATCTCTTGTTTTGTACGTTTTTTCCACGTGTCTTGACATGCAAAGTATCCCTGCAACGTTTGGTGAAGATCTGAGTATGTAGTTTTTGACCTTATCTGGAACCTCCTATCTGAAAATTTGAAAATTCTTAAAACATTCGTCCAAAATCTTGATGTCTCCAATCTCTTGTTTTGTACGTTTTTTCCACGTTTCTTGACATCCAATGTATCCCTGCAATGTTTGGTGAAGATCTGAGTATGTAGTTTTTGACCTTATATGGAACCTCCTATCTGAAAATTTGAGAATTCTTAAAAAATTTGACCAAAATCTTGATATCCCCAATCCTATGTTTTGTATGTTTTTTCCACGTGTCTTGACATCCAATGTATCGCTGCAAATTTTAGTGGAGATCTGAGTATTTAGTTTTTGACCTTATCTGGAACCTCCTATCTGAAAATTTGAAAATTTTTAAAAAATTCGTCCAAAATCTTGATGTCTTCAATCTCTTGTTTTGTACGTTTTTTCCACGTGTCTTGACCTCCAATGTATCCCTGCAAAGTTTGGTGAAGATCTGAGTATGTCGTTTTTGACCTTATCTGGAATATCCTTTTTGAAAATTTGAAAATTCTTAAAAAATTCGTCCAAAATCTTGATGTCTCCAATCTCTTGTTTTGTACGTTTTTTCCACGTGTCTTGACATGCAAAGTATCCCTGCAACGTTTGGTGAAGATCTGAGTATGTAGTTTTTGACCTTATCTGGAACCTCCTATCTGAAAATTTGAAAATTCTTAAAAAATTCGTCCAAAATCTTGATGTCTCCAATCTCTTGTTTTGTACGTTTTTTCCACGTTTCTTGACATCCAATGTATCCCTGCAAAGTTTGGTGAAGATCTGAGTATGTAGTTTTTGACCTTATATGGAACCTCCTATCTAAAAATTTGAAAATTCTTAAAAAATTTGACCAAATTCTTGATATCCCCAATCCTATGTTTTGTATGTTTTTTCCACGTGTCTTGACATCCAATGTATCCCTGCAAAGTTTGGTGAAGATCTGAGTATGTAGTTTTTGACCTTATCTGGAACCTCCTATCTGAAAATTTGAAAATTTTTAAAAAATTCGTCGAAAATCTTGATGTCTCCAATCTCTTGTTATGTACGTTTTTTCCACGTGTCTTGACCTCCAATGTATCCCTGCAAAGTTTGGTGAAGATCTGAGTATGTCGTTTTTGACCTTATCTGGAACATCCTTTCTGAAAATTTGAAAATTCTTAAAAAATTCGTCCAAAATCTTGATGTCTCCAATCTCTTGTTTTGTACATTTTTTCCACGTGTCTTGACATCCAATGTATCCCTGCAAAGTTTGGTGAAGATCTGAGTATGTAGTTTTTGACCTTATATGGAACCTACTTTCTGAAAATTTGAAAATTCTTAAAAAATTCGTCCAAAATCTTGATGTCCCCAATCTCTTGTTTTGTAATTTTTTTTCCACGTGTCTTGACATCCAATGTATCCATGCAAAGTTTGGTGAAGATCTGAGTATGTCGTTTTTGACCTTATCTGGAACCTCAAATCTGAAAATTTGAAAATTCTTAAAAAATTCGTCGAAAATCTTGATGTCTCCAATCTCTTGTTTTGTACGTTTTTTCCACGTGTCTTGACATGCAAAGTATCCCTGCAACGTTTGGTGAAGATCTGAGTTTTTGACCTTATATGGAACCTCCTATCTGAAAATTTTAAAATTCTTAAAAAATTTGACCAAAAGCTTGATATCCCCAATCCTATGTTTTGTATGTTTTTTCCACGTGTCTTGACATCCAATGTATCCCTGCAAAGTTTGGTGAAGATCTGAGTATGTAGTTTTTGACCTTATCTGGAACATCCTTTCTGAAAATTTGAAAATTCTTAAAAAATTCGTCCAAATTCTTGATGTCCCCAATCCTATGTTTTGTACGTTTTTTCCACGTGTCTTGATATCCAATGTATCCCTGCAAAGTTTATTGAAGATCTGAGTATGTAGTTTTTGACCTTATCTGGAACCTCCCATCTGAAAATTTGAAAATTCCTAAAAAATCCGTCCAAAATCTTGATGACCCCAATCTCTTGTTTTGTACGTTTTTTCCACGTGTCTTGACATCCAATGTATTCCTGCAAAGTTTGGTAAAGATCTGAGTATGTAGTTTTTGACCTTATCTGGAACCTCCTATCTGAAAATTTGAAAATTCTTAAAAAATTCGTCCAAAATCTTGATATCTCCAATCTCTGGTTTTGTACGTTTTTTCCACGTGTCTTGACATCCAATGTATCCCTGCAAAGTTTGGTGAAGATCTGAGTATGTAGTTTTTGACCTTATATGGAACCTCCTTTCTGAAAATTTGAAAATTCTTAAAAAATTCGTCCAAAATCTTGATGTCTCCAATCTCTTGTTTTGTACGTTTTTTCCACGTGTCTTGACATCCAATGTATCCCTGCAAAGTTTGGTGAAGATCTGAGTATGTAGTTTTTGACCTTATATGGAACCTCCCATCTGAAAATTTGAAAATTCCTAAAAAATCCGTCTAAAATCTTGATGTCTCCACTCTCTTGTTTTGTACTTTTTTTCCACGTGTCTTGACATCCAATGTATCCCTGCAAAGTTTGGTGAAGATCTGAGTATGTAGTTTTTGACCTTATATGGAACCTCCTTTCTGAAAATTTGAAAATTCTTAAAAAATTCGACCAAAATCTTGATGTCTCCAATCCTATGTTTTGTATGTTTTTTCCACGTGTCTTGACATCCAATGTATAACTGCAAAGTTTGGTGAAGATCTGAGTATGTAGTTTTTGACCTTATCTGGAACCTCCTTTCTGAAAATTTGAAAATTCTTCAAAAATTCGTCCAAAATCTTGATGTCTCCACTCTCTTGTTTTGTACGTTTTTTCCACGTGTCTTGACATCCAATGTATCCCTTCAAAGTTTGGTGAAGATCTGAGTATGTAGTTTTTGACCTTATATGGAGCCTCCTTTCTGAAAATTTGAAAATTCTTAAAAAATTCATCCAAAATCTTGATGTCTCCAATCTCTTGTTTTGTACGTTTTTTCCACGTTTCTTGACATCCAATGTATCCCTGCAAAGTTTGGTGAAGATCTGAGTATGTAGTTTTTGACCTTATATGGAACCTCCTTTCTGAAAATTTGAAAATTCTTAAAAAAATTCGTCCAAAATCTTGATGTCCCCAATCCTATGTTTTGTATGTTTTTCCACGTGTCTTGACATCCAATGTATCCATGCAAAGTTTGGTGAAGATCTGAGTATGTCGTTTTTGACCTTATCTGAAACCTCCCATCTGAAAATTTGAAAATTCTTAAAAAATTCGTCGAAAATCTTGATGTCTCCAATCTCTTGTTTTGTACGTTTTTTCCACGTGTCTTGACATGCAAAGTATCCCTGCAACGTTTGGTGAAGATCTGAGTATGTAGTTTTTGACCTTATCTGGAACCTCCTATCTGAAAATTTGAAAATTCTTAAAAAATTCGTCCAAAATCTTGATGTCTCCAATCTCTTGTTTTGTACGTTTTTTCCACGTTTCTTGAAATCCAATGTATCCCTGCAATGTTTGGTGAAGATCTGAGTATGTAGTTTTTGACCTTATATGGAACCTCCTATCTGAAAATTTGAAAATTCTTAAAAAATTTGACCAAAATCTTGATATCCCCAATCCTATGTTTTGTATGTTTTTTCCACGTGTCTTGACATCCAATGTATCCCTGCAAAGTTTGGTGAAGATCTGAGTATGTAGTTTTTGACCTTATCTGGAACCTCCTATCTGAAAATTTGAAAATTTTTAAAAAATTCGTCCAAAATCTTGATGTCTTCAATCTCTTGTTTTGTACGTTTTTTCCACGTGTCTTGACCTCCAATGTATCCCTGCAAAGTTTGATGAAGATCTGAGTATGTCGTTTTTGACCTTATGTGGAACATCCTTTCTGAAAATTTGAAAATTCTTAAAAAATTCGTCCAAAATCTTGATGTCTCCAATCTCTTGTTTTGTACGTTTTTTCCACGTGTCTTGACATCCAATGTATCCCTGCAAAGTTTGGTGAAGATCTGAGTATGTAGTTTTTGAACTTATTTGGAACATCCTTTCTGAAAATTTGAAAATTCTTAAAAAATTCGTCCAAAACCTTGATGTCCCCAATCTCTTGTTTTGTACGTTTTTTACACGTGTCTTGACATCCAATGTATCCATGCAAAGTTTGGTGAAGATCTGAGTATGTCGTTTTTGACCTTATCTGGAACCTCCCATCTGAAAATTTGAAAATTCTTCAAAAATTCGTCGAAAATCTTGATGTCCCCAATCCTATGTTTTGTATGTTTTTCCACGTTTCTTGACATCCAATGTATCCCTGCAAAGTTTGGTGAAGATCTGAGTATGTAGTTTTTGACCTTATATGGAACCTCCTTTCTGAAAATTTGAAAATTCTTAAAAAATTCGTCCAAAATCTTGATGTCCCCAATCCTATGTTTTGTATGTTTTTTCCACGTGTCTTGACATCCAATGTATCCATGCAAAGTTTGGTGAAGATCTGAGTATGTCGTTTTTGACCTTATCTGAAACCTCCCATCTGAAAATTTGAAAATTCTTAAAAAATTCGTCGAAAATCTTGATGTCTCCAATCTCTTGTTTTGTACGTTTTTTCCACGTGTCTTGACATGCAAAGTATCCCTGCAACGTTTGGTGAAGATCTGAGTATGTAGTTTTTGACCTTATCTGGAACCTCCTATCTGAAAATTTGAAAATTCTTAAAAAATTCGTCCAAAATCTTGATGTCTCCAATCTCTTGTTTTGTACGTTTTTTCCACGTTTCTTGACATCCAATGTATCCCTGCAATGTTTGGTGAAGATCTGAGTATGTAGTTTTTGACCTTATATGGAACCTCCTATCTGAAAATTTGAAAATTCTTAAAAAATTTGACCAAAATCTTGATATCCCCAATCCTATGTTTTGTATGTTTTTTCCACGTGTCTTGACATCCAATGTATCCCTGCAAAGTTTGGTGAAGATCTGAGTATGTAGTTTTTGACCTTATCTGGAACCTCCTATCTGAAAATTTGAAAATTTTTAAAAAATTCGTCCAAAATCTTGATGTCTTCAATCTCTTGTTTTGTACGTTTTTTCCACGTGTCTTGACCTCCAATGTATCCCTGCAAAGTTTGATGAAGATCCGAGTATGTCGTTTTTGACCTTATGTGGAACATCCTTTCTGAAAATTTGAAAATTCTTAAAAAATTCGTCCAAAATCTTGATGTCTCCAATCTCTTGTTTTGTACGTTTTTTCCACGTGTCTTGACATCCAATGTATCCCTGCAAAGTTTGGTGAAGATCTGAGTATGTAGTTTTTGAACTTATATGGAACCTCCTTTCTGAAAATTTGAAAATTCTTAAAAAATTCGTCCAAAATCTTGATGTCCCCAATCTCTTGTTTTGTACGTTTTTTACACGTGTCTTGACATCCAATGTATCCATGCAAAGTTTGGTGAAGATCTGAGTATGTCGTTTTTGACCTTATCTGGAACCTCCCATCTGAAAATTTGAAAATTCTTCAAAAATTCGTCGAAAATCTTGATGTCTCCAATCTCTTGTTTTGTACGTTTTTTCCACGTATCTTGACATGCAAAGTATCCCTGCAACGTTTGGTGAAGATCTGAGTATGTAGTTTTTGACCTTATCTGGAACCTCCTATCTGAAAATTTGAAAATTCTTCAAAAATTCGTCCAAAATCTTGATGTCTCCAATCTCTTGTTTTGTACGTTTTTTCCACGTTTCTTGACATCCAATGTATCCCTGCAAAGTTTGGTGAAGATCTGAGTATGTAGTTTTTGACCTTATATGGAACCTCCTTTCTGAAAATTTGAAAATTCTTAAAAAATTCGTCCAAAATCTTGATGTCTCCAATCTCTTGTTTTGTACGTTTTTTCCACGTGTCTTGACATCCAATGTATCCCTGCAAAGTTTGGTGAAGATCTGAGTATGTAGTTTTTGACCTTATATGGAACCTCCCATCTGAAAATTTGAAAATTCCTAAAAAAACCGTCTAAAATCTTGATGTCTCCACTCTCTTGTTTTGTACTTTTTTTCCACGTGTCTTGACATCCAATGTATCCCTGCAAAGTTTGGTGAAGATCTGAGTATGTAGTTTTTGACCTTATATGGAACCTCCTTTCTGAAAATTTGAAAATTCTTAAAAAATTCGACCAAAATCTTGATGTCTCCAATCCTATGTTTTGTATGTTTTTTCCACGTGTCTTGACATCCAATGTATCCATGCAAAGTTTGGTGAAGATCTGAGTATGTAGTTTTTGACCTTATATGGAACCTCCTATCTGAAAATTTGAGAATTCTTGAAAAATTCGTCCAAAATCTTGATGTCTCCAATCTCTTGTTTTGTACGTTTTTTCCACGTGTCTTGACATCCAATGTATCCCTGCAAAGTTTGGTGAAGATCTGAGTATGTCTTTTTTGACCTTATCTGGAACATGCTTTCTGAAAATTTGAAAATTCTTAAAAAATTCGTCCAAAATCTTGATGTCTCCAATCTCTTGTTTTGTACGTTTTTTTTACGTGTCTTCACATCCAATGTATCCCTGCAAAGTTTGGTGAAGATCTGAGTATGTAGTTTTTGACCTTATCTGGAACCTCCCATCTGAAAATTTGAAAATTCCTAAAAAATCCGTCCAAAATCTTGATGACACCAATCTCTTGTTTTGTACGTTTTTTCCACGTGTCTTGACATCCAATGTATCCCTGCAAAGTTTGGTGAAGATCTGAGTATGTAGTTTTTGAACTTATATGGAACCTCCTATCTGAAAATTTGAAAATTCTTAAAAAATTCGTCCAAAATCTTGATGTCTCCAATCTCTTGTTTTGTACGTTTTTTCCACGTGTCTTGACATCCAATGTATCCCTGCAAAGTTTGGTGAAGATCTGAGTATGTAGTTTTTGACCTTATATGGAACCTCCTTTCTGAAAATTTGAAAATTCTTAAAAAATTCGTCCAAAATCTTGATGTCTCCAATCTCTTGTTTTGTACGTTTTTTCCACGTGTCTTGACATCCAATGTATCCCTGCAAAGTTTGGTGAAGATCTGAGTATGTAGTTTTTGACCTTATATGGAACCTCCCATCTGAAAATTTGAAAATTCCTAAAAAATCCGTCTAAAATCTTGATGTCTCCACTCTCTTGTTTTGTACTTTTTTTCCACGTGTCTTGACATCCAATGTATCCCTGCAAAGTTTGGTGAAGATCTGAGTATGTAGTTTTTGACCTTATATGGAACCTCCTTTCTGAAAATTTGAAAATTCTTAAAAAATTCGACCAAAATCTTGATGTCTCCAATCCTATGTTTTGTATGTTTTTTCCACGTGTCTTGACATCCAATGTATCCATGCAAAGTTTGGTGAAGATCTGAGTATGTAGTTTTTGACCTTATATGGAACCTCCTATCTGAAAATTTGAGAATTCTTGAAAAATTCGTCCAAAATCTTGATGTCTCCAATCTCTTGTTTTGTACGTTTTTCCACGTGTCTTGACATCCAATGTATCCCTGCAAAGTTTGGTGAAGATCTGAGTATGTCGTTTTTGACCTTATCTGGAACATCCTTTCTGAAAATTTGAAAATTCTTAAAAAATTCGTCCAAAATCTTGATGTCTCCAATCTCTTGTTTTGTACGTTTTTTTCACGTGTCTTCACATCCAATGTATCCCTGCAAAGTTTGGTGAAGATCTGAGTATGTAGTTTTTGACCTTATCTGGAACCTCTCATCTGAAAATTTGAAAATTTATAAAAAATCCGTCCAAAATCTTGATGACACCAATCTCTTGTTTTGTACGTTTTTTCCACGTGTCTTGACATCCAATGTATCCCTGCAAAGTTTGGTGAAGATCTGAGTATGTAGTTTTTGACCTTATCTGGAACCTCCTTTCTGAAAATTTGAAAATTCTTCAAAAATTCGTCCAAAATCTTGATGTCTCCACTCTCTTGTTTTGTACGTTTTTTCCACGTGTCTTGACATCCAATGTATCCCTGCAAAGTTTGGTGAAGATCTGAGTATGTAGTTTTTGACCTTATATGGAGCCTAATTTCTGAAAATTTGAAAATTCTTAAAAAATTCGTCCAAAATCTTGATGTCTCCAATCTCTTGTTTTGTACGTTTTTTCCACGTGTCTTGACATGCAAAGTATCCCTGCAACGTTTGGTGAAGATCTGAGTATGTAGTTTTTGACCTTATCTGGAACCTCCAATCTGAAAATTTGAAAATTCCTAAAAAATCCGTCTAAAATCTTGATGTCTCCACTCTCTTGTTTTGTACTTTTTTTCCACGTGTCTTGACATCCAATGTATCCCTGCAAAGTTTGGTGAAGATCTGAGTATGTAGTTTTTGACCTTATATGGAACCTCCTTTCTGAAAATTTAAAAATTCTTAAAAAATTCGTCCAAAATCTTGATGTCTCCAATCCTATGTTTTGTATGTTTTCTCCACGTGTCTTGACATCCAATGTATCCATGCAAAGTTTGGTGAAGATCTGAGTATGTCGTTTTTGACCTTATCTGAAATCTCCCATCTGAAAATTTGAAAATTCTTAAAACATTCGTCGAAAATCTTGATGTCTCCAATCTCTTGTTTTGTACGTTTTTTCCACGTGTCTTGACATGCAAAGTATCCCTGCAACGTTTGGTGAAGATCTGAGTATGTAGTTTTTGACCTTATCTGGAACCTCCTATCTGAAAATTTGAAAATACTTAAAAAATTCGTCCAAAATCTTGATGTCTCCAATCTCTTGTTTTGTACGTTTTTTCCACGTTTCTTGACATCCAATGTATCCCTGCAATGTTTGGTGAAGATCTGAGTATGTAGTTTTTGACCTTATATGGAACCTCCTTTCTGAAAATTTGAAAATTCTTAAAAAATTCGTCCAAAATCTTGATGTCCCCAATCTCTTGTTTTGTACGTTTTTTCCACGTGTCTTGACATCCAATGTATCCATGCAAAGTTTGGTGAAGATCTGAGTATGTCGTTTTTGACCTTATCTGGAACCTCCCATCTGAAAATTTGAAAATTCTTCAAAAATTCGTCGAAAATCTTGATGTCTCCAATCTCTTGTTTTGTACGTTTTTCCCACGTGTCTTGACATGCAAAGTATCCCTGCAACGTTTGGTGAAGATCTGAGTATGTAGTTTTTGACCTTATCTGGAACCTCCCATCTGAAAATTTGAAAATTCCTAAAAAATCCGTCCAAAATCTTGATGACCTCAACCTCTTGTTTTGTACGTTTTTTCCACGTGTCTTGACATCCAATGTATCCCTGCAATGTTTGGTGAAGATCTGAGTATGTAGTTTTTGACCTTATATGGAACCTCTTATCTGAAAATTTGAAAATTCTTAAAAATATTTGACAAAAATCTTTGTTGTCCCCAATCCTATGTTTTGTATGTTTTTTCCACGTGTCTTGACATCCAATGTATTTCTGCAAAGTTTGGTGAAGATCTGAGTATGTCGTTTTTGACCTTATCTGGAACCTCCCATCTGAAAATTTGAAAATTCTTAAAAAATTCGACCAAAATCTTGATGTCTCCAATCCTATGTTTTGTATGTTTTTTCCACGTGTCTTGACATCCAATGTATCCATGCAAAGTTTGGTGAAGATCTGAGTATGTAGTTTTTGACCTTATCTGGAACCTCCCATCTGAAAATTTGAAAATTTTTAAAAAATTCGTCCAAAATCTTGATGTCTCCAATCTCTTGTTTTGTACGTTTTTTCCACGTGTCTTGACCTCCAATGTATCCCTGCAATGTTTGGTGAAGATCTGAGTATGTAGTTTTTGACCTTATATGGAACCTCCTATCTGAAAATTTGAAAATTCTTAAAAAATTTGACCAAAATCTTGATGTCCCCAATCCTATGTTTTGTATGTTTTTTCCACGTGTCTTGACATCCAATATATCCCTGCAAAGTTTGGTGAAGATCTGAGTATGTCGTTTTTGACCTTATCTGGAACATCCTTTCTGAAAATTTGAAAATTCTTAAAAAATTCGTCCAAAATCTTGATGTCTCCATTCTCTTGTTTTGTACGTTTTTTCCACGTGTCTTGACATCCAATGTATCCCTGCAAAGTTTGGTGAAGATCTGAGTATGTAGTTTTTGACCTTATATGGAACCTCCTTTCTGAAAATTTGAAAATTCTTAAAAAATTCGTCCAAAATCTTGATGTCTCCAATCTCTTGTTTTGTACGTTTTTTCCACGTGTCTTGACATCCAATGTATCCCTGCAAAGTTTGGTGAAGATCTGAGTATGTCGTTTTTGACCTTATATGGAACCTCCTATCTGAAAATTTGAAAATTCTTAAAAATATTTGACCAAAATCTTGATGTCCCCAATCCTATGTTTTGTATGTTTTTTCCACGTGTCTTGACATCCAATGTATCCCTGCAAAGTTTGGTGAAGATCTGAGTATGTAGTTTTAGACCTTATCTGGAACCTCATTTCTGAAAATTTGAAAATTCCTCAAAAATTCGTCCAAAATCTTGATGTCTCCAATCTCTTGTTTTGTACGTTTTTTCCACGTGTCTTGACATCCAATGTATCCCTGCAAAGTTTGGTGAAGATTTGAGTATGTAGTTTTTGACCTTATATGGAGCCTCCTTTCTGAAAATTTGAAAATTCTTAAAAAATTCATCCAAAATCTTGATGTCTCCAATCTCTTGTTTTGTACGTTTTTTCCACGTTTCTTGACATCCAATGTATCCCTGCAATGTTTGGTGAAGATCTGAGTATGTAGTTTTTGACCTTATATGGAACCTCCTATCTGAAAATTTGAAAATTCTTAAAAAATTCGTCCAAAATCTTGATGTCTCCAATCTCTTGTTTTGTACGTTTTTTCCACGTTTCTTGACATCCAATGTATCCCTGCAATGTTTGGTGAAGATCTGAGTATGTAGTTTTTGACCTTATATGGAACCTCCTATCTGAAAATTTGAAAATTCTTAAAAAATTCGTCCAAAATCTTGATATCCCCAATCCTGTGTTTTGTATGTTTTTTCCACGTGTCTTGACATCCAATGTATCCCTGCAAAGTTTGGTGAAGATCTGAGTATGTAGTTTTTGACCTTATCTGGAACCTCCTATCTGAAAATTTTAAAATTTTTAAAAAATTCGTCCAAAATCTTGATGTTTTCAATCTCTTGTTTTGTACGTTTTTTCCACGTGTCTTGACTTCCAATGTATCCCTGCAAAGTTTGGTGAAGATCTGAGTATGTCGTTTTTGACCTTATCTGGAACATCCTTTCTGAAAGTTTGAAAATTCTTAAAAAAATCGTCCAAAATCTTGATGTCTCCAATCTCTTGTTTTGTACGTTTTTTCCACGTGTCTTGACATCCAATGTATCCCTGCAAAGTTTGGTGAAGATCTGAGTATGTAGTTTTTGACCTTATATGGAACCTCCTATCTGAAAATTTGAAAATTCTTCAAAAATTCGTCCAAAATCTTGATGTCTCCAATCTCTTGTTTTGTACGTTTTTTCCACGTTTCTTGACATCCAATGTATCCCTGCAATGTTTGGTGAAGATCTGAGTATGTAGTTTTTGACCTTATATGGAACCTCCTATCTGAAAATTTGAGAATTCTTAAAAAATTTGACCAAAATCTTGATATCCCCAATCCTATGTTTTGTATGTTTTTTCCACGTGTCTTGACATCCAATGTATCCCTGCAAAGTTTGGTGAAGATCTGAGTATGTAGTTTTTGACCTTATCTGGAACATCCTTTCTGAAAATTTGAAAATTCTTAAAAAATTCGTCCAAAATCTTGATGTCTCCAATCTCTTGTTTTGTACGTTTTTTCCACGTGTCTTGACATCCAATGTATCCCTGCAATGTTTGGTGAAGATATGAGTATGTAGTTTTGGACCTTATATGGAACCTCCTTTCTGAAAATTTGAAAATTCTTAAAAAATTCGTCCAAAATCTTGATGTCTCCAATCTCTTGTTTTGTACGTTTTTTCCACGTGTCTTGACATCCAATGTATCCCTGCAAAGTTTGGTGAAGATCTGAGTATGTAGTTTTTGACCTTATATGGAACCTCCCATCTGAAAATTTGAAAATTCCTAAAAAATCCGTCTAAAATCTTGATGTCTCCACTCTCTTGTTTTGTACTTTTTTCCACGTGTCTTGACATCCAATGTATCCCTGCAAAGTTTGGTGAAGATCTGAGTATGTAGTTTTTGACCTTATCTGGAACATCCTTTCTGAAAATTTGAAAATTCTTAAAAAATTCGACCAAAATCTTGATGTCTCCAATCCTATGTTTTGTATGTTTTTTCCACGTGTCTTGACATCCAATGTATCCATGCAAAGTTTGGTGAAGATCTGAGTATGTAGTTTTTTACCTTATATGGAACCTCCTATCTGAAAATTTGAGAATTCTTGAAAAATTCGTCCAAAATCTTGATGTCTCCAATCTCTTGTTTTGTACGTTTTTTCCACGTGTCTTGACATCCAATGTATCCCTGCAAAGTTTGGTGAAGATCTGAGTATGTCGTTTTTGACCTTATCTGGAACATCCTTTCTGAAAATTTGAAAATTCTTAAAAAATTCGTCCAAAATCTTGATGTCTCCAATCTCTTGTTTTGTACGTTTTTTTCACGTGTCTTCACATCCAATGTATCCCTGCAAAGTTTGGTGAAGATCTGAGTATGTAGTTTTTGACCTTATCTGGAACCTCTCATCTGAAAATTTGAAAATTCCTAAAAAATCCGTCCAAAATCTTGATGACACCAATCTCTTGTTTTGTACGTTTTTTCCACGTGTCTTGACATCCAATGTATCCCTGCAAAGTTTGGTGAAGATCTGAGTATGTAGTTTTTGACCTTATCTGGAACCTCCTTTCTGAAAATTTGAAAATTCTTCAAAAATTCGTCCAAAATCTTGATGTCTCCACTCTCTTGTTTTGTACGTTTTTTCCACGTGTCTTGACATCCAATGTATCCCTGCAAAGTTTGGTGAAGATCTGAGTATGTAGTTTTTGACCTTATATGGAGCCTCCTTTCTGAAAATTTGAAAATTCTTAAAAAATTCGTCGAAAATCTTGATGTCTCCAATCTCTTGTTTTGTACGTTTTTTCCACGTGTCTTGACATGCAAAGTATCCCTGCAACGTTTGGTGAAGATCTGAGTATGTAGTTTTTGACCTTATCTGGAACCTCCTATCTGAAAATTTGAAAATTCTTAAAAAATTCGTCCAAAATCTTGATGTCTCCAATCTCTTGTTTTGTACGTTTTTTCCACGTTTCTTGACATCCAATGTATCCCTGCAATGTTTGGTGAAGATCTGAGTATGTAGTTTTTGACCTTATATGGAACCTCCTATCTGAAAATTTGAAAATTCTTAAAAAATTTGACCAAAATCTTGAGATCCCCAATCCTATGTTTTGTAAGTTTTTTCCACGTGTCTTGACATCCAATGTATCCCTGCAAAGTTTGGTGAAGATCTGAGTATGTAGTTTTTGACCTTATCTGGAACCTCCTATCTGAAAATTTGAAAATTTTTAAAAAATTCGTCCAAAATCTTGATGTCTTCAATCTCTTGTTTTGTACGTTTTTTCCACGTGTCTTGACCTCCAATGTATCCCTGCAAAGTTTGGTGAAGATCTGAGTATGTCGTTTTTGACCTTATGTGGAACATCCTTTCTGAAAATTTGAAAATTCTTAAAAAAATCGTCCAAAATCTTGATGTCTCCAATCTCTTGTTTTGTACGTTTTTTCCACGTGTCTTGACATCCAATGTATCCCTGCAAAGTTTGGTGAAGATCTAAGTATGTAGTTTTTGACCTTATATGGAACCTCCTATCTGAAAATTTGAAAATTCTTCAAAAATTCGTCCAAAATCTTGATGTCTCCAATCTCTTGTTTTGTACGTTTTTTCCACGTTTCTTGACATCCAATGTATCCCTGCAATGTTTGGTGAAGATCTGAGTATGTAGTTTTTGACCTTATATGGAACCTCCTATCTGAAAATTTGAGAATTCTTAAAAAATTTGACCAAAATCTTGATATCCCCAATCCTATGTTTTGTATGTTTTTTCCACGTGTCTTGACATCCAATGTATCCCTGCAAAGTTTGGTGAAGATCTGAGTATGTAGTTTTTGACCTTATCTGGAACATCCTTTCTGAAAATTTGAAAATTCTTAAAAAATTCGTCCAAAATCTTGATGTCTCCAATCTCTTGTTTTGTACGTTTTTTCCACGTGTCTTGACATCCAATGTATCCCTGCAAAGTTTGGTGAAGATCTGAGTATGTAGTTTTGGACCTTATATGGAACCTCCTTTCTGAAAATTTGAAAATTCTTAAAAAATTCGTCCAAAATCTTGATGTCTCCAATCTCTTGTTTTGTACGTTTTTTCCACGTGTCTTGACATCCAATGTATCCCTGCAAAGTTTGGTGAAGATCTGAGTATGTAGTTTTTGACCTTATATGGAACCTCCCATCTGAAAATTTGAAAATTCCTAAAAAATCCGTCTAAAATCTTGATGTCTCCACTCTCTTGTTTTGTACTTTTTTCCACGTGTCTTGACATCCAATGTATCCCTGCAAAGTTTGGTGAAGATCTGAGTATGTAGTTTTTGACCTTATCTGGAACATCCTTTCTGAAAATTTGAAAATTCTTAAAAAATTCGATCAAAATCTTGATGTCTCCAATCCTATGTTTTGTATGTTTTTTCCACGTGTCTTGACATCCAATGTATCCATGCAAAGTTTGGTGAAGATCTGAGTATGTAGTTTTTTACCTTATATGGAACCTCCTATCTGAAAATTTGAGAATTCTTGAAAAATTCGTCCAAAATCTTGATGTCTCCAATCTCTTGTTTTGTACGTTTTTTCCACGTGTCTTGACATCCAATGTATCCCTGCAAAGTTTGGTGAAGATCTGAGTATGTCGTTTTTGACCTTATCTGGAACATCCTTTCTGAAAATTTGAAAATTCTTAAAAAATTCGTCCAAAATCTTGATGTCTCCAATCTCTTGTTTTGTACGTTTTTTTCACGTGTCTTCACATCCAATGTATCCCTGCAAAGTTTGGTGAAGATCTGAGTATGTAGTTTTTGACCTTATCTGGAACCTCTCATCTGAAAATTTGAAAATTCCTAAAAAATCCGTCCAAAATCTTGATGACACCAATCTCTTGTTTTGTACGTTTTTTCCACGTGTCTTGACATCCAATGTATCCCTGCAAAGTTTGGTGAAGATCTGAGTATGTAGTTTTTGACCTTATCTGGAACCTCCTTTCTGAAAATTTGAAAATTCTTCAAAAATTCGTCCAAAATCTTGATGTCTCCACTCTCTTGTTTTGTACGTTTTTTCCACGTGTCTTGACATCCAATGTATCCCTGCAAAGTTTGGTGAAGATCTGAGTATGTAGTTTTTGACCTTATATGGAGCCTCCTTTCTGAAAATTTGAAAATTCTTAAAAAATTCGTCGAAAATCTTGATGTCTCCAATCTCTTGTTTTGTACGTTTTTTCCACGTGTCTTGACATGCAAAGTATCCCTGCAACGTTTGGTGAAGATCTGAGTATGTAGTTTTTGACCTTATCTGGAACCTCCTATCTGAAAATTTGAAAATTCTTAAAAAATTCGTCCAAAATCTTGATGTCTCCAATCTCTTGTTATGTACGTTTTTTCCACGTTTCTTGACATCCAATGTATCCCTGCAATGTTTGGTGAAGATCTGAGTATGTAGTTTTTGACCTTATATGGAACCTCCTATCTGAAAATTTGAAAATTCTTAAAAAATTTGACCAAAATCTTGAGATCCCCAATCCTATGTTTTGTAAGTTTTTTCCACGTGTCTTGACATCCAATGTATCCCTGCAAAGTTTGGTGAAGATCTGAGTATGTAGTTTTTGACCTTATCTGGAACCTCCTATCTGAAAATTTGAAAATTTTTAAAAAATTCGTCCAAAATCTTGATGTCTTCAATCTCTTGTTTTGTACGTTTTTTCCACGTGTCTTGACCTCCAATGTATCCCTGCAAAGTTTGGTGAAGATCTGAGTATGTCGTTTTTGACCTTATGTGGAACATCCTTTCTGAAAATTTGAAAATTCTTAAAAAATTCGTCGAAAATCTTGATGTCTCCAATCTCTTGTTTTGTACGTTTTTTCCACGTGTCTTGACATCCAATGTATCCCTGCAAAGTTTGGTGAAGATCTGAGTATGTAGTTTTTGAACTTATATGGAACCTCCTTTCTGAAAATTTGAAAATTCTTAAAAAATTCGTCCAAAATCTTGATGTCCCCAATCTCTTGTTTTGTACGTTTTTTACACGTGTCTTGACATCCAATGTATCCATGCAAAGTTTGGTGAAGATCTGAGTATGTCGTTTTTGACCTTATCTGGAACCTCCCATCTGAAAATTTGAAAATTCTTCAAAAATTCGTCGAAAATCTTGATGTCTCCAATCTCTTGTTTTGTACGTTTTTTCCACGTGTCTTGACATGCAAAGTATCCCTGCAACGTTTGGTGAAGATCTGAGTATGTAGTTTTTGACCTTATCTGGAACCTCCTATCTGAAAATTTGAAAATTCTTCAAAAATTCGTCCAAAATCTTGATGTCTCCAATCTCTTGTTTTGTACGTTTTTTCCACGTTTCTTGACATCCAATGTATCCCTGCAATGTTTGGTGAAGATCTGAGTATGTAGTTTTTGACCTTATATGGAACCTCCTATCTGAAAATTTGAGAATTCTTAAAAAATTTGACCAAAATCTTGATATCCCCAATCCTATGTTTTGTATGTTTTTTCCACGTGTCTTGACATCCAATGTATCGCTGCAAATTTTAGTGGAGATCTGAGTATGTAGTTTTTGACCTTATCTGGAACCTCCTATCTGAAAATTTGAAAATTTTTAAAAAATTCGTCCAAAATCTTGATGTCTTCAATCTCTTGTTTTGTACGTTTTTTCCACGTGTTTTGACCTCCAATCTATCCCTGCAAAGTTTGGTGAAGATCTGAGTATGTCGTTTTTGACCTTATCTGGAATATCCTTTCTGAAAATTTGAAAATTCTTAAAAAATTCGTCCAAAATCTTGATGTCTCCAATCTCTTGTTTTGTACGTTTTTTCCACGTGTCTTGACATGCAAAGTATCCCTGCAACGTTTGGTGAAGATCTGAGTATGTAGTTTTTGACCTTATCTGGAACCTCCTATCTGAAAATTTGAAAATTCTTAAAAAATTCGTCCAAAATCTTGATGTCTCCAATCTCTTGTTTTGTACGTTTTTTCCACGTTTCTTGACATCCAATGTATCCCTGCAACGTTTGGTGAAGATCTGAGTATGTAGTTTTTGACCTTATATGGAACCTCCTATCTAAAAATTTGAAAATTCTTAAAAAATTTGACCAAATTCTTGATATCCCCAATCCTATGTTTTGTATGTTTTTTCCACGTGTCTTGACATCCAATGTATCCCTGCAAAGTTTGGTGAAGATCTGAGTAGTAGTTTTTGACCTTATCTGGAACCTTCTATCTGAAAATTTGAAAATTTTTAAAAAATTCGTCCAAAATCTTGATGTCTTCAATCTCTTGTTATGTACGTTTTTTCCACGTGTCTTGACCTCCAATGTATCCCTGCAAAGTTTGGTGAAGATCTGAGTATGTCGTTTTTGACCTTATCTGGAACATCCTTTCTGAAAATTTGAAAATTCTTAAAAAATTCGTCCAAAATCTTGATGTCTCCAATCTCTTGTTTTGTACGTTTTTTCCACGTGTCTTGACATCCAATGTATCCCTGCAAAGTTTGGTGAAGATCTGAGTATGTAGTTTTTGACCTTATATGGAACCTACTTTCTGAAAATTTGAAAATTCTTAAAAAATTCGTCCAAAATCTTGATGTCCCCAATCTCTTGTTTTGTACGTTTTTTCCACGTGTCTTGACATCCAATGTATCCATGCAAAGTTTGGTGAAGATCTGAGTATGTCGTTTTTGACCTTATCTGGAACCTCCCATCTGAAAATTTGAAAATTCTTAAAAAATTCGTCGAAAATCTTGATGTCTCCAATCTCTTGTTTTGTACGTTTTTTCCACGTGTCTTGACATGCAAAGTATCCCTGCAACGTTTGGTGAAGATCTGAGTTTTTGACCTTATATGGAACCTCCTATCTGAAAATTTTAAAATTCTTAAAAAATTTGACCAAAAGCTTGATATCCCCAATCCTATGTTTTGTATGTTTTTTCCACGTGTCTTGACATCCAATGTATCCCTGCAAAGTTTGGTGAAGATCTGAGTATGTAGTTTTTGACCTTATCTGGAACATCCTTTCTGAAAATTTGAAAATTCTTAAAAAATTCGTCCAAAATCTTGATATCTCCAATCTCTTGTTTTGTACGTTTTTTCCACGTGTCTTGACATCCAATGTATCCCTGCAAAGTTTGGTGAAGATCTGAGTATGTAGTTTTTGACCTTATATGGAACCTCCTTTCTGAAAATTTGAAAATTCTTAAAAAATTCGTCCAAAATCTTGATGTCTCCAATCTCTTGTTTTGTACGTTTTTTCCACGTGTCTTGACATCCAATGTATCCCTGCAAAGTTTGGTGAAGATCTGAGTATGTAGTTTTTGACCTTATATGGAACCTCCCATCTGAAAATTTGAAAATTCCTAAAAAATCCGTCTAAAATCTTGATGTCTCCACTCTCTTGTTTTGTACTTTTTTTCCACGTGTCTTGACATCCAATGTATCCCTGCAAAGTTTGGTGAAGATCTGAGTATGTAGTTTTTGACCTTATATGGAACCTCCTTTCTGAAAATTTGAAAATTCTTAAAAAATTCGACCAAAATCTTGATGTCTCCAATCCTATGTTTTGTATGTTTTTTCCACGTGTCTTGACATCCAATGTATAACTGCAAAGTTTGGTGAAGATCTGAGTATGTAGTTTTTGACCTTATCTGGAACCTCCTTTCTGAAAATTTGAAAATTCTTCAAAAATTCGTCCAAAATGTTGATGTCTCCACTCTCTTGTTTTGTACGTTTTTTCCACGTGTCTTGACATCCAATGTATCCCTGCAAAGTTTGGTGAAGATCTGAGTATGTAGTTTTTGACCTTATATGGAGCCTCCTTTCTGAAAATTTGAAAATTCTTAAAAAATTCATCCAAAATCTTGATGTCTCCAATCTCTTGTTTTGTACGTTTTTTCCACGTTTCTTGACATCCAATGTATCCCTGCAAAGTTTGGTGAAGATCTGAGTATGTAGTTTTTGACCTTATATGGAACCTCCTTTCTGAAAATTTGAAAATTCTTAAAAAATTCGTCCAAAATCTTGATGTCCCCAATAATATGTTTTGTATGTTTTTCCACGTGTCTTGACATCCAATGTATCCATGCAAAGTTTGGTGAAGATCTGAGTATGTCGTTTTTGACCTTATCTGAAACCTCCCATCTGAAAATTTGAAAATTCTTAAAAAATTCGTCGAAAATCTTGATGTCTCCAATCTCTTGTTTTGTACGTTTTTTCCACGTGTCTTGACATGCAAAGTATCCCTGCAACGTTTGGTGAAGATCTGAGTATGTAGTTTTTGACCTTATCTGGAACCTCCTATCTGAAAATTTGAAAATTCTTAAAAAATTCGTCCAAAATCTTGATGTCTCCAATCTCTTGTTTTGTACGTTTTTTCCACGTTTCTTGACATCCAATGTATCCCTGCAATGTTTGGTGAAGATCTGAGTATGTAGTTTTTGACCTTATATGGAACCTCCTATCTGAAAATTTGAAAATTCTTAAAAAATTTGACCAAAATCTTGATATCCCCAATCCTATGTTTTGTATGTTTTTTCCACGTGTCTTGACATCCAATGTATCCCTGCAAAGTTTGGTGAAGATCTGAGTATGTAGTTTTTGACCTTATCTGGAACCTCCTATCTGAAAATTTGAAAATTTTTAAAAAATTCGTCCAAAATCTTGATGTCTTCAATCTCTTGTTTTGTACGTTTTTTCCACGTGTCTTGACCTCCAATGTATCCCTGCAAAGTTTGATGAAGATCTGAGTATGTCGTTTTTGACCTTATGTGGAACATCCTTTCTGAAAATTTGAAAATTCTTAAAAAATTCGTCCAAAATCTTGATGTCTCCAATCTCTTGTTTTGTACGTTTTTTCCACGTGTCTTGACATCCAATGTATCCCTGCAAAGTTTGGTGAAGATCTGAGTATGTAGTTTTTGAACTTATATGGAACCTCCTTTCTGAAAATTTGAAAATTCTTAAAAAATTCGTCCAAAATCTTGATGTCCCCAATCTCTTGTTTTGTACGTATTTTACACGTGTCTTGACATCCAATGTATCCATGCAAAGTTTGGTGAAGATCTGAGTATGTCGTTTTTGACCTTATCTGGAACCTCCCATCTGAAAATTTGAAAATTCTTCAAAAATTCGTCGAAAATCTTGATGTCCCCAATCCTATGTTTTGTATGTTTTTCCACGTTTCTTGACATCCAATGTATCCCTGCAAAGTTTGGTGAAGATCTGAGTATGTAGTTTTTGACCTTATATGGAACCTCCTTTCTGAAAATTTGAAAATTCTTAAAAAATTCGTCCAAAATCTTGATGTCCCCAATCTTATGTTTTGTATGTTTTTCCACGTGTCTTGACATCCAATGTATCCATGCAAAGTTTGGTGAAGATTTGAGTATGTCGTTTTTGACCTTATCTGAAACCTCCCATCTGAAAATTTGAAAATTCTTAAAAAATTCGTCGAAAATCTTGATGTCTCCAATCTCTTGTTTTGTACGTTTTTTCCACGTGTCTTGACATGCAAAGTATCCCTGCAACGTTTGGTGAAGATCTGAGTATGTAGTTTTTGACCTTATCTGGAACCTCCTATCTGAAAATTTGAAAATTCTTAAAAAATTCGTCCAAAATCTTGATGTCTCCAATCTCTTGTTTTGTACGTTTTTTCCACGTTTCTTGACATCCAATGTATCCCTGCAATGTTTAGTGAAGATCTGAGTATGTAGTTTTTGACCTTATATGGAACCTCCTATCTGAAAATTTGAAAATTCTTAAAAAATTTGACCAAAATCTTGATATCCCCAATCCTATGTTTTGTATGTTTTTTCCACGTGTCTTGACATCCAATGTATCCCTGCAAAGTTTGGTGAAGATCTGAGTATGTAGTTTTTGACCTTATCTGGAACCTCCTATCTGAAAATTTGAAAATTTTTAAAAAATTCGTCCAAAATCTTGATGTCTTCAATCTCTTGTTTTGTACGTTTTTTCCACGTGTCTTGACCTCCAATGTATCCCTGCAAAGTTTGATGAAGATCTGAGTATGTCGTTTTTGACCTTATGTGGAACATCCTTTCTGAAAATTTGAAAATTCTTAAAAAATTCGTCCAAAATCTTGATGTCTCCAATCTCTTGTTTTGTACGTTTTTTCCACGTGTCTTGACATCCAATGTATCCCTGCAAAGTTTGGTGAAGATCTGAGTATGTAGTTTTTGAACTTATATGGAACCTCCTTTCTGAAAATTTGAAAATTCTTAAAAAATTCGTCCAAAATCTTGATGTCCCCAATCTCTTGTTTTGTACGTTTTTTACACGTGTCTTGACATCCAATGTATACATGCAAAGTTTGGTGAAGATCTGAGTATGTCGTTTTTGACCTTATCTGGAACCTCCCATCTGAAAATTTGAAAATTCTTCAAAAATTCGTCGAAAATCTTGATGTCTCCAATCTCTTGTTTTGTACGTTTTTTCCACGTATCTTGACATGCAAAGTATCCCTGCAACGTTTGGTGAAGATCTGAGTATGTAGTTTTTGACCTTATCTGGAACCTCCTATCTGAAAATTTGAAAATTCTTCAAAAATTCGTCCAAAATCTTGATGTCTCCAATCTCTTGTTTTGTACGTTTTTTCCACGTTTCTTGACATCCAATGTATCCCTGCAATGTTTGGTGAAGATCTGAGTATGTAGTTTTTGACCTTATATGGAACCTCCTATCTGAAAATTTGAGAATTCTTAAAAAATTTGACCAAAATCTTGATATCCCCAATCCTATGTTTTGTATGTTTTTTCCACGTGTCTTGACATCCAATGTATCCCTGCAAAGTTTGGTGAAGATCTGAGTATGTAGTTTTTGACCTTATCTGGAACATCCTTTCTGAAAATTTGTAAATTCTTAAAAAATTCGTCCAAAATCTTGATGTCTCCAATCTCTTGTTTTGTACGTTTTTTCCACGTGTCTTGACATCCAATGTATCCCTGCAAAGTTTGGTGAAGATCTGAGTATGTAGTTTTTGACCTTATATGGAACCTCCTTTCTGAAAATTTGAAAATTCTTAAAAAATTCGTCCAAAATCTTGATGTCTCCAATCTCTTGTTTTGTACGTTTTTTCCACGTGTCTTGACATCCAATGTATCCCTGCAAAGTTTGGTGAAGATCTGAGTATGTAGTTTTTGACCTTATATGGAACCTCCCATCTGAAAATTTGAAAATTCCTAAAAAATCCGTCTAAAATCTTGATGTCTCCACTCTCTTGTTTTGTACTTTTTTTCCACGTGTCTTGACATCCAATGTATCCCTGCAAAGTTTGGTGAAGATCTGAGTATGTAGTTTTTGACCTTATATGGAACCTCCTTTCTGAAAATTTGAAAATTCTTAAAAAATTCGACCAAAATCTTGATGTCTCCAATCCTATGTTTTGTATGTTTTTTCCACGTGTCTTGACATCCAATGTATCCATGCAAAGTTTGGTGAAGATCTGAGTATGTAGTTTTTGACCTTATATGGAACCTCCTATCTGAAAATTTGAGAATTCTTGAAAAATTCGTCCAAAATCTTGATGTCTCCAATCTCTTGTTTTGTACGTTTTTTCCACGTGTCTTGACATCCAATGTATCCCTGCAAAGTTTGGTGAAGATCTGAGTATGTCTTTTTTGACCTTATCTGGAACATCCTTTCTGAAAATTTGAAAATTCTTAAAAAATTCGTCCAAAATCTTGATGTCTCCAATCTCTTGTTTTGTACGTTTTTTTCACGTGTCTTCACATCCAATGTATCCCTGCAAAGTTTGGTGAAGATCTGAGTATGTAGTTTTTGACCTTATCTGGAACCTCTCATCTGAAAATTTGAAAATTCCTAAAAAATCCGTCCAAAATCTTGATGACACCAATCTCTTGTTTTGTACGTTTTTTCCACGTGTCTTGACATCCAATGTATCCCTGCAAAGTTTGGTGAAGATCTGAGTATGTAGTTTTTGACCTTATATGGAACCTCCTATCTGAAAATTTGAAAATTCTTAAAAAATTCGTCCAAAATCTTGATGTCTCCAATCTCTTGTTTTGTACGTTTTTTCCACGTGTCTTGACATCCAATGTATCCCTGCAAAGTTTGGTGAAGATCTGAGTATGTAGTTTTTGACCTTATATGGAACCTCCTTTCTGAAAATTTGAAAATTCTTAAAAAATTCGTCCAAAATCTTGATGTCTCCAATCTCTTGTTTTGTACGTTTTTTCCACGTGTCTTGACACCCAATGTATCCCTGCAAAGTTTGGTGAAGATCTGAGTATGTAGTTTTTGACCTTATATGGAACCTCCCATCTGAAAATTTGAAAATTCCTAAAAAATCCGTCTAAAATCTTGATGTCTCCACTCTCTTGTTTTGTACTTTTTTTCCACGTGTCTTGACATCCAATGTATCCCTGCAAAGTTTGGTGAAGATCTGAGTATGTAGTTTTTGACCTTATATGGAACCTCCTTTCTGAAAATTTGAAAATTCTTAAAAAATTCGACCAAAATCTTGATGTCTCCAATCCTATGTTTTGTATGTTTTTTCCACGTGTCTTGACATCCAATGTATCCCTGCAAAGTTTGGTGAAGATCTGAGTATGTAGTTTTTGACCTTATATGGAACCTCCTATCTGAAAATTTGAGAATTCTTGAAAAATTCGTCCAAAATCTTGATGTCTCCAATCTCTTGTTTTGTACGTTTTTTCCACGTGTCTTGACATCCAATGTATCCCTGCAAAGTTTGGTGAAGATCTGAGTATGTCGTTTTTGACCTTATCTGGAACATCCTTTCTGAAAATTTGAAAATTCTTAAAAAATTCGTCCAAAATCTTGATGTCTCCAATCTCTTGTTTTGTACGTTTTTTTCACGTGTCTTCACATCCAATGTATCCCTGCAAAGTTTGGTGAAGATCTGAGTATGTAGTTTTTGACCTTATCTGGAACCTCTCATCTGAAAATTTGAAAATTTATAAAAAATCCGTCCAAAATCTTGATGACACCAATCTCTTGTTTTGTACGTTTTTTCCACGTGTCTTGACATCCAATGTATCCCTGCAAAGTTTGGTGAAGATCTGAGTATGTAGTTTTTGACCTTATATGGAACCTCCTTTCTGAAAATTTGAAAATTCTTAAAAAATTCGTCCAAAATCTTGATGTCTCCAATCCTATGTTTTGTATGTTTTCTCCACGTGTCTTGACATCCAATGTATCCATGCAAAGTTTGGTGAAGATCTGAGTATGTCGTTTTTGACCTTATCTGAAACCTCCCATCTGAAAATTTGAAAATTCTTAAAAAATTCGTCGAAAATCTTGATGTCTCCAATCTCTTGTTTTGTACGTTTTTTCCACGTGTCTTGACATGCAAAGTATCCCTGCAACGTTTGGTGAAGATCTGAGTATGTAGTTTTTGACCTTATCTGGAACCTCCTATCTGAAAATTTGAAAATACTTAAAAAATTCGTCCAAAATCTTGATGTCTCCAATCTCTTGTTTTGTACGTTTTTTCCACGTTTCTTGACATCCAATGTATCCCTGCAATGTTTGGTGAAGATCTGAGTATGTAGTTTTTGACCTTATATGGAACCTCCTATCTGAAAATTTGAAAATTCTTAAAAAATTCGACCAAAATCTTGATGTCCCCAATCCTATGTTTTGTATGTTTTTTCCACGTGTCTTGACATCCAATGTATCCATGCAAAGTTTGGTGAAGATCTGAGTATGTAGTTTTTGACCTTATATGGAACCTCCCATCTGAAAATTTGAAAATTCTTAAAAAATTCGTCCAAAATCTTGATGACCCCAATCTCTTTTTTTTGTACGTTTTTTCCACGTGTCTTGACATCCAATGTATCCCTGCAAAGTTGGTGAAGATCTGAGTATGTAGTTTTTGACCTTATCTGGAACCTCCCATCTGAAAATTTGAAAATTCTTAAAAAATTCGTCCAAAATCTTGGTCTTCAATCTCTTGTTTTGTACGTTTTTTCCACGTGTCTTGACCTCCAATGTATCCCTGCAAAGTTTGGTGAAGATCTGAGTATGTCGTTTTTGACCTTATGTGGAACATCCTTTCTGAAAATTTGAAAATTCTTAAAAAATTCGTCCAAAATCTTGATGTCTCCAATCTCTTGTTTTGTACGTTTTTTCCACGTGTCTTGACATCCAATGTATCCCTGCAAAGTTTGGTGAAGATCTGAGTATGTAGTTTTTGAACTTATATGGAACCTCCTTTCTGAAAATTTGAAAATTCTTAAAAAATTCGTCCAAAATCTTGATGTCCCCAATCTCTTGTTTTGTACGTTTTTTACACGTGTCTTGACATCCAATGTATCCATGCAAAGTTTGGTGAAGATCTGAGTATGTAGTTTTTGACCTTATCTGGAACATCCTTTCTGAAAATTTGAAAATTCTTCAAAAATACTTCCAAAATCTTGATGTCTCCAATCTCTTGTTTTGTACGTTTTTTCCACGTGTCTTGACATCCAATGTATCCCTGCAAAGTTTGGTGAAGATCTGAGTATGTAGTTTTTGACCTTATATGGAACCTCCTTTCTGAAAATTTGAAAATTCTTAAAAAATTCGTCCAAAATCTTGATGTCTCCAATCTCTTGTTTTGTACGTTTTTTCCACGTGTCTTGACATCCAATGTATCCCTGCAAAGTTTGGTGAAGATCTGAGTATGTAGTTTTTGACCTTATATGGAACCTCCCATCTGAAAATTTGAAAATTCCTAAAAAATCCGTCTAAAATCTTGATGTCTCCACTCTCTTGTTTTGTACTTTTTTCCACGTGTCTTGACATCCAATGTATCCCTGCAAAGTTTGGTGAAGATCTGAGTATGTAGTTTTTGACCTTATATGGAACCTCCTTTCTGAAAATTTGAAAATTCTTAAAAAATTCGACCAAAATCTTGATGTCTCCAATCCTATGTTTTGTATGTTTTTTCCACGTGTCTTGACATCCAATGTATCCATGCAAAGTTTGGTGAAGATCTGAGTATGTAGTTTTTGACCTTATATGGAACCTCCTATCTGAAAATTTGAGAATTCTTGAAAAATTCGTCCAAAATCTTGATGTCTCCAATCTCTTGTTTTGTACGTTTTTTCCACGTGTCTTGACATCCAATGTATCCCTGCAAAGTTTGGTGAAGATCTGAGTATGTCGTTTTTGACCTTATCTGGAACATCCTTTCTGAAAATTTGAAAATTCTTAAAAAATTCGTCCAAAATCTTGATGTCTCCAATCTCTTGTTTTGTACGTTTTTTTCACGTGTATTCACATCCAATGTATCCCTGCAAAGTTTGGTGAAGATCTGAGTATGTAGTTTTTGACCTTATCTGGAACCTCTCATCTGAAAATTTGAAAATTCCTAAAAAATCCGTCCAAAATCTTGATGACACCAATCTCTTGTTTTGTACGTTTTTTCCACGTGTCTTGACATCCAATGTATCCCTGCAAAGTTTGGTGAAGATCTGAGTATGTAGTTTTTGACCTTATCTGGAACCTCCTTTCTGAAAATTTGAAAATTCTTCAAAAATTCGTCCAAAATCTTGATGTCTCCACTCTCTTGTTTTGTACGTTTTTTCCACGTGTCTTGACATCCAATGTATCCCTGCAAAGTTTGGTGAAGATAGAGTATGTAGTTTTTGACCTTATATGGAGCCTCCTTTCTGAAAATTTGAAAATTCTTAAAAAATTCGTCGAAAATCTTGATGTCTCCAATCTCTTGTTTTGTACGTTTTTTCCACGTGTCTTGACATGCAAAGTATCCCTGCAACGTTTGGTGAAGATCTGAGTATGTAGTTTTTGACCTTATCTGGAACCTCCCATCTGAAAATTTGAAAATTCCTAAACAATCCGTCTAAAATCTTGATGTCTCCACTCTCTTGTTTTGTACTTTTTTTCCACGTGTCTTGACATCCAATGTATCCCTGCAAAGTTTGGTGAAGATCTGAGTATGTAGTTTTTGACCTTATATGGAACCTCCTTTCTGAAAATTTGAAAATTCTTAAAAAATTCGACCAAAATCTTGATGTCTCCAATCCTATGTTTTGTATGTTTTTTCCACGTGTCTTGACATCCAATGTATCCATGCAAAGTTTGGTGAAGATCTGAGTATGTAGTTTTTGACCTTATATGGAACCTCCTATCTGAAAATTTGAGAATTCTTGAAAAATTCGTCCAAAATCTTGATGTCTCCAATCTCTTGTTTTGTACGTTTTTTCCACGTGTCTTGACATCCAATGTATCCCTGCAAAGTTTGGTGAAGATCTGAGTATGTCGTTTTTGACCTTATCTGGAACATCCTTTCTGAAAATTTGAAAATTCCTCAAAAATTCGTCCAAAATCTTGATGTCTCCAATCTCTTGTTTTGTACGTTTTTTCCACGTGTCTTGACATCCAATGTATAACTGCAAAGTTTGGTGAAGATCTGAGTATGTAGTTTTTGACCTTATCTGGAACCTCCTTTCTGAAAATTTGAAAATTCTTCAAAAATTCGTCCAAAATCTTGATGTCTCCACTCTCTTGTTTTGTACGTTTTTTCCACGTTTCTTGACATCCAATGTATCCCTGCAAAGTTTGGTGAAGATCTGAGTATGTAGTTTTTGACCTTATATGGAACCTCCTTTTTGAAAATTTGAAAATTCTTAAAAAATTCGTCCAAAATCTTGATGTCCCCAATCCTATGTTTTGTATGTTTTTCCACGTGTCTTGACATCCAATGTATCCATGCAAAGTTTGGTGAAGATCTGAGTATGTCGTTTTTGACCTTATCTGAAACCTCCCATCTGAAAATTTGAAAATTCTTAAAAAATTCGTCGAAAATCTTGATGTCTCCAATCTCTTGTTTTGTACGTTTTTTCCACGTGTCTTGACATGCAAAGTATCCCTGCAATGTTTGGTGAAGATCTGAGTATGTAGTTTTTGACCTTATCTGGAACCTCCTATCTGAAAATTTGAAAATTCTTAAAAAATTCGTCCAAAATCTTGATGTCTCCAATCTCTTGTTTTGTACGTTTTTTCCACGTTTCTTGACATCCAATGTATCCCTGCAATGTTTGGTGAAGATCTGAGTATGTAGTTTTTGACCTTATATGGAACCTCCTATCTGAAAATTTGAAAATTCTTAAAAAATTTGACCAAAATCTTGATATCCCCAATCCTATGTTTTGTATGTTTTTTCCACGTGTCTTGACATCCAATGTATCCCTGCAAAGTTTGGTGAAGATCTGAGTATGTAGTTTTTGACCTTATCTGGAACCTCCTATCTGAAAATTTGAAAATTTTTAAAAAATTCGTCCAAAATCTTGATGTCTTCAATCTCTTGTTTTGTACGTTTTTTCCACGTGTCTTGACCTCCAATGTATCCCTGCAAAGTTTGGTGAAGATCTGAGTATGTCGCTTTTGACCTTATGTGGAACATCCTTTCTGAAAATTTGAAAATTCTTAAAAAATTCGTACAAAATCTTGATGTCTCCAATCTCTTGTTTTGTACGTTTTTTCCACGTTTCTTGACATCCAATGTATCCCTGCAAAGTTTGGTGAAGATCTGAGTATGTAGTTTTTGAACTTATATGGAACCTCCTTTCTGAAAATTTGAAAATTCTTAAAAAATTCGTCCAAAATCTTGATGTCCCCAATCTCTTGTTTTGTACGTTTTTTACACGTGTCTTGACATCCAATGTATCCATGCAAAGTTTGGTGAAGATCTGAGTATGTCGTTTTTGACCTTATCTGGAACCTCCCATCTGAAAATTTGAAAATTCTTCAAAAATTCGTCGAAAATCTTGATGTCTCCAATCTCTTGTTTTGTACGTTTTTTCCACGTATCTTGACATGCAAAGTATCCCTGCAAAGTTTGGTGAAGATCTGAGTATGTAGTTTTTGACCTTATCTGGAACCTCCTATCTGAAAATTTGAAAATTCTTCAAAAATTCGTCCAAAATCTTGATGTCTCCAATCTCTTGTTTTGTACGTTTTTTCCACGTTTCTTGACATCCAATGTATCCCTGCAATGTTTGGTGAAGATCTGAGTATGTAGTTTTTGACCTTATATGGAACCTCCTATCTGAAAATTTGAGAATTCTTAAAAAATTTGACCAAAATCTTGATATCCCCAATCCTATGTTTTGTATGTTTTTTCCACGTGTCTTGACATCCAATGTATCCCTGCAAAGTTTGGTGAAGATCTGAGTATGTAGTTTTTGACCTTATCTGGAACATCCTTTCTGAAAATTTGAAAATTCTTAAAAAATTCGTCCAAAATCTTGATGTCTCCAATCTCTTGTTTTGTACGTTTTTTCCACGTGTCTTGACATCCAATGTATCCCTGCAAAGTTTGGTGAAGATCTGAGTATGTAGTTTTTGACCTTATATGGAACCTCCTTTCTGAAAATTTGAAAATTCTTAAAAAATCGTCCAAAATCTTGATGTCTCCAATCTCTTGTTTTGTACGTTTTTTCCACGTGTCTTGACATCCAATGTATCCCTGCAAAGTTTGGTGAAGATCTGAGTATGTAGTTTTTGACCTTATATGGAACCTCCCATCTGAAAATTTGAAAATTCCTAAAAAATCCGTCTAAAATCTTGATGTCTCCACTCTCTTGTTTTGTACTTTTTTTCCACGTGTCTTGACATCCAATGTATCCCTGCAAAGTTTGGTGAAGATCTGAGTATGTAGTTTTTGACCTTATATGGAACCTCCTTTCTGAAAATTTGAAAATTCTTAAAAAATTCGACCAAAATCTTGATGTCTCCAATCCTATGTTTTGTATGTTTTTTCCACGTGTCTTGACATCCAATGTATCCATGCAAAGTTTGGTGAAGATCTGAGTATGTAGTTTTTGACCTTATATGGAACCTCCTATCTGAAAATTTGAGAATTCTTGAAAAATTCGTCCAAAATCTTGATGTCTCCAATCTCTTGTTTTGTACGTTTTTTCCACGTGTCTTGACATCCAATGTATCCCTGCAAAGTTTGGTGAAGATCTGAGTATGTCGTTTTTGACCTTATCTAGAACATCCTTTCTGAAAATTTGAAAATTCTTAAAAAATTCGTCCAAAATCTTGATGTCTCCAATCTCTTGTTTTGTACGTTTTTTTCAGGTATCTTCACATCCAATGTATCCCTGCAAAGTTTGGTGAAGATCTGAGTATGTAGTTTTTGACCTTATCTGGAACCTCTCAACTGAAAATTTGAAAATTCCTAAAAAATCCGTCCAAAATCTTGATGACACCAATCTCTTGTTTTGTACGTTTTTTCCACGTGTCTTGACATCCAATGTATCCCTGCAAAGTTTGGTGAAGATCTGAGTATGTAGTTTTTGACCTTATCTGGAACCTCCTTTCTGAAAATTTGAAAATTCTTCAAAAATTCGTCCAAAATCTTGATGTCTCCACTCTCTTGTTTTGTACGTTTTTTCCACGTGTCTTGACATCCAATGTATCCCTGCAAAGTTTGGTGAAGATCTGAGTATGTAGTTTTTGACCTTATATGGAGCCTCCTTTCTGAAAATTTGAAAATTCTTAAAAAATTCGTCGAAAATCTTGATGTCTCCAATCTCTTGTTTTGTACGTTTTTTCCTCGTGTCTTGACATGCAAAGTATCCCTGCAACGTTTGGTGAAGATCTGAGTATGTAGTTTTTGACCTTATCTGGAACCTCCTATCTGAAAATTTGAAAATTCTTCAAAAATTCGTCCAAAATCTTGATGTCTCCAATCTCTTGTTTTGTACGTTTTTTCCACTTTTCTTGACATCCAATGTATCCCTGCAATGTTTGGTGAAGATCTGAGTATGTAGTTATTGACCTTATATGGAACCTCCTATCTGAAAATTTGAGAATTCTTAAAAAATTTGACCAAAATCTTGATATCCCCAATCCTATGTTTTGTATGTTTTTTCCACGTGTCTTGACATCCAATGTATCGCTGCAAATTTTAGTGGAGATCTGAGTATGTCGTTTTTGAACTTATCTGGAACATCCTTTCTGAAAATTTGAAAATTCTTAAAAAATTCGTCCAAAATCTTGATGTCTCCAATCTCTTGTTTTGTACGTTTTTTCCACGTGTCTTGACATCCAATGTATCCCTGCAAAGTTTGGTAAAGATCTGAGTATGTCGTTTTTGACCTTATCTGGAACATCCTTTCTGAAAATTTGAAAATTCTTAAAAAATTCGTCCAAAATCTTGATGTCTCCAATCTCTTGTTTTGTACGTTTTTTCCACGTGTCTTGACATCCAATGTATCCCTGCAAAGTTTGGTGAAGATCTGAGTATGTAGTTTTTGACCTTATATGGAACCTCCCATCTGAAAATTTGAAAATTCCTAAAAAATTCGTCTAAAATCTTGATGTCTCCACTCTCTTGTTTTGTACTTTTTTTCCACGTGTCTTGACATCCAATGTATCCCTGCAAAGTTTGGTGAAGATCTGAGTATGTAGTTTTTGACCTTATATGGAACCTCCTTTCTGAAAATTTGAAAATTCTTAAAAAATTCGACCAAAATCTTGATGTCTCCAATCCTATGTTTTGTATGTTTTTCCACGTGTCTTGACATCCAATGTATCCATGCAAAGTTTGGTGAAGATCTGAGTATGTAGTTTTTGACCTTATATGGAACCTCCTATCTGAAAATTTGAGAATTCTTGAAAAATTCGTCCAAAATCTTGATGTCTCCAATCTCCTGTTTTGTACGTTTTTTCCACGTGTCTTGACATCCAATGTATCCCTGCAAAGTTTGGTGAAGATCTGAGTATGTCGTTTTTGACCTTATCTGGAGCCTCCTTTCTGAAAATTTGAAAATTCTTAAAAAATTCGTCGAAAATCTTGATGTCTCCAATCTCTTGTTTTGTACGTTTTTTCCACGTGTCTTGACATGCAAAGTATCCCTGCAACGTTTGGTGAAAATCTGAGTATGTAGTTTTTGACCTTATCTGGAACCTCCTATCTGAAAATTTGAAAATTCTTAAAAAATTCGTCCAAAATCTTGATGTCTCCAATCTCTTGTTTTGTACGTTTTTTCCACGTTTCTTGACATCCAATGTATCCCTGCAATGTTTGTTGAAGATCTGAGTATGTAGTTTTTGACCTTATATGGAACCTCCTATCTGAAAATTTGAAAATTCTTAAAAAATTTGACCAAAATCTTGATATCCCCAATCCTATGTTTTGTATGTTTTTTCCACGTGTCTTGACATCCAATGTATCCCTGCAACGTTTGGTGAAAATCTGAGTATGTAGTTTTTGACCTTATCTGGAACCTCCTATCTGAAAATTTGAAAATTCTTAAAAAATTCGTCCAAAATCTTGATGTCTCCAATCTCTTGTTTTGTACGTTTTTTCCACGTGTCTTGACATCCAATGTATCCCTGCAAAGTTTGGTGAAGATCTGAGTATGTAGTTTTTGACCTTATATGGAACCTCCCATCTGAAAATTTGAAAATTCCTAAAAAATTCGTCTAAAATCTTGATGTCTCCACTCTCTTGTTTTGTACTTTTTTTCCACGTGTCTTGACATCCAATGTATCCCTGCAAAGTTTGGTGAAGATCTGAGTATGTAGTTTTTGACCTTATCTGGAACCTCCTATCTGAAAATTTGAAAATTCTTAAAAAATTCGTCCAAAATCTTGATGTCCCCAATCCTATGTTTTGTATGTTTTTTCCACGTGTCTTGACATCCAATGTATCCATGCAAAGTTTGGTGAAGATCTGAGTATGTCGTTTTTGACCTTATCTGAAACCTCCCATCTGAAAATTTGAAAAATCTTAAAAAATTCGTCGAAAATCTTGATGTCTCCAATCTCTTGTTTTGTACGTTTTTTCCACGTGTCCTGACATGCAAAGTATCCCTGCAACGTTTGGTGAAGATCTGAGTATGTAGTTTTTGACCTTATATGGAACCTCCTATCTGAAAATTTGAAAATTCTTAAAAAATTCGTCCAAAATCTTGATATCCCCAATCCTATGTTTTGTATGTTTTTTCCACGTGTCTTGACATCCAATGTATCCCTGCAAAGTTTGGTGAAGATCTGAGTATGTAGTTTTTGACCTTATCTGGAACCTCCTATCCGAAAATTTGAAAATTTTTAAAAAATTCGTCCAAAATCTTCATGTCTTCAATCTCTTGTTTTGTACGTTTTTTCCACGTGTCTTGACTTCCAATGTATCCCTGCAAAGTTTGGTGAAGATCTGAGTATGTCGTTTTTGACCTTATCTGGAACATCCTTTCTGAAAGTTTGAAAATTCTTCAAAAATTCGTCCAAAAATCTTGATGTCTCCAATCTCTTGTTTTGTACGTTTTTTCCACGTTTCTTGACATCCAATGTATCCCTGAAATGTTTGGTGAAGATCTGAGTATGTAGTTTTTGACCTTATATGGAACCTCCTATCTGAAAATTTGAGAATTCTTAAAAAATTTGACCAAAATCTTGATATCCCCAATCCTATGTTTTGTATGTTTTTTCCACGTGTCTTGACATCCAATGTATCAATGCAAAGTTTGGTGAAGATCTGAGTATGTAGTTTTTGACCTTATCTGGAACATCCTTTCTGAAAAGTTGAAAATTCTTAAAAAATTCGTCCAAAATCTTGATGTCTCCAATCTCTTGTTTTGTACGTTTTTTCCACGTGTCTTGACATCCAATGTATCCCTGCAAAGTTTGGTGAAGATCTGAGTATGTAGTTTTGGACCTTATATGGAACCTCCTTTCTGAAAATTTGAAAATTCTTAAAAAATTCGTCCAAAATCTTGATGTCTCCAATCTCTTGTTTTGTACGTTTTTTCCACGTGTCTTGACATCCAATGTATCCCTGCAAAGTTTGGTGAAGATCTGAGTATGTAGTTTTTGACCTTATATGGAACCTCCCATCTGAAAATTTGAAAATTCCTAAAAAATCCGTCTAAAATCTTGATGTCTCCACTCTCTTGTTTTGTACTTTTTTTCCACGTGTCTTGACATCCAATGTATCCCTGCAAAGTTTGGTGAAGATCTGAGTATGTAGTTTTTGACCTTATATGGAACCTCCTTTCTGAAAATTTGAAAATTCTTAAAAAATTCGACCAAAATCTTGATGTCTCCAATCCTATGTTTTGTATGTTTTTTCCACGTGTCTTGACATCCAATGTATCCATGCAAAGTTTGGTGAAGATCTGAGTATGTAGTTTTTTACCTTATATGGAACCTCCTATCTGAAAATTTGAGAATTCTTGAAAAATTCGTCCAAAATCTTGATGTCTCCAATCTCTTGTTTTGTACGTTTTTTCCACGTGTCTTGACATCCAATGTATCCCTGCAAAGTTTGGTGAAGATCTGAGTATGTCGTTTTTGACCTTATCTGGAACATCCTTTCTGAAAATTTGAAAATTCTTAAAAAATTCGTCCAAAATCTTGATGTCTCCAATCTCTTGTTTTGTACGTTTTTTTCACGTGTCTTCACATCCAATGTATCCCTGCTAAGTTTGGTGAAGATCTGAGTATGTAGTTTTTGACCTTATCTGGAACCTCTCATCTGAAAATTTGAAAATTCCTAAAAAATCCGTCCAAAATCTTGATGACACCAATCTCTTGTTTTGTACGTTTTTTCCACGTGTCTTGACATCCAATGTATCCCTGCAAAGTTTGGTGAAGATCTGAGTATGTAGTTTTTGACCTTATCTGGAACCTCCTTTCTGAAAATTTGAAAATTCTTCAAAAATTCGTCCAAAATCTTGATGTCTCCACTCTCTTGTTTTGTACGTTTTTTCCACGTGTCTTGACATCCAATGTATCCCTGCAAAGTTTGGTGAAGATCTGAGTATGTAGTTTTTGACCTTATATGGAGCCTCCTTTCTGAAAATTTGAAAATTCTTAAAAAATTCGTCGAAAATCTTGATGTCTCCAATCTCTTGTTTTGTACGTTTTTTCCACGTGTCTTGACATGCAAAGTATCCCTGCAACGTTTGGTGAAGATCTGAGTATGTAGTTTTTGACCTTATCTGGAACCTCCTATCTGAAAATTTGAAAATTCTTAAAAAATTCGTCCAAAATCTTGATGTCTCCAATCTCTTGTTTTGTACGTTTTTTCCACGTTTCTTGACATCCAATGTATCCCTGCAATGTTTGGTGAAGATCTGAGTATGTAGTTTTTGACCTTATATGGAACCTCCTTTCTGAAAATTTGAAAATTCTTAAAAAATTTGACCAAAATCTTGATATCCCCAATCCTATGTTTTGTATGTTTTTTCCACGTGTCTTGACATCCAATGTATCCCTGCAAAGTTTGGTGAAGATCTGAGTATGTAGTTTTTGACCTTATCTGGAACCTCCTATCTGAAAATTTGAAAATTTTTAAAAAATTCGTCCAAAATCTTGATGTCTTCAATCTCTTGTTTTGTACGTTTTTTCCACGTGTCTTGACCTCCAATGTATCCCTGCAAAGTTTGGTGAAGATCTGAGTATGTCGTTTTTGACCTTATGTGGAACATCCTTTCTGAAAATTTGAAAATTCTTAAAAAATTCGTCCAAAATCTTGATGTCTCCAATCTCTTGTTTTGTACGTTTTTTCCACGTGTCTTGACATCCAATGTATCCCTGCAAAGTTTGGTGAAGATCTGAGTATGTAGTTCTTGAACTTATATGGAACCTCCTTTCTGAAAATTTGAAAATTCTTAAAAAATTCGTCCAAAATCTTGATGTCCCCAATCTCTTGTTTTGTACGTTTTTTACACGTGTCTTGACATCCAATGTATCCATGCAAAGTTTGGTGAAGATCTGAGTATGTCGTTTTTGACCTTATCTGGAACCTCCCATCTGAAAATTTGAAAATTCTTCAAAAATTCGTCGAAAATCTTGATGTCTCCAATCTCTTGTTTTGTACGTTTTTTCCACGTGTCTTGACATGCAAAGTATCCCTGCAACGTTTGGTGAAGATCTGAGTATGTCGTTTTTGACCTTATCTGGAACATCCTTTCTGAAAATTTGAAAATTCTTAAAAAATTCGTCCAAAATCTTGATGTCTCCAATCTCTTGTTTTGTACGTTTTTTCCACGTGTCTTGACATCCAATGTATCCCTGCAAAGTTTGGTGAAGATCTGAGTATGTCGTTTTTGACCTTATCTGGAACATCCTTTCTGAACATTTGAAAATTCTTAAAAAATTCGTCCAAAATCTTGATGTCTCCAATCTCTTGTTTTGTACGTTTTTTCCACGTGTCTTGACATCCAATGTATCCCTGCAAAGTTTGGTGAAGATCTGAGTATGTAGTTTTTGACCTTATATGGAACCTCCTATCTGAAAATTTGAGAATTCTTGAAAAATTCGTCCAAAATCTTGATGTCTCCAATCTCTTGTTTTGTACGTTTTTTCCACGTGTCTTGACATCCAATGTATCCCTGCAAAGTTTGGTGAAGATCTGAGTATGTAGTTTTTGACCTTATCTGGAACCTCCTATCTGAAAATTTGAAAATTTTTAAAAAATTCGTCCAAAATCTTGATGTCTTCAATCTCTTGTTTTGTACGTTTTTTCCACGTGTCTTGACTTCCAATGTATCCCTGCAAAGTTTGGTGAAGATCTGAGTATGTCGTTTTTGACCTTATCTGGAACATCCTTTCTGAAAGTTTGAAAATTCTTAAAAAAATCGTCCAAAATCTTGATGTCTCCAATCTCTTGTTTTGTACGTTTTTTCCACGTGTCTTGACATCCAATGTATCCCTGCAAAGTTTGGTGAAGATCTGAGTATGTAGTTTTTGACCTTATATGGAACCTCCTTTCTGAAAATTTGAAAATTCTTAAAAAATTCGTCCAAAATCTTGATGTCCCCAATCTCTTGTTTTGTACGTTTTTTCCACGTGTCTTGACATCCAATGTATCCATGCAAAGTTTGGTGAAGATCTGAGTATGTCGTTTTTGACCTTATCTGGAACCTCCCATCTGAAAATTTGAAAATTCTTCAAAAATTCGTCGAAAATCTTGATGTCTCCAATCTCTTGTTTTGTACGTTTTTCCCACGTGTCTTGACATGCAAAGTATCCCTGCAACGTTTGGTGAAGATCTGAGTATGTAGTTTTTGACCTTATCTGGAACCTCCCATCTGAAAATTTGAAAATTCCTAAAAAATCCGTCCAAAATCTTGATGACCTCAATCTCTTGTTTTGTACGTTTTTTCCACGTGTCTTGACATCCAATGTATCCCTGCAATGTTTGGTGAAGATCTGAGTATGTAGTTTTTGACCTTATATGGAACCTCTTATCTGAAAATTTGAAAATTCTTAAAAATATTTGACAAAAATCTTTGTTGTCCCCAATCCTATGTTTTGTATGTTTTTTCCACGTGTCTTGACATCCAATGTATTTCTGCAAAGTTTGGTGAAGATCTGAGTATGTCGTTTTTGACCTTATCTGGAACCTCCCATCTGAAAATTTGAAAATTCTTAAAAAATTCGACCAAAATCTTGATGTCTCCAATCCTATGTTTTGTATGTTTTTTCCACGTGTCTTGACATCCAATGTATCCATGCAAAGTTTGGTGAAGATCTGAGTATGTAGTTTTTGACCTTATCTGGAACCTTCCATCTGAAAATTTGAAAATTTTTAAAAAATTCGTCCAAAATCTTGATGTCTCCAATCTCTTGTTTTGTACGTTTTTTCCACGTGTCTTGACCTCCAATGTATCCCTGCAATGTTTGGTGAAGATCTGAGTATGTAGTTTTTGACCTTATATGGAACCTCCTATCTGAAAATTTGAAAATTCTTAAAAAATTTGACCAAAATCTTGATGTCCCCAATCCTATGTTTTGTATGTTTTTTCCACGTGTCTTGACATCCAATATATCCCTGCAAAGTTTGGTGAAGATCTGAGTATGTCGTTTTTGACCTTATCTGGAACATCCTTTCTGAAAATTTGAAAATTCTTAAAAAATTCGTCCAAAATCTTGATGTCTCCAATCTCTTGTTTTGTACGTTTTTTCCACCTGTCTTGACATCCAATGTATCCCTGCAAAGTTTGGTGAAGATCTGAGTATGTAGTTTTTGACCTTATATGGAACCTCCTTTCTGAAAATTTGAAAATTCTTAAAAAATTCGTCCAAAATCTTGATGTCTCCAATCTCTTGTTTTGTACGTTTTTTCCATGTGTCTTGACATCCAATGTATCCCTGCAAAGTTTGGTGAAATCTGAGTATGTCGTTTTTGACCTTATCTGGAACATCCTTTCTGAAAATTTGAAAATTCTTAAAAAATTCGTCCAAAATCTTGATGTCTCCAATCTCTTGTTTTGTACGTTTTTTCCACGTGTCTTGACATCCAATGTATCCCTGCAAAGTTTGGTGAAGATCTGAGTATGTAGTTTTTGACCTTATATGGAACCTCCCATCTGAAAATTTGAAAATTCCTAAAAAATTCGTCTAAAATCTTGATGTCTCCACTCTCTTATTTTGTACTTTTTTTCCACGTGTCTTGACATCCAATGTATCCCTGCAAAGTTTGGTGAAGTTCTGAGTATGTAGTTTTTGACCTTATATGGAACCTCCTTTCTGAAAATTTGAAAATTCTTAAAAAATTCGACCAAAATCTTGATGTCTCCAATCCTATGTTTTGTATGTTTTTCCACGTGTCTTGACATCCAATGTATCCATGCAAAGTTTGGTGAAGATCTGAGTATGTAGTTTTTGACCTTATATGGAACCTCCTATCTGAAAATTTGAGAATTCTTGAAAAATTCGTCCAAAATCTTGATGTCTCCAATCTCTTGTTTTGTACGTTTTTTCCACGTGTCTTGACATCCAATGTATCCCTGCAAAGTTTGGTGAAGATCTGAGTATGTAGTTTTTGACCTTATCTGGAACCTACCATCTGAAAATTTGAAAATTCCTAAAAAATCCGTCCAAAATCTTGATGACCTCAATCTCTTGTTTTGTACGTTTTTTCCACGTGTCTTGACATCCAATGTATCCCTGCAATGTTTGGTGAAGATCTGAGTATGTAGTTTTTGATCTTATATGGAACCTCTTATCTGAAAATTTGAAAATTCTTAAAAATATTTGACCAAAATCTTGATGTCCCCAATCCTATGTTTTGTATGTTTTTTCCACGTGTCTTGACATCCAATGTATCCCTGCAAAGTTTGGTGAAGATCTGAGTATGTCGTTTTTGACCTTATCTGGAACCTCCCATCTGAAAATTTGAAAATTCTTAAAAAATTCGTCCAAAATCTTGATGTCTCCAATCTCTTGTTTTGTACGTTTTTTCCACGTGTCTTGACATGCAAAGTATCCCTGCAACGTTTGGTGAAGATCTGAGTATGTAGTTTTTGACCTTATCTGGAACCTCCTATCTGAAAATTTGAAAATTCTTCAAAAATTCGTCCAAAATCTTGATGTCTCCAATCTCTTGTTTTGTACGTTTTTTCCACGTTTCTTGACATCCAATGTATCCCTGCAATGTTTGGTGAAGATCTGAGTATGTAGTTTTTGACCTTATATGGAACCTCCTATCTGAAAATTTGAGAATTCTTAAAAAATTTGACCAAAATCTTGATATCCCCAATCCTATGTTTTGTATGTTTTTTCCACGTGTCTTGACATCCAATGTATCGCTGCAAATTTTAGTGGAGATCTGAGTATGTAGTTTTTGACCTTATCTGGAACCTCCTATCTGAAAATTTGAAAATTTTTAAAAAATTCGTCCAAAATCTTGATGTCTTCAATCTCTTGTTTTGTACGTTTTTTCCACGTGTCTTGACCTCCAATGTATCCCTGCAAAGTTTGGTGAAGATCTGAGTATGTCGTTTTTGACCTTATCTGGAACATCCTTTCTGAAAATTTGAAAATTCTTAAAAAATTCGTCCAAAATCTTGATGTCTCCAATCTCTTGTTTTGTACGTTTTTTCCACGTGTCTTGACATCCAATGTATCCCTGCAAAGTTTGGTGAAGATCTGAGTATGTCGTTTTTGACCTTATCTGGAACATCCTTTCTGAAAATTTGAAAATTCTTAAAAAATTCGTCCGAAATCTTGATGTCTCCAATCTCTTGTTTTGTACGTTTTTTCCACGTGTCTTGACATCCAATGTATCCCTGCAAAGTTTGGTGAAGATCTGAGTATGTAGTTTTTGACCTTATATGGAACCTCCCATCTGAAAATTTGAAAATTCCTAAAAAATTCGTCTAAAATCTTGATGTCTCCACTCTCTTGTTTTGTAATTTTTTTCCACGTGTCTTGACATCCAATGTATCCCTGCAAAGTTTGGTGAAGATCTGAGTATGTAGTTTTTGACCTTATATGAAACCTCCTATCTGAAAATTTGAGAATTCTTGAAAAATTCGTCCAAAATCTTGATGTCTCCAATCTCTTGTTTTGTACGTTTTTTCCACGTGTCTTGACATCCAATGTATCCCTGCAAAGTTTGGTGAAGATCTGAGTATGTAGTTTTTGACCTTATCTGGAACCTACCATCTGAAAATTTGAAAATTCCTAAAAAATCCGTCCAAAATCTTGATTACCTCAATCTCTTGTTTTGTACGTTTTTTCCACGTGTCTTGACATCCAATGTATCCCTGCAATGTTTGGTGAAGATCTGAGTATGTAGTTTTTGACCTTATATGGAACCTCTTATCTGAAAATTTGAAAATTCTTAAAAATATTTGACGAAAATCTTGATGTCCCCAATCCTATGTTTTGTATGTTTTTTCCACGTGTCTTGACATCCAATGTATCCCTGCAAAGTTTGGTGAAGATATGAGTATGTAGTTTTAGACCTTATCTGGAACCTCATTTCTGAAAATTTGAAAATTCCTCAAAAATTCGTCCAAAATCTTGATGTCTCCAATCTCTTGTTTTGTACGTTTTTTCCACGTGTCTTGACATCCAATGTATCCCTGCAAAGTTTGGTGAAGATCTGAGTATGTAGTTTTTGAACTTATATGGAACCTCCTTTCTGAAAATTTGAAAATTTTTAAAAAATTCGTCCAAAATCTTGATGTCTTCAATCTCTTGTTTTGTACGTTTTTTCCACGTGTCTTGACCTCCAATGTATCTATGCAAAGTTTGGTGAAGATCTGAGTATGTCGTTTTTGACCTTATGTGGAACATCCTTTCTGAAAATTTGAAAATTCTTAAAAAATTCGTCCAAAATCTTGATGTCTCCAATCTCTTGTTTTGTACGTTTTTTCCACGTGTCTTGACATCCAATGTATCCCTGCAAAGTTTGGTGAAGATCTGAGTATGTAGTTTTTGACCTTATCTGGAACATCCTTTCTGAAAATTTGAAAATTCTTAAAAAATTCGTCCAAAATCTTGATGTCTCCAATCTCTTGTTTTGTACGTTTTTTCCACGTGTCTTGACATCCAATGTATCCCTGCAAAGTTTGGTGAAGATCTGAGTATGTAGTTTTTGACCTTATATGGAACCTCCCATCTGAAAATTTGAAAATTCCTAAAAAATTCGTCTAAAATCTTGATGTCTCCACTCTCTTGTTTTGTACTTTTTTTCCACGTGTCTTGACATCCAATGTATCCCTGCAAAGTTTGGTGAAGATCTGAGTATGTAGTTTTTGACCTTATATGGAACCTCCTTTCTGAAAATTTGAAAATTCTTAAAAAATTCGACCAAAATCTTGATGTCTCCAATCCTATGTTTTGTATGTTTTTCCACGTGTCTTGACATCCAATGTATCCATGCAAAGTTTGGTGAAGATCTGAGTATGTAGTTTTTGACCTTATATGGAACCTCCTATCTGAAAATTTGAGAATTCTTGAAAAATTCGCCCAAAATCTTGATGTCTCCAATCTCTTGTTTTGTACGTTTTTTCCACGTGTCTTGACATCCAATGTATCCCTGCAAAGTTTGGTGAAGATCTGAGTATGTCGTTTTTGACCTTATCTGGAGCCTCCTTTCTGAAAATTTGAAAATTCTTAAAAAATTCGTCGAAAATCTTGATGTCTCCAATCTCTTGTTTTGTACGTTTTTTGCACGTGTCTTGACATGCAAAGTATCCCTGCAACGTTTGGTGAAAATCTGAGTATGTAGTTTTTGACCTTATCTGGAACCTCCTATCTGAAAATTTGAAAATTCTTAAAAAATTCGTCCAAAATCTTGATGTCTCCAATCTCTTGTTTTGTACGTTTTTTCCACGTTTCTTGACATCCAATGTATCCCTGCAATGTTTGGTGAAGATCTGAGTATGTAGTTTTTGACCTTATATGGAACCTCCTATCTGAAAATTTGAAAATTCTTAAAAAATTTGACCAAAATCTTGATATCCCCAATCCTATGTTTTGTATGTTTTTTCCACGTGTCTTGACATCCAATGTATCCCTGCAAAGTTTGGTGAAGATCTGAGTATGTAGTTTTTGACCTTATCTGGAACCTCCTATCTGAAAATTTGAAAATTTTTAAAAAAATCGTCCAAAATCTTGATGTCTTCAATCTCTTGTTTTGTACGTTTTTTCCACGTGTCTTGACCTCCAATGTATCCCTTCAAAGTTTGGTGAAGATCTGAGTATGTCGTTTTTGACCTTATGTGGAACATCCTTTCTGAAAATTTGAAAATTCTTAAAAAATTCGTCCAAAATCTTGATGTCTCCAATCTCTTGTTTTGTACGTTTTTTCCACGTGTCTTGACATCCAATGTATCCCTGCAAAGTTTGGTGAAGATCTGAGTATGTAGTTTTTGAACTTATATGGAACCTCCTTTCTGAAAATTTGAAAATTCTTAAAAAATTCGTCCAAAATCTTGATGTCCCCAATCTCTTGTTTTGTACGTTTTTTACACGTGTCTTGACATCCAATGTATCCATGCAAAGTTTGGTGAAGATCTGAGTATGTCGTTTTTGACCTTATCTGGAACCTCCCATCTGAAAATTTGAAAATTCTTCAAAAATTCGTCGAAAATCTTGATGTCTCCAATCTCTTGTTTTGTACGTTTTTTCCACGTGTCTTGACATGCAAAGTATCCCTGCAACGTTTGGTGAAGATCTGAGTATGTAGTTTTTGACCTTATCTGGAACCTCCTATCTGAAAATTTGAAAATTCTTCAAAAATTCGTCCAAAACCTTGATGTCTCCAATTTCTTGTTTTGTACGTTTTTTCCACTTTTCTTGACATCCAATGTATCCCTGCAATGTTTGGTGAAGATCTGAGTATGTAGTTTTTGACCTTATATGGAACCTCCTATCTGAAAATTTGAGAATTCTTAAAAAATTTGACCAAAATCTTGATATCCCCAATCCTATGTTTTGTATGTTTTTTCCACGTGTCTTGACATCCAATGTATCGCTGCAAATTTTAGTGGAGATCTGAGTATGTCGTTTTTGACCTTATCTGGAACATCCCATCTGAAAATTTGAAAATTCTTAAAAAATTCGTCCAAAATCTTGATGTCTCCAATCTCTTGTTTTGTACGTTTTTTCCACGTGTCTTGACATCCAATGTATCCCTGCAAAGTTTGGTGAAGATCTGAGTATGTCGTTTTTGACCTTATCTGGAACATCCTTTCTGAAAATTTGAAAATTCTTAAAAAATTCTTCCAAAATCTTGATGTCTCCAATCTCTTGTTTTGTACGTTTTTTCCACGTGTCTTGACATCCAATGTATCCCTGCAAAGTTTGGTGAAGATCTGAGTATGTCGTTTTTGACCTTATCTGGAACATCCTTTCTGAAAATTTGAAAATTCTTAAAAAATTCGTCCAAAATCTTGATGTCTCCAATCTCTTGTTTTGTACGTTTTTTCCACGTGTCTTGACATCCAATGTATCCCTGCAAAGTTTGGTGAAGATCTGAGTATGTAGTTTTTGACCTTATATGGAACCTCCCATCTGAAAATTTGAAAATTCCTAAAAAATTCGTCTAAAATCTTGATGTCTCCACTCTCTTGTTTTGTACTTTTTTTCCACGTGTCTTGACATCCAATGTATCCCTGCAAAGTTTGGTGAAGATCTGAGTATGTAGTTTTTGACCTTATATGGAACCTCCTTTCTGAAAATTTGAAAATTCTTAAAAAATTCGACCAAAATCTTGATGTCTCCAATCCTATGTTTTGTATGTTTTTCCACGTGTCTTGACATCCAATGTATCCATGCAAAGTTTGGTGAAGATCTGAGTATGTAGTTTTTGACCTTATATGGAACCTCCTATCTGAAAATTTGAGAATTCTTGAAAAATTCGTCCAAAATCTTGATGTCTCCAATCTCTTGTTTTGTACGTTTTTTCCACGTGTCTTGACATCCAATGTATCCCTGCAAAGTTTGGTGAAGATCTGAGTATGTAGTTTTTGACCTTATCTGGAACCTACCATCTGAAAATTTGAAAATTCCTAAAAAATCCGTCCAAAATCTTGATGACCTCAATCTCTTGTTTTGTACGTTTTTTCCAGGTGTCTTGACATCCAATGTATCCCTGCAATGTTTGGTGAAGATCTGAGTATGTAGTTTTTGACCTTATATGGAACCTCTTATCTGAAAATTTGAAAATTCTTAAAAATATTTGACCAAAATCTTGATGTCCCCAATCCTATGTTTTGTATGTTTTTTCCACGTGTCTTGACATCCAATGTATCCCTGCAAAGTTTGGTGAAGATCTGAGTATGTAGTTTTAGACCTTATCTGGAACCTCATTTCTGAAAATTTGAAAATTCCTCAAAAATTCGTCCAAAATCTTGATGTCTCCAATCTCTTGTTTTGTACGTTTTTTCCACGTGTCTTGACATCCAATGTATCCCTGCAAAGTTTGGTGAAGATCTGAGTATGTAGTTTTTGACCTTATATGGAGCCTCCTTTCTGAAAATTTGAAAATTCTTAAAAAATTCATCCAAAATCTTGATGTCTCCAATCTCTTGTTTTGTACGTTTTTTCCACGTTTCTTGACATCCAATGTATCCCTGCAAAGTTTGGTGAAGATCTGAGTATGTAGTTTTTGACCTTATATGGAACCTCCTTTCTGAAAATTTGAAAATTCTTAAAAAATTCGTCCAAAATCTTGATGTCCCCAATCCTATGTTTTGTATGTTTTTTCCACGTGTCTTGACATCCAATGTATCCATGGAAAGTTTGGTGAAGATCTGAGTATGTCGTTTTTGACCTTATCTGAAACCTCCCATCTGAAAATTTGAAAAATCTTAAAAAATTCGTCGAAAATCTTGATGTCTCCAATCTCTTGTTTTGTACGTTTTTTCCACGTGTCCTGACATGCAAAGTATCCCTGCAACGTTTGGTGAAGATCTGAGTATGTAGTTTTTGACCTTATCTGGAACCTCCTATCTGAAAATTTGAAAATTTTTAAAAAATTCGTCCAAAATCTTGATGTCTTCAATCTCTTGTTTTGTACGTTTTTTCCACGTGTCTTGACTTCCAATGTATCCCTGCAAAGTTTGGTGAAGATCTGAGTATGTCGTTTTTGACCTTATCTGGAACATCCTTTCTGAAAGTTTGAAAATTCTTCAAAAATTCGTCCAAAATCTTGATGTCTCCAATCTCTTGTTTTGTACGTTTTTTCCACGTTTCTTGACATCCAATGTATCCCTGCAATGTTTGGTGAAGATCTGAGTATGTAGTTTTTGACCTTATATGGAACCTCCTATCTGAAAATTTGAGAATTCTTAAAAAATTTGACCAAAATCTTGATATCCCCAATCCTATGTTTTGTATGTTTTTTCCACGTGTCTTGACATCCAATGTATCCCTGCAAAGTTTGGTGAAGATCTGAGTATGTAGTTTTTGACCTTATCTGGAACATCCTTTCTGAAAATTTGAAAATTCTTAAAAAATTCGTCCAAAATCTTGATGTCTCCAATCTCTTGTTTTGTACGTTTTTTCCACGTGTCTTGACATCCAATGTATCCCTGCAAAGTTTGGTGAAGATCTGAGTATGTAGTTTTGGACCTTATATGGAAACTCCTTTCTGAAAATTTGAAAATTCTTAAAAAATTCGTCCAAAATCTTGATGTCTCCAATCTCTTGTTTTGTACGTTTTTTCCACGTGTCTTGACATCCAATGTATCCCTGCAAAGTTTGGTGAAGATCTGAGTATGTAGTTTTTGACCTTATATGGAACCTCCCATCTGAAAATTTGAAAATTCCTAAAAAATCCGTCTAAAATCTTGATGTCTCCACTCTCTTGTTTTGTACTTTTTTTCCACGTGTCTTGACATCCAATGTATCCCTGCAAAGTTTGGTGAAGATCTGAGTATGTAGTTTTTGACCTTATATGGAACCTCCTTTCTGAAAATTTGAAAATTCTTAAAAAATTCGACCAAAATCTTGATGTCTCCAATCCTATGTTTTGTATGTTTTTTCCACGTGTCCTGACATCCAATGTATCCATGCAAAGTTTGGTGAAGATCTGAGTATGTAGTTTTTTACCTTATATGGAACCTCCTATCTGAAAATTTGAGAATTCTTGAAAAATTCGTCCAAAATCTTGATGTCTCCAATCTCTTGTTTTGTACGTTTTTTCCACGTGTCTTGACATCCAATGTATCCCTGCAAAGTTTGGTGAAGATCTGAGTATGTCGTTTTTGACCTTATCTGAAACATCCTTTCTGAAAATTTGAAAATTCTTAAAAAATTCGTCCAAAATCTTGATGTCTCCAATCTCTTGTTTTGTACGTTTTTTTCACGTGTCTTCACATCCAATGTATCCCTGCAAAGTTTGGTGAAGATCTGAGTATGTAGTTTTTGACCTTATGTGGAACCTCTCATCTGAAAATTTGAAAATTCCTAAAAAATCCGTCCAAAATCTTGATGACACCAATCTCTTGTTTTGTACGTTTTTTCCACGTGTCTTGACATCCAATGTATCCCTGCAAAGTTTGGTGAAGATCTGAGTATGTAGTTTTTGACCTTATCTGGAACCTCCTTTCTGAAAATTTGAAAATTCTTCAAAAATTCGTCCAAAATCTTGATGTCTCCACTCTCTTGTTTTGTACGTTTTTTCCACGTGTCTTGACATCCAATGTATCCCTGCAAAGTTTGGTGAAGATCTGAGTATGTAGTTTTTGACCTTATATGGAGCCTCCTTTCTGAAAATTTGAAAATTCTTAAAAAATTCGTCGAAAATCTTGATGTCTCCAATCTCTTGTTTTGTACGTTTTTTCCACGTGTCTTGACATGCAAAGTATCCCTGCAACGTTTGGTGAAGATCTGAGTATGTAGTTTTTGACCTTATCTGGAACCTCCTATCTGAAAATTTGAAAATTCTTAAAAAATTCGTCCAAAATCTTGATGTCTCCAATCTCTTGTTTTGTACGTTTTTTCCACGTTTCTTGACATCCAATGTATCCCTGCAATGTTTGGTGAAGATCTGAGTATGTAGTTTTTGACCTTATATGGAACCTCCTATCTGAAAATTTGAAAATTCTTAAAAAATTTGACCAAAATCTTGATATCCCCAATCCTATGTTTTGTATGTTTTTTCCACGTGTCTTGACATCCAATGTATCCCTGCAAAGTTTGGTGAAGATCTGAGTATGTAGTTTTTGACCTTATCTGGAACCTCCTATCTGAAAATTTGAAAATTTTTAAAAAATTCGTCCAAAATCTTGATGTCTTCAATCTCTTGTTTTGTACGTTTTTTCCACGTGTCTTGACCTCCAATGTATCGCTGCAAAGTTTGGTGAAGATCTGAGTATGTCGTTTTTGACCTTATGTGGAACATCCTTTCTGAAAATTTGAAAATTCTTAAAAAATTCGTCCAAAATCTTGATGTCTCCAATCTCTTGTTTTGTACGTTTTTTCCACGTGTCTTGACATCCAATGTATCCCTGCAAAGTTTGGTGAAGATCTGAGTATGTAGTTTTTGAACTTATATGGAACCTCCTTTCTGAAAATTTGAAAATTCTTAAAAAATTCGTCCAAAATCTTGATGTCCCCAATCTCTTGTTTTGTACGTTTTTTACACGTGTCTTGACATCCAATGTATCCATGCAAAGTTTGGTGAAGATCTGAGTATGTCGTTTTTGACCTTATCTGGAACCTCCCATCTGAAAATTTGAAAATTCTTCAAAAATTCGTCGAAAATCTTGATGTCTCCAATCTCTTGTTTTGTACGTTTTTTCCACGTGTCTTGACATGCAAAGTATCCCTGCAACGTTTGGTGAAGATCTGAGTATGTAGTTTTTGACCTTATCTGGAACCTCCTATCTGAAAATTTGAAAATTCTTCAAAAATTCGTCCAAAATCTTGATGTCTCCAATCTCTTGTTTTGTACGTTTTTTCCACGTTTCTTGACATCCAATGTATCCCTGCAATGTTTGGTGAAGATCTGAGTATGTAGTTTTTGACCTTATATGGAACCTCCTATCTGAAAATTTGAGAATTCTTAAAAAATTTGACCAAAATCTTGATATCCCCAATCCTATGTTTTGTATGTTTTTTCCACGTGTCTTGACATCCAATGTATCGCTGCAAATTTTAGTGGAGATCTGAGTACGTAGTTTTTGACTTTATCTGGAACCTCCTATCTGAAAATTTGAAAATTTTTAAAAAATTCGTCCAAAATCTTGATGTCTTCAATCTCTTGTTTTGTACGTTTTTTCCACGTGTCTTGACCTCCAATGTATCCCTGCAAAGTTTGGTGAAGATCTGAGTATGTCGTTTTTGACCTTATCTGGAACATCCTTTCTGAAAATTTGAAAATTCTTAAAAAATTCGTCCAAAATCTTGATGTCTCCAATCTCTTGTTTTGTACGTTTTTTCCACGTGTCTTGACATCCAATGTATCCCTGCAAAGTTTGGTGAAGATCTGAGTATGTCGTTTTTGACCTTATCTGGAACATCCTTTCTGAAAATTTGAAAATTCTTAAAAAATTCGTCCAAAATCTTGATGTCTCCAATCTCTTGTTTTGTACGTTTTTTCCACGTGTCTTGACATCCAATGTATCCCTGCAAAGTTTGGTGAAGATCTGAGTATGTAGTTTTTGACCTTATATGGAACCTCCCATCTGAAAATTTGAAAATTCCTAAAAAATTCGTCTAAAATCTTGATGTCTCCACTCTCTTGTTTTGTACTTTTTTTCCACGTGTCTTGACATCCAATGTATCCCTGCAAAGTTTGGTGAAGATCTGAGTATGTAGTTTTTGACCTTATATGGAACCTCCTATCTGAAAATTTGAGAATTCTTGAAAAATTCGTCCAAAATCTTGATGTCTCCAATCTCTTGTTTTGTACGTTTTTTCCACGTGTCTTGACATCCAATGTATCCCTGCAAAGTTTGGTGAAGATCTGAGTATGTAGTTTTTGACTTTATCTGGAACCTCCTATCTGAAAATTTGAAAATTTTTAAAAAATTCGTCCAAAATCTTGATGTATTCAATCTCTTGTTTTGTACGTTTTTTCCACGTGTCTTGACTTCCAATGTATCCCTGCAAAGTTTGGTGAAGATCTGAGTATGTCGTTTTTGACCTTATCTGGAACATCCTTTCTGAAAGTTTGAAAATTCTTAAAAAAATCGTCCAAAATCTTGATGTCTCCAATCTCTTGTTTTGTACGTTTTTTCCACGTGTCTTGACATCCAATGTATCCCTGCAAAGTTTGGTGAAGATCTGAGTATGTAGTTTTTGACCTTATATGGAACCTCCTTTCTGAAAATTTGAAAATTCTTAAAAAATTCGTCCAAAATCTTGATGTCCCCAATCTCTTGTTTTGTACGTTTTTTCCACGTGTCTTGACATCCAACGTATCCATGCAAAGTTTGGTGAAGATCTGAGTATGTCGTTTTTGACCTTATCTGGAACCTCCCATCTGAAAATTTGAAAATTCTTCAAAATTTCGTCGAAAATCTTGATGTCTCCAATCTCTTGTTTTGTACGTTTTTCCCACGTGTCTTGACATGCAAAGTATCCCTGCAACGTTTGGTGAAGATCTGAGTATGTAGTTTTTGACCTTATCTGGAACCTCCCATCTGAAAATTTGAAAATTCCTAAAAAATCCGTCCAAAATCTTGATGACCTCAATCTCTTGTTTTGTACGTTTTTTCCACGTGTCTTGACATCCAATGTATCCCTGCAATGTTTGGTGAAGATCTGAGTATGTAGTTTTTGACCTTATATGGAACCTCTTATCTGAAAATTTGAAAATTCTTAAAAATATTTGACAAAAATCTTTGTTGTCCCCAATCCTATGTTTTGTATGTTTTTTCCACGTGTCTTGACATCCAATGTATTTCTGCAAAGTTTGGTGAAGATCTGAGTATGTCGTTTTTGACCTTATCTGGAACCTCCCATCTGAAAATTTGAAAATTCTTAAAAAATTCGACCAAAATCTTGATGTCTCCAATCCTATGTTTTGTATGTTTTTTCCACGTGTCTTGACATCCAATGTATCCATGCAAAGTTTGGTGAAGATCTGAGTATGTAGTTTTTGACCTTATCTGGAACCTTCCATCTGAAAATTTGAAAATTTTTAAAAAATTCGTCCAAAATCTTGATGTCTCCAATCTCTTGTTTTGTACGTTTTTTCCACGTGTCTTGACCTCCAATGTATCCCTGCAATGTTTGGTGAAGATCTGAGTATGTAGTTTTTGACCTTATATGGAACCTCCTATCTGAAAATTTGAAAATTCTTAAAAAATTTGACCAAAATCTTGATGTCCCCAATCCTATGTTTTGTATGTTTTTTCCACGTGTCTTGACATCCAATATATCCCTGCAAAGTTTGGTGAAGATCTGAGTATGTCGTTTTTGACCTTATCTGGAACATCCTTTCTGAAAATTTGAAAATTCTTAAAAAATTCGTCCAAAATCTTGATGTCTCCAATCTCTTGTTTTGTACGTTTTTTCCACCTGTCTTGACATCCAATGTATCCCTGCAAAGTTTGGTGAAGATCTGAGTATGTAGTTTTTGACCTTATATGGAACCTCCTTTCTGAAAATTTGAAAATTCTTAAAAAATTCGTCCAAAATCTTGATGTCTCCAATCTCTTGTTTTGTACGTTTTTTCCATGTGTCTTGACATCCAATGTATCCCTGCAAAGTTTGGTGAAGATCTGAGTATGTCGTTTTTGACCTTATCTGGAACCTCCCATCTGAAAATTTGAAAATTCTTCAAAAATTCGTCGAAAATCTTGATGTCTCCAATCTCTTGTTTTGTACGTTTTTCCCACGTGTCTTGACATGCAAAGTATCCCTGCAACGTTTGGTGAAGATCTGAGTATGTAGTTTTTGACCTTATCTGGAACCTCCCATCTGAAAATTTGAAAATTCCTAAAAAATCCGTCCAAAATCTTGATGACCTCAATCTCTTGTTTTGTACGTTTTTTCCACGTGTCTTGACATCCAATGTATCCCTGCAATGTTTGGTGAAGATCTGAGTATGTAGTTTTTGACCTTATATGGAACCTCTTATCTGAAAATTTGAAAATTCTTAAAAATATTTGACAAAAATCTTTGTTGTCCCCAATCCTATGTTTTGTATGTTTTTTCCACGTGTCTTGACATCCAATGTATTTCTGCAAAGTTTGGTGAAGATCTGAGTATGTCGTTTTTGACCTTATCTGGAACCTCCCATCTGAAAATTTGAAAATTCTTAAAAAATTCGACCAAAATCTTGATGTCTCCAATCCTATGTTTTGTATGTTTTTTCCACGTGTCTTGACATCCAATGTATCCATGCAAAGTTTGGTGAAGATCTGAGTATGTAGTTTTTGACCTTATCTGGAACCTTCCATCTGAAAATTTGAAAATTCTTAAAAAATTTGACCAAAATCTTGATGTCCCCAATCCTATGTTTTGTATGTTTTTTCCACGTGTCTTGACATCCAATATATCCCTGCAAAGTTTGGTGAAGATCTGAGTATGTCGTTTTTGACCTTATCTGGAACATCCTTTCTGAAAATTTGAAAATTCTTAAAAAATTCGTCCAAAATCTTGATGTCTCCAATCTCTTGTTTTGTACGTTTTTTCCACCTGTCTTGACATCCAATGTATCCCTGCAAAGTTTGGTGAAGATCTGAGTATGTAGTTTTTGACCTTATATGGAACCTCCTTTCTGAAAATTTGAAAATTCTTAAAAAATTCGTCCAAAATCTTGATGTCTCCAATCTCTTGTTTTGTACGTTTTTTCCATGTGTCTTGACATCCAATGTATCCCTGCAAAGTTTGGTGAAGATCTGAGTATGTCGTTTTTGACCTTATCTGGAACATCCTTTCTGAAAATTTGAAAATTCTTAAAAAATTCGTCCAAAATCTTGATGTCTCCAATCTCTTGTTTTGTACGTTTTTTCCACGTGTCTTGACATCCAATGTATCCCTGCAAAGTTTGGTGAAGATCTGAGTATGTAGTTTTTGACCTTATATGGAACCTCCCATCTGAAAATTTGAAAATTCCTAAAAAATTCGTCTAAAATCTTGATGTCTCCACTCTCTTGTTTTGTACTTTTTTTCCACGTGTCTTGACATCCAATGTATCCCTGCAAAGTTTGGTGAAGTTCTGAGTATGTAGTTTTTGACCTTATATGGAACCTCCTTTCTGAAAATTTGAAAATTCTTAAAAAATTCGACCAAAATCTTGATGTCTCCAATCCTATGTTTTGTATGTTTTTCCACGTGTCTTGACATCCAATGTATCCATGCAAAGTTTGGTGAAGATCTCAGTATGTAGTTTTTGACCTTATATGGAACCTCCTATCTGAAAATTTGAGAATTCTTGAAAAATTCGTCCAAAATCTTGATGTCTCCAATCTCTTGTTTTGTACGTTTTTTCCACGTGTCTTGACATCCAATGTATCCCTGCAAAGTTTGGTGAAGATCTGAGTATGTAGTTTTTGACCTTATCTGGAACCTACCATCTGAAAATTTGAAAATTCCTAAAAAATCCGTCCAAAATCTTGATGACCTCAATCTCTTGTTTTGTACGTTTTTTCCACGTGTCTTGACATCCAATGTATCCCTGCAATGTTTGGTGAAGATCTGAGTATGTAGTTTTTGACCTTATATGGAACCTCTTATCTGAAAATTTGAAAATTCTTAAAAATATTTGACCAAAATCTTGATGTCCCCAATCCTATGTTTTGTATGTTTTTTCCACGTGTCTTGACATCCAATGTATCCCTGCAAAGTTTGGTGAAGATCTGAGTATGTAGTTTTTGAACTTATATGGAACCTCCTTTCTGAAAATTTGAAAATTCTTCAAAAATTCGTCCAAAATCTTGATGTCCCCAATCTCTTGTTTTGTACGTTTTTTACACGTGTCTTGACATCCAATGTATCCATGCAAAGTTTGGTGAAGATCTGAGTATGTCGTTTTTGACCTTATCTGGAACCTCCCATCTGAAAATTTGAAAATTCTTCAAAAATTCGTCGAAAATCTTGATGTCTCCAATCTCTTGTTTTGTACGTTTTTTCCACGTGTCTTGACATGCAAAGTATCCCTGCAACGTTTGGTGAAGATCTGAGTATGTAGTTTTTGACCTTATCTGGAACCTCCTATCTGAAAATTTGAAAATTCTTCAAAAATTCGTCCAAAATCTTGATGTCTCCAATCTCTTGTTTTGTACGTTTTTTCCACGTTTCTTGACATCCAATGTATCCCTGCAATGTTTGGTGAAGATCTGAGTATGTAGTTTTTGACCTTATATGGAACCTCCTATCTGAAAATTTGAAAATTCTTAAAAAATTCGTCCAAAATCTTGATATCCCCAATCCTATGTTTTGTATGTTTTTTCCACGTGTCTTGACATCCAATGTATCCCTGCAAAGTTTGGTGAAGATCTGAGTATGTAGTTTTTGACCTTATCTGGAACCTCCTATCTGAAAATTTGAAAATTTTTAAAAAATTCGTCCAAAATCTTGATGTCTTCAATCTCTTGTTTTGTACGTTTTTTCCACGTGTCTTGACTTCCAATGTATCCCTGCAAAGTTTGGTGAAGATCTGAGTATGTCGATTTTGACCTTATCTGGAACATCCTTTCTGAAATTTTGAAAATTCTTAAAAAAATCGTCCAAAATCTTGATGTCTCCAATCTCTTGTTTTGTACGTTTTTTCCACGTGTCTTGACATCCAATGTATCCCTGCAAAGTTTGGTGAAGATCTGAGTATGTAGTTTTTGACCTTATATGGAACCTCCTTTCTGAAAATTTGAAAATTCTTAAAAAATTCGTCCAAAATCTTGATGTCCCCAATCTCTTGTTTTGTACGTTTTTCCCACGTGTCTTGACATGCAAAGTATCCCTGTTACGTTTGGTGAAGATCTGAGTATGTAGTTTTTGATCTTATCTGGAACCTCCCATCTGAAAATTTGAAAATTCCTAAAAAATCCTTCCAAAATCTTGATGACCTCAATCTCTTGTTTTGTACGTTTTTTCCACGTGTCTTGACATCCAATGTATCCCTGCAATGTTTGGTGAAGATCTGAGTATGTAGTTTTTGACCTTATATGGAACCTCTTATCTGAAAATTTGAAAATTCTTAAAAATATTTGACAAAAATCTTTGTTGTCCCCAATCCTATGTTTTGTATGTTTTTTCCACGTGTCTTGACATCCAATGTATTTCTGCAAAGTTTGGTGAAGATCTGAGTATGTCGTTTTTGACCTTATCTGGAACCTCCCATCTGAAAATTTGAAAATTCTTAAAAAATTCGACCAAAATCTTGATGTCTCCAATCCTATGTTTTGTATGTTTTTTCCACGTGTCTTGACATCCAATGTATCCATGCAAAGTTTGGTGAAGATCTGAGTATGTAGTTTTTGACCTTATCTGGAACCTTCCATCTGAAAATTTGAAAATTTTTAAAAAATTCGTCCAAAATCTTGATGTCTCCAATCTCTTGTTTTGTACGTTTTTTCCACGTGTCTTGACCTCCAATGTATCCCTGCAATGTTTGGTGAAGATCTGAGTATGTAGTTTTTGACCTTATATGGAACCTCCTATCTGAAAATTTGAAAATTCTTAAAAAATTTGACCAAAATCTTGATGTCCCCAATCCTATGTTTTGTATGTTTTTTCCACGTGTCTTGACATCCAATATATCCCTGCAAAGTTTGGTGAAGATCTGAGTATGTCGTTTTTGACCTTATCTGGAACATCCTTTCTGAAAATTTGAAAATTCTTAAAAAATTCGTCCAAAATCTTGATGTCTCCAATCTCTTGTTTTGTACGTTTTTTCCACGTGTCTTGACATCCAATGTATCCCTGCAAAGTTGTCATTGGATGTCACGACACGTGGAAAAATCATACAAAACATAGGATTGGGGACATCAAGATTTTGGACGAATTTTTTAAGAATTTTCAAATTTTCAGAAAGGAGGTTCCATATAAGGTCAAAAACTACATACTCAGATCTTCACCAAACTTTACAGGGATACATTGGATGTCAAGACACGTGGAAAAAACATACAAAACATAGGATTGGGGACATCAAGATTTTGGACGAATTTTTTAAGAATTTTCAAATTTTCAGAAAGGAGGTTCCATATAAGGTCAAAAACTACATACTCAGATCTTCACCAAACTTTGCAGGGATACATTGGATGTCAAGACACGTGGAAAAAACGTACAAAACAAGAGATTGGAGACATCAAGATTTTGGACGAATTTTTTAAGAATTTTCAAATTTTCAGATAGGAGGTTCCAGATAAGGTCAAAAACGACATACTCAGATCTTCACCAAACTTTGCAGGGATACATTGGATGTCAAGACACGTGGAAAAAACGTACAAAACACGAGATTGGGGTCATCAAGATTTTGGTCAAATTTTTTCAGAATTTTCAAATTTTCAGATAGGAGGTTCCATATAAGGTCAAAAACTACATACTCAGATCTTCACCAAACATTGCAGGGATACATTGGATGTCAAGACACGTGGAAAAAACGTACAAAACAAGAGATTGGAGACATCAAGATTTTGGACGAATTTTTTAAAAATTTTCTAATTTTCAGATAGGAGGTTCCAGATAAGGTCAAAAACTACATACTCAGATCTTCACCAAACTTTGCAGGGATACATTGGATGTCAAGACACGTGGAAAAAACGTACAAAACAACAGATTGGGGTCAACAAGATTTTGGACGGATTTTTTAGGAATTTTCAAATTTTCAGATGGGAGGTTCCAGATAAGGTCAAAAACTACATACTCAGATCTTCACCAAACTCTGCAGGGATACATTGTATGTCAAGACACGTGGAAAAAACATACAAAACATAGGATTGGGGACATCAAGATTTTGGTCAAATTTTTTAAGAATTTTCAAATTTTCAGATAGGAGGTTCCATATAAGGTCAAAAACTACATACTCAGATCTTCACCAAACATTGCAGGGATACATTGGATGTCAAGACACGTGGAAAAAACGTAGAAAACAAGAGATTGTAGACATCAAGATTTTGGACGGATTTTTTAGGAATTTTCAAATTTTCAGATGGGAGGTTCCAGATAAGGTCAAAAACTACATACTCAGATCTTCACCAAACTCTGCAGGTATATATTGGATGTCAAGAAACGTGGAAAAAACATACAAAACATAGGATTGGAGACATCAAGATTTTGGACGAATTTTTTAAAAATTTTCTAATTTTCAGATAGGAGGTTCCAGATAAGGTCAAAAACTACATACTCAGATCTTCACCAAACTTTGCAGGGATACTTTGCATGTCAAGACACGTGGAAAAAACGTACAAAACAAGAGATTGGAGACATCAAGATTTTCGACGAATTTTTTAAGAATTTTCAAATTTTCAGATAGGAGGTTCCAGATAAGGTCAAAAACGACATACTCAGATCTTCACCAAACTTTGCATGGATACATTGGATGTCAAGACACGTGGAAAAAACATACAAAACATAGGATTGGGGACATCAAGATTTTGGACGAATTTTTTAAGAATTTTCAAATTTTCAGAAAGGATGTTCCATATAAGGTCCAAAACTACATACTCAGATCTTCACCAAACATTGCAGGGATACATTGGATGTCAAGACACGTGGAAAAAACGTACAAAACAAGAGATTGGAGACATCAAGATTTTGGACGAATTTTTGAAGAATTTTCAAATTTTCAGATAGGAGGTTCCAGATAAGGTCAAAAACTACATACTCAGATCTTCAGCAAACTTTGCAGGGATACATTGGATGTCAAGACACGTGGAAAAAACGTACAAAACAAGAGATTGGAGACATCAAGATTTTGGACGAATTTTTTAAGAATTTTCAAATTTTCAGAAAGGATGTTCGAGATAAGGTCAAAAACGACATACTCAGATCTTCACCAAACTTTGCAGGGATACATTGGATGTCAAGACACGTGGAAAAAACATGCAAAACATAGGATTGGGGACATCAAGATTTTTATCAAATTTTTTAAGAATTTTCAAATTTTCAGATAGGAGGTTCCATATAAGGTCAAAAACTACTTACTCAGATCTTCACCAAACATTGCAGGGATACATTGGATGTCAAGACACGTGGAAAAAACGTACAAAACAAGAGATTGGAGACATCAAGATTTTGGACGAATTTTTAAAAAAATTTCAAATTTTCAGATAGGAGGTTCCAGATAACGTCAAAAACTACATACTCAGATCTTCACCAAACTTTGCAGGGATACATTGGATGTCAAGACACGTGGAAAAAACATACAAAACATAGGATTGGGGATATCAAGATTTTGGTCAAATTTTTTAAGAATTTTCAAATTTTCAGATAGGAGGTTCCATATAAGGTCAAAAACTACATACTCAGATCTTCACCAAACATTGCAGGGATACATTGGATGTCAAGACACGTGGAAAAAACGTACAAAACAAGAGATTGGAGACATCAAGATTTTGGACAAATTTTTGAAGAATTTTCAAATTTTCAGATAGGAGGTTCCAGATAAGGTCAAAAACTACGTACTCAGATCTTCACCAAACGTTGCAGGGATACTTTGCATGTCAAGACACGTGGAAAAAACGTACAAAACAAGAGATATGAGACATCAAGATTTTCGACGAATTTTTTAAGAATTTTCAAATTTTCAGATGTGAGGTTCCAGATAAGGTCAAAAACGACATACTCAGATCTTCACTAAACTCAGCAGGGATACATTGGATGTCAAGACACGTGGAAAGAACATACAAAACATAGGATTGGGGACATCAAGATTTTGGTCAATTTTTTTAAGAATTTTCAAATTTTCAGATAGGAGGATCCAGATAAGGTCAAAAACGACATACTCAGATCTTCACCAAACTCTGCAGGGATACATTGGATGTCAAGCCACGTGGAAAAAACATACAAAACATAGGATTGGGGACATCAAGATTTTGGTCAAATTTTTTAAGAATTTTCAAATTTTCAGATAGGAGGTTACATATAAAGTCAAAAACTACATACTCAGATCTTCACCAAACATTGCAGGGATACATTGGATGTCAAGACACGTGGAAAAAACGTACAAAACAAGAGATTGGAGACATCAAGATTTTGGTCGAATTTTTTAAGAATTTTCAAATTTTCAGATAGGAGGTTCCAGATAAGGTCAAAAATTACATACTCAGATCTTCACCAAACTTTGCAGGGATACTTTGCATGTCAAGACACGTGGAAAAAACGTACAAAACAAGAGATTGGAGACATCAAGGTTTTCGACGAATTTTTTAAGAATTTTCAAATTTTCAGATGGGAGGTTCCAGATAAGGTCAAAAACGACATACTCAGATCTTCATCAAACTTTGCATAGATACATTGGATGTCAAGACACGTGGAAAAAACATACAAAACATAGGATTGGGGACATCAAGATTTTGGACGAATTTTTTAAGAATTTTCAAATTTTCAGAAAGGAGGTTCCATATAAGGTCAAAAACTACATACTCAGATCTTCACCAAACATTGCAGGGATACATTGGATGTCAAGACACGTGGAAAAAACGTACAAAACAAGAGATTGGAGACATCAAGATTTTGGACGAATTTTTTAAGAATTTTCAAATTTTCAGATAGGAGGTTCCAGATAAGGTCAAAAACTACATACTCAGATCTTCACCAAACTTTGCAGGGATACATTGGATGTCAAGACACGTGGAAAAAACGTACAAAACAAGAGATTGGAGACATCAAGATTTTGGACGAATTTTTTAAGAATTTTCAAATTTTCAGAAAGGATGTTCCAGATAAGGTCAAAAACGACATACTCAGATCTTCACCAAACTATGCAGGGATACATTGGATGTCAAGACACGTGGAAAAAACATACAAAACATAGGATTGGGGACATCAAGATTTTGGTCAAATTTTTTAAGAATTTTCAAATTTTCAGATAGGAGGTTCCATATAAGGTCAAAAACTACTTACTCAGATCTTCACCAAACATTGCAGGGATACATTGGATGTCAAGACACGTGGAAAAAACGTACAAAACAAGAGATTGGAGACATCAAGATTTTGGACGAATTTTTAAAAAAAATTCAAATTTTCAGATAGGAGGTTCCAGATAAGGTCAAAAACTACATACTCAGATCTTCACCAAACTTTGCAGGGATACATTGGATGTCAAGACACGTGGAAAAAACATACAAAACATAGGATTGGGGATATCAAGATTTTGGTCAAATTTTTTAAAACTAACTAACTCTCTAGCCTTCTTAAACCCGAAGGTTCATGGCTGCAGCAACACAGGCCTTCCATCTTTCCCTATCTTGAGCAAGTTCTATATACTCTTTTCCATCCCTACCGATTTCCCTTAGGTCCATCTCAAAGTTGTCCCTCCATCTTCGTCTTGGTCTTCCTACAGGTCTCTTACCATCAGGTTTCCCAACACGAATCCTGTAAACTCCTCTTTCCTCTCCCATTCGTGCCACATGGCCTGCCCACCTAAGTCTTCTTGATTTAATTATTCTAATAATATCTGGACATGAATACAAATTATGTAGTTCTAAATTATGTAACCTTCTCCACTCACCTGTCTCCTCATCCCTTTTAGGTCCAAAGATTTTCCTAAGGATCTTATTTTCAAATACTCTCAATTTATGTTCCTCTTTCAATGTAAGGGACCAAGTTTCACATCCATATAATATTACAGGCAAAATTACTGTTTTGTATATTTTAACTTTTAGTTTCTTAGATATTAAACGAGAAGACAAAGTTTATGAAGAGAGAAGTAACATGCATTTCCTGAATTAAGCCTACTTTTTATTTCCTCTTTAATATAATTTTCATTTGTTAATATTACTCCTAAGTATTTGAATTTGGAAACTGGTGCAAACGAGTTGTTATCAATAATTAGATTTTGATTATTACCTAACACTTGGTTTCGGCCTGTAAGCATATATTTAGTTTTCTCTTTGTTAACTTCCAAACCTATCTCTTTAGCAGTTTTGAAAAATATTTTAGCATTATTCTTAATTGTATTCATATCATCCCCCAGTAAGTCTACATCATCTGCATATGCTAACAACTGAGTCACACCATTTAATTTTAGTCCTTCTTTAGTTTCTTTTACCTTCCTAACAGCATATTCTAAGGCAAAATTAAAGAGCAATGGAGATAATGCATCTCCTTGTTTTAACCCATCATGAATTGTAAATTTGTCAGACATATTAATACCCACACGAATTTTACTTTCTGTTTCACTGGTGCATACTTTTATCATACTAACAAGCTTCTTAGGTATTCCAAACTCTACTAATATATTATATAATTTATCTCTTTTGACCGAATCATATGCTTTTTTGAAATCAATGAATAGCTGATGGACATTTTGATTATATTCCCACTTTTTTTCAAGTGTCTGTCTAATGTGAAAAATTTGATCTGTAGTTGATCTGTTACGTTTAAATCCACATTGATAATCACCTATAATTTCATTAGCATATGGGGTAAGTCTTGTTAAAAGAATGTTAGATAATATTTTATATGTTGTTGAGAGTAGAGAAATTCCACGGTAATTATTGCAGTTCATTTTATCACCTTTTTTAAACACAGGAACAATTATGGATTCTTTCCACTGTTGAGGGATTTCTTCTTTATTCCATATTAAACAAATTAATTTATGAATTTGACATATTAATGAATTTCCACCATATTTAATTAACTCGGCTGGTATTAAATCAATGCCAGGTGCTTTGTTATTTTTTAGCCTTTTAATAGCATCTTTAATTTCATTCAAGTTAGGTTCTGGAACTAAAGGTTCTGCTGTGTGTACTTCGTTCACTTCTGATTTATCTCCTACATGGACATTTAAAAGGTCATTAAAGTAGTTCTTCCATCTATTTAGAATATCGCTTGGGTCAGCCAGAAAATTACCGTCTTTATCTTTTATCAAGTTTACTTTAGGTTGCCACCCCTTTCGAAACTCATTTACACCTTTATATAAATCTCTGATATTTTTGTTTTTGCTGTTTGTTTCAATTTCGTTAATTTTGGTTTTCAAGTAATCTCTTTTTTTACTTCTAAACGTGCGGTTAACTTCTCGCTTTATTCTATTATAATTTTTTAGATTTGTATCATCAGAGTTATTTAACCATCTAAGTCTAGCCTGATTTCTTATTTCTATTAGATTATGACATTCATTATCAAACCATGGCTTACTTTTTCTCGGTTTATGGTATCCTATACTTTCTTTAGCTGCTGATTCTATTGCATTACGTATGTGCTCCCAATTCTTATTTACGTCTGTTTCATTTATATTTTCATCATCATTTAAATCCTGCAAAACATCAAATCTATTTGACAGTTTAATTTGATAATCTTTCTTAATTCTTTCATCAGTAAACTTTCCTGTATCAAATTTTAGAACTTTTAGATTTTGTTGCTTATGATTTATCACTGAGAGTCTTTCTCTTAATTTAGCAATTACTAAATAATGGTCACTGGCACAGTCAGCACCTCTACGTGTACGAACGTCAATTATACTAGTATGCCTTCTCTTATCAATGAGAATATGATCTATCTGATTATGAGTTTTACCATCTGGAGAAGACCAGGTATATTTATGGATATCTTTATATTTAAAAGTGGTACTTTTCAAAATTAAATTCTTTGAGGTTGCAAAAGTAATCAATCTTATACCATTATCGTTACTTAATTCATGAAGACTTTCTTTACCAATCGTGGGTTTAAATGTCTCTTCTTTGCCAATCTGTGCATTACAGTCACCTAACAGAATTTTCATATCATACTGAGAAAATTTATCAAAGACCTGTTCTAACTCTGTATAAAAATCATCTTTAGTATTATCATCTTTATCTTCCGTTGGTGCATGTATGTTTATTAAAATAATTTTACACCACCTACCCTGTAAAACTGCATATGATATCCTATCATTAATAAATTCTACTGTTTTAAGAGCCGAAATAATTCTATTATTTATGAAAAAGCCTGTTCCAAAATTATGATTTTCAGTACCACCATAGAAAAAAGTATAATTTTTTAAGAATTTTCAAATTTTCAGATAGGAGGTTCCATATAAGGTCAAAAACTACATACTCAGATCTTCACCAAACATTGGAGGGATACATTGGATGTCAAGACACGTGGAAAAAACGTACAAAACAAGAGATTGGAGACATCAAGATTTTGGACGAATTTTTGAAGAATTTTCAAATTTTCAGATAGGAGGTTCCAGATAAGGTCAAAAACTACATACTCAGATCTTCACCAAACGTTGCAGGGATACTTTGCATGTCAAGACACGTGGAAAAAACGTACAAAACAAGAGATATGAGACATCAAGATTTTCGACGAATTTTTTAAGAATTTTCAAATTTTCAGATGTGAGGTTCCAGATAAGGTCAAAAACGACATACTCAGATCTTCACTAAACTCTGCAGGGATACATTGGATGTCAAGACACGTGGAAAAAACATACAAAACATAGGATTGGGGACATCAAGATTTTTGTCAAATTTTTTAAGAATTTTCAAATTTTCAGATAGGAGGTTCCAGATAAGGTAAAAAACGACATACTCAGATCTTCACCAAACTCTGCAGGGATACATTGGATGTCAAGACACGTGGAAAAAACATACAAAACATAGGATTGGGGACATCAAGATTTTGGTCAAATTTTTTAAGAATTTTCAAATTTTCAGATAGGAGGTTCCATAAAAGGTCAAAAACTACATACCCAGATCTTCACCAAACATTGCAGGGATACATTGGATGTCAAGACACGTGGAAAAAACGTACAAAACAAGAGATTGGAGACATCAAGATTTTGGACGATTTTTTTAAGAATTTTCAAATTTTCAGATAGGAGGTTCCAGATAAGGTCAAAAACTACATACTCAGATCTTAACAAACGTTGCAGGGATACTTTGCATGTCAAGACACGTGGAAAAAACGTACAAAACAAGAGATTGGAGACATCAAGATTTTGGACGAATTTTTTAAGAATTTTCAAATTTTCAGATGGGAGGTTCCAGATAAGGTCAAAAACTACATACTCAGATCTTCACCAAACTCTGCAGGGATACATTGGATGTCAAGACACGTGGAAAAAACATACAAAACATAGGATTGGAGACATCAAGATTTTGGACGAATTTTTTAAAAATTTTCTAATTTTCAGATAGGAGGTTCCAGATAAGGTCAAAAACTACATACTCAGATCTTCACCAAACTTTGCAGGGATACTTTGCATGTCAAGACACGTGGAAAAAACGTACAAAACAAGAGATTGGAGACAAGATTTTCGACGAATTTTTTAAGAATTTTCAAATTTTCAGATAGGAGGTTCCAGATAAGGTCAAAAACGACATACTCAGATCTTCACCAAACTTTGCAGGGATACATTGGATGTCAAGACACGTGGAAAAAACATACAAAACATAGGATTGGGGACATCAAGATTTTGGACGAATTTTTTAAGAATTTTCAAATTTTCAGAAAGGAGGTTCCATATAAGGTCAAAAACTACATACTCAGATCTTCACCAAACATTGCAGGGATACATTGGATGTCAAGACACGTGGAAAAAACGTACAAAACAAGAGATTGGAGACATCAAGATTTTGGACGAATTTTTTAAGAATTTTCAAATTTTCAGATAGGAGGTTCCAGATAAGGTCAAAAACTACATACTCAGATCTTCACCAAACTTTGCAGGGATACTTTGCATATCAAGACACGTGGAAAAAACGTACAAAACAAGAGATTGGAGACATCAAGATTTTCGACGAATTTTTTAAGAATTTTCAAATTTTCAGATGGGAGGTTCCAGATAAGGTCAAAAACGACATACTCAGATCTTCATCAAACTTTGCATAGATACATTGGATGTCAAGACACGTGGAAAAAACATACAAAACATAGGATTGGTGACATCAAGATTTTGGTCAAATTTTTTAAGAATTTTCAAATTTTCAGATAGGAGGTTCCATATAAGGTCAAAAACTACATACTCAGATCTTCACCAAACATTGAAGGGATACATTGGATGTCAAGACACGTGGAAAAAACGTACAAAACATAGGATTGGGGACATCAAGATTTTGGTCAAATTTTTTAAGAATTTTCAAATTTTCAGATAGGAGGTTCCATATAAGGTCAAAAACTACATACTCAGATCTTCACCAAACATTGCAGGGATACATTGGATGTCAATACACGTGGAAAAAACGTACAAAACAAGAGATTGGAGACATCAAGATTTTGGACGAATTTTTAAAAAAATTTCAAATTTTCAGATAGGAGGTTCCAGATAAGGTCAAAAACTACATACTCAGATCTTCACCAAACTTTGCAGGGATACATTGGATGTCAAGACACGTGGAAAAAACATACAAAACATAGGATATGGGATATCAAGATTTTGGTCAAATTTTTTAAGAATTTTCAAATTTTCAGATAGGAGGTTCCATATAAGGTCAAAAACTACATACTCAGATCTTCACCAAACATTGCAGGGATACATTGGATGTCAAGACACGTGGAAAAAACGTACAAAACAAGAGATTGGAGACATCAAGATTTTGGACGAATTTTTGAAGAATTTTCAAATTTTCAGATAGGAGGTTCCAGATAAGGTCAAAAACTACATACTCAGATCTTCACCAAACGTTGCAGGGATACTTTGCATGTCAAGACACGTGGAAAAAACGTACAAAACAAGAGATATGAGACATCAAGATTTTCGACGAATTTTTTAAGAATTTTCAAATTTTCAGATGTGAGGTTCCAGATAAGATCAAAAACGACATACTCAGATCTTCACTAAACTCTGCAGGGATACATTGGATGTCAAGACACGTGGAAAAAAACATACAAAACATAGGATTGGGGACATCAAGATTTTGGTCAAATTTTTGAAGAATTTTCAAATTTTCAGATAGGAGGTTCCAGATAAGGTCAAAAACGACATACTCAGATCTTCACCAAACTCTGCAGGGATACATTGGATGTCAAGACACGTGGAGAAAACATACAAAACATAGGATTGGGGACATCAAGATTTTGGTCAAATTTTTTAAGAATTTTCAAATTTTCAGATAGGAGGTTCCATAAAATGTCAAAAAATACATACTCAGATCTTCACCAAACATTGCAGGGATACATTGGATGTCAAGACACGTGGAAAAAACGTACAAAACAAGAGATTGGAGACATCAAGATTTTGGACGAATTTTTTAAGAATTTTCAAATTTTCAGATAGGAGGTTCCAGATAAGGTCAAAAACTACATACTCAGATCTTCACCAAACGTTGCAGGGATACTTTGCATGTCAAGACACGTGGAAAAAACGTACAAAACAAGAGATTGGAGACAAGATTTTCGACGAATTTTTTAAGAATTTTCAAATTTTCAGATAGGAGGTTCCAGATAAGGTCAAAAACGACATACTCAGATCTTCACCAAACTTTGCTTGGATACATTGGATGTCAAGACACGTGGAAAAAACATACAAAACATAGGATTGGGGACATCAAGATTTTGGACGAATTTTTTAAGAATTTTCAAATTTTCAGATAGGAGGTTCCATAAAAGGTCAAAAACTACATACCCAGATCTTCACCAAACATTGCAGGGATACATTGGATGTCAAGACACGTGGAAAAAACGTACAAAACAAGAGATTGGAGACATCAAGATTTTGGACGATTTTTTTAAGAATTTTCAAATTTTCAGATAGGAGGTTCCAGATAAGGTCAAAAACTACATACTCAGATCTTAACAAACGTTGCAGGGATACTTTGCATGTCAAGACACGTGGAAAAAACGTACAAAACAAGAGATTGGAGACATCAAGATTTTGGACGAATTTTTTAAGAATTTTCAAATTTTCAGATGGGAGGTTCCAGATAAGGTCAAAAACTACATACTCAGATCTTCACCAAACTCTGCAGGGATACATTGGATGTCAAGACACGTGGAAAAAACATACAAAACATAGGATTGGAGACATCAAGATTTTGGACGAATTTTTTAAAAATTTTCTAATTTTCAGATAGGAGGTTCCAGATAAGGTCAAAAACTACATACTCAGATCTTCACCAAACTTTGCAGGGATACTTTGCATGTCAAGACACGTGGAAAAAACGTACAAAACAAGAGATTGGAGACAAGATTTTCGACGAATTTTTTAAGAATTTTCAAATTTTCAGATAGGAGGTTCCAGATAAGGTCAAAAACGACATACTCAGATCTTCACCAAACTTTGCAGGGATACATTGGATGTCAAGACACGTGGAAAAAACATACAAAACATAGGATTGGGGACATCAAGATTTTGGACGAATTTTTTAAGAATTTTCAAATTTTCAGAAAGGAGGTTCCATATAAGGTCAAAAACTACATACTCAGATCTTCACCAAACATTGCAGGGATACATTGGATGTCAAGACACGTGGAAAAAACGTACAAAACAAGAGATTGGAGACATCAAGATTTTGGACGAATTTTTTAAGAATTTTCAAATTTTCAGATAGGAGGTTCCAGATAAGGTCAAAAACTACATACTCAGATCTTCACCAAACTTTGCAGGGATACTTTGCATGTCAAGACACGTGGAAAAAACGTACAAAACAAGAGATTGGAGACATCAAGATTTTCGACGAATTTTTTAAGAATTTTCAAATTTTCAGATGGGAGGTTCCAGATAAGGTCAAAAACGACATACTCAGATCTTCATCAAACTTTGCATAGATACATTGGATGTCAAGACACGTGGAAAAAACATACAAAACATAGGATTGGTGACATCAAGATTTTGGTCAAATTTTTTAAGAATTTTCAAATTTTCAGATAGGAGGTTCCATATAAGGTCAAAAACTACATACTCAGATCTTCACCAAACATTGAAGGGATACATTGGATGTCAAGACACGTGGAAAAAACGTACAAAACATAGGATTGGGGACATCAAGATTTTGGTCAAATTTTTTAAGAATTTTCAAATTTTCAGATAGGAGGTTCCATATAAGGTCAAAAACTACATACTCAGATCTTCACCAAACATTGCAGGGATACATTGGATGTCAATACACGTGGAAAAAACGTACAAAACAAGAGATTGGAGACATCAAGATTTTGGACGAATTTTTAAAAAAATTTCAAATTTTCAGATAGGAGGTTCCAGATAAGGTCAAAAACTACATACTCAGATCTTCACCAAACTTTGCAGGGATACATTGGATGTCAAGACACGTGGAAAAAACATACAAAACATAGGATATGGGATATCAAGATTTTGGTCAAATTTTTTAAGAATTTTCAAATTTTCAGATAGGAGGTTCCATATAAGGTCAAAAACTACATACTCAGATCTTCACCAAACATTGCAGGGATACATTGGATGTCAAGACACGTGGAAAAAACGTACAAAACAAGAGATTGGAGACATCAAGATTTTGGACGAATTTTTGAAGAATTTTCAAATTTTCAGATAGGAGGTTCCAGATAAGGTCAAAAACTACATACTCAGATCTTCACCAAACGTTGCAGGGATACTTTGCATGTCAAGACACGTGGAAAAAACGTACAAAACAAGAGATATGAGACATCAAGATTTTCGACGAATTTTTTAAGAATTTTCAAATTTTCAGATGTGAGGTTCCAGATAAGATCAAAAACGACATACTCAGATCTTCACTAAACTCTGCAGGGATACATTGGATGTCAAGACACGTGGAAAAAAACATACAAAACATAGGATTGGGGACATCAAGATTTTGGTCAAATTTTTTAAGAATTTTCAAATTTTCAGATAGGAGGTTCCAGATAAGGTCAAAAACGACATACTCAGATCTTCACCAAACTCTGCAGGGATACATTGGATGTCAAGACACGTGGAGAAAACATACAAAACATAGGATTGGGGACATCAAGATTTTGGTCAAATTTTTTAAGAATTTTCAAATTTTCAGATAGGAGGTTCCATAAAAGGTCAAAAAATACATACTCAGATCTTCACCAAACATTGCAGGGATACATTGGATGTCAAGACACGTGGAAAAAACGTACAAAACAAGAGATTGGAGACATCAAGATTTTGGACGAATTTTTTAAGAATTTTCAAATTTTCAGATAGGAGGTTCCAGATAAGGTCAAAAACTACATACTCAGATCTTCACCAAACGTTGCAGGGATACTTTGCATGTCAAGACACGTGGAAAAAACGTACAAAACAAGAGATTGGAGACAAGATTTTCGACGAATTTTTTAAGAATTTTCAAATTTTCAGATAGGAGGTTCCAGATAAGGTCAAAAACGACATACTCAGATCTTCACCAAACTTTGCATGGATACATTGGATGTCAAGACACGTGGAAAAAACATACAAAACATAGGATTGGGGACATCAAGATTTTGGACGAATTTTTTAAGAATTTTCAAATTTTCAGAAAGGAGGTTCCATATAAGGTCAAAAAATAAATACTCAGATCTTCACCAAACATTGCAGGGATACATTGGATGTCAAGACACGTGGAAAAAACGTACAAAACAAGAGATTGGAGACATCAAGATTTTGGACGAATTTTTTAAGAATTTTCAAATTTTCAGATAGGAGGTTCCAGATAAGGTCAAAAACTACATACTCAGATCTTCACCAAACTTTGCAGGGATACTTTGCATGTCAAGACACGTGGAAAAAACGTACAAAACAAGAGATTGGAGACATCAAGATTTTCGACGAATTTTTTAAGAATTTTCAAATTTTCAGATGGGAGGTTCCAGATAAGGTCAAAAACGACACACTCAGATCTTCACCAAACTTTGCATAGATACATTGGATGTCAAGACACGTGGAAAAAACGTACAAAACAAGAGATTGGTGTCATCAAGATTTTGGACGGATTTTTTAGGAATTTTCAAATTTTCAGAAATACGGTTCCAGATAAGGTCAAAAACTACATACTCAGATCTTCACCAAACATTGCAGGGATACATTGTATGCCAAGACACGTGGAAAAAACGTACAAAACAAGAGATTGGAAACATCAAGATTTTGGACGAATTTTTTAAAAATTTTCAAATTTTCAAATAGGAGGTTCCAGATAAGGTCAAAAACTACATACTCAGATCTTCACCAAACGTTGCAGGGATACTTTGCATGTCAAGACACGTGGAAAAAACGTACAAAACAAGAGATTGGAGACATCAAGATTTTCGACGAATTTTTTAAGAATTTTCAAATTTTCAGATGGGAGGTTCCAGATAAGGTCAAAAACTACATACTCAGATCTTCACCAAACTCTGCAGGGATACATTGGATGTCAAGACACGTGGAAAAAACATACAAAACATAGGATTGGGGACATCAAGATTTTGGTCAAATTTTTTAAGAATTTTCAAATTTTGAGATAGGAGGTTCCATATAAGGTCAAAAACTACATACTCAGATCTTCACCAAACATTGCAGGAATACATTGGATGTCAAGACACGTGGAAAGAACGTACAAAACAAGAGATTGGAGACATCAAGATTTTCGACGAATTTTTTAAGAATTTTCAAATTTTCAGATAGGAGGTTCCAGATAAGGTCAAAAACTACATACTCAGATCTTCACCAAATTTTGCAGGGATACTTTGCATGTCAAGACACGTGGAAAAAACGTACAAAACAAGAGATTGGAGACATCAAGATTTTCGACGAATTTTTTAAGAATTTTCAAATTTTCAGATGGGAGGTTCCATATAAGGTCAAAAACTACATACTCAGATCTTCACCAAACATTGCAGGGATACATTGTATGTCAAGACACGTGGAAAAAACGTACAAAACAAGAGATTGGAAACATCAAGATTTTGGACGAATTTTTTAAAAATTTTCAAATTTTCAAATAGGAGGTTCCAGATAAGGTCAAAAACTACATACTCAGATCTTCACCGAACTTTGCAGGGATACATTGGATGTCAAGACACGTGGAAAAAACGTACAAAACAAGAGATTGGAGACATCAAGATTTTGGACGTACTTTTTAAGAATTTTCAAATTTTCAGATAGGAGGTTCCAGATAAGGTCAAAAACGACATACTCAGATCTTCACCAAACTTTGCAGGGATACATTGGATGTCAAGACACGTGGAAAAAACGTACAAAACAAGAGATTGGGGACATCAAGTTTTTGGTCAAATTTTTTAAGAATTTTCAAATTTTCAGATAGGAGGTTCCATATAAGGTCAAAAACTACATACTCAGATCTTCACCAAACATTGCAGGGATACATTGGATGTCAAGACACGTGGAAAGAACGTTCAAAACAAGAGATTGGAGACATCAAGATTTTGGACGAATTTTTTAAGAATTTTCAAATTTTCAGATAGGAGGTTCCAGATAAGGTCAAAAACTACATACTCAGATCTTCACCAAACTTTGCAGGGATACTTTGCATGTCAAGACACGTGGAAAAACGTACAAAACAAGAGATTGGAGACATCAAGATTTTCGACGAATTTTTTAAGAATTTTCAAATTTTCAGATGGGAGGTTCCAGATAAGGTCAAAAACGACATACTCAGATCTTCATCAAACTTTGCATAGATACATTGGATGTCAAGACACGTGGAAAAAACATACAAAACATAGGATTGGTGACATCAAGATTTTGGACAAATTTTCTCCGAATTTTCAAATTTTCAGAAATGCGGTTCCAGATAAGGTCAAAAACTACATACTCAGATCTTCACCAAACTTTGCAGGGATACATTGGATGTCAAGACACGTGGAAAAAACGTACAAAACAAGAGATTGGAGAGATCAAGATTTTGGACGATTTTTTAAGAATTTTCAAATTTTCAGATAGGAGGTTCCAGATAAGGTCAAAAACTACATACTCAGATCTTCACCAAACTTTGCAGGGATACTTTGCATGTCAAGACACGTGGAAAAAACGTACAAAACAAGAGATTTGAGACATCAAGATTTTCGACGAATTTTTTAAGAATTTTCAAATTTTCAGATGGGAGGTTCCATATAAGGTCAAAAACTACATACTCAGATCTTCACCAAACTTTGCAGGGATACTTTGCATGTCAAGACACGTGGAAAAAACGTACAAAACAAGAGATTGGAGACATCAAGATTTTCGACGAATTTTTTAAGAATTTTCAAATTTTCAGATGGGAGGTTCCATATAAGGTCAAAAACTACATACTCAGATCTTCACCAAACTTTGCATAGATACATTGGATGTCAAGACACGTGGAAAAAACGTACAAAACAAGAGATTGGGGTCATCAAGATTTTGGACGGATTTTTTAGGAATTTTCAAATTTTCAGAAATACGGTTCCAGATAAGGTCAAAAACTACATACTCAGATCTTCACCAAACTTTGCAGGGATACATTGGATGTCAAGACACGTGGAAAAACCGTACAAAACAAGAGATTGGAGACATCAAGATTTTGGACGATTTTTTTAAGAATTTTCAAATTTTCAGAAATGCTGTTCCAGATAAGGTCAAAAACTACATACTCAGATCTTCACCAAACTTTGCAGGGATACATTGGATGTCAAGACACGTGGAAAAAACGTACAAAACAAGAGATTGGGGTCAACAAGATTTTCGACGAATTTTTTAAGAATTTTCAAATTTTCAGATGGGAGGTTCCATATAAGGTCAAAAACTACATACTCAGATCTTCACCAAACATTGCAGGGATACATTGTATGCCAAGACACGTGGAAAAAACGTACAAAACAAGAGATTGGAAACATCAAGATTTTGGACGAATTTTTTAAAAATTTTCAAATTTTCAAATAGGAGGTTCCAGATAAGGTCAAAAACTACATACTCAGATCTTCACCAAACGTTGCAGGGATACTTTGCATGTCAAGACACGTGGAAAAAACGTACAAAACAAGAGATTGGAGACATCAAGATTTTCGACGAATTTTTTAAGAATTTTCAAATTTTCAGATGGGAGGTTCCAGATAAGGTCAAAAACTACATACTCAGATCTTCACCAAACTCTGCAGGGATACATTGGATGTCAAGACACGTGGAAAAAACATACAAAACATAGGATTGGGGACATCAAGATTTTGGTCAAATTTTTTAAGAATTTTCAAATTTTCAGATAGGAGGTTCCATATAAGGTCAAAAACTACATACTCAGATCTTCACCAAACATTGCAGGAATACATTGGATGTCAAGACACGTGGAAAGAACGTTCAAAACAAGAGATTGGAGACATCAAGATTTTGGACGAATTTTTTAAGAATTTTCAAATTTTCAGATAGGAGGTTCCAGATAAGGTCAAAAACTACATACTCAGATCTTCACCAAACTTTGCAGGGATACTTTGCATGTCAAGACACGTGGAAAAACGTACAAAACAAGAGATTGGAGACATCAAGATTTTCGACGAATTTTTTAAGAATTTTCAAATTTTCAGATGGGAGGTTCCAGATAAGGTCAAAAACGACATACTCAGATCTTCATCAAACTTTGCATAGATACATTGGATGTCAAGACACGTGGAAAAAACATACAAAACATAGGATTGGTGACATCAAGATTTTGGACAAATTTTCTCCGAATTTTCAAATTTTCAGAAATGCGGTTCCAGATAAGGTCAAAAACTACATACTCAGATCTTCACCAAACTTTGCAGGGATACATTGGATGTCAAGACACGTGGAAAAAACGTACAAAACAAGAGATTGGAGAGATCAAGATTTTGGACGATTTTTTAAGAATTTTCAAATTTTCAGATAGGAGGTTCCAGATAAGGTCAAAAACTACATACTCAGATCTTCACCAAACTTTGCAGGGATACATTGGATGTCAAGACACGTGGAAAAAACGTACAAAACAAGAGATTGGGGTCAACAAGATTTTCGACGAATTTTTTAAGAATTTTCAAATTTTCAGATGGGAGGTTCCATATAAGGTCAAAAACTACATACTCAGATCTTCACCAAACTTTGCAGGGATACTTTGCATGTCAAGACACGTGGAAAAAACGTACAAAACAAGAGATTGGAGACATCAAGATTTTCGACGAATTTTTTAAGAATTTTCAAATTTTCAGATGGGAGGTTCCATATAAGGTCAAAAACTACATACTCAGATCTTCACCAAACTTTGCATAGATACATTGGATGTCAAGACACGTGGAAAAAACGTACAAAACAAGAGATTGGGGTCATCAAGATTTTGGACGGATTTTTTAGGAATTTTCAAATTTTCAGAAATACGGTTCCAGATAAGGTCAAAAACTACATACTCAGATCTTCACCAAACTTTGCAGGGATACATTGGATGTCAAGACACGTGGAAAAACCGTACAAAACAAGAGATTGGAGACATCAAGATTTTGGACGATTTTTTTAAGAATTTTCAAATTTTCAGAAATGCTGTTCCAGATAAGGTCAAAAACTACATACTCAGATCTTCACCAAACTTTGCAGGGATACATTGGATGTCAAGACACGTGGAAAAAACGTACAAAACAAGAGATTGGGGTCAACAAGATTTTCGACGAATTTTTTAAGAATTTTCAAATTTTCAGATGGGAGGTTCCATATAAGGTCAAAAACTACATACTCAGATCTTCACCAAACATTGCAGGGATACATTGTATGCCAAGACACGTGGAAAAAACGTACAAAACAAGAGATTGGAAACATCAAGATTTTGGACGAATTTTTTAAAAATTTTCAAATTTTCAAATAGGAGGTTCCAGATAAGGTCAAAAACTACATACTCAGATCTTCACCAAACGTTGCAGGGATACTTTGCATGTCAAGACACGTGGAAAAAACGTACAAAACAAGAGATTGGAGACATCAAGATTTTCGACGAATTTTTTAAGAATTTTCAAATTTTCAGATGGGAGGTTCCAGATAAGGTCAAAAACTACATACTCAGATCTTCACCAAACTCTGCAGGGATACATTGGATGTCAAGACACGTGGAAAAAACATACAAAACATAGGATTGGGGACATCAAGATTTTGGTCAAATTTTTTAAGAATTTTCAAATTTTCAGATAGGAGGTTCCATATAAGGTCAAAAACTACATACTCAGATCTTCACCAAACATTGCAGGAATACATTGGATGTCAAGACACGTGGAAAAAACGTACAAAACAAGAGATTGGAGACATCAAGATTTTCGACGAATTTTTTAAGAATTTTCAAATTTTTAGATAGGAGGTTCCAGATAAGGTCAAAAACTACATACTCAGATCTTCACCAAACTTTGCAGGGATACTTTGCATGTCAAGACACGTGGAAAAAACGTACAAAACAAGAGATTGGAGACATCAAGATTTTCGACGAATTTTTTAAGAATTTTCAAATTTTCAGATGGGAGGTTCCATATAAGGTCAAAAACTACATACTCAGATCTTCACCAAACATTGCAGGGATACATTGTATGTCAAGACACGTGGAAAAAACGTACAAAACAAGAGATTGGAAACATCTAGATTTTGGACGAATTTTTTAAAAATTTTCAAATTTTCAAATAGGAGGTTCCAGATAAGGTCAAAAACTACATACTCAGATCTTCACCGAACTTTGCAGGGATACATTGGATGTCAAGACACGTGGAAAAAACGTACAAAACAAGAGATTGGAGACATCAAGATTTTGGACGTACTTTTTAAGAATTTTCAAATTTTCAGATAGGAGGTTCCAGATAAGGTCAAAAACGACATACTCAGATCTTCACCAAACTTTGCAGGGATACATTGGATGTCAAGACACGTGGAAAAAACGTACAAAACAAGAGATTGGGGACATCAAGTTTTTGGTCAAATTTTTTAAGAATTTTCAAATTTTCAGATAGGAGGTTCCATTTAAGGTCAAAAACTACATACTCAGATCTTCACCAAACATTGCAGGGATACATTGGCTGTCAAGACACGTGGAAAGAACGTACAAAACAAGAGATTGGAGACATCAAGATTTTGGACGAATTTTCTCCGAATTTTCAAATTTTCAGAAATGCGGTTCCAGATAAGGTCAAAAACTACATACTCAGATCTTCACCAAACTTTGCAGGGATACATTGGATGTCAAGACACGTGGAAAAAACGTACAAAACAAGAGATTGGAGACATCAAGATTTTCGACGAATTTTTTAAGAATTTTCAAATTTTCAGAAAGGATGTTCCAGATAAGGTCAAAAACGACATACTCAGATGTTCACCAAACTTTGCAGGGATATATTGGATGTCAAGACACATGGAAAAAACATACAAAACATAGGATTGGGGACATCAAGATTTTGGTCAAATTTTTTAAGAATTTTCAAATTTTCAGATAGGAGGTTCAAAAACTACTTACTCAGATCTTCACCAAACATTGCAGGGATACATTGGATGTCAAGACACGTGGAAAAAACGTACAAAACAAGAGATTGGAGACACCAAGATTTTGGACGAATTTTTTAATAATTTTCAAATTTTGAGATAGGAGGTTCCAGATAAGGTCAAAAACTACATACTCAGATCTTCACCAAACTTTGCAGGGATACATTGGATGTCAAGACAGGTGGAAAAAGCATACAAAACATAGGATTGGGGATATCAAGATTTTGGTCAATTTTTTTAAGAATTTTCAAATTTTCAGATAGGAGGTTCCAGATAAGGTCAAAAACTACATACTCAGATCTTCACCAAACTTTGCAGGGATACTTTGCATGTCAAGACACGTGGAAAAAACGTACAAAACAAGAGATTGGAGACATCAAGATTTTGGACGAATTTTTTAAGAATTTTCAAATTTTCAGATAGGAGGTTCCAGATAAGGTCAAAAACTACATACTCAGATCTTCACCAAACGTTGCAGGGATACTTTGCATGTCAAGACACGTGGAAAAAACGTACAAAACAAGAGATTGGAGACATCAAGATTTTCGACGAATTTTTTAAGAATTTTCAAATTTTCAGATGGGAGGTTCCAGATAAGGTCAAAAACTACATACTCAGATCTTCACCAAACTCTGCAGTTATACATTGGATGTCAAGAAACGTGGAAAAAACATACAAAACATAGGATTGGAGACATCAAGATTTTGGACGAATTTTTTAAAAATTTTCAAATTTTCAGATAGGAGGTTCCAGATAAGGTCAAAAACTACATACTCAGATCTTCACCAAACTTTGCAGGGATACTTTGCATGTCAAGACACGTGGAAAAAACGTACAAAACAAGAGATTGGAGACAAGATTTTCGACGAATTTTTGAAGAATTTTCAAATTTTCAGATAGGAGGTTCCAGATAAGGTCAAAAACGACATACTCAGATCTTCACCAAACTTTGCATGGATACATTGGATGTCAAGACACGTGGAAAAAACATACAAAACATAGGATTGGGGACATCAAGATTTAGGACGAATTTTTTAAGAATTTTCAAATTTTCAGAAAGGAGGTTCCATATAAGGTCAAATACTACATACTCAAATCTTCACCAAACATTGCAGGGATACATTGGATGTCAAGACACGTGGAAAAAACGTACAAAACAAGAGATTGGAGACATCAAGATTTTGGACGAATTTTTTAAGAATTTTCAAATTTTCAGATGGGAGGTTCCATATAAGGTCAAAAACTACATACTCAGATCTTCACCAAACATTGCAGGGATACATTGTATGTCAAGACACGTGGAAAAAACGTACAAAACAAGAGATTGGAAACATCAAGATTTTGGACGAATTTTTTAAAAATTTTCAAATTTTCAAATAGGAGGTTCCAGATAAGGTCAAAAACTACATACTCAGATCTTCACCGAACTTTGCAGGGATACATTGGATGTCAAGACACGTGGAAAAAACGTACAAAACAAGAGATTGGAGACATCAAGATTTTGGACGTACTTTTTAAGAATTTTCAAATTTTCAGATAGGAGGTTCCAGATAAGGTCAAAAACGACATACTCAGATCTTCACCAAACTTTGCAGGGATACATTGGATGTCAAGACACGTGGAAAAAACGTACAAAACAAGAGATTGGGGACATCAAGTTTTTGGTCAAATTTTTTAAGAATTTTCAAATTTTCAGATAGGAGGTTCCATATAAGGTCAAAAACTACATACTCAGATCTTCACCAAACATTGCAGGGATACATTGGATGTCAAGACACGTGGAAAGAACGTACAAAACAAGAGATTGGAGACATCAAGATTTTGGACGAATTTTTTAAGAATTTTCAAATTTTCAGATAGGAGGTTCCAGATAAGGTCAAAAACTACATACTCAGATCTTCACCAAACTTTGCAGGGATACTTTGCATGTCAAGACACGTGGAAAAACGTACAAAACAAGAGATTGGAGACATCAAGATTTTCGACGAATTTTTTAAGAATTTTCAAATTTTCAGATGGGAGGTTCCAGATAAGGTCAAAAACGACATACTCAGATCTTCATCAAACTTTGCATAGATACATTGGATGTCAAGACACGTGGAAAAAACATACAAAACATAGGATTGGTGACATCAAGATTTTGGACAAATTTTCTCCGAATTTTCAAATTTTCAGAAATGCGGTTCCAGATAAGGTCAAAAACTACATACTCAGATCTTCACCAAACTTTGCAGGGATACATTGGATGTCAAGACACGTGGAAAAAACGTACAAAACAAGAGATTGGAGAGATCAAGATTTTGGACGATTTTTTAAGAATTTTCAAATTTTCAGATAGGAGGTTCCAGATAAGGTCAAAAACTACATACTCAGATCTTCACCAAACTTTGCAGGGATACTTTGCATGTCAAGACACGTGGAAAAAACGTACAAAACAAGAGATTTGAGACATCAAGATTTTCGACGATTTTTTTAAGAATTTTCAAATTTTCAGATGGGAGGTTCCAGATAAGGTCAAAAACTACATACTCAGATCTTCACCAAACTTTGCAGGGATACATTGGATGTCAAGACACGTGGAAAAAACGTACAAAACAAGAGATTGGGGTCAACAAGATTTTCGACGAATTTTTTAAGAATTTTCAAATTTTCAGATGGGAGGTTCCATATAAGGTCAAAAACTACATACTCAGATCTTCACCAAACTTTGCAGGGATACTTTGCATGTCAAGACACGTGGAAAAAACGTACAAAACAAGAGATTGGAGACATCAAGATTTTCGAGGAATTTTTTAAGAATTTTCAAATTTTCAGATGGGAGGTTCCATATAAGGTCAAAAACTACATACTCAGATCTTCACCAAACTTTGCATAGATACATTGGATGTCAAGACACATGGAAAAAACATACAAAACATAGGATTGGGGACATCAAGATTTTGGTCAAATTTTTTAAGAATTTTCAAATTTTCAGATAGGAGGTTCAAAAACTACTTACTCAGATCTTCACCAAACATTGCAGGGATACAGTGGATGTCAAGACACGTGGAAAAAACGTACAAAACAAGAGATTGGAGACATCAAGATTTTGGACGAATTTTTTAATAATTTTCAAATTTTGAGATAGGAGGTTCCAGATAAGGTCAAAAACTACATACTCAGATCTTCACCAAACTTTGCAGGGATACATTGGATGTCAAGACAGGTGGATAAAACATACAAAACATAGGATTGGGGATATCAAGATTTTGGTCAAATTTTTTAAGAATTTTCAAATTTTCAGATAGGAGGTTCCAGATAAGGTCAAAAACTACATACTCAGATCTTCACCAAACTTTGCAGGGATACTTTGCATGTCAAGACACGTGGAAAAAACGTACAAAACAAGAGATTGGAGACATCAAGATTTTGGACGAATTTTTTAAGAATTTTCAAATTTTCAGATAGGAGGTTCCAGATAAGGTCAAAAACTACATACTCAGATCTTCACCAAACGTTGCAGGGATACTTTGCATGTCAAGACACGTGGAAAAACGTACAAAACAAGAGATTGAAGACATCAAGATTTTCGACGAATTTTTTAAGAATTTTCAAATTTTCAGATGGGAGGTTCCAGATAAGGTCAAAAACTACATACTCAGATCTTCACCAAACTCTGCAGGGATACATTGGATGTCAAGACACGTGGAAAAAACATACAAAACATAGGATTGGAGACATCAAGATTTTGGACGAATTTTTTAAAAATTTTCTAATTTTCAGATAGGAGGTTCCAGATAAGGTCAAAAACTACATACTCAGATCTTCACCAAACTTTGCAGGGATACTTTGCATGTCAAGACACGTGGAAAAAACGTACAAAACAAGAGATTGGAGACAAGATTTTCGACGAATTTTTGAAGAATTTTCAAATTTTCAGATAGGAGGTTCCAGATAAGGTCAAAAACGACATACTCAGATCTTCACCAAACTTTGCATGGATACATTGGATGTCAAGACACGTGGAAAAAACATACAAAACATAGGATTGGGGACATCAAGATTTTGGACGAATTTTTTAAGAATTTTCAAATTTTCAGAAAGGAGGTTCCATATAAGGTCAAATACTACATACTCAAATCTTCACCAAACATTGCAGGGATACATTGGATGTCAAGACACGTGGAAAAAACGTACAAAACAAGAGATTGGAGACATCAAGATTTTGGACGAATTTTTTAAGAATTTTCAAATTTTCAGATAGGAGGTTCCAAATAAAGTCAAAAACTGCATACTCAGATCTTCACCAAACTTTGCAGGGATACTTTGCATGTCAAGACACGTGGAAAAAACGTACAAAACAAGAGATTGGAGACATCAAGATTTTCGACGAATTTTTTAAGAATTTTCAAATTTTCAGATGGGAGGTTCCAGATAAGGTCAAAAACGACATACTCAGATCTTCATCAAAATTTGCATAGATACATTGGATGTCAAGACACGTGGAAAAAACATACAAAACATAGGATTGGTGACATCAAGATTTTGGTCAAATTTTTTAAGAATTTTCAAATTTTCAGATAGGAGGTTCCAGATAAGGTCAAAAACTACATACTCAGATCTTCACCAAACATTGAAGGGATACATTGGATGTCAAGACACGTGGAAAAAACGTACAAAACAAGAGATTGGAGACATCAAGATTTTGGTCAAATTTTTTAAGAATTTTCAAATTTTCAGATAGGAGGTTCCAGATAAGGTCAAAAACTACATACTCAGATCTTCACCAAACTTTGCAGGGATACATTGGATGTCAAGACACGTGGAAAAAACATACAAAACATAGGATTGGGGATATCAAGATTTTGGTCAAATTTTTTAAGAATTTTCAAATTTTCAGATAGGAGGTTCCATATAAGGTCAAAAACTACATACTCAGATCTTCACCAAACATTGCAGGGATACATTGGATGTCAAGACACGTGGAAAAAACGTACAAAACAAGAGATTTGAGACATCAAGATTTTGGACGAATTTTTGAAGAATTTTCAAATTTTCAGATAGGAGGTTCCAGATAAGGTCAAAAACTACATACTCAGATCTTCACCAAACGTTGCAGGGATACTTTGCATGTCAAGACACGTGGAAAAAACGTACAAAACAAGAGATGTGAGACATCAAGATTTTCGACGAATTTTTTAAGAATTTTCAAATTTTCAGATGTGAGGTTCCAGATAAGGTCAAAAACGACATACTCAGATCTTCACTAAACTCTGCACGGATACATTGGATGTCAAGACACGTGGAAAAAACATACAAAACATAGGATTGGGGACATCAAGATTTTGGTCAAATTTTTTAAGATTTTTCAAATTTTCAGATAGGAGGTTCCAGATAAGGTCAAAAACGACATACTCAGATCTTCACCAAACTCTGCAGGGATACATTGGATGTCAAGACACGTGGAGAAAACATACAAAACATAGGATTGGGGACATCAAGATTTTGGTCAAATTTTTTAAGAATTTTCAAATTTTCAGATAGGAGGTTCCATATAAGGTCAGAAACTACATACTCAGATCTTCACCAAACATTGCAGGGATACATTGGATGTCAAGACACGTGGAAAGAACGTACAAAACAAGAGATTGGAGACATCAAGATTTTGGAAGAATTTTTTAAGAATTTTCAAATTTTCAGATAGGAGGTTCCAGATAAGGTCAAAAACTACATACTCAGATCTTCACCAAACTTTGCAGGGATACTTTGCATGTCAAGACACGTGGAAAAACGTACAAAATAAGAGATTGGAGACATCAAGATTTTCGACGAATTTTTTAAGAATTTTCAAATTTTCAGATGGGAGGTTCCAGATAAGGTCAAAAACGACATACTCAGATCTTCATCAAACTTTGCATAGATACATTGGATGTCAAGACACGTGGAAAAAACACAAAACATAGGATTGGTGACATCAAGATTTTGGACAAATTTTCTCCGAATTTTCAAATTTTCAGAAATGCGGTTCCAGATAAGATCAAAAACTACATACTCAGATCTTCACCAAACTTTGCAGGGATACATTGGATGTCAAGACACGTGGAAAAAACGTACAAAACAAGAGATTGGAGAGATCAAGATTTTGGACGATTTTTTTAAGAATTTTCAAATTTTCAGAAAGGAGGTTCCATATAAGGTCAAAAACTACATACTCAGATCTTCACCAAACTTTGCAGGGATACATTGGATGTCAAGACACGTGGAAAAAACGTACAAAACAAGAGATTGGAGACATCAAGATTTTGGACGAATTTTTTAAGAATTTTCAAATTTTCAGAAAGGATGTTCCAGATAAGGTCAAAAACGACATACTCAGATGTTCACCAAACTTTGCAGGGATATATTGGATGTCAAGACACATGGAAAAAACATACAAAACATAGGATTGGGGACATCAAGATTTTGGTCAAATTTTTTAAGAATTTTCAAATTTTCAGATAGGAGGTTCAAAAACTACTTACTCAGATCTTCACCAAACATTGCAGGGATACATTGGATGTCAAGACACGTGGAAAAACGTACAAAACAAGAGATTGGAGACATCAAGATTTTGGACGAATTTTTTAATAATTTTCAAATTTTGAGATAGGAGGTTCCAGATAAGGTCAAAAACTACATACTCAGATCTTCACCAAACTTTGCAGGGATACATTGGATGTCAAGACAGGTGGAAAAAACATACAAAACATAGGATTGGGGATATCAAGATTTTGGTCAAATTTTTTAAGAATTTTCAAATTTTCAGATAGGAGGTTCCAGATAAGGTCAAAAACTACATACTCAGATCTTCACCAAACTTTGCAGGGATACTTTGCATGTCAAGACACGTGGAAAAAACGTACAAAACAAGAGATTGGAGACATCAAGATTTTGGACAAATTTTTTAAGAATTTTCAAATTTTCAGATAGGAGGTTCCAGATAAGGTCAAAAACTACATACTCAGATCTTCACCAAACGTTGCAGGGATACTTTGCATGTCAAGACACGTGGAAAAAACGTACAAAACAAGAGATTGGAGACATCAAGATTTTCGACGAATTTTTTAAGAATTTTCAAATTTTCAGATGGGAGGTTCCAGATAATGTCAAAAACTCCATACTTAGATCTTCACCAAACTCTGCAGGGATACATTGGATGTCAAGACACGTGGAAAAAACATACAAAACATAGGATTGGAGACATCAAGATTTTGGACGAATTTTTTAAAAATTTTCTAATTTCAGATAGGAGGTTCCAGATAAGGTCAAAAACTACATACTCAGATCTTCACCAAACTTTGCAGGGATACTTTGCATGTCAAGACACGTGGAAAAAACGTACAAAACAAGAGATTGGAGACAAGATTTTCGACGAATTTTTGAAGAATTTTCAAATTTTCAGATAGGAGGTTCCAGATAAGGTCAAAAACGACATACTCAGATCTTCACCAAAATTTGCATGGATACATTGGATGTCAAGACACGTGGAAAAAACATACAAAACATAGGATTGGGGACATCAAGATTTTGGACGAATTTTTTAAGAATTTTCAAATTTTCAGAAAGGAGGTTCCATATAAGGTCAAATACTACATACTCAAATCTTCACCAAACATTGCAGGGATACATTGGATGTCAAGACACGTGGAAAAAACGTACAAAACAAGAGATTGGAGACATCAAGATTTTGGACGAATTTTTTAAGAATTTTCAAATTTTCAGATAGGAGGTTCCAAATAAGGTCAAAAACTACATACTCAGATCTTCACCAAACTTTGCAGGGATACTTTGCATGTCAAGACACGTGGAAAAAACGTACAAAACAAGAGATTGGAGACATCAAGATTTTCGACGAATTTTTTAAGAATTTTCAAATTTTCAGATGGGAGGTTCCAGATAAGATCAAAAACGACATACTCAGATCTTCATCAAAATTTGCATAGATACATTGGATGTCAAGACACGTGGAAAAAACATACAAAACATAGGATTGGTGACATCAAGATTTTGGTCAAATTTTTTAAGAATTTTCAAATTTTCAGATAGGAGGTTCCATATAAGGTCAAAAACTACATACTCAGATCTTCACCAAACATTGAAGGGATACATTGGATGTCAAGACACGTGGAAAAAACGTACAAAACAAGAGATTGGAGACATCAAGATTTTGGTCAAATTTTTTAAGAATTTTCAAATTTTCAGATAGGAGGTTCCAGATAAGGTCAAAAACTACATACTCAGATCTTCACCAAACTTTGCAGGGATACATTGGATGTCAAGACACGTGGAAAAAACATAAAAAACATAGGATTGGGGATATCAAGATTTTGGTCAAATTTTTTAAGAATTTTCAAATTTTCAGATAGGAGGTTCCATATAAGGTCAAAAAGTACATACTCAGATCTTCACCAAACATTGCAGGGATACATTGGATGTCAAGACACGTGGAAAAAACGTACAAAACAAGAGATTGGAGACATCAAGATTTTGGACGAATTTTTGAAGAATTTTCAAATTTTCAGATAGGAGGTTCCAGATAAGGTCAAAAACTACATACTCAGATCTTCACCAAACGTTGCAGGGATACTTTGCATGTCAAGACACGTGGAAAAAACGTACAAAACAAGAGATGTGAGATATCAAGATTTTCGACGAATTTTTTAAGAATTTTCAAATTTTCAGATGTGAGGTTCCAGATAAGGTCAAAAACGACATACTCAGATCTTCACTAAACTCTGCAGGGATACATTGGATGTCAAGACACGTGGAAAAAACATACAAAACATAGGATTGGGGACATCAAGATTTTGGTCAAATTTTTTAAGAATTTTCAAATTTTCAGATAGGAGCTTCCAGATAAGGTCAAAAACGACATACTCAGATCTTCACCAAACTCTGCAGGGATACATTGGATGTCAAGACACGTGGAGAAAACATACAAAACATAGGATTGGGGACATCAAGATTTTGGTCAATTTTTTTAAGAATTTTCAAATTTTCAGATAGGAGGTTCCATAAAAGGTCAAAAACTACATACTCAGATCTTCACCAAACATTGCAGGGATACATTGGATGTCAAGACACGTGGAAAAAACGTACAAAACAAGAGATTGGAGACATCAAGATTTTGGACGAATTTTTTAAGAATTTTCAAATTTTCAGATAGGAGGTTCCAGATAAGGTCAAAAACTACATACTCAGATCTTCACCAAACGTTGCAGGGATACTTTGCATGTCAAGACACGTGGAAAAAACGTACAAAACAAGAGATTGGAGACATCAAGATTTTCGACGAATTTTTTAAGAATTTTCAAATTTTCAGATGGGAGGTTCCAGATAAGGTCAAAAACTACATATTCAGATCTTCACCAAACTCTGCAGGGACACATTGGATGTCAAGCCACGTGGAAAAAACATACAAAACATAGGATTGGGGACATCAAGATTTTGGTCAAATTTTTTAAGTATTTTCAAATTTTCAGATAGGAGGTTACATATAAGGTTAAAAACTACATACTCAGATCTTCACCAAACATTGCAGGGATACATTGGATGTCAAGACACGTGGAAAAAACGTACAAAACAAGAGATTGGAGACATCAAGATTTTGGACGAATTTTTTAAGAATTTTCAAATTTTCAGATAGGAGGTTCCAGATAAGGTCAAAAACGACACACTCAGATCTTCACCAAACTTTGCAGGGATACTTTGCATGTCAAGACACGTGGAAAAAACGTACAAAACAAGAGATTGGAGACATCAAGATTTTCGACGAATTCTTTAAGAATTTTCAAATTTTCAGATGGGAGGTTCCATATAAGGTCAAAAACTACATACTCAGATCTTCACCAAACATTGCAGTTATACATTGGATGTCAAGACACGTGGAAAAAACGTACAAAACAAGAGATTGGAAACATCAAGATTTTGGACGAATTTTTTAAAAATTTTCAAATTTTCAGATAGGAGGTTCCAGATAAGGTCAAAAACTACATACTCAGATCTTCACCGAACTTTGCAGGGATACATTGGGTGTCAAGACACGTGGAAAAAACGTACAAAACAAGAGATTGGAGACATCAAGATTTTGGACGAATTTTTTAAGAATTTTCAAATTTTCAGATAGGAGGTTCCAGATAAGGTCAAAACCGACATACTCAGATCTTCACCAAACTTTGCAGGGATACATTGGATGTCAAGACACGTGGAAAAAACGTACAAAACAAGAGATTGGGGTCATCAAGATTTTGGACGGATTTTTTAGGAATTTTCAAATTTTCACATGGGAGGTTCCATATAAGGTCAAAAACTACATACTCAGATCTTCACCAAACATTGCAGTTAAACATTGGATGTCAAGACACGTGGAAAAAACGTACAAAACAAGAGATTGGAAACATCAAGATTTTGGACGAATTTTTTAAAAATTTTCAAATTTTCAGATAGGAGGTTCCAGATAAGGTCAAAAACTACATACTCAGATCTTCACCGAACTTTGCAGGGATACATTGGGTGTCAAGACACGTGGAAAAAACGTACAAAACAAGAGATTGGAGACATCAAGATTTTGGACGAATTTTTTAAGAATTTTCAAATTTTCAGATAGGAGGTTCCAGATAAGGTCAAAAACGACATACTCAGATCTTCACCAAACTTTGCAGGGATACATTGGATGTCAAGACACGTGGAAAAAACGTACAAAACAAGAGATTGGGGTCATCAAGATTTTGGACGGATTTTTTAGGAATTTTCAAATTTTCAGAAATGCGGTTCCAGATAAGGTCAAAAACTACATACTCAGATCTTCACCAAACTTTGCAGGGATACATTGGATGTCAAGACACGTGGAAAAACCGTACAAAACAAGAGATTGGAGACATCAAGATTTTGGACGATTTTTTTAAGAATTTTCAAATTTTCAGAAATGTGGTTCCAGATAAGGTCAAAAACTACATACTCAGATCTTCACCAAACTTTGCAGGGATACATTGGATGTCAAGACACGTGGAAAAAAACGTACAAAACAAGAGATTGGGGTCAACAAGATTTTGGACGGATTTTTTAGGAATTTTCAAATTTTCAGATGGGAGGTTCCAGATAAGGTCAAAAACTACATACTCAGATCTTCACCAAACTCTGCAGGGATACATTGTATGTCAAGACACGTGGAAAAAACATACAAAACATAGGATTGGGGACATCAAGATTTTGTTAAATTTTTTTAAGAATTTTCAAATTTTCAGATAGGAGGTTCCATATAAGGTCAAAAACTACATACTCAGATCTTCACCAAACATTGCAGGGATACATTGGATGTCAAGACACGTGGAAAGAACGTACAAAACAAGAGATTGGAGACATCAAGATTTTGGACGAATTTTTTAAGAATTTTCAAATTTTCAGATAGGAGGTTCCATATAAGGTCAAAAACTACATACTCAGATCTTCACCAAACATTGCAGGGATACATTGGATGTCAAGACACGTGGAAAAAACGTACAAGACAAGAGATTGGAGACATCAAGATTTTGGACGAATTTTTTAAGAATTTTCAAATTTTCAGATAGGAGGTTCCAGATAAGGTCAAAAACTACATACTCAGATCTTCACCAAACGATGCAGGGATACTTTGCATGTCAAGACACGTGGAAAAAACGTACAAAACAAGAGATTGGAGACATCAAGATTTTCGACGAATTTTTTAAGAATTTTCAAATTTTCAGATGGGAGGTTCCAGATAAGGTCAAAAACTACATACTCAGATCTTCACCAAACTCTGCAGGGATACATTGGATGTCAAGACACGTGGAAAAAACATACAAAACATAGGATTGGGGACATCAAAATTTTGGTCAAATTTTTTAAGAATTTTCAAATTTTCAGATAGGAGGTTCCTTATAAGGTCAAAAACTACATACTCAGATCTTCACCAAACATTGCAGGAATACATTGGATGTCAAGACACGTGGAAAAAACGTACAAAACAAGAGATTGGAGACATCAAGATTTTGGACGAATTTTTTAAGAATTTTCAAATTTTCAGATAGGAGGTTCCAGATAAGGTCAAAAACTACATACTCAGATCTTCACCAAACTTTGCAGGGATACTTTGCATGTCAAGACACGTGGAAAAAACGTACAAAACAAGAGATTGGAGACATCAAGATTTTCGACGAATTTTTTAAGAATTTTCAAATTTTCAGATGGGAGGTTCCATATAAGGTCAAAAACTACATACTCAGATCTTCACCAAACATTGCAGGGATACATTGGATGTCAAGACACGTGGAAAAAACGTACAAAACAAGAGATTGGAAACATCAAGATTTTTTAACGAATTTTTTAAAAATTTTCAAATTTTCAGATAGGAGGTTCCAGATAAGGTCAAAAACTACATACTCAGATCTTCACCGAACTTTGCAGGGATACATTGGATGTCAAGACACGTGGAAAAAACGTACAAAACAAGAGATTGGAGACATCAAGATTTTGGACGTACTTTTTAAGAATTTTAAAATTTTCAGATAGGAGGTTCCATATAAGGTCAAAAACTACATACTCAGATCTTCACCAAACATTGCAGGGATACATTGGATGTCAAGACACGTGGAAAGAACGTACAAAACAAGAGATTGGAGACATCAAGATTTTGGACGATTTTTTTAAGAATTTTCAAATTTTCAGATAGGAGGTTCCAGATAAGGTCAAAAACTACATACTCAGATCTTCACCAAACTTTGCAGGGATACTTTGCATGTCAAGACACGTGGAAAAAACGTACAAAACAAGAGATTGGAGACATCAAGATTTTCGACGAATTTTTTAAGAATTTTCAAATTTTCAGATGGGAGGTTCCAGATAAGGTCAAAAACGACATACTCAGATCTTCATCAAACTTTGCATAGATACATTGGATGTCAAGACACGTGGAAAAAACATACAAAACATAGGATTGGTGACATCAAGATTTTGGACAAATTTTCTCCGAATTTTCAAATTTTCAGAAATGCGGTTCCAGATAAGGTCAAAAACTACATACTCAGATCTTCACCAAACTTTGCAGGGATACATTGGATGTCAAGACACGTGGAAAAAACGTAGAAAACAAGAGATTGGAGACATCAAGATTTTGGAGGAATTTTTTAAGAATTTTCAAATTTTCAGAAAGGATGTTCCAGATAAGGTCAAAAACGACATACTCAGATCTTCACCAAACTTTGCAGGGATACATTGGATGTCAAGACACGTGGAAAAAACATACAAAACATAGGATTGGGGACATCAAGATTTTGGTCAAATTTTTTAAGAATTTACAAATTTTCAGATAGGAGGTTCCATATAAGGTCAAAAACGACATACTCAGATCTTCACCAAACTCTGCAGGGATACATTGGATGTCAAGACACGTGGAAAAAACATACAAAACATAGGATTGGGGACATCAAGATTTTGGTCAAATTTTTTAAGAATTTTCAAATTTTCAGATAGGAGGTTCCATATAAGGTCAAAAACTACATACTCAGATCTTCACCAAACTTTGCAGGGATACTTTGCATGTCAAGACACGTGGAAAAAACGTACAAAACAAGAGATTGGAGACATCAAGATTTTCGACGAATTTTTTAAGAATTTTCAAATTTTCAGATGGGAGGTTCCAGATAAGATCAAAAACGACATACTCAGATCTTCATCAAACTTTGCATGGATACATTGGATGTCAAGACACGTGGAAAAAACATACAAAACATAGGATTGGTGACATCAAGATTTTGGACGAATTTTTTAAGAATTTTCAGAAAGGAGATTCCATATAAGGTCAAAAATTACATACTCAGATCTTCACCAAACTTTGCATGGATACATTGGATGTCAAGACACGTGGAAAAAACATACAAAACATAGGATTGGGGACATCAAGATTTTGGCCGAATTTTTTAAGAATTTTCAAATTTTCAGATAGGAGGTTCCATATAAGGTCAAAAACTACATACTCAGATCTTCACCAAACTTTGCAGGAATACATTGGATGTCAAGACACGTGGAAAAAACATACAAGACATAGGATTGGGGACATCAAGATTTTGGACGAATTTTTTAAGAATTTTCAAATTTTCAGAAAGGAGGTTCCATATAAGGTCAAAAACTACATACTCAGATCTTCACCAAACTTTGCAGGGATACATTGGATGTCAAGACACGTGGAAAAAACGTACAAAACAAGAGATTGGAGACATCAAGAATTTGGACGAATTTTTTAAGAATTTTCAAATTTTCAGAAAGGAGGGTCCAGATAAGGTCAAAAACTACATACTCAGATCTTCATCAAACTTTGCAGGGATACATTGGATGTCAAGACACGTGGAAAAAACGTACAAAACAAGAGATTGGAGACATCAAGATTTTTGGACGAATTTTTTAAGAATTTTCAAATTTTCAGAAAGGATGTTCCAGATAAGGTCAAAAACTACATACTCAGATCTTCACCAAACTTTGCAGGGATACATTGGATGTCAAGACACGTGGAAAAAACGTACAAAACAAGAGATTGGGGTCATCAAGATTTTGGACGGATTTTTTAGGAATTTTCAAATTTTCAGATGGGAGGTTCCAGATAAGGTCAAAAACTACATACTCAGATCTTCACCAAACTTTGCAGGGATACATGGGATGTCAAGACACGTGGAAAAACGTACAAAACAAGAGATTTGAGACATCAAGATTTTAGACGAATTTTTTAAGAATTTTCAAATTTTCAGATAGGAGGTTCCATATAAGGTCAAAAACTACAGACTCAGATCTTCACCAAACTATGCAGGGATACATTGGATGTCAAGACACGTGGAGAAAACGTACAAAACAAGAGATTGGAGACATCAAGATTTTGGACGAATTTTTTAAGAATTTTCAAATTTTCAGATAGGAGGTTCCAGATAAGGTAAACAACTACATACTCAGATCTTCACCAAACTTTGCAGGGATACATTGGATGTCAAGACACGTGGAAAAAACGTACAAAACAAGAGATTGGAGACATCAAGATTTTGGACGAATTTTTGAGGAATTTTCAAATTTTCAGAAATGAGGTTCCAGATAAGGTCAAAAACTACATACTCAGATCTTCACCAAACTTTGCAGGGATACATTGGATGTCAAGACACGTGGACAAAACATACAAAACATAGGATTGGGGACATCAAGATTTTGGTCGAATTTTTTAAGAATTTTCAAATTTTCAGATAGGAGGTTCCATATAAGGTCAAAAACTACATACTCAGATCTTCACCAAACTATGCAGGGATACATTGGATGTCAAGACACGCGGAAAAAACGTACAAAACAAGAGATTGGAGACATCAAGATTTTGGACGAATTTTTTAAGAATTTTCAAATTTTCAGATAGGAGGTTCCAGATAAGGTCAAAAACTACATACTCAGATCTTCACCAAACTTTGCAGGGATACATTGGATGTCAAGACACGTGGAAAAAACGTACAAAACAAGAGATTGGAGACATCAAGATTTTGGACGAGATTTTGAGGAATTTTCAAATTTTCAGAAATGAGGTTCCAGATAAGGTCAAAAACTACATACTCAGATCTTCACCAAACTTTGCAGGGATACATTGGATGTCAAGACACGTGGAAAAAACGTACCAAACAAGAGATTGGGGTCATCAAGATTTTGGACGGATTTTTTAGGAATTTTCAAATTTTCAGATGGGAGGTTCCATATAAGGTCAAAAACTACATACTCAGATCTTCACCAAACTTTGCAGGGATACATTGGATGTCAAGACACGTGGAAAAAACGTACATAACAAGATATTGGAGACATCAAGATTTTGGACGAATTTTTTAAGAATTTTCAAATTTTCAGAAAGGATGTTCCAGATAAGGTCAAAAACTACATACTCAGATCTTCACCAAACATTGCAGGGATACATTGGATGTCAAGACACGTGGAAAAAACGTACAAAACAAGAGATTGGAGACATCAAGATTTTGGACGAATTTTTTAAGAATTTTCAAATTTTCAGATAGGAGGTTCCAGATAAGGTCAAAAACTACATACTCAGATCTTCATCAAACTTTGCAGGGATACATTGGATGTCAAGACACGTGGAAAAAACGTACAAAACAAGAGATTGGAGACATCAAGATTTTGGACGAATTTTTTAAGAATTTTCAAATTTTCAGAAATGAGGTTCCATATAAGGTCAGAAACTACATACTCAGATCTTCACCAAACTTTGCAGGGATACATTGGATGTCAAGACACGTGGAAAAAACGTACAAAACAAGAGATTGGGGTCATCAAGATTTTGGACGGATTTTTTAGGAATTTTCAAATTTTCTGATGGGAGGTTCCAGATAAGGTCAAAAACTACATACTCAGATCTTCACCAAACTTTGCAGGGATACATGGGATGTCAAGACACGTGGAAAAACGTACAAAACAAGAGATTTGAGACATCAAGATTTTAGACGAATTTTTTAAGAATTTTCAAATTTTCAGATAGGAGGTTCCATATAAGGTCAAAAACTACATACTCAGATCTTCACCAAACTATGCAGGGATACATTGGATGTCAAGACACGTGGAGAAAACGTACAAAACAAGAGATTGGAGACATCAAGATTTTGGACGAATTTTTTAAGAATTTTCAAATTTTCAGATAGGAGGTTCCAGATAAGGTAAAAAACTACATACTCAGATCTTCACCAAACTTTGCAGGGATACATTGGATGTCAAGACACGTGGAAAAAACGTACAAAACAAGAGATTGGAGACATCAAGATTTTGGACGAATTTTTGAGGAATTTTCAAATTTTCAGAAATGAGGTTCCAGATAAGGTCAAAAACTACATACTCAGATCTTCACCAAACTTTGCAGGGATACATTGGATGTCAAGACACGTGGACAAAACATACAAAACATAGGATTGGGGACATCAAGATTTTGGTCGAATTTTTTAAGAATTTTCAAATTTTCAGATAGGAGGTTCCATATAAGGTCAAAAACTACATACTCAGATCTTCACCAAACTATGCAGGGATACATTGGATGTCAAGACACGCGGAAAAAACGTACAAAACAAGAGATTGGAGACATCAAGATTTTGGACGAATTTTTTAAGAATTTTCAAATTTTCAGAAATGAGGTTCCAGATAAGGTCAAAAACTACATACTCAGATCTTCACCAAACTTTGCAGGGATACATTGGATGTCAAGACACGTGGAAAAAACGTACCAAACAAGAGATTGGGGTCATCAAGATTTTGGACGGATTTTTTAGGAATTTTCAAATTTTCAGATGGGAGGTTCCATATAAGGTCAAAAACTACATACTCAGATCTTCACCAAACTTTGCAGGGATACATTGGATGTCAAGACACGTGGAAAAAACGTACATAACAAGATATTGGAGACATCAAGATTTTGGACGAATTTTTTAAGAATTTTCAAATTTTCAGAAAGGATGTTCCAGATAAGGTCAAAAACTACATACTCAGATCTTCACCAAACATTGCAGGGATACATTGGATGTCAAGACACGTGGAAAAAACGTACAAAACAAGAGATTGGAGACATCAAGATTTTGGACGAATTTTTTAAGAATTTTCAAATTTTCAGATAGGAGGTTCCAGATAAGGTCAAAAACTACATACTCAGATCTTCATCAAACTTTGCAGGGATACATTGGATGTCAAGACACGTGGAAAAAACGTACAAAACAAGAGATTGGAGACATCAAGATTTTGGACGAATTTTTTAAGAATTTTCAAATTTTCAGAAATGAGGTTCCATATAAGGTCAGAAACTACATACTCAGATCTTCACCAAACTTTGCAGGGATACATTGGATGTCAAGACACGTGGAAAAAACGTACAAAACAAGAGATTGGAGACATCAAGATTTTGGACGAATTTTTTTAGAATTTTCAAATTTTCAGAAAGGAGGTTCCATATAAGGTCAAAAACTACATACTCAGATCTTCACCAAACTTTGCAGGGATACATTGGATGTCAAGACACGTGGAAAAAACGTACAAAACAAGAGATTGGAGACATCAAGATTTTGGACGAATTTTTTAAGAATTTTCAAATTTTCAGAAAGGATGTTCCAGATAAGGTCAAAAACGACATACTCAGATCTTCACCAAACTTTGCAGGGATACATTGGATGTCAAGACACGTGGAAAAAACATACAAAACATAGGATTGGGGACATCAAGATTTTGGTCAAATTTTTTAAGCATTTTCAAATTTTCAGATAGGAGGTTCCATATAAGGTCAAAAACTACATACTCAGATCTTCACCAAACATTGCAGGGATACATTGGATGTCAAGACACGTGGAAAAAACGTACAAAACAAGAGATTGGAGACATCAAGATTTTGGACGAATTTTTTAAATATTTTCAAATTTTCAGATAGGAGGTTCCAGATAAGGTCAAAAACTACATACTCAGATCTTCACCAAACTTTGCAGGGATACATTGGATGTCAAGACACGTGGAAAAAACATACAAAACATAGGATTGGGGATATCAAGATTTTGGTCAATTTTTTTAAGGATTTTCAAATTTTCAGATAGGAGGTTCCATATAAGGTTAAAAAATACATACTCAGATCTTCACCAAACTTTGCAGGGATACATTGGATGTCAAGACACGTGGAAAAAACGTACAAAACAAGAGATTGGAGACATCAAGATTTTGGACGAATTTTTGAGGAATTTTCAAATTTTAAGAAATGAGGTTCCAGATAAGGTCAAAAACTACATACTCAGATCTTCACCAAACTTTGCAGGGATACATTGGATGTCAAGACACGTGGAAAAAACGTACCAAACAAGAGATTGGGGTCATCAAGATTTTGGACGGATTTTTTAGGAATTTTCAAATTTTCAGATGGGAGGTTCCATATAAGGTCAAAAACTACATACTCAGATTTTCACCAAACTTTGCAGGGATACATTGGATGTCAAGACACGTGGAAAAAACGTACATAACAAGATATTGGAGACATCAAGATTTTGGACGAATTTTTTTAAGAATTTTCAAATTTTCAGAAAGGATGTTCCAGATAAGGTCAAAAACTACATACTCAGATCTTCACCAAACTTTGCAGGGATACATTGGATGTCAAGACACGTGGAAAAAACGTACAAAACAAGAGATTGGAGACATCAAGATTTTGGACGAATTTTTTTAGAATTTTCAAATTTTCAGATAGGAGGTTCCAGATAAGGTCAAAAACTACATACTCAGATCTTCATCAAACTTTGCAGGGATACATTGGATGTCAAGACACGTGGAAAAAACGTACAAAACAAGAGATTGGAGACATCAAGATTTTGGACGAATTTTTTAAGAATTTTCAAATTTTCAGAAATGAGGTTCCAGATAAGGCCAAAAACTACATACTCAGATCTTCACCAAACTTTGCAGGGATACATTGGATGTCAAGACACGTGGGAAAAACGTACAAAACAAGAGATTGGAGACATCAAGATTTTGGACGAATTTTTTAACAATATTCAAATTTTCAGATAGGAGGTTCAAGATAAGGTCAAAAACTACATACTCAGATCTTCACCAAACTTTGCAGGGATACATTGGATGTCAAGACACGTGAAAAAAACGTACAAAACAAGAGATTGGGGTCATCAAGATTTTGGACGGATTCTTTAGGAATTTTCAAATTTTCAGATGGGAGGTTCCAGATAAAGTCAAAAACTACATACTCAGATCTTCACCAAACTTTGCAGGGATACATTGGATATCAAGACACGTGGAAAAAACGTACAAAACAAGAGATTGGAGACATCAAGATTTTGGACGAATTTTTTAAGAATTTTCAAATTTTCAGAAAGGATGTTCCAGATAAGGTCAAAAACAACATACTCAGATCTTCACCAAACTCTGCAGGGATACATTGGATGTCAAGATACGTGGAAAAAACATACAAAACATAGGATTGGGGACATCAAGATTGTGGTCAAATTTTTTAAGAATTTTCACATTTTCAGATAGGAGGTTCCATATAAGGTCAAAAACTACATACTCAGATCTTCACCAAACATTGCAGGGATACATTGGATGTCAAGACACGTGGAAAAAACGTACAAAACAAGAGATTGGAGACATCAAGATTTTGGACGAATTTTTTTAAGAATTTTCAAATTTTCAGATAGGAGGTTCCAGATAAGGTCAAAAACTACATACTCAGATCTTCACCAAACTTTGCAGGGATACTTTGCATGTCAAGACACGTGGAAAAAACGTACAAAACAAGAGATTGGAGACATCAAGATTTTCGACGAATTTTTTAAGAATTTTCAAATTTTCTGAAAGGAGGTTCCATATAAGGTCAAAAACTACATACTCAGATCTTCACCAAACATTGCAGGGATACATTGGATGTCAAGACACGTGGAAAAAACGTACAAAACAAGAGATTGGAGACATCAAGATTTTGGACGATTTTTTTAAGAATTTTCAAATTTTCAGATAGGAGGTTCCAGATAAGGTCAAAAACTACATACTCCGATCTTCACCAAACATTGCAGGGATACTTTGCATGTCAAGACACGTGGAAAAAACGTACAAAACAAGAGATTGGAGACATCAAGATTTTCGATGAATTTTTTAAGAATTTTCAAATTTTCAGAAAGGAGGTTCCATATAAGGTCAGAAACTACATACTCAGATCTTCACCAAACTTTGCAGGGATACATTGGATGTCAAGACACGTGGAAAAAACGTACAAAACAAGAGATTGGAGACATCAAGATTTTGGACGAATTTTTTAAGAATTTTCAAATTTTCAGAAAGGAGGTTCCATATAAGGTCAAAAACTACATACTCAGATCTTCACCAAACTTTGCAGGGATACATTGGATGTCAAGACACGTGGAAAAAACGTACAAAACAAGAGATTGGAGACATCAAGATTTTGGACGAATTTTTTTGAGAATTTTCAAATTTTCAGAGAGGATGTTCCAGATAAGGTCAAAAACGACATACTCAGATCTTCACCAAACTTTGCAGGGATACATTGGATGTCAAGACACGTGGAAAAAACGTACAAAACAAGAGATTGGAGACATCAAGATTTTGGACGAATTTTTGAAGAATTTTCAAATTTTCAGATAGGAGGTTCCAGATAAGGTCAAAAACTACATACTCAGATCTTCACCAAACGTTGCAGGGATACTTTGCATGTCAAGACACGTGGAAAAAACGTACAAAGCAAGAGATTGGAGACATCAAGTTTTTCGACGAATTTTTTAAGAATTTTCAAATTTTCAGATGGGAGGTTCCAGATAAGGTCAAAAACGACATACTCAGTTCTTCACCAAACTTTGCATGGATACATTGGATGTCAAGACACGTGGAAAAAACATACAAAACATAGGATTGGGGACATCAAGATTTTGGACGAATTTTTTAAGAATTTTCAAATTTTCAGAAAGGAGGTTCCATATAAGGTCAAAAACTACATACTCAGATCTTCACCAAACTTTGCAGGGATACATTGGATGTCAAGACACGTGGAAAAAACGTACAAAACAAGAGATTGGAGACATCAAGATTTTGGACGAATTTTTTAAGAATTTTCAAATTTTCAGAAAGGATGTTCCAGATAAGGTCAAAAACGACATACTCAGATCTTCACCAAACTTTGCAGTGATACATTGGATGTCAAGACACGTGGAAAAAACGTAAAAAACAAGAGATTGGAGACATCAAGATTTTGGACGAATTTTTTAAGAATTTTCAAATTTTCAGATAGGAGGTTCCAGATAAGGTCAAAAACTACATACTCAGATCTTCACCAAACTTTGCAATATACCTTGGATGTCAAGACACGTGGAAAAAACGTACAAAACAAGAGATTGGAGACATCAAGATTTTGGACGAATTTTTGAGGAATTTTCAAATTTTCAGAAATGAGGTTCCAGATAAGGTCAAAAACTACATACTCAGATCTTCACCAAACTTTGCAGGGATACATTGGATGTCAAGACACGTGGGAAAAACGTACAAAACAAGAGATTGGAGACTTCAAGATTTTGGACGAATTTTTTAACAATTTTCAAATTTTCAGATAGGAGGTTCCAGATAAGGTCAAAAACTACATACTCAGATCTTTACCAAACTTTGCAGGGATACATTGGATGTCAAGACACGTGGAAAAAACGTACAAAACAAGAGATTGGGGTCATCAAGATTTTGGACGGATTTTTTAGGAATTTTCAAATTTTCAGATGGGAGGTTCCAGATAAGGTCAAAAACTACATACTCAGATCTTCAATAAACTTTGCAGGGATACATTGGATATCAAGACACGTGGAAAAAACGTACAAAACATAGGATTGGGGACATCAAGAATTTGGACGAATTTTTTAAGAATTTTCAAATTTTCAGAAAGGATGTTCCAGATAAGGTCAAAAACGACATACTCAGATCTTCACCAAACATTGCAGGGATACATTGGATGTCAAGACACGTGGAAAAAACGTACAAAACAAGAGATTGGAGACATCAAGATTTTGGACGAATTTTTTAAGAATTTTCAAATTTTCAGATAGGAGGTTCCAGATAAGGTCAAAAACTACATACTCAGATCTTCATCAAACTTTGCAGGGATACATTGGATGTCAAGACACGTGGAAAAAACGTACAAAACAAGAGATTGGAGACATCAAGATTTTGGACGAATTTTTTAAGAATTTTCAAATTTTCAGAAATGAGGTTCCATATAAGGTCAGAAACTACATACTCAGATCTTCACCAAACTTTGCAGGGATACATTGGATGTCAAGACACGTGGAAAAAACGTACAAAACAAGAGATTGGAGACATCAAGATTTTGGACGAATTTTTTTAGAATTTTCAAATTTTCAGAAAGGAGGTTCCATATAAGGTCAAAAACTACATACTCAGATCTTCACCAAACTTTGCAGGGATACATTGGATGTCAAGACACGTGGAAAAAACGTACAAAACAAGAGATTGGAGACATCAAGATTTTGGACGAGATTTTGAGGAATTTTCAAATTTTCAGAAATGAGGTTCCAGATAAGGTCAAAAACTACATACTCAGATCTTCACCAAACTTTGCAGGGATACATTGGATGTCAAGACACGTGGAAAAAACGTACCAAACAAGAGATTGGGGTCATCAAGATTTTGGACGGATTTTTTAGGAATTTTCAAATTTTCAGATGGGAGGTTCCATATAAGGTCAAAAACTACATACTCAGATCTTCACCAAACTTTGCAGGGATACATTGGATGTCAAGACACGTGGAAAAAACGTACATAACAAGATATTGGAGACATCAAGATTTTGGACGAATTTTTTAAGAATTTTCAAATTTTCAGAAAGGATGTTCCAGATAAGGTCAAAAACTACATACTCAGATCTTCACCAAACATTGCAGGGATACATTGGATGTCAAGACACGTGGAAAAAACGTACAAAACAAGAGATTGGAGACATCAAGATTTTGGACGAATTTTTTAAGAATTTTCAAATTTTCAGATAGGAGGTTCCAGATAAGGTCAAAAACTACATACTCAGATCTTCATCAAACTTTGCAGGGATACATTGGATGTCAAGACACGTGGAAAAAACGTACAAAACAAGAGATTGGAGACATCAAGATTTTGGACGAATTTTTTAAGAATTTTCAAATTTTCAGAAATGAGGTTCCATATAAGGTCAGAAACTACATACTCAGATCTTCACCAAACTTTGCAGGGATACATTGGGTGTCAAGACACGTGGAAAAAACGTACAAAACAAGAGATTGGAGACATCAAGATTTTGGACGAATTTTTTTAGAATTTTCAAATTTTCAGAAAGGAGGTTCCATATAAGGTCAAAAACTACATACTCAGATCTTCACCAAACTTTGCAGGGATACATTGGATGTCAAGACACGTGGAAAAAACGTACAAAACAAGAGATTGGAGACATCAAGATTTTGGACGAATTTTTTAAGAATTTTCAAATTTTCAGAAAGGATGTTCCAGATAAGGTCAAAAACGACATACTCAGATCTTCACCAAACTTTGCAGGGATACATTGGATGTCAAGACACGTGGAAAAAACATACAAAACATAGGATTGGGGACATCAAGATTTTGGTCAAATTTTTTAAGAATTTTCAAATTTTCAGATAGGAGGTTCCATATAAGGTCAAAAACTACATACTCAGATCTTCACCAAACATTGCAGGGATACATTGGATGTCAAGACACGTGGAAAAAACGTACAAAACAAGAGATTGGAGACATCAAGATTTTGGACGATTTTTTTAAATATTTTCAAATTTTCAGATAGGAGGTTCCAGATAAGGTCAAAAACTACATACTCAGATCTTCACCAAACTTTGCAGGGATACATTGGATGTCAAGACACGTGGAAAAAACATACAAAACATAGGATTGGGGATATCAAGATTTTGGTCAATTTTTTTAAGAATTTTCAAATTTTCAGATAGGAGGTTCCATATAAGGTCCAAAACTACATACTCAGATCTTCACCAAACTTTGCAGGGATACATTGGATGTCAAGACACGTGGAAAAAACGTACAAAACAAGAGATTGGAGACATCAAGATTTTGGACGAATTTTTGAGGAATTTTCAAATTTTCAGAAATGAGGTTCCAGATAAGGTCAAAAACTACATACTCAGATCTTCACCAAACTTTGCAGGGATACATTGGATGTCAAGACACGTGGAAAAAACGTACCAAACAAGAGATTGGGGTCATCAAGATTTTGGACGGATTTTTTAGGAATTTTCAAATTTTCAGATGGGAGGTTCCATATAAGGTCAAAAACTACATACTCAGATCTTCACCAAACTTTGCAGGGATACATTGGATGTCAAGACACGTGGAAAAAACGTACATAACAAGATATTGGAGACATCAAGATTTTGGACGAATTTTTTTAAGAATTTTCAAATTTTCAGAAAGGATGTTCCAGATAAGGTCAAAAACTACATACTCACATCTTCACCAAACTTTGCAGGGATACATTGGATGTCAAGACACGTGGAAAAAACGTACAAAACAAGAGATTGGAGACATCAAGATTTTGGACGAATTTTTTAAGAATTTTCAAATTTTCAGATAGGAAGTTCCAGATAAGGTCAAAAACTACATACTCAGATCTTCATCAAACTTTGCAGGGATACATTGGATGTCAAGACACGTGGAAAAAACGTACAAAACAAGAGATTGGAGACATCAAGATTTTGGACGAATTTTTTAAGAATTTTCAAATTTTCAGAAATGAGGTTCCAGATAAGGCCAAAAACTACATACTCAGATCTTCACCAAACTTTGCAGGGATACATTGGATGTCAAGACACGTGGGAAAAACGTACAAAACAAGAGATTGGAGACATCAAGATTTTGGACGAATTTTTTAACAATATTCAAATTTTCAGATAGGAGGTTCAAGATAAGGTCAAAAACTACATACTCAGATCTTCACCAAACTTTGCAGGGATACATTGGATGTCAAGACACGTGAAAAAAACGTACAAAACAAGAGATTGGGGTCATCAAGATTTTGGACGGATTCTTTAGGAATTTTCAAATTTTCAGATGGGAGGTTCCAGATAAAGTCAAAAACTACATACTCAGATCTTCACCAAACTTTGCAGGGATACATTGGATATCAAGACACGTGGAAAAAACGTACAAAACAAGAGATTGGAGACATCAAGATTTTGGACGAATTTTTTAAGAATTTTCAAATTTTCAGAAAGGATGTTCCAGATAAGGTCAAAAACAACATACTCAGATCTTCACCAAACTCTGCAGGGATACATTGGATGTCAAGATACGTGAAAAAAACATACAAAACATAGGATTGGGGACATCAAGATTGTGGTCAAATTTTTTAAGAATTTTCACATTTTCAGATAGGAGGTTCCATATAAGGTCAAAAACTACATACTCAGATCTTCACCAAACATTGCAGGGATACATTGGATGTCAAGACACGTGGAAAAAACGTACAAAACAAGAGATTGGAGACATCAAGATTTTGGACGAATTTTTTTAAGAATTTTCAAATTTTCAGATAGGAGGTTCCAGATAAGGTCAAAAACTACATACTCAGATCTTCACCAAACTTTGCAGGGATACTTTGCATGTCAAGACACGTGGAAAAAACGTACAAAACAAGAGATTGGAGACATCAAGATTTTCGACGAATTTTTTAAGAATTTTCAAATTTTCTGAAAGGAGGTTCCATATAAGGTCAAAAACTACATACTCAGATCTTCACCAAACATTGCAGGGATACATTGGATGTCAAGACACGTGGAAAAAACGTACAAAACAAGAGATTGGAGACATCAAGATTTTGGACGATTTTTTTAAGAATTTTCAAATTTTCAGATAGGAGGTTCCAGATAAGGTCAAAAACTACATACTCCGATCTTCACCAAACATTGCAGGGATACTTTGCATGTCAAGACACGTGGAAAAAACGTACAAAACAAGAGATTGGAGACATCAAGATTTTCGATGAATTTTTTAAGAATTTTCAAATTTTCAGAAAGGAGGTTCCATATAAGGTCAGAAACTACATACTCAGATCTTCACCAAACTTTGCAGGGATACATTGGATGTCAAGACACGTGGAAAAAACGTACAAAACAAGAGATTGGAGACATCAAGATTTTGGACGAATTTTTTAAGAATTTTCAAATTTTCAGAAAGGAGGTTCCATATAAGGTCAAAAACTACATACTCAGATCTTCACCAAACTTTGCAGGGATACATTGGATGTCAAGACACGTGGAAAAAACGTACAAAACAAGAGATTGGAGACATCAAGATTTTGGACGAATTTTTTTGAGAATTTTCAAATTTTCAGAGAGGATGTTCCAGATAAGGTCAAAAACGACATACTCAGATCTTCACCAAACTTTGCAGGGATACATTGGATGTCAAGACACGTGGAAAAAACATACAAAACATAGGATTGGGGACATCAAGATTTTGGTCAAATTTTTTAAGAATTTTCAAATTTTCAGATAGGAGGTTCCATATAAGGTCAAAAAATACATACTCAGATCTTCACCAAACATTGCAGGGATACATTGGATGTCAAGACACGTGGAAAAAACGTACAAAACAAGAGATTGGAGACATCAAGATTTTGGAAGAATTTTTTAAATATTTTCAAATTTTCAGATAGGAGGTTCCAGATAAGGTCAAAAACTACATACTCAGATCTTCACCAAACTTTGCAGGGATACATTGGATGTCAAGACACGTGGAAAAAACATACAAAACATAGGATTGGGGATATCAAGATTTTGGTCAATTTTTTTAAGAATTTTCAAATTTTCAGATAGGAGGTTCCATATAAGGTCCAAAACTACATACTCAGATCTTCACCAAACATTGCAGGGATACATTGGATGTCAAGACACGTGGAAAAAACGTACAAAACAAGAGATTGGAGACATCAAGATTTTGGACGAATTTTTGAAGAATTTTCAAATTTTCAGATAGGAGGTTCCAGATAAGGTCAAAAACTACATACTCAGATCTTCACCAAACGTTGCAGGGATACTTTGCATGTCAAGACACGTGGAAAAAACGTACAAAGCAAGAGATTGGAGACATCAAGTTTTTCGACGAATTTTTGAAGAATTTTCAAATTTTCAGATGGGAGGTTCCAGATAAGGTCAAAAACGACATACTCAGTTCTTCACCAAACTTTGCATGGATACATTGGATGTCAAGACACGTGGAAAAAACATACAAAACATAGGATTGGGGACATCAAGATTTTGGACGAATTTTTTAAGAATTTTCAAATTTTGAGAAAGGAGGTTCCATATAAGGTCAAAAACTACATACTCAGATCTTCACCAAACTTTGCAGGGATACATTGGATGTCAAGACACGTGGAAAAAACGTACAAAACAAGAGATTGGAGACATCAAGATTTTGGACGAATTTTTTAAGAATTTTCAAATTTTCAGAAAGGATGTTCCAGATAAGGTCAAAAACGACATACTCAGATCTTCACCAAACTTTGCAGTGATACATTGGATGTCAAGACACGTGGAAAAAACGTAAAAAACAAGAGATTGGAGACATCAAGATTTTGGACGAATTTTTTAAAAATTTTCAAATTTTCAGATAGGAGGGTCCAGATAAGGTCAAAAACTACATACTCAGATCTTCACCAAACTTTGCAATATACATTGGATGTCAAGACACGTGGAAAAAACGTACAAAACAAGAGATTGGAGACATCAAGATTTTGGACGAATTTTTGAGGAATTTTCAAATTTTCAGAAATGAGGTTCCAGATAAGGTCAAAAACTACATACTCAGATCTTCACCAAACTTTGCAGGGATACATTGGATGTCAAGACACGTGGGAAAAACGTACAAAACAAGAGATTGGAGACTTCAAGATTTTGGACGAATTTTTTAACAATTTTCAAATTTTCAGATAGGAGGTTCCAGATAAGGTCAAAAACTACATACTCAGATCTTTACCAAACTTTGCAGGGATACATTGGATGTCAAGACACGTGGAAAAAACGTACAAAACAAGAGATTGGGGTCATCAAGATTTTGGACGGATTTTTTAGGAATTTTCAAATTTTCAGATGGGAGGTTCCAGATAAGGTCAAAAACTACATACTCAGATCTTCAATAAACTTTGCAGGGATACATTGGATATCAAGACACGTGGAAAAAACGTACAAAACATAGGATTGGGGACATCAAGAATTTGGACGAATTTTTTAAGAATTTTCAAATTTTCAGAAAGGATGTTCCAGATAAGGTCAAAAACGACATACTCAGATCTTCACCAAACTCTGCAGGGATACATTGGATGTCAAGACACGTGGAAAAAACATACAAAACATAGGATTGGGGACGTCAAGATTTTGGTCAAATTTTTTAAGAATTTTCAAATTTTCAGATAGGAGGTTCCAAATAAGGTCAAAAACTACATACTCAGATCTTCACCAAACATTGCAGGGATACATTGGATGTCAAGACACGTGGAAAAAACGTACAAAACAAGAGATTGGAGACATCAAGATTTTGGACGAATTTTTTAAGAATTTTCAAATTTTCAGATAGGAGGTTGCAGATAAGGTCAAAAACTACATACTCAGATCTTCACCAAACTTTGCAGGGATACTTTGCATGTCAAGACACATGGAAAAAACGTACAAAACAAGAGATTGGAGACATCAAGATTTTCGACGAATTTTTTAAGAATTTTCAAATTTTCAGATGGGAGGTTCCAGATAAGGTCAAAAACGACATACTCAGATCTTCTCCAAACTTTGCATGGATACATTGGATGTCAAGACACGTGGAAAAAACATACAAAACATAGGATTGGGGACATCAAGATTTTGGACGAATTTTTTAAGAATTTTCAAATTTTCAGAAAGGAGGTTCCATATAAGGTCAAAAACTACATACTCAGATCTTCACCAAACTTTGCAGGGATACATTGGATGTCAAGACACGTGGAAAAAACGTACAAAACAAGAGATTGGGGTCATCAAGATTTTGGACGGATTTTTTAGGAATTTTCAAATTTTCAGATGGGAGGTTCCAGATAAGGTCAAAAACTACATACTCAGATCTTCACCAAACTTTGCAGGGATACATTGGATGTCAAGACACGTGGAAAAACGTACAAAACAAGAGATTGGAGACATCAAGATTTTAGACGAATTTTTTAAGAATTTTCAAATTTTCAGATAGGAGGTTCCATATAATGTCAAAAACTACATACTCAGATCTTCACCAAACTTTGCATGGATACATTGGATGTCAAGACACGTGGAAAAAACATACAAAACATAGGATTGGGGACATCAAGATTTTGGTCGAATTTTTTAAGAATTTTCAAATTTTCAGATAGGAGGTTCCATATAAGGTCAAAAACTACATACTCAGATCTTCACCAAACTTTGCAGGGATACATTGGATGTCAAGACACGTGGAAAAAACATACAAGACATAGGATTGGGGACATCAAGATTTTGGACGAATTTTTTAAGAATTTTCAAATTTTCAGATGGGAGGTTCCAGATAAGGTCAAAAACTACATACTCAGATCTTCACCAAACTTTGCAGGGATACATTGGATGTCAAGACACGTGGAAAAAACGTACAAAACAAGAGATTGGAGACATCAAGATTTTGGTCAAATTTTTTAAGAATTTTCAAATTTTCAGATAGGAGGTTCCATATAAGGTCAAAAACTACATACTCAGATCTTCACCAAACATTGCAGGGATACATTGGATGTCAAGACACGTGGAAAAAACGTACAAAACAAGAGATTGGAGACATCAAGATTTTGGACGAATTTTTTGCAATATTTTAAATAAAATTAACTTTTTTAAATGTTACTTAACAAATTATATATTAGTATATTAACCAATTTCTACAGTCACTATAGTAACGAATAACAAACAAAATAACATCAAAATTGAACAGAGTAGCACAACAGAATTTTCTTCATTCTTTTCAGATTATGCTCACAACTAAATAACAAAATATAATTGTAAAATGTCTTTGAATTAAAGAACTGTTGCAATAGCCTCCTCCTCCGGTTGAAAACCTTGACATCATACTTTGATGTAGAAATACGTATATTTTTCAAACGTAACGTTTTCAATGTATCATCTTCACTTCTTCTTCTACTACTTCTTTGGCAGCAATCTTATTCCTTTCACATCTTCTTTACAGCCATCTTCAGTAGATTTCTGCTTTACTGCAATCTCATTACCATTACTATTTCATAACCATCTTATGTCCATTTAAAAAGGTTTTATTCTTAACGAGTGCACTTCTTCCGTATGTGCAAATGAAGCCCTTCAATAAAAATGCGAACCACATTACATTCAACTTACATTTTATATATATATATTCCTTCTTATCATTCTTCCAGAGAGACACTTTATATAATTCTACCTTTGTTATTCGTGTCAACACTCTTCCTCAATACATTGACATACACCATACTGATGAGAATAGAAGCCAAACATAAGTTCTTACATAAAAGATAATATGATGATCAACAGAACAGAGATAATAAATTCATGCTGGTTTACACATGATAATAAAATACATAATGCAAACAACTGAACTCGTTTTTGCACAAAATTACAACAAATTCAACCCTTATGTACAATTAAAACATAAATCAGTATTTGTTAACAACTCCTTTCTTTTCTCCTCCGAACAATTAAAAGGTTTAATGTTTTCTAGGTTTTGTCTACCTTTTGTTCCCTTTCCATCTAGAGAAACTACAGTCGCACAATTGTTTCTTACTTCTATTACCAAGAATGGGCCAATAAACAAATCATACAATTTGTAGATAGTTTTGTTTAAAGCAGAACTCTTAGCATGATTTTTAATCATGATTAAATCTCCTTTGACAATATTTTTAGTACCAGAGCTTGTTTGAACACCTTTAGAATTTCTTCGATGTTTAAGTTTTTCTTTTAGCTCCAAGTATTTTGCCTTCCAGGATAATTCTTCAATATTCTCAGGCCAATCGACAATATTAGTTATATTATCTTTAACTTGATCGTGTAAAAATAGTTCCGCAGGTGTAAATCCAATAGATTCAGAATATGAATTGTTCAACAATTTGACAACGTTTGTCAAACATTTAGCCCAAGATTTATGATTATCCTTGCAAAATAACCTCAGTAAACGCACAATCTCTTTATTGTAGCGTTCAATTGGATTAGCATGTGGTGAATATGGCGAAGTAAAAATATGCTTGATGTTCTTGGACGTAATAAAACTTCGCCACTCCTTAGATTTAAATTGTGAACCATTATCACTTAATATAATTAGACATGCAGGATAATGATGAAAATACGATTGGTTTAGTTTATTGATAATTTCCATAGATGAAGCTTTACGCAAAGGATAAACCATAATAAACTTACTTGCAAGATCCACTATACTTAGTATATATTGATAACCTTGAGAAGCTGGTAACGGACCAATCAAATCTAATGAAAGGAATTGATGTATTTTAGGAGTTAATATGTGAAGATCTTCTCGTGTGATACGTTGCACTCTCTGCTTTGACTTGGCACATTCAAGACAATTTCTCAGATATAATTTAATGCTGGCTTTCATGTTTGGCCAAAAGAAAAATTTTGAACACTTTCTGAAGGTTTTTGAATAACCAAAATGTCCACATAAATCATGATGATCATACAGTACCTTTTCCACAGCTTTTTTAGGTACAAATATTCTCCAGTGTTCAGACGCAATAGATTTATAGAATAAGATATCTTCATGCATTCTAAAATGTCCTCTGATTTCGAACTTAGAATCTCCTTTGTTTATCGCAATTCTTAACTTTTGACACTGCTCATCGTTCTGTTGAGATTGTACCCAATATTGTGGAGTATCTTGAGATAGGAGATCGATATTTGTATTATTAACGTATAGTTTCGATGTGAATAAATCTCCCTGTGCCCTTGCAGGATATCTGCTTAAGGCATCAGCCACAATATTGGTAGAACCTTGAATATGTTCAACAGTAAAATCAAAACTTTGAAGTTTTAATGCCCAGCGGTTTAGTCTTGGGTTTAAACTTCTAGCCAACTGCAGCCATGAAAGTGACTGATGGTCACAATGAATAACAAATGTTCTTCCACTAAGATAAACACTAAACTTTTCTACTGAAAAGAGGATAGCAAGACATTCAATCACATGAGTTGAATAAGTTAGTTCTGTACCACGCAATACTCTACTAACATATTGTATTACTAACGTTTCATCTTCATCTGATAACTGCCATAACACTCCTCCAATTCCAACTTTGCTTCCATCAGTGTTAAGATGGAAAATTTTACTAAAATCCGGTTGAGCTAATACATCAGGAGATGTAACTAGCTGTTTCAAATCATTAAAAGCTTGGTGATGATTCTCCTTCCAGTCCCACTTGTTATTTGATTTTAGTAAATCATACAAAGGAGCAGCTATCATTGCAAATTTGTGAACAAATTTTCTCCTCCAATTTACTATTCCTAAAAATTTCCTTAGAGCCTTCTTGTTTTGAGGAACTGGAAAATCCATGATTGCTTGGTTCCTTTCAGGATCAATATGAATGGTTTCTCCAGAAATCACATGGCCTAGGAAAAATGTATTTCAGTTTGGAAGAACTTGCATTTCGACAATTTAATAGACATATTAGCTGTCTTCAGAGTTGATAAAACATAACGTAAATGTTCTAAGTGGTTTTGAATCGATGGAGAGAAAATTAAAATATCATCAATATAAACCATCAGGAAAGAATTTGTATGATTGCCAAATATTTTATGCATTCTATCAACGAACACACTCACGGCACTTTTGATTCCAAAAGGCAAAAAATGGAACTCCATCAAAATACCTCTATAAGAAAATGCCGTAAACTTAAACGACCTTGGTGTCAAAGGAATCTGAAAATAACCGCAACTAAGGTCAATGGATGTGAAGTATTTTGCTCCCTTCAATCTTTGTAGTAATTCCGAGATAGGCTCTACCTGTGTCATCGGAGAAATTACGTGTTGGTTTAATTTACGGAAGTCGACCACTGGTCTCCATAAACCTCCCGCCTTTGGGACTATGTGGAGTGGATTCCTATAGGGAGATGTGCTTTCTTGTATAACGCCCCACTGTTGCCATTTTTGTAACTCTCTTTCCATATCATCCCGTCTAGCATAAGGAACAGGGTAAGTGGGTGCTATTATTGGCACATCAGTATCCAATTGTATATCGTAAGCTTCCACATTTGCTTTGTTAGGTCTGTCAGAAAATAAAACTTGGTATTCGAGAAGAAGATGAAATAACTGATCCAAACAATCAGATGGAAGAGTATTGTTCATGTACGCTGCACGCCGAATATCTTCCTCCGAAGCGATGTCAGATGTTTCTTCAATTTGTGAAGTGGTTGAAATTGGTAATTTGCAAGAACGTACTATTCCCTTCATTGACGGAAGACTTTCTTCAGATTGCACTAAAAACGGAGCAATTATTTCCTGACCTAATGAATTCGAAAGCATGACGGTTGCGTTGGTGTAATTTATAATCGCCTTATATTGCCACAAAAATGGCGAACCCAAAATTAAATCAGCGTGTAACTGTTTGACAATATACAGTCCCATGTGGAAAAACTCATTTGCTATTTGAACTGTTACATATTTGAAACCCATTACCTTTATACGTTGATCTCCTGCAAAGCAAGCCAATTGTATTCCTTCTAATTGTTCCAATTTTGCTCCTGGTATAATTGAACTTAGAATTGTCCAGATTTTATAATCTAATAAATTACACTGACTTCCAGTATCAATTAAACAATTTAAAGACAGATCCGCAATTTTACCTTGTATTTCTGGATTCTCAATTTTTGGTATTGGAGTACCAGTTTCTGACATAATCCACTCTGGTTCAGAATCGTACCATTCTAATAAAAATGCTACAGATAAAACTTTATCTCTGGTAACGCCTAAAGATTTAATTTTATTATAATCCTTCAGACATTCCTTAACATGTACTAAATAAGGGTTATTAACTCTACCATCCAGCTCCTTTGCATTTATTTGTGGCAAGGTAAATCGGAGCATATCACCCTGCCTTAGTTGTTTAAGTAGTTAGAAGAATGTGCACTTGTGGTAGTAGTAGCAGTCGGAGTTAGGTGTTCCATATTTGCAGAATTACGCTGCAAGTTGGTGCTGCCTACTGTAACACTATTTTCCTGTGAACTATGAGATGCATTACCATACTCTATTGGTTGTTCATTGTAATTTCCAGTTCTACTATATCTTCTGTTATCAGATGTTGGGGTATTGCCAAGTCTGAAATTCGAATTATTTACGTTATTATTAATTCTTTCAGACCTTACAAACTGCCTTCTTGAGGGATTGCGTTCAAATCTTCTGGGAGATGGGCGATTATTTACATTGATTCCTGCATTTTCGGTCTGTGTTGTAGAATCATAAGAATTCCGCTCCACATTTACTTGCCTGACGAAGTATTTTGGTCTGTCGAAACTTCTCTTCTTATTAGCCTTGTCATCAGAATCTGTATTATCACCGGGCAAAGATAAACTTTTATTCTTTTCACTCGAATACAAATCAATAGTCCTTAATTTCTGCGTCAGTTGCTTAAGATCTGTAATATTATGGCAGCCCACATTCTTTGAAATTGACTCAGGTAGCTGTTTCAAAATCATCCGTATTACTTCAACTTTGTTTGGAGTTTCCACAAGGTTACAATAAGCAGAGTACGTTTTTAAAGCGTATGCTTCCAATGACAAACCTGAAGCTGGGTTGTATTTTCTTGATCGTAACAATGTCAACTGACTTTCTAATAACTCATTAGATGCAAACTGATCAAGAAATTTATGTACAAAGTCCTCATAAGAAATGAAACTCTTCTTTTCACTGTTGAACCAGTAAGCGCCTACATTATAAAAACACTTACGAATTATACATAATTTATACTTGGGAGGAACACCAATTATGTTTAACATTGTAGTTAGTTGTTCGATAAATTCTCTACCAGACTGTTTTGAAACATCTCCTCCAAAACGTGGCAATTGACTGAGTTCACTAACTCGTGAAAATCTATTAGAGCATGTATCAGACTGATTGTTAGAATTCCATGTTGAATCATTATTCAGCCATATCGGGTTATAAGTATAGTTTGTTCTAGTACAAGGACTATGATTTACATTTAAGTCATCAGGAAACTGATCATGGATTAAGGAATGACATGTACTTTGACGTTGGCAACCACATACTGAAGTTTCAAGACCTGTGAAATTGTCTTTATTATCACAAGCAACATAAGTTCTAGAAGGTATGGAATTTCTGTTAGATGTAGAACAAATTTGCTTTGATGTGTCTGTAGCACATAAAGAACTAGGTGCATTATTTTCAGTATCACAAGTATGTACGTGCTTATTATCATACAGTAAAGAGTTGTTCAACGAAGAAAGACATGAATGGTTATTGAGTGAACATGTACAATGGATTTTGTCAACAGTAGGATTGCTATTACTAAATTCAGTATTATCTAAAACACAATGCCGCAATGCATATGTATTCTTGCCTTGTGAAGTGGAAGCTTTAGCAAATTTATTTCTACTTTTATTGTGAGCAGATTTGCCCTTGCACAATTTGGTTACATTTTCCTTTACAGAATTCACTTCAGCATCAGATGTATCATAGCCAGAAGAACCTGTATGAAATGTTTCGCATTTATTGTGTTCACTAAAAACAACATGCTTTATTTTAGAATTTAATCTTGTATCAGTTTGGCATGCTATGTGCCTATGTTCATTAATAAGTGCATCAACATTACTTAGTTCTTTATCTGGTTGTAGAACGTCTCTAACCATACTAGTACAAATAACATCGCTTTGCTCTAAGTTAATGCATTTCTCATTTAAATCCTTAAGCATAGAATCAAATTCTTGCAACTTTACCTGCGTAGTATTCATATTTGTTTGTAGTGTACTTATAGAAGTTTCATGTTGGCACAACTGGTTTGATACGTGTTGTTTTAACTCATCATCATGATGGTCTAGTTTTGATTCAAGATCACTGACTTTCGAATTTAATAAAGTTACTTCATCATTTATACGTTCATTTAGTAACCTATTAGCTGATTGACAAGAATCAGAAACCTGCTGCAACTTATTTTATACATGTTGGAATCCTTCGTTCAGTTTTTCAGTACTTTGCTGCAACCTAACCAATTTTGTGCCCCAAACTTCACAGTTTGTTTGTAAACTTTCGCGCAGCGTTTCAGCGTTCTGATCAAGTCTATCTTGTAACCTATTCTCCAAAGCTTCAGTGTTCTGAAGTAACCTATTCTCCAGCGTTTCGGTATTCTGCAGCAACTTCTCTTGCAACCTATTTTCCAGAGCTTCAGTGTTCTGAAGTAACCTATTCTCCAGCGTTTCGGTATTCTGGAGCAATTTCTCTTGCAACCTATTTTCCAGAGCTTCAGTGTTCTGAAGTAACCTATTCTCCAGCGTTTCGGTATTCTGGAGCAACTTGTCTTGCAACCTATTCTCATGTTGGGCCAAACTCAAGTGAAAAGCAGATAAAATTTGGTCAATATTGGGATTTACTGTATCCAAGTATGATTTTAGAGTGAATGGATTGAATTCTGGCTTGCATGTCTTACAGTAATAGTCTTCTTTCATAGAGCTGAATATTACCCAGTGAATAACTGTAAGACCCCTACAATTTACATGTTCCCATTTCTTGCATGACGTGCATTCAATCATGCGAGTGTCAGAAAATCTGTCCTTACAACAGAGTAAATCCTCCATTTGCTTACCAGAAATGTCCTCTTCGTTGCTTACTTCAGCAACATCACTGAGATCCGGTTGAAGGCACACACTACTTCGAAGCACGTAAGGCACTTCTCTTTTCTTCATTATAGCATTATCAGTTCAGTTCTTATCAACTTACAATTTTCGAATCCTGGCTCTAGGTCGCCAATTGTGAAGTCAATAAGGTCAAAAACTACATACTCAGATCTTCACCAAACTTTGCATGGATACATTGGATGTCAAGACACGTGGAAAAAACATACAAAACATAGGATTGGGGACATCAAGATTTTGGTCGAATTTTTTAAGAATTTTCAAATTTTCAGATAGGAGGTTCCATATAAGGTCAAAAACTACATACTCAGATCTTCACCAAACTATGCAGGGATACATTGGATGTCAAGACACGTGGAAAAAACGTACAAAACAAGAGATTGGAGACATCAAGATTTTGGACGAATTTTTTAAGAATTTTCAAATTTTCAGATAGGAGGTTCCAGATAAGGTCAAAAACTACATACTCAGATCTTCACCAAACTTTGCAGGGATACATTGGATGTCAAGACACGTGGAAAAAACGTACAAAACAAGAGATTGGAGACATCAAGATTTTGGACGAATTTTTGAGGAATTTTCAAATTTTCAGAAATGAGGTTCCAGATAAGGTCAAAAACTACATACTCAGATGTTCACCAAACTTTGCAGGGATACATTGGATGTCAAGACACGTGGAAAAAACGTACAAAACAAGAGATTGGAGACATCAAGATTTTGGACGAATTTTTGAGGAATTTTCAAATTTTCAGAAATGAGGTTCCAGATAAGGTCTAAAACTACATACTCAGATCTTCACCAAACTTTGCAGGGATACATTGGATGTCAAGACACGTGGAAAAAACATACAAAACATAGGATTGGGGACATCAAGATTTTGGTCGAATTTTTTAAGAATTTTCAAATTTTCAGATAGGAGGTTCCATATAAGGTCAAAAATTACATACTCAGATCTTCACCAAACAATGGAGGGATACATTGGATGTCAAGACACGCGGAAAAAACGTACAAAACAAGAGATTGGAGACATCAAGATTTTGGACGAATTTTTTAAGAATTTTCAAATTTTCAGATAGGACGTTCCATATAAGGTCAAAAACTACATACTCAGATCTTCACCAAACATTGCAGGGATACATTGGATGTCAAGACACGTGGAAAAAACGTACAAAACAAGAGATTGGAGACATCAAGATTTTGGACGAGTTTTTGAAGAATTTTCAAATTTTCAGATAGGAGGTTCCAGATAAGGTCAAAAACTACATACTCAGATCTTCACCAAACGTTGCAGGGATACTTTGCATGTCAAGACACGTGGAAAAAACGTACAAAACAAGAGATTGGAGACATCAAGATTTTGGTCAAATTTTTTAAGAATTTTCAAATTTTCAGATAGGAGGTTCCATATAAGGTCAAAAACTACATACTCAGATCTTCACCAAACATTGCAGGGATACATTGGATGTCAAGACACGTGGAAAAAATGTAAAAAACAAGAGATTGGAGACATCAAGATTTTGGACGAATTTTTTCAAAATTTTTAAATTTTCAGATAGGAGGTTCCAGATAAGGTCAAAAACTACATACTCAGATCTTCACCAAACTTTGCATGGATACATTGGAGGTCAAGACACGTGGAAAAAACATACAAAACATAGGATTGGGGACATCAAGATTTTGGTCGAATTTTTTAAGAATTTTCAAATTTTCAGATAGGAGGGTCCATATAAGGTCAAAAACTACATACTCAGATCTTCACCAAACTATGCAGGGATACATTGGATGTCAAGACACGTGGAAAAAACGTACAAAACAAAAGATTGGAGACATCAAGATTTTGGACGAATTTTTTAAGAATTTTCAAATTTTCAGATAGGAGGTTCCAGATAAGGTCAAAAACTACATACTCAGATCTTCACCAAACATTGCAGGGATACATTGGATGTCAAGACACGTGGAAAAAACGTACAAAACAAGAGATTGGAGACATCAAGATTTTGGACGAATTTTTTCAAAATTTTCAAATTTTCAGATAGGAGGTTCCAGATAAGGTCAAAAACTACATACTCAGATCTTCACCAAACTTTGCATGGATACATTGGATGTCAAGACACGTGGAAAAAACATACAAAACATATGATTGAGGACATCAAGATTTTCGTCGAATTTTTTAAGAATTTTCAAATTTTCAGATAGGAGGTTCCATATAAGGTCAAAAACTACATACTCAGATCTTCACCAAACTATGCAGGGATACATTGGATGTCAAGACACGCGGAAAAAACGTACAAAACAAGAGATTGGAGACATCAAGATTTTGGACGAATTTTTTAAGAATTTTCAAATTTTCAGATAGGAGGTTCCATATAAGGTCAAAAACTACATACTCAGATCTTCACCAAACATTGCAGGGATACATTGGATGTCAAGACACGTGGAAAAAACGTACGAAACCAGAGATTGGAGACATCAAGATTTTGGACGAATTTCTGAAGAATTTTCAAATTTTCAGATAGGAGGTTCCAGATAAGGTCAAAAACTACATACTCAGATCTTCACCAAACGTTGCAGGGATACTCTGCATGTCAAGACACGTGGAAAAACGTACAAAACAAGAGATTGGAGACATCAAGATTTTCGACGAATTTTTTAAGAATTTTCAAATTTTCAGAAAGGAGGTTCCAGATAAGGTCAAAAACTACATACTCAGATCTTCACCAAACTTTGCATGGATACATTGGATGTCAAGACACGTGGAAAAAACGTACAAAACAAGAAATTGGAGACATCAAGATTTTGGACGAATTTTTTAAGAATTTACAAATTTTCAGAAAGGAGGTTCCGTATAAGGTCAAAAACAACATACTCAGATCTTCACCAAACTTCGCAGGGATACATTGGATGTCAAGACACGTGGAAAAAACGTACAAAACAAGAGATTGGAGACTTCAAGATTTTGGACGAATTTTTGAGGAATTTTCAAATTTTCAGAAATGAGGTTCCAGATAAGGTCAAAAACTACATAATCAGATCTTCACCAAACTTTGCAGGGATACATTGGATGTCAAGACACGTGGGAAAAACGTACAAAACAAAAGATTGGAGACATCAAGATTTTGGACGAATTTTTTAACAATTTTCAAATTTTCAGATAGGAGGTTCCAGATAAGGTCAAAAACTATATACTCAGATCTTCACCAAACTTTGCAGGGATACATTGGATGTCAAGACACGTGAAAAAAACGTACGAAACAAGAGATTGGGGTCATCAAGATTTTGGACGGATTTTTTAGGAATTTTCAAATTTTCAGATGGGAGGTTCCAGATAAGGTCAAAAACTACAAACTCAGATCTTCACCAAACTTTGCATGGATACATTGGATATCAAGACACGTGGAAAAAACGTACAAAACAAGAGATTGGAGACATCAAGATTTTGGAAGAATTTTTTAAGAATTTTCAAATTTTCAGATAGGAGGTTCCAGATAAGGTCAAAAACTACATACTCAGATCTTCACCAAACTTTGCAGGGATACATTGGATGTCAAGACACGTGGAAAAAACGTACAAAACAAGAGATTGGGGTCATCAAGATTTTGGACGGATTTTTTAGGAATTTTCAAATTTTCAGATGGGAGGTTCCATATAAGGTCAAAAACTACATACTCAGATCTTCACCAAACTTTGCAGGGATACATTGGATGTCAAGACACGTGGAAAAAACGTACATAACAAGATATTGGAGACATCAAGATTTTGGACGAATTTTTTAAGAATTTTCAAATTTTCAGAAAGGATGTTCCAGATAAGGTCAAAAACGACATAATCAGATCTTCACCAAACTTTGCAGGGATACATTGGATGTGAAGACACGTGGAAAAAACGTACAAAACAAGAGATTGGAAACATCAAGATTTTGGACGAATTTTTTAAGAATTTTCAAATTTTCAGATAGGAGGTTCCAGATAAGGTCAAAAACTACAGACTCAGATCTTCACCAAACTTTGCAGGGATACATTGGATGTCAAGACACGTGGAAAAAACGTACAAAACAAGAGATTGGAGACATCAAGATTTTGGACGAATTTTTGAGGAATTTTCAAATTTTCAGAAATGAGGTTCCAGATAAAGTCAAAAACTACATACTCAGATCTTCACCAAACGTTGCAGGGATACTTTGCATGTCAAGACACGTGGAAAAAACGTACAAAACAAGAGATTGGAGACATCAAGATTTTCGACGAATTTTTTAAGAATTTTCAAATTTTCAGATGGGAGGTTCCAGATAAGGTCAAAAACGACATACTCAGATCTTCACCAAACTTTGCAGGGATACTCTGCATGTCAAGACACGTGGAAAAAACGTACAAAACAAGAGATTGGAGACATCAAGATTTTCGACGAATTTTTAAAGAATTTTCAAATTTTCAGAAAGGATGTTCCAGATAAGGTCAAAACCGACATACTCAGATCTTCACCAAACTTTGCAGGGATACATTGGATGTCAAGACACGTGGAAAAAACGTACAAAACAAGAGATTGGAGACATCAAGATTTTGGACGAATTTTTTAAGAATTTTCAAATTTTCAGATAGGAGGTTCCAGATAAGGTCAAAAACTACATACTCAGATCTTCACCAAACTTTGCAGGGATACATTGGATGTTAAGACACGTGGAAAAACGTACAAAACAAGAGATTGGAGACATCAAGATTTTGGACGAATTTTTGAGGAATTTTCAAATTTTCAGAAATGAGGTTCCAGATAAGGTCAAAAACTACATACTCAGATCTTCACCAAACTTTGCAGGGATACATTGGATGTCAAGACACGTGGGAAAAACGTACAAAACAAGAGATTGGAGACATCAAAATTTTGGACGAATTTTTTAACAATTTTCAAATTTTCAGATAGGATGTACCAGATAAGGTCAAAAACTACATACTCAGATCTTCACCAGACTTTGCAGGGATACATTGGATGTCAAGACACGTGGAAAAAACGTACAAAACAAGAGATTGGAGACATCAAGATTTTGGACGAATTTTTTCAAAATTTTCAAATTTTCAGATAGGAGGTTCCAGATAAGGTCAAAAACTACATACTCAGATCTTCACCAAACTTTGCATGGATACATTGGATGTCAAGACACGTGGAAAAAACATACAAAACATATGATTGAGGACATCAAGATTTTCGTCGAATTTTTTAAGAATTTTCAAATTTTCAGATAGGAGGTTCCAGATAAGGTCAAAAACGACATACTCAGATCTTCACCAAACTTTGCAGGGATACATTGGATGTGAAGACACGTGGAAAAAACGTACAAAACAAGAGATTGGAAACATCAAGATTTTGGACGAATTTTTTAAGAATTTTCAAATTTTCAGATAGGAGGTTCCAGATAAGGTCAAAAACTACATACTCAGATCTTCACCAAACTTTGCAGGGATACATTGGATGTCAAGACACGTGGAAAAAACGTACAAAACAAGAGATTGGAGACATCAAGATTTTGGACGAATTTTTGAGGAATTTTCAAATTTTCAGAAATGAGGTTCCAGATAAGGTCAAAAACTACATACTCAGATCTTCACCAAACGTTGCAGGGATACTTTGCATGTCAAGACACGTGGAAAAAACGTACAAAACAAGAGATTGGAGACATCAAGATTTTCGACGAATTTTTTAAGAATTTTCAATTTTTCAGATGGGAGGTTCCAGATAAGGTCAAAAACGACATACTCAGATCTTCAGAAAACTTTGCAGGGATACTCTGCATGTCAAGACACGTGGAAAAAACGTACAAAACAAGAGATTGGAGACATCAAGATTTTCGACGAATTTTTTAAGAATTTTCAAATTTTCAGAAAGGATGTTCCAGATAAGGTCAAAACCGACATACTCAGATCTTCACCAAACTTTGCAGGGATACATTGGATGTCAAGACACGTGGAAAAAACGTACAAAACAAGAGATTGGAGACATCAAGATTTTGGACGAATTTTTTAAGAATTTTCAAATTTTCAGATAGGAGGTTCCAGATAAGGTCAAAAACTACATACTCAGATCTTCACCAAACTTTGCAGGGATACATTGGATGTCAAGACACGTGGAAAAAACGTACAAAACAAGAGATTGGAGACATCAAGATTTTGGACGAATTTTTGAGGAATTTTCAAATTTTCAGAAATGAGGTTCCAGATAAGGTCAAAAACTACATACTCAGATCTTCACCAAACTTTGCAGGGATACATTGGATGTCAAGACACGTGGGAAAAACGTACAAAACAAGAGATTGGAGACATCAAAATTTTGGACGAATTTTTTAACAATTTTCAAATTTTCAGATAGGAGGTTCCAGATAAGGTCAAAACCACATACTCAGATCTTCACCAGACTTTGCAGGGATACATTGGATGTCAAGACACGTGCAAAAAACGTACAAAACAAGAGATTGGAGACATCAAGATTTTGGACGAATTTTTTCAAAATTTTCAAATTTTCAGATAGGAGGTTCCAGATAAGGTCAAAAACTACATACTCAGATCTTCACCAAACTTTGCATGGATACATTGGATGTCAAGACACGTGGAAAAAACATACAAAACATATGATTGAGGACATCAAGATTTTCGTCGAATTTTTTAAGAATTTTCAAATTTTCAGATAGGAGGTTCCATATAAGGTCAAAAACAACATACTCAGATCTTCACCAAACTATGCAGGGATACATTGGATGTCAAGACACGTGGGAAAAACGTACAAAACAAGAGATTGGAGACATCAAAATTTTGGACGAATTTTTTAACAATTTTCAAATTTTCAGATAGGAGGTTCAAGATAAGGTCAAAAACTACATACTCAGATCTTCACCAAACTTTGCAGGGATACATTGGATGTCAAGACACGTGGAAAAAACATACAAAACATAGGATTGGGGACATCAAGATTTTGGTCGAATTTTTTAAGAATTTTCAAATTTTCAGATAGGAGGTTCCATATAAGGTCAAAAACTACATACTCAGATCTTCACCAAACTATGCAGGGATACATTGGATGTCAAGACACGCGGAAATATAGTACAACACAAGAGATTGGAGACATCAAGATTTTGGACGAATTTTTTAAGAATTTTCAAATTTTCAGATAGGAAGTTCCATATAAGGTCAAAAACTACATACTCAGATCTTCACCAAACATTGCAGGGATACATTGGATGTCAAGACACGTGGAAAAAACGTACGAAACCAGAGATTGGAGACATCAAGATTTTGGATGAATTTTTTAAGAATTTTCAAATTTTCAGATAGGAGGTTCCAGATAAGGTCAAGAACTACATACTCAGATCTTCACCAAACGTTGCAGGGATACTTTGCATGTCAAGACACGTGGAAAAAACGTACAAAACAAGAGATTGGAGACATCAAGATTTTCGACGAATTTTTTAAGAATTTTCAAATTTTCAGATGGGAGGTTCCAGATAAGGTCAAAAACGACATACTCAGATCTTCACCAAACTTTGTATGGATACATTGGATGTCAAGACACGTGGAAAAAACGTACAAAACAAGAGATTGGAGACATCAAGATTTTGGACGAATTTTTGAGGAATTTTCAAATTTTCAGAAATGAGGTTCCAGATAAGGTCAAAAACTACATAATCAGATCTTCACCAAACTTTGCAGGGATACATTGGATGTCAAGACACGTGGGAAAAACGTACAAAACAAGAGATTGGAGACATCAAGATTTTGGACGAATTTTTTAACAATTTTCAAATTTTCAGATAGGAGGTTCCAGATAAGGTCAAAAACTACATACTCAGATCTTCACCAAACTTTGCAGGGATACATTGGATGTCAAGACACGTGAAAAAAACGTACGAAACAAGAGATTGGGGTCATCAAAGTTTTGGACGGATTTTTTAGGAATTTTCAATTTTCAGATGGGAGGTTCCAGATAAGGTCAAAAACTATATACTCAGATCTTCACCAAACTTTGCAGGGATACATTGGATGTCAAGACACGTGAAAAAAACGTACGAAACAAGAGATTGGGGTCATCAAGATTTTGGACGGATTTTTTAGGAATTTTCAAATTTTCAGATGGGAGGTTCCAGATAAGGTCAAAAACTACAAACTCAGATCTTCACCAAACTTTGCATGGATACATTGGATATCAAGACACGTGGAAAAAACGTACAAAACAAGAGATTGGAGACATCAAGATTTTGGAAGAATTTTTTAAGAATTTTCAAATTTTCAGATAGGAGGTTCCAGATAAGGTCAAAAACTACATACTCAGATCTTCACCAAACTTTGCAGGGATACATTGGATGTCAAGACACGTGGAAAAAACGTACAAAACAAGAGATTGGGGTCATCAAGATTTTGGACGGATTTTTTAGGAATTTTCAAATTTTCAGATGGGAGGTTCCAGATAAGGTCAAAAACTACATAATCAGATCTTCACCAAACTTTGCAGGGATACATTGGATGTCAAGACACGTGGGAAAAACGTACAAAACAAAAGATTGGAGACATCAAGATTTTGGACGAATTTTTTAACAATTTTCAAATTTTCAGATAGGAGGTTCCAGATAAGGTCAAAAACTATATACTCAGATCTTCACCAAACTTTGCAGGGATACATTGGATGTCAAGACACGTGAAAAAAACGTACGAAACAAGAGATTGGGGTCATCAAGATTTTGGACGGATTTTTTAGGAATTTTCAAATTTTCAGATGGGAGGTTCCAGATAAGGTCAAAAACTACAAACTCAGATCTTCACCAAACTTTGCATGGATACATTGGATATCAAGACACGTGGAAAAAACGTACAAAACAAGAGATTGGAGACATCAAGATTTTGGAAGAATTTTTTAAGAATTTTCAAATTTTCAGATAGGAGGTTCCAGATAAGGTCAAAAACTACATACTCAGATCTTCACCAAACTTTGCAGGGATACATTGGATGTCAAGACACGTGGAAAAAACGTACAAAACAAGAGATTGGGGTCATCAAGATTTTGGACGGATTTTTTAGGAATTTTCAAATTTTCAGATGGGAGGTTCCATATAAGGTCAAAAACTACATACTCAGATCTTCACCAAACTTTGCAGGGATACATTGGATGTCAAGACACGTGGAAAAAACGTACATAACAAGATATTGGAGACATCAAGATTTTGGACGAATTTTTTAAGAATTTTCAAATTTTCAGAAAGGATGTTCCAGATAAGGTCAAAAACGACATAATCAGATCTTCACCAAACTTTGCAGGGATACATTGGATGTGAAGACACGTGGAAAAAACGTACAAAACAAGAGATTGGAAACATCAAGATTTTGGACGAATTTTTTAAGAATTTTCAAATTTTCAGATAGGAGGTTCCAGATAAGGTCAAAAACTACAGACTCAGATCTTCACCAAACTTTGCAGGGATACATTGGATGTCAAGACACGTGGAAAAAACGTACAAAACAAGAGATTGGAGACATCAAGATTTTGGACGAATTTTTGAGGAATTTTCAAATTTTCAGAAATGAGGTTCCAGATAAAGTCAAAAACTACATACTCAGATCTTCACCAAACGTTGCAGGGATACTTTGCATGTCAAGACACGTGGAAAAAACGTACAAAACAAGAGATTGGAGACATCAAGATTTTCGACGAATTTTTTAAGAATTTTCAAATTTTCAGATGGGAGGTTCCAGATAAGGTCAAAAACGACATACTCAGATCTTCACCAAACTTTGCAGGGATACTCTGCATGTCAAGACACGTGGAAAAAACGTACAAAACAAGAGATTGGAGACATCAAGATTTTCGACGAATTTTTAAAGAATTTTCAAATTTTCAGAAAGGATGTTCCAGATAAGGTCAAAACCGACATACTCAGATCTTCACCAAACTTTGCAGGGATACATTGGATGTCAAGACACGTGGAAAAAACGTACAAAACAAGAGATTGGAGACATCAAGATTTTGGACGAATTTTTTAAGAATTTTCAAATTTTCAGATAGGAGGTTCCAGATAAGGTCAAAAACTACATACTCAGATCTTCACCAAACTTTGCAGGGATACATTGGATGTTAAGACACGTGGAAAAACGTACAAAACAAGAGATTGGAGACATCAAGATTTTGGACGAATTTTTGAGGAATTTTCAAATTTTCAGAAATGAGGTTCCAGATAAGGTCAAAAACTACATACTCAGATCTTCACCAAACTTTGCAGGGATACATTGGATGTCAAGACACGTGGGAAAAACGTACAAAACAAGAGATTGGAGACATCAAAATTTTGGACGAATTTTTTAACAATTTTCAAATTTTCAGATAGGATGTACCAGATAAGGTCAAAAACTACATACTCAGATCTTCACCAGACTTTGCAGGGATACATTGGATGTCAAGACACGTGGAAAAAACGTACAAAACAAGAGATTGGAGACATCAAGATTTTGGACGAATTTTTTCAAAATTTTCAAATTTTCAGATAGGAGGTTCCAGATAAGGTCAAAAACTACATACTCAGATCTTCACCAAACTTTGCATGGATACATTGGATGTCAAGACACGTGGAAAAAACATACAAAACATATGATTGAGGACATCAAGATTTTCGTCGAATTTTTTAAGAATTTTCAAATTTTCAGATAGGAGGTTCCAGATAAGGTCAAAAACGACATACTCAGATCTTCACCAAACTTTGCAGGGATACATTGGATGTGAAGACACGTGGAAAAAACGTACAAAACAAGAGATTGGAAACATCAAGATTTTGGACGAATTTTTTAAGAATTTTCAAATTTTCAGATAGGAGGTTCCAGATAAGGTCAAAAACTACATACTCAGATCTTCACCAAACTTTGCAGGGATACATTGGATGTCAAGACACGTGGAAAAAACGTACAAAACAAGAGATTGGAGACATCAAGATTTTGGACGAATTTTTGAGGAATTTTCAAATTTTCAGAAATGAGGTTCCAGATAAGGTCAAAAACTACATGCTCAGATCTTCACCAAACGTTGCAGGGATACTTTGCATGTCAAGACACGTGGAAAAAACGTACAAAACAAGAGATTGGAGATATCAAGATTTTCGACGAATTTTTTAAGAATTTTCAATTTTTCAGATGGGAGGTTCCAGATAAGGTCAAAAACGACATACTCAGATCTTCAGAAAACTTTGCAGGGATACTCTGCATGTCAAGACACGTGGAAAAAACGTACAAAACAAGAGATTGGAGACATCAAGATTTTCGACGAATTTTTTAAGAATTTTCAAATTTTCAGAAAGGATGTTCCAGATAAGGTCAAAACCGACATACTCAGATCTTCACCAAACTTTGCAGGGATACATTGGATGTCAAGACACGTGGAAAAAACGTACAAAACAAGAGATTGGAGACATCAAGATTTTGGACGAATTTTTTAAGAATTTTCAAATTTTCAGATAGGAGGTTCCAGATAAGGTCAAAAACTACATACTCAGATCTTCACCAAACTTTGCAGGGATACATTGGATGTCAAGACACGTGGAAAAAACGTACAAAACAAGAGATTGGAGACATCAAGATTTTGGACGAATTTTTGAGGAATTTTCAAATTTTCAGAAATGAGGTTCCAGATAAGGTCAAAAACTACATACTCAGATCTTCACCAAACTTTGCAGGGATACATTGGATGTCAAGACACGTGGGAAAAACGTACAAAACAAGAGATTGGAGACATCAAAATTTTGGACGAATTTTTTAACAATTTTCAAATTTTCAGATAGGAGGTTCCAGATAAGGTCAAAACCACATACTCAGATCTTCACCAGACTTTGCAGGGATACATTGGATGTCAAGACACGTGCAAAAAACGTACAAAACAAGAGATTGGAGACATCAAGATTTTGGACGAATTTTTTCAAAATTTTCAAATTTTCAGATAGGAGGTTCCAGATAAGGTCAAAAACTACATACTCAGATCTTCACCAAACTTTGCATGGATACATTGGATGTCAAGACACGTGGAAAAAACATACAAAACATATGATTGAGGACATCAAGATTTTCGTCGAATTTTTTAAGAATTTTCAAATTTTCAGATAGGAGGTTCCATATAAGGTCAAAAACAACATACTCAGATCTTCACCAAACTATGCAGGGATACATTGGATGTCAAGACACGTGGGAAAAACGTACAAAACAAGAGATTGGAGACATCAAAATTTTGGACGAATTTTTTAACAATTTTCAAATTTTCAGATAGGAGGTTCCAGATAAGGTCAAAAACTACATACTCAGATCTTCACCAAACTTTGCAGGGATACATTGGATGTCAAGACACGTGGAAAAAACATACAAAACATAGGATTGGGGACATCAAGATTTTGGTCGAATTTTTTAAGAATTTTCAAATTTTCAGATAGGAGGTTCCATATAAGGTCAAAAACTACATACTCAGATCTTCACCAAACTATGCAGGGATACATTGGATGTCAAGACACGCGGAAATATAGTACAACACAAGAGATTGGAGACATCAAGATTTTGGACGAATTTTTTAAGAATTTTCAAATTTTCAGATAGGAAGTTCCATATAAGGTCAAAAACTACATACTCAGATCTTCACCAAACATTGCAGGGATACATTGGATGTCAAGACACGTGGAAAAAACGTACGAAACCAGAGATTGGAGACATCAAGATTTTGGATGAATTTTTTAAGAATTTTCAAATTTTCAGATAGGAGGTTCCAGATAAGGTCAAGAACTACATACTCAGATCTTCACCAAACGTTGCAGGGATACTTTGCATGTCAAGACACGTGGAAAAAACGTACAAAACAAGAGATTGGAGACATCAAGATTTTCGACGAATTTTTTAAGAATTTTCAAATTTTCAGATGGGAGGTTCCAGATAAGGTCAAAAACGACATACTCAGATCTTCACCAAACTTTGCATGGATACATTGGATGTCAAGACACGTGGAAAAAACGTACAAAACAAGAGATTGGAGACATCAAGATTTTGGACGAATTTTTGAGGAATTTTCAAATTTTCAGAAATGAGGTTCCAGATAAGGTCAAAAACTACATAATCAGATCTTCACCAAACTTTGCAGGGATACATTGGATGTCAAGACACGTGGGAAAAACGTACAAAACAAGAGATTGGAGACATCAAGATTTTGGACGAATTTTTTAACAATTTTCAAATTTTCAGATAGGAGGTTCCAGATAAGGTCAAAAACTACATACTCAGATCTTCACCAAACTTTGCAGGGATACATTGGATGTCAAGACACGTGAAAAAAACGTACGAAACAAGAGATTGGGGTCATCAAAGTTTTGGACGGATTTTTTAGGAATTTTCAATTTTCAGATGGGAGGTTCCAGATAAGGTCAAAAACTACATACTCAGATGTTCACCAAACTTTGCAGGGATACATTGGATATCAAGACACGTGGAAAAAACGTACAAAACAAGAGATTGGAGACATCAAGATTTCAATTTTTTAAGAATTTTCAAATTTTCAGATAGGAGGTTCCAGATAAGGTCAAAAATTACATACTCAGATCTTCACCAAACTTTGCAGGGATACATTGGATGACAAGACACGTGGAAAAAACGTACAAAACAAGAGATTGGGGTCATCAAGATTTTGGACGGATTTTTTAGGAATTTTCAAATTTTCAGATGGGAGGTTCCATATAAGGTCAAAAACTACATACTCAGATCTTCATAAAACTTTGCAGGGATACATTGGATGTCAAGACACGTGGAAAAAACGTACATAACAAGATATTGGAGACATCAAGATTTTGGACGAATTTTTTAAGAATTTTCAAATTTTCAGAAAGGATGTTCCAGATAAGGTCAAAAACGACATACTCAGATCTTCACCAAACTTTGCAGGGATACATTGGATGTGAAGACACGTGGAAAAAACGTACAAAACAAGAGATTGGAAACATCAAGATTTTGGACGAATTTTTTAAGAATTTTCAAATTTTCAGATAGGAGGTTCCAGATAAGGTCAAAAACTACATACTCAGATCTTCACCAAACTTTGCAGGGATACATTGGATGTCAAGACACGTGGAAAAAACATACAAAACATAGGATTGGGGATATCAAGATTTTGGTCAAATTTTTTAAGAACTTTCAAATTTTCAGATAGGAGGTTCCATATAAGGTCAAAAACTACATACTCAGATCTTCACCAAACATTGCAGGGATACATTGGATGTCAAGACACGTGGAAAAAACGTACAAAACAAGAGATTGGAGACATCAAGATTTTGGACGAATTTTTGAAGAATTTTCAAACTTTCAGATAGGAGGTTCCAGATAAGGTCAAAAACTACATACTCAGATCTTCACCAAACGTTGCAGGGATACATTGGATGTCAAGACACGTGGAAAAAACGTACAAAACAAAGGGATTGGAGACATCAAGATTTTGGACGGATTTTTTAGGAATTTTCAAATTTTCAGATGGGAGGTTCCAGATAAGGTCAAAAACTACATACTCAGATCTTCACCAAACTTTGCAGGGATACATTGGATGTCGAGACACGTGGAAAAAACGTACAAAACAAGAGATTGGAGACATCAAGATTTTGGACGAATTTTTTAAGAATTTTCAAATTTTCAGATGGGAGGTTCCAGATAAGGTCAAAAACGACATACTCAGATCTTCACCAAACTTTTCAGGGATACATTGGATGTCAAGACACGTGGAAAAAACGTACAAAACAAGAGATTGGATACATCAAGATTTTGGACGAATTTTTTAAGAATTTTCAAATTTTCGGATAGGAGGTTCCATATAAGGTCAAAAACTACATACTCAGATCTTCACCAAACTTTGCAGGGATACATTGGATGTCAAGACACGTGTAAAAAACATACAAAACAAGAGATTGGGGTCATCAAGATTTTGGACGGATTTTTTAGGAATTTTCAAATTTTCAGATGGGAGGTTCCAGATAAGGTCAAAAACGACATACTCAGATCTTCACCAAACTTTTCAGGGATACATTGGATGTCAAGACACGTGGAAAAAACGTACAAAACAAGAGATTGGGGACATCAAGATTTTGGACGAATTTTTTAAGAATTTTCAAATTTTCAGAAAGGAGGTTCCATATAAGGTCAAAAACTACATACTCAGATCTTCACCAAACTTTGCAGGGATACATTGGATGTCAAGACACGTGGAAAAAACGTACAAAACAAGAGATTGGAGACATCAAGATTTTGGACGAATTCTTTAAGAGTTTTCAAATATTCAGATAGGAGGGTCCAGATAAGGTCAAAAACTACATACTCAGATCTTCACCAAACTTTGCAGGGATACATTGGATGTCAAGACACGTGGAAAAAACGTACAAAACAAGAGATTGGAGACATCAAGATTTTGGACGAATTTTTGAGGAATTTTCAAATTTTCAGAAATGAGGTTCCAGATATGGTCAAAAACTACATACTCAGATCTTCACCAAACGTTGCAGGGATACTTTGCATGTCAAGACACGTGGAAAAAACGTACAAAACAAGAGAATGGAGACATCAAGATTTTCGACGAACTTTTTAAGAATTTTCAAATTTTCAGATGGGAGGTTCCAGATAAGGTCAAAAACGACATACTCAGATCTTCACCAAACTTTGCAGGGATACTCTGCATGTCAAGACACGTGGAAAAAACGTACAAAACAAGAGATTGGAGACATCAAGATTTTCGACGAATTTTTTAAGAATTTTCAAATTTTCAGAAAGGATGTTCCAGATAAGGTCAAAACCGACATACTCAGATCTTCACCAAACTTTGCAGGGATACATTGGATGTCAAGACACGTGGAAAAAACGTACAAAACAAGAGATTGGAGACATCAAGATTTTGGACGATTTTTTTAAGAATTTTCAAATTTTCAGATAGGAGGTTCCAGATAAGGTCAAAAACTACATACTCAGATCTTCACCAAGCTTTGCAGGGATACATTGGATGTCAAGACACGTGGAAAAAACGTACAAAACAAGAGATTGGAGACATCAAGATTTTGGACGAATTTTTGAGGAATTTTCAAATTTTCAGAAATGAGGTTCCAGATAAGGTCAAAAACAACATACTCAGATCTTCACCAAACTTTGCAGGGATACATTGGATGTCAAGACACGTGGGAAAAACGTACAAAACAAGAGATTGGAGACATCAAAATTTTGGACGAATTTTTTAAGAATTTTCAAATTTTCAGATAGGAGGTTCCAGATAAGGTCAAAAACTACATACTCAGATCTTCACCAGACTTTGCAGGGATACATTGGATGTCAAGACACGTGGAAAAAACGTACAAAACAAGAGATTGGAGACATCAAGATTTTGGAAGAATTTTTTAAGAATTTTCAAATTTTCAGATAGGATGTTCCAGATAAGGTCAAAAACTACATACTCAGATCTTCACCAAACGTTGCAGGGATACTTTGCATGTCAAGACACGTGGAAAAAACGTATAAAACAAGAGATTGGGGATATCAAGATTTTGGACGAATTTTTTAAGAATTTTCAAATTTTCAGAAAGGAGGTTCCATATAAGGTCAAAAACTACATACTCAGATCTTCACCAAACGTTGCAGGGATACTTTGCATGTCAAGACACGTGGAAAAAACGTACGAAACAAGAGACTGGGGACATCAAGATTTTGGACGAATTTTTTAAGAATTTTCAAATTTTTAGAAAGGAGGTTACATATAAGGTCAAAAACTACATACTCAGATCTTCACCAAACATTGCAGGGATACATTGGATGTCAAGACACGTGGAAAAAACGTACAAAACAAGAGATTGGAGACATCAAGATTTTCCACGAATTTTTTAAGAATTTTCAAATTTTCAGATGGGAGGTTCTAGATAAGGTCAAAAACGACATACTCAGATCTTCACCAAACTTTGCATGGATACATTGGATGTCAAGACACGTGGAAAAAACATACAAAACATATAATTGGGGACATCAAGATTTTGGACGAATTTTTTAAGAATTTTCAATTTTTCAGAAAGGAGGTTCCAGATAAGGTCAAAAACTACATACTCAGATCTTCACCAAACTTTGCAGGGATACATTGGATGTCAAAACACATGGAAAAAACGTACAAAACAAGAGATTGGAGACATCAAGATTTTGGACGAATTTTTTAAGAATTTTCAAATTTTCAGATAGGAGGTTCCATATAAGGTCAAAAACTACATACTCAGATCTTCAACAAACTTTGCAGGGATACATTGGATGTCAAGACACGTGGAAAAAACATACAAAACATAGGATTGGGGACATCAAGATTTTGGTCGAATTTTTTAAGAATTTTCAAATTTTCAGATAGGATGTTCAAGATAAGGTCAAAAACTACATACTCAGATCTTCACCAAACTTTGCAGGGATACATTGGATGTCAAGACACGTGGAAAAAACATACAAAACATAGGATTGGGGATATCAAGATTTTGGTCAAATTTTTTAAGAACTTTCAAATTTTCAGATAGGAGGTTCCATATAAGGTCAAAAACTACATACTCAGATCTTCACCAAACGTTGCAGGGATACATTGGATGTCAAGACACGTGGAAAAAACGTACAAAACAAGAGATTGGATACATCAAGATTTTGGACGAATTTTTTAAGAATTTTCAAATTTTCGGATAGGAGGTTCCATATAAGGTCAAAAACTACATACTCAGATCTTCACCAAACTTTCCAGGGATACATTGGATGTCAAGACACGTGTAAAAAACATACAAAACAAGAGATTGGGGTCATCAAGATTTTGAACGGATTTTTTAGGAATTTTCAAATTTTCAGATGGGAGGTTCCAGATAAGGTCAAAAACGACATACTCAGATCTTCACCAAACTTTTCAGGGATACATTGGATGTCAAGACACGTGGAAAAAATGTACAAAACAAGAGATTGGAGACATCAAGATTTTGGACGGATTTTTTAGGAATTTTCAAATTTTCAGATGGGAGGTTCCAGATAAGGTCAAAAACTACATACTCAGATCTTCACCAAACTTTCCAGGGATACATTGGATGTCGAGACACGTGGAAAAAACGTACAAAACAAGAGATTGGAGACATCAAGATCTTGGACGAATTTTTTAAGAATTTTCAAATTTTCAGATGGGAGGTTCCAGATAAGGTCAAAAACGACATACTCAGATCTTCACCAAACTTTTCAGGGATACATTGGATGTCAAGACACGTGGAAAAAACGTACAAAACAAGAGATTGGATACATCAAGATTTTGGACGAATTTTTTAAGAATTTTCTAATTTTCAGATAGGAGGTTCCATATATGGTCAAAAACTACATACTCAGATCTTCACCAAACTTTGCAGGGATACATTGGATGTCAAGACACGTGGAAAAAACATACAAAACAAGAGATTGGGGTCATCAAGATTTTGGACGGATTTTTTAGGAATTTTCAAATTTTCAGATGGGAGGTTCCAGATAAGGTCAAAAACTACATACTCAGATCTTCACCAAACTTTGCAGGGATACATTGGATGTCAAGACACGTGGAAAAAACGTACAAAACAAGAGATTGGAGACATCAAGATTTTGGACGAATTTTTTAAGAATTTTCAAATTTTCAGAAAGGAGGTTCCAGATAAGGTCAAAAACTACATACTCAGATCTTCACCAAACTTTGCAGGGATACATTGGATGTCAAGACACATGGAAAAAACGTACAAAACAAGAGATTGGAGACATCAAGATTTTGGTCAAATTTTTTAAGAATTTTCAAATTTTCAGATAGGAGGTTCCATATAACGTCAAAAACTACATACTCAGATCTTCACCAAACTTTGCAGGGATACATTGGATGTCAAGACACGTGGAAAAAACATACAAAACATAGGATTGGGGACATCAAGATTTTGGTCGAATTTTTTAAGAATTTTCAAATTTTCAGATAGGATGTTCCAGATAAGGTCAAAAACTACATACTCAGATCTTCACCAAACTTTGCAGGGATATATTGGATGTCAAGACACGTGGAAAAAGCATACAAAACATAGGATTGGGGATATCAAGATTTTGGTCAAATTTTTTAAGAACTTTCAAATTTTCAGATAGAAGGTTCCATATAAGGTCAAAAACTACATACTCAGATCTTCACCAAACATTGCAGGGATACATTGGATGTCAAGACACGTGGAAAAAACGTACAAAACAAGAGATTGGAGACATCAAGATTTTGGACGAATTTTTGAAGAATTTTCAAACTTTCAGATAGGAGGTTCCAGATAAAGTCAAAAACTACATACTCAGATCTTCACCAAACGTTGCAGGGATACATTGTATGTCAAGACACGTGGAAAAAACGTACAAAACAAGGGATTGGAGACATCAAGATTTTGGACGAATTTTTTAAGAATTTTCAAATTTTCAGAAAGGAGGTTCCATATAAGGTCAAAAACTACATACTCAGATCTTCACCAAACTTTGAAGGGATACATTGGATGTCAAGACACGTGGAAAAAACGTACAAAACAAGAGATTGGAGACATCAAGATTTTGGACGGATTTTTTAGGAATTTTCAAATTTTCAGATGGGAGGTTCCAGATAAGGTCAAAAACTACATACTCAGATCTTCACCAAACTTTGCAGGGATACATTGGATGTCGAGACACGTGGAAAAAACGTACAAAACAAGAGATTGCAGACATCAAGATTTTGGACGAATTTTTTAAGAATTTTCAAATTTTCAGATGGGAGGTTCCAGATAAGGTCAAAAACGACATACTCAGATCTTCATCACACTTTTCAGGGATACATTGGATGTCAAGACACGTGCAAAAAACATACAAAACATAGGATTGGGGACATCATGATTTTGGTCAAATTTTTTAAAAATTTTCAAATTTTCAGATAGGAGGTTCCATATAAGGTCAAAGAATACATACTCAGATCTTCACCAAACTTTGCAGGGATACATTGGATGTCAAGACACATGGAAAAAACGTACAAAACAAGAGATTTGAGACATCAAGATTTTGGTCAAATTTTTTAAGAATTTTCAAATTTTCAGATAGGAGGTTCCATATAAGGTCAAAAACTACATACTCAGATCTTCACCAAACTTTGCAGGGATACATTGGATGTCAAGACACGTGGAAAAAACATACAAAATATAGGATTGGGGACATCAAGATTTTGGTCGAATTTTTTAAGAATTTTCAAATTTTCAGATAGGATGTTCCATATAAGGTCAAAAACTACATACTCAGATCTTCACCAAACTTTGCAGGGATACATTGGATGTCAAGACACGTGGAAAGAACATACAAAACATAGGATTGGGGATATCAAGATTTTGGTCAAATTTTTTAAGAACTTTCAAATTTTCAGATAGGAGGTTCCATATAAGGTCAAAAACTACATACTCAGATCTTCATCAAACTTTGCATGGATACATTGGATGTCAAGACACGTGGAAAAAACGTACAAAACAAGAGATTGGAGACATCAAGATTTTGGACGAATTTTTTAAGAATTTTCAAATTTTCAGATGGGAGGTTCCAGATAAGGTCAAAAACGACATACTCAGATCTTCACCAAACGTTGCAGGGATACTTTGCATGTCAAGACACGTGGAAAAAACGTACGAAACAAGAGACTGGGGACATCAAGATTTTGGACGAATTTTTTAAGAATTTTCAAATTTTTAGAAAGGAGGTTCCATATAAGGTCAAAAACTACAAACTCAGATCTTCACCAAACATTGCAGGGATACATTGGATGTCAAGACACGTGGAAAAAACGTACAAAACAAGAGATTGGAGACATCAAGATTTTCCACGAATTTTTTAAGAATTTTCAAATTTTCAGATGGGAGGTTCTAGATAAGGTCAAAAACGACATACTCAGATCTTCACCAAACTTTGCATGGATACATTGGATGTCAAGACACGTGGAAAAAACATACAAAACATAGGATTGGGGACATCAAGATTTTGGACGAATTTTTTAAGAATTTTCAATTTTTCAGAAAGGAGGTTCCAGATAAGGTCAAAAACTACATACTCAGATCTTCACCAAACTTTGCAGGGATACATTGGATGTCAAAACACATGGAAAAAACGTACAAAACAAGAGATTGGAGACATCAAGATTTTGGACGAATTTTTTAAGAATTTTCAAATTTTCAGATAGGAGGTTCCATATAAGGTCAAAAACTACATACTCAGATCTTCAACAAACTTTGCAGGGATACATTGGATGTCAAGACACGTGGAAAAAACATACAAAACATAGGATTGGGGACATCAAGATTTTGGTCGAATTTTTTAAGAATTTTCAAATTTTCAGATAGGATGTTCCAGATAAGGTCAAAAACTACATACTCAGATCTTCACCAAACTTTGCAGGGATACATTGGATGTCAAGACACGTGGAAAAAACATACAAAACATAGGATTGGGGATATCAAGATTTTGGTCAAATTTTTTAAGAACTTTCAAATTTTCAGATAGGAGGTTCCATATAAGGTCAAAAACTACATACTCAGATCTTCACCAAACGTTGCAGGGATACATTGGATGTCAAGACACGTGGAAAAAACGTACAAAACAAGAGATTGGATACATCAAGATTTTGGACGAATTTTTTAAGAATTTTCAAATTTTCGGATAGGAGGTTCCATATAAGGTCAAAAACTACATACTCAGATCTTCACCAAACTTTCCAGGGATACATTGGATGTCAAGACACGTGTAAAAAACATACAAAACAAGAGATTGGGGTCATCAAGATTTTGAACGGATTTTTTAGGAATTTTCAAATTTTCAGATGGGAGGTTCCAGATAAGGTCAAAAACGACATACTCAGATCTTCACCAAACTTTTCAGGGATACATTGGATGTCAAGACACGTGGAAAAAACGTACAAAACAAGAGATTGGAGACATCAAGATTTTGGACGGATTTTTTAGGAATTTTCAAATTTTCAGATGGGAGGTTCCAGATAAGGTCAAAAACTACATACTCAGATCTTCACCAAACTTTCCAGGGATACATTGGATGTCGAGACACGTGGAAAAAACGTACAAAACAAGAGATTGGAGACATCAAGATCTTGGACGAATTTTTTAAGAATTTTCAAATTTTCAGATGGGAGGTTCCATATAAGGTCAAAGAATACATACTCAGATCTTCACCAAACTTTGCAGGGATACATTGGATGTCAAGACACATGGAAAAAACGTACAAAACAAGAGATTTGAGACATCAAGATTTTGGTCAAATTTTTTAAGAATTTTCAAATTTTCAGATAGGAGGTTCCATATAAGGTCAAAAACTACATACTCAGATCTTCACCAAACTTTGCAGGGATACATTGGATGTCAAGACACGTGGAAAAAACATACAAAATATAGGATTGGGGACATCAAGATTTTGGTCGAATTTTTTAAGAATTTTCAAATTTTCAGATAGGATGTTCCATATAAGGTCAAAAACTACATACTCAGATCTTCACCAAACTTTGCAGGGATACATTGGATGTCAAGACACGTGGAAAGAACATACAAAACATAGGATTGGGGATATCAAGATTTTGGTCAAATTTTTTAAGAACTTTCAAATTTTCAGATAGGAGGTTCCATATAAGGTCAAAAACTACATACTCAGATCTTCATCAAACTTTGCATGGATACATTGGATGTCAAGACACGTGGAAAAAACGTACAAAACAAGAGATTGGAGACATCAAGATTTTGGACGAATTTTTTAAGAATTTTCAAATTTTCAGATGGGAGGTTCCAGATAAGGTCAAAAACGACATACTCAGATCTTCACCAAACGTTGCAGGGATACTTTGCATGTCAAGACACGTGGAAAAAACGTACGAAACAAGAGACTGGGGACATCAAGATTTTGGACGAATTTTTTAAGAATTTTCAAATTTTTAGAAAGGAGGTTCCATATAAGGTCAAAAACTACATACTCAGATCTTCACCAAACATTGCAGGGATACATTGGATGTCAAGACACGTGGAAAAAACGTACAAAACAAGAGATTGGAGACATCAAGATTTTCCACGAATTTTTTAAGAATTTTCAAATTTTCAGATGGGAGGTTCTAGATAAGGTCAAAAACGACATACTCAGATCTTCACCAAACTTTGCATGGATACATTGGATGTCAAGACACGTGGAAAAAACATACAAAACATAGGATTGGGGACATCAAGATTTTGGACGAATTTTTTAAGAATTTTCAATTTTTCAGAAAGGAGGTTCCAGATAAGGTCAAAAACTACATACTCAGATCTTCACCAAACTTTGCAGGGATACATTGGATGTCAAAACACATGGAAAAAACGTACAAAACAAGAGATTGGAGACATCAAGATTTTGGACGAATTTTTTAAGAATTTTCAAATTTTCAGATAGGAGGTTCCATATAAGGTCAAAAACTACATACTCAGATCTTCAACAAACTTTGCAGGGATACATTGGATGTCAAGACACGTGGAAAAAACATACAAAACATAGGATTGGGGACATCAAGATTTTGGTCGAATTTTTTAAGAATTTTCAAATTTTCAGATAGGATGTTCCAGATAAGGTCAAAAACTACATACTCAGATCTTCACCAAACTTTGCAGGGATACATTGGATGTCAAGACACGTGGAAAAAACATACAAAACATAGGATTGGGGATATCAAGATTTTGGTCAAATTTTTTAAGAACTTTCAAATTTTCAGATAGGAGGTTCCATATAAGGTCAAAAACTACATACTCAGATCTTCACCAAACGTTGCAGGGATACATTGGATGTCAAGACACGTGGAAAAAACGTACAAAACAAGAGATTGGATACATCAAGATTTTGGACGAATTTTTTAAGAATTTTCAAATTTTCGGATAGGAGGTTCCATATAAGGTCAAAAACTACATACTCAGATCTTCACCAAACTTTCCAGGGATACATTGGATGTCAAGACACGTGTAAAAAACATACAAAACAAGAGATTGGGGTCATCAAGATTTTGAACGGATTTTTTAGGAATTTTCAAATTTTCAGATGGGAGGTTCCAGATAAGGTCAAAAACGACATACTCAGATCTTCACCAAACTTTTCAGGGATACATTGGATGTCAAGACACGTGGAAAAAACGTACAAAACAAGAGATTGGAGACATCAAGATTTTGGACGGATTTTTTAGGAATTTTCAAATTTTCAGATGGGAGGTTCCAGATAAGGTCAAAAACTACATACTCAGATCTTCACCAAACTTTCCAGGGATACATTGGATGTCGAGACACGTGGAAAAAACGTACAAAACAAGAGATTGGAGACATCAAGATCTTGGACGAATTTTTTAAGAATTTTCAAATTTTCCGATGGGAGGTTCCAGATAAGGTCAAAAACGACATACTCAGATCTTCACCAAACTTTTCAGGGATACATTGGATGTCAAGACACGTGGAAAAAACGTACAAAACAAGAGATTGGATACATCAAGATTTTGGACGAATTTTTTAAGAATTTTCTAACTTTCAGATAGGAGGTTCCATATATGGTCAAAAACTACATACTCAGATCTTCACCAAACTTTGCAGGGATACATTGGATGTCAAGACACGTGGAAAAAACATACAAAACAAGAGATTGGGGTCATCAAGATTTTGGACGGATTTTTTAGGAATTTTCAAATTTTCAGATGGGAGGTTCCAGATAAGGTCAAAAACTACATACTCAGATCTTCACCAAACTTTGCAGGGATACATTGGATGTCAAGACACGTGGAAAAAACGTACAAAACAAGAGATTGGAGACATCAAGATTTTGGACGAATTTTTTAAGAATTTTCAAATTTTCAGAAAGGAGGTTCCAGATAAGGTCAAAAACTACATACTCAGATCTTCACCAAACTTTGCAGGGATACATTGGATGTCAAGACACATGGAAAAAACGTACAAAACAAGAGATTGGAGACATCAAGATTTTGGTCAAATTTTTTAAGAATTTTCAAATTTTCAGATAGGAGGTTCCATATAACGTCAAAAACTACATACTCAGATCTTCACCAAACTTTGCAGGGATACATTGGATGTCAAGACACGTGGAAAAAACATACAAAACATATAATTGGGGACATCAAGATTTTGGTCGAATTTTTTAAGAATTTTCAAATTTTCAGATAGGATGTTCCAGATAAGGTCAAAAACTACATACTCAGATCTTCACCAAACTTTGCAGGGATATATTGGATGTCAAGACACGTGGAAAAAACATACAAAACATAGGATTGGGGATATCAAGATTTTGGTCAAATTTTTTAAGAACTTTCAAATTTTCAGATAGAAGGTTCCATATAAGGTCAAAAACTACATACTCAGATCTTCACCAAACATTGCAGGGATACATTGGATGTCAAGACACGTGGAAAAAACGTACAAAACAAGAGATTGGAGACATCAAGATTTTGGACGAATTTTTGAAGAATTTTCAAACTTTCAGATAGGAGGTTCCAGATAAAGTCAAAAACTACATACTCAGATCTTCACCAAACGTTGCAGGGATACATTGTATGTCAAGACACGTGGAAAAAACGTACAAAACAAGGGATTGGAGACATCAAGATTTTGGACGAATTTTTTAAGAATTTTCAAATTTTCAGAAAGGAGGTTCCATATAAGGTCAAAAACTACATACTCAGATCTTCACCAAACTTTGAAGGGATACATTGGATGTCAAGACACGTGGAAAAACGTACAAAACAAGAGATTGGAGACATCAAGATTTTGGACGGATTTTTTAGGAATTTTCAAATTTTCAGATGGGAGGTTCCAGATAAGGTCAAAAACTACATACTCAGATCTTCACCAAACTTTGCAGGGATACATTGGATGTCGAGACACGTGGAAAAAACGTACAAAACAAGAGATTGCAGACATCAAGATTTTGGACGAATTTTTTAAGAATTTTCAAATTTTCAGATGGGAGGTTCCAGATAAGGTCAAAAACGACATACTCAGATCTTCATCAAACTTTTCAGGGATACATTGGATGTCAAGACACGTGCAAAAAACATACAAAACATAGGATTGGGGACATCATGATTTTGGTCAAATTTTTTAAAAATTTTCAAATTTTCAGATAGGAGGTTCCATATAAGGTCAAAGAATACATACTCAGATCTTCACCAAACTTTGCAGGGATACATTGGATGTCAAGACACATGGAAAAAACGTACAAAACAAGAGATTGGAGACATCAAGATTTTGGACGAATTTTTTCAAAATTTTCAAATTTTCAGATAGGAGGTTCCAGATAAGGTCAAAAACTACATACTCAGATCTTCACCAAACTTTGCATGGATACATTGGATGTCAAGACACGTGGAAAAAACATACAAAACATATGATTGAGGACATCAAGATTTTCGTCGAATTTTTTAAGAATTTTCAAATTTTCAGATAGGAGGTTCCATATAAGGTCAAAAACAACATACTCAGATCTTCACCAAACTATGCAGGGATACATTGGATGTCAAGACACGTGGGAAAAACGTACAAAACAAGAGATTGGAGACATCAAAATTTTGGACGAATTTTTTAACAATTTTCAAATTTTCAGATAGGAGGTTCCAGATAAGGTCAAAAACTACATACTCAGATCTTCACCAAACTTTGCAGGGATACATTGGATGTCAAGACACGTGGAAAAAACATACAAAACATAGGATTGGGGACATCAAGATTTTGGTCGAATTTTTTAAGAATTTTCAAATTTTCAGATAGGAGGTTCCATATAAGGTCAAAAACTACATACTCAGATCTTCACCAAACTATGCAGGGATACATTGGATGTCAAGACACGCGGAAATATAGTACAACACAAGAGATTGGAGACATCAAGATTTTGGACGAATTTTTTAAGAATTTTCAAATTTTCAGATAGGAAGTTCCATATAAGGTCAAAAACTACATACTCAGATCTTCACCAAAAATTGCAGGGATACATTGGATGTCAAGACACGTGGAAAAAACGTACGAAACCAGAGATTGGAGACATCAAGATTTTGGATGAATTTTTTAAGAATTTTCAAATTTTCAGATAGGAGGTTCCAGATAAGGTCAAAAACTACATACTCAGATCTTCACCAAACTTTGCAGGGATACATTGGATGTCAAGACACGTGGGAAAAACGTACAAAACAAGAGATTGGAGACATCAAGATTTTGGACGAATTTTTTAACAATTTTCAAATTTTCAGATAGGAGGTTCCAGATAAGGTCAAAAACTACATACTCAGATCTTCACCAAACTTTGCAGGGATACATTGGATGTCAAGACACGTGAAAAAAACGTACGAAACAAGAGATTGGGGTCATCAAAGTTTTGGACGGATTTTTTAGGAATTTTCAATTTTCAGATGGGAGGTTCCAGATAAGGTCAAAAACCACATACTCAGATGTTCACCAAACTTTGCAGGGATACATTGGATATCAAGACACGTGGAAAAAACGTACAAAGCAAGAGATTGGAGACATCAAGATTTTGGACGAATTTTTTAAGAATTTTAAATTTTCAGATAGGAGGTTCCAGATAAGGTCAAAAACTACATACTCAGATCTTCACCAAACTTTGCAGGGATACATTGGATGACAAGACACGTGGAAAAAACGTACAAAACAAGAGATTGGGGTCATCAAGATTTTGGACGGATTTTTTAGGAATTTTCAAATTTTCAGATATGAGGTTCCATATAAGGTCAAAAACTACATACTCAGATCTTCATAAAACTTTGCAGGGATACATTGGATGTCAAGACACGTGGAAAAAACGTACATAACAAGATATTGGAGACATCAAGATTTTGGACGAATTTTTTAAGAATTTTCAAATTTTCAGAAAGGATGTTCCAGATAAGGTCAAAAACGACATACTCAGATCTTCACCAAACTTTGCAGGGATACATTGGATGTGAAGACACGTGGAAAAAACGTACAAAACAAGAGATTGGAAACATCAAGATTTTGGACGAATTTTTTAAGAATTTTCAAATTTTCAGATAGGAGGTTCCAGATAAGGTCAAAAACTACATACTCAGATCTTCACCAAACTTTGCAGGGATACATTGGATGCCAAGACACGTGGAAAAAACATACAAAACATAGGATTGGGGATATCAAGATTTTGGTCAAATTTTTTAAGAACTTTCAAATTTTCAGATAGGAGGTTCCATATAAGGTCAAAAACTACATACTCAGATCTTCACCAAACATTGCAGGGATACATTGGATGTCAAGACACGTGGAAAAAACGTACAAAACAAGAGATTGGAGACATCAAGATTTTGGACGAATTTTTGAAGAATTTTCAAACTTTCAGATAGGAGGTTCCAGATAAGGTCAAAAACTACATACTCAGATCTTCACCAAACGTTGCAGGGATACATTGGATGTCAAGACACGTGGAAAAAACGTACAAAACAAAGGGATTGGAGACATCAAGATTTTGGACGAATTTTTTAAGAATTTTCAAATTTTCAGAAAGGAGGTTCCATATAAGGTCAAAAACTACATACTCAGATCATCACCAAACTTTGAAGGGATACATTGGATGTCAAGACACGTGGAAAAAACGTACAAAACAAGAGATTGGAGACATCAAGATTTTGGACGGATTTTTTAGGAATTTTCAAATTTTCAGATGGGAGGTTCCAGATAAGGTCAAAAACTACATACTCAGATCTTCACCAAACTTTGCATGGATACATTGGATGTCGAGACACGTGGAAAAAACGTACAAAACAAGAGATTGGAGACATCAAGATTTTGGACGAATTTTTTAAGAATTTTCAAATTTTCAGATGGGAGGTTCCAGATAAGGTCAAAAACGACATACTCAGATCTTCACCAAACTTTTCAGGGATACATTGGATGTCAAGACACGTGGAAAAAACGTACAAAACAAGAGATTGGATACATCAAGATTTTGGACGAATTTTTTAAGAATTTTCAAATTTTCGGATAGGAGGTTCCATATAAGGTCAAAAACTACATACTCAGATCTTCACCAAACTTTGCAGGGATACATTGGATGTCAAGACACGTGTAAAAAACATACAAAACAAGAGATTGGGGTCATCAAGATTTTGGACGGATTTTTTAGGAATTTTCAAATTTTCAGATGGGAGGTTCCAGATAAGGTCAAAAACGACATACTCAGATCTTCACCAAACTTTTCAGGGATACATTGGATGTCAAGACACGTGGAAAAAACGTACAAAACAAGAGATTGGGGACATCAAGATTTTGGACGAATTTTTTAAGAATTTTCAAATTTTCAGAAAGGAGGTTCCATATAAGGTCAAAAACTACATACTCAGATCTTCACCAAACTTTGCAGGGATACATTGGATGTCAAGACACGTGGAAAAAACGTACAAAACAAGAGATTGGAGACATCAAGATTTTGGACGAATTCTTTAAGAGTTTTCAAATATTCAGATAGGAGGGTCCAGATAAGGTCAAAAACTACATACTCAGATCTTCACCAAACTTTGCAGGGATACATTGGATGTCAAGACACGTGGAAAAAACGTACAAAACAAGAGATTGGAGACATCAAGATTTTGGACGAATTTTTGAGGAATTTTCAAATTTTCAGAAATGAGGTTCCAGATATGGTCAAAAACTACATACTCAGATCTTCACCAAACGTTGCAGGGATACTTTGCATGTCAAGACACGTGGAAAAAACGTACAAAACAAGAGAATGGAGACATCAAGATTTTCGACGAACTTTTTAAGAATTTTCAAATTTTCAGATGGGAGGTTCCAGATAAGGTCAAAAACGACATACTCAGATCTTCACCAAACTTTGCAGGGATACTCTGCATGTCAAGACACGTGGAAAAAACGTACAAAACAAGAGATTGGAGACATCAAGATTTTCGACGAATTTTTTAAGAATTTTCAAATTTTCAGAAAGGATGTTCCAGATAAGGTCAAAACCGACATACTCAGATCTTCACCAAACTTTGCAGGGATACATTGGATGTCAAGACACGTGGAAAAAACGTACAAAACAAGAGATTGGAGACATCAAGATTTTGGACGATTTTTTTAAGAATTTTCAAATTTTCAGATAGGAGGTTCCAGATAAGGTCAAAAACTACATACTCAGATCTTCACCAAGCTTTGCAGGGATACATTGGATGTCAAGACACGTGGAAAAAACGTACAAAACAAGAGATTGGAGACATCAAGATTTTGGACGAATTCTTTAAGAGTTTTCAAATATTCAGATAGGAGGGTCCAGATAAGGTCAAAAACTACATACTCAGATCTTCACCAAACTTTGCAGGGATACATTGGATGTCAAGACACGTGGAAAAAACGTACAAAACAAGAGATTGGAGACATCAAGATTTTGGACGAATTTTTGAGGAATTTTCAAATTTTCAGAAATGAGGTTCCAGATATGGTCAAAAACTACATACTCAGATCTTCACCAAACGTTGCAGGGATACTTTGCATGTCAAGACACGTGGAAAAAACGTACAAAACAAGAGAATGGAGACATCAAGATTTTCGACGAACTTTTTAAGAATTTTCAAATTTTCAGATGGGAGGTTCCAGATAAGGTCAAAAACGACATACTCAGATCTTCACCAAACTTTGCAGGGATACTCTGCATGTCAAGACACGTGGAAAAAACGTACAAAACAAGAGATTGGAGACATCAAGATTTTCGACGAATTTTTTAAGAATTTTCAAATTTTCAGAAAGGATGTTCCAGATAAGGTCAAAACCGACATACTCAGATCTTCACCAAACTTTGCAGGGATACATTGGATGTCAAGACACGTGGAAAAAACGTACAAAACAAGAGATTGGAGACATCAAGATTTTGGACGATTTTTTTAAGAATTTTCAAATTTTCAGATAGGAGGTTCCAGATAAGGTCAAAAACTACATACTCAGATCTTCACCAAGCTTTGCAGGGATACATTGGATGTCAAGACACGTGGAAAATCGTACAAAACAAGAGATTGGAGACATCAAGATTTTGGACGGATTTTTTAGGAATTTTCAAATTTTCAGATGGGAGGTTCCAGATAAGGTCAAAAACTACATACTCAGATCTTCACCAAACTTTGCAGGGATACATTGGATGTCGAGACACGTGGAAAAAACGTACAAAACAAGAGATTGCAGACATCAAGATTTTGGACGAATTTTTTAAGAATTTTCAAATTTTCAGATGGGAGGTTCCAGATAAGGTCAAAAACGACATACTCAGATCTTCATCAAACTTTTCAGGGATACATTGGATGTCAAGACACGTGCAAAAAACATACAAAACATAGGATTGGGGACATCATGATTTTGGTCAAATTTTTTAAAAATTTTCAAATTTTCAGATAGGAGGTTCCATATAAGGTCAAAGAATACATACTCAGATCTTCACCAAACTTTGCAGGGATACATTGGATGTCAAGACACATGGAAAAAACGTACAAAACAAGAGATTGGAGACATCAAGATTTTGGACGAATTTTTTCAAAATTTTCAAATTTTCAGATAGGAGGTTCCAGATAAGGTCAAAAACTACATACTCAGATCTTCACCAAACTTTGCATGGATACATTGGATGTCAAGACACGTGGAAAAAACATACAAAACATATGATTGAGGACATCAAGATTTTCGTCGAATTTTTTAAGAATTTTCAAATTTTCAGATAGGAGGTTCCATATAAGGTCAAAAACAACATACTCAGATCTTCACCAAACTATGCAGGGATACATTGGATGTCAAGACACGTGGGAAAAACGTACAAAACAAGAGATTGGAGACATCAAAATTTTGGACGAATTTTTTAACAATTTTCAAATTTTCAGATAGGAGGTTCCAGATAAGGTCAAAAACTACATACTCAGATCTTCACCAAACTTTGCAGGGATACATTGGATGTCAAGACACGTGGAAAAAACATACAAAACATAGGATTGGGGACATCAAGATTTTGGTCGAATTTTTTAAGAATTTTCAAATTTTCAGATAGGAGGTTCCATATAAGGTCAAAAACTACATACTCAGATCTTCACCAAACTATGCAGGGATACATTGGATGTCAAGACACGCGGAAATATAGTACAACACAAGAGATTGGAGACATCAAGATTTTGGACGAATTTTTTAAGAATTTTCAAATTTTCAGATAGGAAGTTCCATATAAGGTCAAAAACTACATACTCAGATCTTCACCAAAAATTGCAGGGATACATTGGATGTCAAGACACGTGGAAAAAACGTACGAAACCAGAGATTGGAGACATCAAGATTTTGGATGAATTTTTTAAGAATTTTCAAATTTTCAGATAGGAGGTTCCAGATAAGGTCAAAAACTACATACTCAGATCTTCACCAAACTTTGCAGGGATACATTGGATGTCAAGACACGTGGGAAAAACGTACAAAACAAGAGATTGGAGACATCAAGATTTTGGACGAATTTTTTAACAATTTTCAAATTTTCAGATAGGAGGTTCCAGATAAGGTCAAAAACTACATACTCAGATCTTCACCAAACTTTGCAGGGATACATTGGATGTCAAGACACGTGAAAAAAACGTACGAAACAAGAGATTGGGGTCATCAAAGTTTTGGACGGATTTTTTAGGAATTTTCAATTTTCAGATGGGAGGTTCCAGATAAGGTCAAAAACTACATACTCAGATGTTCACCAAACTTTGCAGGGATACATTGGATATCAAGACACGTGGAAAAAACGTACAAAGCAAGAGATTGGAGACATCAAGATTTTGGACGAATTTTTTAAGAATTTTCAAATTTTCAGATAGGAGGTTCCAGATAAGGTCAAAAACTACATACTCAGATCTTCACCAAACTTTGCAGGGATACATTGGATGACAAGACACGTGGAAAAAACGTACAAAACAAGAGATTGGGGTCATCAAGATTTTGGACGGATTTTTTAGGAATTTTCAAATTTTCAGATATGAGGTTCCATATAAGGTCAAAAACTACATACTCAGATCTTCATAAAACTTTGCAGGGATACATTGGATGTCAAGACACGTGGAAAAAACGTACATAACAAGATATTGGAGACATCAAGATTTTGGACGAATTTTTTAAGAATTTTCAAATTTTCAGAAAGGATGTTCCAGATAAGGTCAAAAACGACATACTCAGATCTTCACCAAACTTTGCAGGGATACATTGGATGTGAAGACACGTGGAAAAAACGTACAAAACAAGAGATTGGAAACATCAAGATTTTGGACGAATTTTTTAAGAATTTTCAAATTTTCAGATAGGAGGTTCCAGATAAGGTCAAAAACTACATACTCAGATCTTCACCAAACTTTGCAGGGATACATTGGATGCCAAGACACGTGGAAAAAACATACAAAACATAGGATTGGGGATATCAAGATTTTGGTCAAATTTTTTAAGAACTTTCAAATTTTCAGATAGGAGGTTCCATATAAGGTCAAAAACTACATACTCAGATCTTCACCAAACATTGCAGGGATACATTGGATGTCAAGACACGTGGAAAAAACGTACAAAACAAGAGATTGGAGACATCAAGATTTTGGACGAATTTTTGAAGAATTTTCAAACTTTCAGATAGGAGGTTCCAGATAAGGTCAAAAACTACATACTCAGATCTTCACCAAACGTTGCAGGGATACATTGGATGTCAAGACACGTGGAAAAAACGTACAAAACAAAGGGATTGGAGACATCAAGATTTTGGACGAATTTTTTAAGAATTTTCAAATTTTCAGAAAGGAGGTTCCATATAAGGTCAAAAACTACATACTCAGATCATCACCAAACTTTGAAGGGATACATTGGATGTCAAGACACGTGGAAAAAACGTATAAAACAAGAGATTGGAGACATCAAGATTTTGGACGGATTTTTTAGGAATTTTCAAATTTTCAGATGGGAGGTTCCAGATAAGGTCAAAAACTACATACTCAGATCTTCACCAAACTTTGCATGGATACATTGGATGTCGAGACACGTGGAAAAAACGTACAAAACAAGAGATTGGAGACATCAAGATTTTGGACGAATTTTTTAAGAATTTTCAAATTTTCAGATGGGAGGTTCCAGATAAGGTCAAAAACGACATACTCAGATCTTCACCAAACTTTTCAGGGATACATTGGATGTCAAGACACGTGGAAAAAACGTACAAAACAAGAGATTGGATACATCAAGATTTTGGACGAATTTTTTAAGAATTTTCAAATTTTCGGATAGGAGGTTCCATATAAGGTCAAAAACTACATACTCAGATCTTCACCAAACTTTGCAGGGATACATTGGATGTCAAGACACGTGTAAAAAACATACAAAACAAGAGATTGGGGTCATCAAGATTTTGGACGGATTTTTTAGGAATTTTCAAATTTTCAGATGGGAGGTTCCAGATAAGGTCAAAAACGACATACTCAGATCTTCACCAAACTTTTCAGGGATACATTGGATGTCAAGACACGTGGAAAAAACGTACAAAACAAGAGATTGGGGACATCAAGATTTTGGACGAATTTTTTAAGAATTTTCAAATTTTCAGAAAGGAGGTTCCATATAAGGTCAAAAACTACATACTCAGATCTTCACCAAACTTTGCAGGGATACATTGGATGTCAAGACACGTGGAAAAAACGTACAAAACAAGAGATTGGAGACATCAAGATTTTGGACGAATTCTTTAAGAGTTTTCAAATATTCAGATAGGAGGGTCCAGATAAGGTCAAAAACTACATACTCAGATCTTCACCAAACTTTGCAGGGATACATTGGATGTCAAGACACGTGGAAAAAACGTACAAAACAAGAGATTGGAGACATCAAGATTTTGGACGAATTTTTGAGGAATTTTCAAATTTTCAGAAATGAGGTTCCAGATATGGTCAAAAACTACATACTCAGATCTTCACCAAACGTTGCAGGGATACTTTGCATGTCAAGACACGTGGAAAAAACGTACAAAACAAGAGAATGGAGACATCAAGATTTTCGACGAACTTTTTAAGAATTTTCAAATTTTCAGATGGGAGGTTCCAGATAAGGTCAAAAACGACATACTCAGATCTTCACCAAACTTTGCAGGGATACTCTGCATGTCAAGACACGTGGAAAAAACGTACAAAACAAGAGATTGGAGACATCAAGATTTTCGACGAATTTTTTAAGAATTTTCAAATTTTCAGAAAGGATGTTCCAGATAAGGTCAAAACCGACATACTCAGATCTTCACCAAACTTTGCAGGGATACATTGGATGTCAAGACACGTGGAAAAAACGTACAAAACAAGAGATTGGAGACATCAAGATTTTGGACGATTTTTTTAAGAATTTTCAAATTTTCAGATAGGAGGTTCCAGATAAGGTCAAAAACTACATACTCAGATCTTCACCAAGCTTTGCAGGGATACATTGGATGTCAAGACACGTGGAAAAAACGTACAAAACAAGAGATTGGAGACATCAAGATTTTGGACGAATTTTTGAGGAATTTTCAAATTTTCAGAAATGAGGTTCCAGATAAGGTCAAAAACAACATACTCAGATCTTCACCAAACTTTGCAGGGATACATTGGATGTCAAGACACGTGGGAAAACGTACAAAACAAGAGATTGGAGACATCAAAATTTTGGACGAATTTTTTAACAATTTTCAAATTTTCAGATAGGAGGTTCCAGATAAGGTCAAAAACTACATACTCAGATCTTCACCAGACTTTGCAGGGATACATTGGATGTCAAGACAAGTGGAAAAAACGTACAAAACAAGAGATTGGAGACATCAAGATTTTGGACGAATTTTTTAAGAATTTTCAAATTTTCAGATAGGATGTTCCAGATAAGGTCAAAAACTACATACTCAGATCTTCACCAAACGTTGCAGGGATACTTTGCATGTCAAGACACGTGGAAAAAACGTATAAAACAAGAGATTGGGGATATCAAGATTTTGGACGAATTTTTTAAGAATTTTCAAATTTTCAGATGGGAGGTTCCATATAAGGTCAAAAACTACATACTCAGATCTTCACCAAACTTTGCAGGGATACATTGGATGTCAAGACACGTGGAAAAAACGTACAAAACAAGAGATTGGAGACATCAAGATTTTGGACGAATTTTTTAAGAATTTTCAAATTTTCAGATGGGAGGTTCCAGATAAGGTCAAAAACGACATACTCAGATCTTCACCAAACGTTGCAGGGATACTTTGCATGTCAAGACACGTGGAAAAAACGTACGAAACAAGAGACTGGGGACATCAAGATTTTGGACGAATTTTTTAAGAATTTTCAAATTTTTAGAAAGGAGGTTCCATATAAGGTCAAAAACTACATACTCAGATCTTCACCAAACATTGCAGGGATACATTGGATGTCAAGACACGTGGAAAAAACGTACAAAACAAGAGATTGGAGACATCAAGATTTTCCACGAATTTTTTAAGAATTTTCAAATTTTCAGATGGGAGGTTCTAGATAAGGTCAAAAACGACATACTCAGATCTTCACCAAACTTTGCATGGATACATTGGATGTCAAGACACGTGGAAAAAACATACAAAACATAGGATTGGGGACATCAAGATTTTGGACGAATTTTTTAAGAATTTTCAATTTTTCAGAAAGGAGGTTCCAGATAAGGTCAAAAACTACATACTCAGATCTTCACCAAACTTTGCAGGGATACATTGGATGTCAAAACACATGGAAAAAACGTACAAAACAAGAGATTGGAGACATCAAGATTTTGGACGAATTTTTTAAGAATTTTCAAATTTTCAGATAGGAGGTTCCATATAAGGTCAAAAACTACATACTCAGATCTTCAACAAACTTTGCAGGGATACATTGGATGTCAAGACACGTGGAAAAAACATACAAAACATAGGATTGGGGACATCAAGATTTTGGTCGAATTTTTTAAGAATTTTCAAATTTTCAGATAGGATGTTCCAGATAAGGTCAAAAACTACATACTCAGATCTTCACCAAACTTTGCAGGGATACATTGGATGTCAAGACACGTGGAAAAAACATACAAAACATAGGATTGGGGATATCAAGATTTTGGTCAAATTTTTTAAGAACTTTCAAATTTTCAGATAGGAGGTTCCATATAAGGTCAAAAACTACATACTCAGATCTTCACCAAACGTTGCAGGGATACATTGGATGTCAAGACACGTGGAAAAAACGTACAAAACAAGAGATTGGATACATCAAGATTTTGGACGAATTTTTTAAGAATTTTCAAATTTTCGGATAGGAGGTTCCATATAAGGTCAAAAACTACATACTCAGATCTTCACCAAGCTTTCCAGGGATACATTGGATGTCAAGACACGTGGAAAAACATACAAAACAAGAGATTGGGGTCATCAAGATTTTGAACGGATTTTTTAGGAATTTTCAAATTTTCAGATGGGAGGTTCCAGATAAGGTCAAAAACGACATACTCAGATCTTCACCAAACTTTTCAGGGATACATTGGATGTCAAGACACGTGGAAAAAACGTACAAAACAAGAGATTGGAGACATCAAGATTTTGGACGGATTTTTTAGGAATTTTCAAATTTTCAGATGGGAGGTTCCAGATAAGGTCAAAAACTGCATACTCAGATCTTCACCAAACTTTCCAGGGATACATTGGATGTCGAGACACGTGGAAAAAACGTACAAAACAAGAGATTGGAGACATCAAGATCTTGGACGAATTTTTTAAGAATTTTCAAATTTTCAGATGGGAGGTTCCAGATAAGGTCAAAAACGACATACTCAGATCTTCACCAAACTTTTCAGGGATACATTGGATGTCAAGACACGTGGAAAAAACGTACAAAACAAGAGATTGGATACATCAAGATTTTGGACGAATTTTTTAAGAATTTTCTAATTTTCAGATAGGAGGTTCCATATATGGTCAAAAACTACATACTCAGATCTTCACCAAACTTTGCAGGGATACATTGGATGTCAAGACACGTGGAAAAAACATACAAAACAAGAGATTGGGGTCATCAAGATTTTGGACGGATTTTTTAGGAATTTTCAAATTTTCAGATGGGAGGTTCCAGATAAGGTCAAAAACTACATACTCAGATCTTCACCAAACTTTGCAGGGATACATTGGATGTCAAGACACGTGGAAAAAACGTACAAAACAAGAGATTGGAGACATCAAGATTTTGGACGAATTTTTTAAGAATTTTCAAATTTTCAGAAAGGAGGTTCCAGATAAGGTCAAAAACTACATACTCAGATCTTCACCAAACTTTGCAGGGATACATTGGATGTCAAGACACATGGAAAAAACGTACAAAACAAGAGATTGGAGACATCAAGATTTTGGTCAAATTTTTTAAGAATTTTCAAATTTTCAGATAGGAGGTTCCATATAACGTCAAAAACTACATACTCAGATCTTCACCAAACTTTGCAGGGATACATTGGATGTCAAGACACGTGGAAAAAACATACAAAACATAGGATTGGGGACATCAAGATTTTGGTCGAATTTTTTAAGAATTTTCAAATTTTCAGATAGGATGTTCCAGATAAGGTCAAAAACTACATACTCAGATCTTCACCAAACTTTGCAGGGATATATTGGATGTCAAGACACGTGGAAAAAACATACAAAACATAGGATTGGGGATATCAAGATTTTGGTCAAATTTTTTAAGAACTTTCAAATTTTCAGATAGGAGGTTCCATATAAGGTCAAAAACTACATACTCAGATCTTCACCAAACATTGCAGGGATACATTGGATGTCAAGACACGTGGAAAAAACGTACAAAACAAGAGATTGGAGACATCAAGATTTTGGACGAATTTTTGAAGAATTTTCAAACTTTCAGATAGGAGGTTCCAGATAAAGTCAAAAACTACATACTCAGATCTTCACCAAACGTTGCAGGGATACATTGTATGTCAAGACACGTGGAAAAAACGTACAAAACAAGGGATTGGAGACATCAAGATTTTGGACGAATTTTTTAAGAATTTTCAAATTTTCAGAAAGGAGGTTCCATATAAGGTCAAAAACTACATACTCAGATCTTCACCAAACTTTGAAGGGATACATTGGATGTCAAGACACGTGGAAAAAACGTACAAAACAAGAGATTGGAGACATCAAGATTTTGGACGGATTTTTTAGGAATTTTCAAATTTTCAGATGGGAGGTTCCAGATAAGGTCAAAAACTACATACTCAGATCTTCACCAAACTTTGCAGGGATACATTGGATGTCGAGACACGTGGAAAAAACGTACAAAACAAGAGATTGCAGACATCAAGATTTTGTACGAATTTTTTAAGAATTTTCAAATTTTCAGATGGGAGGTTCCAGATAAGGTCAAAAACGACATACTCAGATCTTCATCAAACTTTTCAGGGATACATTGGATGTCAAGACACGTGCAAAAAACATACAAAACATAGGATTGGGGACATCATGATTTTGGTCAAATTTTTTAAAAATTTTCAAATTTTCAGATAGGAGGTTCCATATAAGGTCAAAGAATACATACTCAGATCTTCACCAAACTTTGCAGGGATACATTGGATGTCAAGACACATGGAAAAAACGTACAAAACAAGAGATTTGAAACATCAAGATTTTGGTCAAATTTTTTAAGAATTTTCAAATTTTCAGATAGGAGGTTCCATATAAGGTCAAAAACTACATACTCAGATCTTCACCAAACTTTGCAGGGATACATTGGATGTCAAGACACGTGGAAAAAACATACAAAATATAGGATTGGGGACATCAAGATTTTGGTCGAATTTTTTAAGAATTTTCAAATTTTCAGATAGGATGTTCCATATAAGGTCAAAAACTACATACTCAGATCTTCACCAAACTTTGCAGGGATACATTGGATGTCAAGACACGTGGAAAGAACATACAAAACATAGGATTGGGGATATCAAGATTTTGGTCAAATTTTTTAAGAACTTTCAAATTTTCAGATAGGAGGTTCCATATAAGGTCAAAAACTACATACTCAGATCTTCATCAAACTTTGCATGGATACATTGGATGTCAAGACACGTGGAAAAAACGTACAAAACAAGAGATTGGAGACATCAAGATTTTGGACGAATTTTTTAAGAATTTTCAAATTTTCAGATGGGAGGTTCCAGATAAGGTCAAAAACGACATACTCAGATCTTCACCAAACGTTGCAGGGATACTTTGCATGTCAAGACACGTGGAAAAAACGTACGAAACAAGAGACTGGGGACATCAAGATTTTGGACGAATTTTTTAAGAATTTTCAAATTTTTAGAAAGGAGGTTCCATATAAGGTCAAAAACTACATACTCAGATCTTCACCAAACATTGCAGGGATACATTGGATGTCAAGACACGTGGAAAAAACGTACAAAACAAGAGATTGGAGACATCAAGATTTTCCACGAATTTTTTAAGAATTTTCAAATTTTCAGATGGGAGGTTCTAGATAAGGTCAAAAACGACATACTCAGATCTTCACCAAACTTTGCATGGATACATTGGATGTCAAGACACGTGGAAAAAACATACAAAACATAGGATTGGGGACATCAAGATTTTGGACGAATTTTTTAAGAATTTTCAATTTTTCAGAAAGGAGGTTCCAGATAAGGTCAAAAACTACATACTCAGATCTTCACCAAACTTTGCAGGGATACATTGGATGTCAAAACACATGGAAAAAACGTACAAAACAAGAGATTGGAGACATCAAGATTTTGGACGAATTTTTTAAGAATTTTCAAATTTTCAGATAGGAGGTTCCATATAAGGTCAAAAACTACATACTCAGATCTTCAACAAACTTTGCAGGGATACATTGGATGTCAAGACACGTGGAAAAAACATACAAAACATATGATTGGGGACATCAAGATTTTGGTCGAATTTTTTAAGAATTTTCAAATTTTCAGATAGGATGTTCCAGATAAGGTCAAAAACTACATACTCAGATCTTCACCAAACTTTGCAGGGATACATTGGATGTCAAGACACGTGGAAAAAACATACAAAACATAGGATTGGGGATATCAAGATTTTGGTCAAATTTTTTAAGAACTTTCAAATTTTCAGATAGGAGGTTCCATATAAGGTCAAAAACTACATACTCAGATCTTCACCAAACGTTGCAGGGATACATTGGATGTCAAGACACGTGGAAAAAACGTACAAAACAAGAGATTGGATACATCAAGATTTTGGACGAATTTTTTAAGAATTTTCAAATTTTCGGATAGGAGGTTTCATATAAGGTCAAAAACTACATACTCAGATCTTCACCAAACTTTCCAGGGATACATTGGATGTCAAGACACGTGTAAAAAACATACAAAACAAGAGATTGGGGTCATCAAGATTTTGAACGGATTTTTTAGGAATTTTCAAATTTTCAGATGGGAGGTTCCAGATAAGGTCAAAAACTACATACTCAGATCTTCACCAAACTTTGCAGGGATACATTGGATGTCAAGACACATGGAAAAAACGTACAAAACAAGAGATTGGAGACATCAAGATTTTGGTCAAATTTTTTTAAGAATTTTCAAATTTTCAGATAGGAGGTTCCATATAACGTCAAAAACTACATACTCAGATCTTCACCAAACTTTGCAGGGATACATTGGATGTCAAGACACGTGGAAAAAACATACAAAACATAGGATTGGGGACATCAAGATTTTGGTCGAATTTTTTAAGAATTTTCAAATTTTCAGATAGGATGTTCCAGATAAGGTCAAAAACTACATACTCAGATCTTCACCAAACTTTGCAGGGATATATTGGATGTCAAGACACGTGGAAAAAACATACAAAACATAGGATTGGGGATATCAAGATTTTGGTCAAATTTTTTAAGAACTTTCAAATTTTCAGATAGGAGGTTCCATATAAGGTCAAAAACTACATACTCAGATCTTCACCAAACATTGCAGGGATACATTGGATGTCAAGACACGTGGAAAAAACGTACAAAACAAGAGATTGGAGACATCAAGATTTTGGACGAATTTTTGAAGAATTTTCAAACTTTCAGATAGGAGGTTCCAGATAAAGTCAAAAACTACATACTCAGATCTTCACCAAACGTTGCAGGGATACATTGTATGTCAAGACACGTGGAAAAAACGTACAAAACAAGGGATTGGAGACATCAAGATTTTGGACGAATTTTTTAAGAATTTTCAAATTTTCAGAAAGGAGGTTCCATATAAGGTCAAAAACTACATACTCAGATCTTCACCAAACTTTGAAGGGATACATTGGATGTCAAGACACGTGGAAAAAACGTACAAAACAAGAGATTGGAGACATCAAGATTTTGGACGGATTTTTTAGGAATTTTCAAATTTTCAGATGGGAGGTTCCAGATAAGGTCAAAAACTACATACTCAGATCTTCACCAAACTTTGCAGGGATACATTGGATGTCGAGACACGTGGAAAAAACGTACAAAACAAGAGATTGCAGACATCAAGATTTTGTACGAATTTTTTAAGAATTTTCAAATTTTCAGATGGGAGGTTCCAGATAAGGTCAAAAACGACATACTCAGATCTTCATCAAACTTTTCAGGGATACATTGGATGTCAAGACACGTGCAAAAAACATACAAAACATAGGATTGGGGACATCATGATTTTGGTCAAATTTTTTAAAAATTTTCAAATTTTCAGATAGGAGGTTCCATATAAGGTCAAAGAATACATACTCAGATCTTCACCAAACTTTGCAGGGATACATTGGATGTCAAGACACATGGAAAAAACGTACAAAACAAGAGATTTGAGACATCAAGATTTTGGTCAAATTTTTTAAGAATTTTCAAATTTTCAGATAGGAGGTTCCATATAAGGTCAAAAACTACATACTCAGATCTTCACCAAACTTTGCAGGGATACATTGGATGTCAAGACACGTGGAAAAAACATACAAAATATAGGATTGGGGACATCAAGATTTTGGTCGAATTTTTTAAGAATTTTCAAATTTTCAGATAGGATGTTCCATATAAGGTCAAAAACTACATACTCAGATCTTCACCAAACTTTGCAGGGATACATTGGATGTCAAGACACGTGGAAAGAACATACAAAACATAGGATTGGGGATATCAAGATTTTGGTCAAATTTTTTAAGAACTTTCAAATTTTCAGATAGGAGGTTCCATATAAGGTCAAAAACTACATACTCAGATCTTCATCAAACTTTGCATGGATACATTGGATGTCAAGACACGTGGAAAAAACGTACAAAACAAGAGATTGGAGACATCAAGATTTTGGACGAATTTTTTAAGAATTTTCAAATTTTCAGATGGGAGGTTCCAGATAAGGTCAAAAACGACATACTCAGATCTTCACCAAACGTTGCAGGGATACTTTGCATGTCAAGACACGTGGAAAAAACGTACGAAACAAGAGACTGGGGACATCAAGATTTTGGACGAATTTTTTAAGAATTTTCAAATTTTTAGAAAGGAGGTTCCATATAAGGTCAAAAACTACATACTCAGATCTTCACCAAACATTGCAGGGATACATTGGATGTCAAGACACGTGGAAAAAACGTACAAAACAAGAGATTGGAGACATCAAGATTTTCCACGAATTTTTTAAGAATTTTCAAATTTTCAGATGGGAGGTTCTAGATAAGGTCAAAAACGACATACTCAGATCTTCACCAAACTTTGCATGGATACATTGGATGTCAAGACACGTGGAAAAAACATACAAAACATAGGATTGGGGACATCAAGATTTTGGACGAATTTTTTAAGAATTTTCAATTTTTCAGAAAGGAGGTTCCAGATAAGGTCAAAAACTACATACTCAGATCTTCACCAAACTTTGCAGGGATACATTGGATGTCAAAACACATGGAAAAAACGTACAAAACAAGAGATTGGAGACATCAAGATTTTGGACGAATTTTTTAAGAATTTTCAAATTTTCAGATAGGAGGTTCCATATAAGGTCAAAAACTACATACTCAGATCTTCAACAAACTTTGCAGGGATACATTGGATGTCAAGACACGTGGAAAAAACATACAAAACATATGATTGGGGACATCAAGATTTTGGTCGAATTTTTTAAGAATTTTCAAATTTTCAGATAGGATGTTCCAGATAAGGTCAAAAACTACATACTCAGATCTTCACCAAACTTTGCAGGGATACATTGGATGTCAAGACACGTGGAAAAAACATACAAAACATAGGATTGGGGATATCAAGATTTTGGTCAAATTTTTTAAGAACTTTCAAATTTTCAGATAGGAGGTTCCATATAAGGTCAAAAACTACATACTCAGATCTTCACCAAACGTTGCAGGGATACATTGGATGTCAAGACACGTGGAAAAAACGTACAAAACAAGAGATTGGATACATCAAGATTTTGGACGAATTTTTTAAGAATTTTCAAATTTTCGGATAGGAGGTTCCATATAAGGTCAAAAACTACATACTCAGATCTTCACCAAACTTTCCAGGGATACATTGGATGTCAAGACACGTGTAAAAAACATACAAAACAAGAGATTGGGGTCATCAAGATTTTGAACGGATTTTTTAGGAATTTTCAAATTTTCAGATGGGAGGTTCCAGATAAGGTCAAAAACGACATACTCAGATCTTCACCAAACTTTTCAGGGATACATTGGATGTCAAGACACGTGGAAAAAACGTACAAAACAAGAGATTGGAGACATCAAGATTTTGGACGGATTTTTTAGGAATTTTCAAATTTTCAGATGGGAGGTTCCAGATAAGGTCAAAAACTACATACTCAGATCTTCACCAAACTTTCCAGGGATACATTGGATGTCGAGACACGTGGAAAAAACGTACAAAACAAGAGATTGGAGACATCAAGATCTTGGACGAATTTTTTAAGAATTTTCAAATTTTCAGATGGGAGGTTCCAGATAAGGTCAAAAACGACATACTCAGATCTTCACCAAACTTTTCAGGGATACATTGGATGTCAAGACACGTGGAAAAAACGTACAAAACAAGAGATTGCATACATCAAGATTTTGGACGAATTTTTTAAGAATTTTCTAATTTTCAGATAGGAGGTTCCATATATGGTCAAAAACTACATACTCAGATCTTCACCAAACTTTGCAGGGATACATTGGATGTCAAGACACGTGGAAAAAACATACAAAACAAGAGATTGGGGTCATCAAGATTTTGGACGGATTTTTTAGGAATTTTCAAATTTTCAGATGGGAGGTTCCAGATAAGGTCAAAAACTACATACTCAGATCTTCACCAAACTTTGCAGGGATACATTGGATGTCAAGACACGTGGAAAAAACGTACAAAACAAGAGATTGGAGACATCAAGATTTTGGACGAATTTTTTAAGAATTTTCAAATTTTCAGAAAGGAGGTTCCAGATAAGGTCAAAAACTACATACTCAGATCTTCACCAAACTTTGCAGGGATACATTGGATGTCAAGACACATGGAAAAAACGTACAAAACAAGAGATTGGAGACATCAAGATTTTGGTCAAATTTTTTAAGAATTTTCAAATTTTCAGATAGGAGGTTCCATATAACGTCAAAAACTACATACTCAGATCTTCACCAAACTTTGCAGGGATACATTGGATGTCAAGACACGTGGAAAAAACATACAAAACATAGGATTGGGGACATCAAGATTTTGGTCGAATTTTTTAAGAATTTTCAAATTTTCAGATAGGATGTTCCAGATAAGGTCAAAAACTACATACTCAGATCTTCACCAAACTTTGCAGGGATATATTGGATGTCAAGACACGTGGAAAAAACATACAAAACATAGGATTGGGGATATCAAGATTTTGGTCAAATTTTTTAAGAACTTTCAAATTTTCAGATAGAAGGTTTCATATAAGGTCAAAAACTACATACTCAGATCTTCACCAAACATTGCAGGGATACATTGGATGTCAAGACACGTGGAAAAAACGTACAAAACAAGAGATTGGAGACATCAAGATTTTGGACGAATTTTTGAAGAATTTTCAAACTTTCAGATAGGAGGTTCCAGATAAAGTCAAAAACTACATACTCAGATCTTCACCAAACGTTGCAGGGATACATTGTATGTCAAGACACGTGGAAAAAACGTACAAAACAAGGGATTGGAGACATCAAGATTTTGGACGAATTTTTTAAGAATTTTCAAATTTTCAGAAAGGAGGTTCCATATAAGGTCAAAAACTACATACTCAGATCTTCACCAAACTTTGAAGGGATACATTGGATGTCAAGACACGTGGAAAAAACGTACAAAACAAGAGATTGGAGACATCAAGATTTTGGACGGATTTTTTAGGAATTTTCAAATTTTCAGATGGGAGGTTCCAGATAAGGTCAAAAACTACATACTCAGATCTTCACCAAACTTTGCAGGGATACATTGGATGTCGAGACACGTGGAAAAAACGTACAAAACAAGAGATTGCAGACATCAAGATTTTGGACGAATTTTTTAAGAATTTTCAAATTTTCAGATGGGAGGTTCCAGATAAGGTCAAAAACGACATACTCAGATCTTCATCAAACTTTTCAGGGATACATTGGATGTCAAGACACGTGCAAAAAACATACAAAACATAGGATTGGGGACATCATGATTTTGGTCAAATTTTTTAAAAATTTTCAAATTTTCAGATAGGAGGTTCCATATAAGGTCAAAGAATACATACTCAGATCTTCACCAAACTTTGCAGGGATACATTGGATGTCAAGACACATGGAAAAAACGTACAAAACAAGAGATTTGAGACATCAAGATTTTGGTCAAATTTTTTAAGAATTTTCAAATTTTCAGATAGGAGGTTCCATATAAGGTCAAAAACTACATACTCAGATCTTCACCAAACTTTGCAGGGATACATTGGATGTCAAGACACGTGGAAAAAACATACAAAATATAGGATTGGGGACATCAAGATTTTGGTCGAATTTTTTAAGAATTTTCAAATTTTCAGATAGGATGTTCCATATAAGGTCAAAAACTACATACTCAGATCTTCACCAAACTTTGCAGGGATACATTGGATGTCAAGACACGTGGAAAGAACATACAAAACATAGGATTGGGGATATCAAGATTTTGGTCAAATTTTTTAAGAACTTTCAAATTTTCAGATAGGAGGTTCCATATAAGGTCAAAAACTACATACTCAGATCTTCATCAAACTTTGCATGGATACATTGGATGTCAAGACACGTGGAAAAAACGTACAAAACAAGAGATTGGAGACATCAAGATTTTGGACGAATTTTTTAAGAATTTTCAAATTTTCAGATGGGAGGTTCCAGATAAGGTCAAAAACGACATACTCAGATCTTCACCAAACGTTGCAGGGATACTTTGCATGTCAAGACACGTGGAAAAAACGTACGAAACAAGAGACTGGGGACATCAAGATTTTGGACGAATTTTTTAAGAATTTTCAAATTTTTAGAAAGGAGGTTCCATATAAGGTCAAAAACTACATACTCAGATCTTCACCAAACATTGCAGGGATACATTGGATGTCAAGACACGTGGAAAAAACGTACAAAACAAGAGATTGGAGACATCAAGATTTTCCACGAATTTTTTAAGAATTTTCAAATTTTCAGATGGGAGGTTCTAGATAAGGTCAAAAACGACATACTCAGATCTTCACCAAACTTTGCATGGATACATTGGATGTCAAGACACGTGGAAAAAACATACAAAACATAGGATTGGGGACATCAAGATTTTGGACGAATTTTTTAAGAATTTTCAATTTTTCAGAAAGGAGGTTCCAGATAAGGTCAAAAACTACATACTCAGATCTTCACCAAACTTTGCAGGGATACATTGGATGTCAAAACACATGGAAAAAACGTACAAAACAAGAGATTGGAGACATCAAGATTTTGGACGAATTTTTTAAGAATTTTCAAATTTTCAGATAGGAGGTTCCATATAAGGTCAAAAACTACATACTCAGATCTTCAACAAACTTTGCAGGGATACATTGGATGTCAAGACACGTGGAAAAAACATACAAAACATAGGATTGGGGACATCAAGATTTTGGTCGAATTTTTTAAGAATTTTCAAATTTTCAGATAGGATGTTCCAGATAAGGTCAAAAACTACATACTCAGATCTTCACCAAACTTTGCAGGGATACATTGGATGTCAAGACACGTGGAAAAAACATACAAAACATAGGATTGGGGATATCAAGATTTTGGTCAAATTTTTTAAGAACTTTCAAATTTTCAGATAGGAGGTTCCATATAAGGTCAAAAACTACATACTCAGATCTTCACCAAACGTTGCAGGGATACATTGGATGTCAATACACGTGGAAAAAACGTACAAAACAAGAGATTGGATACATCAAGATTTTGGACGAATTTTTTAAGAATTTTCAAATTTTCGGATAGGAGGTTCCATATAAGGTCAAAAACTACATACTCAGATCTTCACCAAACTTTCCAGGGATACATTGGATGTCAAGACACGTGTAAAAAACATACAAAACAAGAGATTGGGGTCATCAAGATTTTGAACGGATTTTTTAGGAATTTTCAAATTTTCAGATGGGAGGTTCCAGATAAGGTCAAAAACGACATACTCAGATCTTCACCAAACTTTTCAGGGATACATTGGATGTCAAGACACGTGGAAAAAACGTACAAAACAAGAGATTGGAGACATCAAGATTTTGGACGGATTTTTTAGGAATTTTCAAATTTTCAGATGGGAGGTTCCAGATAAGGTCAAAAACTACATACTCAGATCTTCACCAAACTTTCCAGGGATACATTGGATGTCGAGACACGTGGAAAAAACGTACAAAACAAGAGATTGGAGACATCAAGATCTTGGACGAATTTTTTAAGAATTTTCAAATTTTCAGATGGGAGGTTCCAGATAAGGTCAAAAACGACATACTCAGATCTTCACCAAACTTTTCAGGGATACATTGGATGTCAAGACACGTGGAAAAAACGTACAAAACAAGAGATTGCATACATCAAGATTTTGGACGAATTTTTTAAGAATTTTCTAATTTTCAGATAGGAGGTTCCATATATGGTCAAAAACTACATACTCAGATCTTCACCAAACTTTGCAGGGATACATTGGATGTCAAGACACGTGGAAAAAACATACAAAACAAGAGATTGGGGTCATCAAGATTTTGGACGGATTTTTTAGGAATTTTCAAATTTTCAGATGGGAGGTTCCAGATAAGGTCAAAAACTACATACTCAGATCTTCACCAAACTTTGCAGGGATACATTGGATGTCAAGACACGTGGAAAAAACGTACAAAACAAGAGATTGGAGACATCAAGATTTTGGACGAATTTTTTAAGAATTTTCAAATTTTCAGAAAGGAGGTTCCAGATAAGGTCAAAAACTACATACTCAGATCTTCACCAAACTTTGCAGGGATACATTGGATGTCAAGACACATGGAAAAAACGTACAAAACAAGAGATTGGAGACATCAAGATTTTGGTCAAATTTTTTAAGAATTTTCAAATTTTCAGATAGGAGGTTCCATATAACGTCAAAAACTACATACTCAGATCTTCACCAAACTTTGCAGGGATACATTGGCTGTCAAGACACGTGGAAAAAACATACAAAACATAGGATTGGGGACATCAAGATTTTGGTCGAATTTTTTAAGAATTTTCAAATTTTCAGATAGGATGTTCCAGATAAGGTCAAAAACTACATACTCAGATCTTCACCAAACTTTGCAGGGATATATTGGATGTCAAGACACGTGGAAAAAACATACAAAACATAGGATTGGGGATATCAAGATTTTGGTCAAATTTTTTAAGAACTTTCAAATTTTCAGATAGAAGGTTCCATATAAGGTCAAAAACTACATACTCAGATCTTCACCAAACATTGCAGGGATACATTGGATGTCAAGACACGTGGAAAAAACGTACAAAACAAGAGATTGGAGACATCAAGATTTTGGACGAATTTTTGAAGAATTTTCAAACTTTCAGATAGGAGGTTCCAGATAAAGTCAAAAACTACATACTCAGATCTTCACCAAACGTTGCAGGGATACATTGTATGTCAAGACACGTGGAAAAAACGTACAAAACAAGGGATTGGAGACATCAAGATTTTGGACGAATTTTTTAAGAATTTTCAAATTTTCAGAAAGGAGGTTCCATATAAGGTCAAAAACTACATACTCAGATCTTCACCAAACTTTGAAGGGATACATTGGATGTCAAGACACGTGGAAAAAACGTACAAAACAAGAGATTGGAGACATCAAGATTTTGGACGGATTTTTTAGGAATTTTCAAATTTTCAGATGGGAGGTTCCAGATAAGGTCAAAAACTACATACTCAGATCTTCACCAAACTTTGCAGGGATACATTGGATGTCGAGACACGTGGAAAAAACGTACAAAACAAGAGATTGCAGACATCAAGATTTTGGACGAATTTTTTAAGAATTTTCAAATTTTCAGATGGGAGGTTCCAGATAAGGTCAAAAACGACATACTCAGATCTTCATCAAACTTTTCAGGGATACATTGGATGTCAAGACACGTGCAAAAAACATACAAAACATAGGATTGGGGACATCATGATTTTGGTCAAATTTTTTAAAAATTTTCAAATTTTCAGATAGGAGGTTCCATATAAGGTCAAAGAATACATACTCAGATCTTCACCAAACTTTGCAGGGATACATTGGATGTCAAGACACATGGAAAAAACGTACAAAACAAGAGATTTGAGACATCAAGATTTTGGTCAAATTTTTTAAGAATTTTCAAATTTTCAGATAGGAGGTTCCATATAAGGTCAAAAACTACATACTCAGATCTTCACCAAACTTTGCAGGGATACATTGGATGTCAAGACACGTGGAAAAAACATACAAAATATAGGATTGGGGACATCAAGATTTTGGTCGAATTTTTTAAGAATTTTCAAATTTTCAGATAGGATGTTCCATATAAGGTCAAAAACTACATACTCAGATCTTCACCAAACTTTGCAGGGATACATTGGATGTCAAGACACGTGGAAAGAACATACAAAACATAGGATTGGGGATATCAAGATTTTGGTCAAATTTTTTAAGAACTTTCAAATTTTCAGATAGGAGGTTCCATATAAGGTCAAAAACTACATTCTCAGATCTTCATCAAACTTTGCATGGATACATTGGATGTCAAGACACGTGGAAAAAACATACAAAACAAGAGATTGGAGACATCAAGATTTTGGACGAATTTTTTAAGAATTTTCAAATTTTCAGAAAGGAGGTTCCAGATAAGGTCAAGAACTACATACTCAGATCTTCACCAAACGTTGCAGGGATACATTGGATGTCAAGACACATGGAAAACGTACAAAACAAGAGATTGGAGACATCAAGATTTTGGATGAATTTTTTAAGAATTTTCAAATTTTCAGATAGGAAGTTCCATATAAGGTCAAAAACTACATACTCAGATCTTCACCAAACTTTGAAGGGATACATTGGATGTCAAGACACTTGGAAAAAACATACAAAACATAGGATTAGGGACATCAAGATTTTGGTCGAATTTTTTAAGAATTTTCTAATTTTCAGATAGGAGGTTCCATATAAGGTCAAAAACTACATACTCAGATCTTCACCAAACTTTGCAGGGGTACATTGCATGTCAAGACACGTGGAAAAAACGTACAAAACAAGAGATTGGGGTCATCAAGATTTTGGACGGATTTTTTAGGAATTTTCAAATTTTCAGATGGGAGGTTCCAGATAAGGTCAAAAACTACATACTCACATCTTCACCAAACTTTGCAGGGATACATTGGATGTCAAGACACGTGGAAAAAACGTACAAAACAAGAGATTGGAGACATCAAGATTTTGGACGAATTTTTTAAGAATTTTCAAATTTTCAGAAAGGATGTTCCAGATAAGGTCAAAAACTACATACTCAGATCTTCACCAAACTTTTCAGTTATACATTGGATGTCAAGACACGTGGAAAAAACATACAAAACCTAGGATTGGGGACATCAAGATTTTGGTCAAATTTTTTAAGAATTTTCAAATTTTCAGATAGGAGGTTCCATATAAGGTCAAAAACTACATACTCAGATCTTCACCAAACTTTGCAGGGATACATTGAATGTCAAGACACGTGGAAAAAACGTACAAAACAAGAGATTGGGGTCATCAAGATTTTGGACGGATTTTTTAGGAATTTTCAAATTTTCAGATGGGAGGTTCCAGATAAGGTCAAAAACTACATACTCAGATCTTCACCAAACTTTGCAGGGATACATTGGATGTCAAGACACGTGGAAAAAACGTACAAAACAAGAGATTGGAGACATCAAGATTTTGGACGAATTTTTTAAGAATTTTCAAATTTTCAGAATGGATGTTCCAGATAAAGTCAAAAACGACATACTCAGATCTTCACCAAACTTTGCAGGGATACATTGGATGTCAAGACACGTGGAAAAAACGTACAAAACAAGAGATTGGAGACATCAAGATTTTGGACGGATTTATTAGGAATTTTCAAATTTTCAGATGGGAGGTTCCAGATAAGGTCAAAAACGACATACTCAGATCTTCACCAAACTTTTCAGGGATACATTGGATGTCAAGACACGTGGAAAAAACGTACAAAACAAGAGATTGGAGACATCAAGATTTTGGACGGATTTTTTAGGAATTTTCAAATTTTCAGATAGAAGGTTCCATATAAGGTCAAAAACTACATACTCAGATCTTCACCAAACATTGCAGGGATACATTGGATGTCAAGACACGTGGAAAAAACGTACAAAACAAGAGATTGGAGACATCAAGATTTTGGACGAATTTTTGAAGAATTTTCAAACTTTCAGATAGGAGGTTCCAGATAAGGTCAAAAACTACATACTCAGATCTTCACCAAACGTTGCAGGGATACATTGTATGTCAAGACACGTGGAAAAAACGTACAAAACAAGGGATTGGAGACATCAAGATTTTGGACGAATTTTTTAAGAATTTTCAAATTTTCAGAAAGGAGGTTCCATATAAGGTCAAAAACTACATACTCAGATCTTCACCAAACTTTGAAGGGATACATTGGATGTCAAGACACGTGGAAAAAACGTACAAAACAAGAGATTGGAGACATCAAGATTTTGGACGGATTTTTTAGGAATTTTCAAATTTTCAGATGGGAGGTTCCAGATAAGGTCAAAAACTACATACTCAGATCTTCACCAAACTTTGCAGGGATACATTGGATGTCGAGACACGTGGAAAAAACGTACAAAACAAGAGATTGCAGACATCAAGATTTTGGACGAATTTTTTAAGAATTTTCAAATTTTCAGATGGGAGGTTCCAGATAAGGTCAAAAACGACATACTCAGATCTTCATCAAACTTTTCAGGGATACATTGGATGTCAAGACACGTGCAAAAAACATACAAAACATAGGATTGAGGACATCATGATTTTGGTCAAATTTTTTAAAAATTTTCAAATTTTCAGATAGGAGGTTCCATATAAGGTCAAAGAATACATACTCAGATCTTCACCAAACTTTGCAGGGATACATTGGATGTCAAGACACATGGAAAAAACGTACAAAACAAGAGATTTGAGACATCAAGATTTTGGTCAAATTTTTTAAGAATTTTCAAATTTTCAGATAGGAGGTTCCATATAAGGTCAAAAACTACATACTCAGATCTTCACCAAACTTTGCAGGGATACATTGGATGTCAAGACACGTGGAAAAAACATACAAAATATAGGATTGGGGACATCAAGATTTTGGTCGAATTTTTTAAGAATTTTCAAATTTTCAGATAGGATGTTCCATATAAGGTCAAAAACTACATACTCAGATCTTCACCAAACTTTGCAGGGATACATTGGATGTCAAGACACGTGGAAAGAACATACAAAACATAGGATTGGGGATATCAAGATTTTGGTCAAATTTTTTAAGAACTTTCAAATTTTCAGATAGGAGGTTCCATATAAGGTCAAAAACTACATACTCAGATCTTCATCAAACTTTGCATGGATACATTGGATGTCAAGACACGTGGAAAAAACATACAAAACAAGAGATTGGAGACATCAAGATTTTGGACGAATTTTTAAGGAATTTTCAAATTTTCAGAAAGGAGGTTCCAGATAAGGTCAAGAACTACATACTCAGATCTTCACCAAACGTTGCAGGGATACATTGGATGTCAAGACACATGGAAAACGTACAAAACAAGAGATTGGAGACATCAAGATTTTGGATGAATTTTTTAAGAATTTTCAAATTTTCAGATAGGAAGTTCCATATAAGGTCAAAAACTACATACTCAGATCTTCACCAAACTTTGAAGGGATACATTGGATGTCAAGACACGTGGAAAAAACATACAAAACATAGGATTAGGGACATCAAGATTTTGGTCGAATTTTTTAAGAATTTTCTAATTTTCAGATAGGAGGTTCCATATAAGGTCAAAAACTACATACTCAGATCTTCACCAAACTTTGCAGGGATACATTGCATGTCAAGACACGTGGAAAAAACGTACAAAACAAGAGATTGGGGTCATCAAGATTTTGGACGGATTTTTTAGGAATTTTCAAATTTTCAGATGGGAGGTTCCAGATAAGGTCAAAAACTACATACTCACATCTTCACCAAACTTTGCAGGGATACATTGGATGTCAAGACACGTGGAAAAAACGTACAAAACAAGAGATTGGAGACATCAAGATTTTGGACGAATTTTTTAAGAATTTTCAAATTTTCAGAAAGGATGTTCCAGATAAGGTCAAAAACTACATACTCAGATCTTCACCAAACTTTTCAGTTATACATTGGATGTCAAGACACGTGGAAAAAACATACAAAACATAGGATTGGGGACATCAAGATTTTGGTCAAATTTTTTAAGAATTTTCAAATTTTCAGATAGGAGGTTCCATATAAGGTCAAAAACTACATACTCAGATCTTCACCAAACTTTGCAGGGATACATTGAATGTCAAGACACGTGGAAAAAACGTACAAAACAAGAGATTGGGTTCATCAAGATTTTGGACGGTTTTTTTAGGAATTTTCAAATTTTCAGATGGGAGGTTCCAGATAAGGTCAAAAACTACATACTCAGATCTTCACCAAACTTTGCAGGGATACATTGGATGTCAAGACACGTGGAAAAAACGTACAAAACAAGAGATTGGAGACATCAAGATTTTGGACGAATTTTTTAAGAATTTTCAAATTTTCAGAATGGATGTTCCAGATAAAGTCAAAAACTACATACTCAGATCTTCACCAAACTTTGCAGGGTTACATTGGATGTCAAGACACGTGGAAAAAACGTACAAAACAAGAGATTGGAGACATCAAGATTTTGGACGGATTTATTAGGAATTTTCAAATTTTCAGATGGGAGGTTCCAGATAAGGTCAAAAACGACATACTCAGATCTTCACCAAACTTTTCAGGGATACATTGGATGTCAAGACACGTGGAAAAAACGTACAAAACAAGAGATTGGAGACATCAAGATTTTGGACGGATTTTTTAGGAATTTTCAAATTTTCAGATGGGAGGTTCCAGATAAGGTCAAAAACTACATACTCAGATCTTCACCAAACTTTGCAGGGATACATTGGATGTCGAGACACGTGGAAAAAACGTACAAAACAAGAGATTGGAGACATCAAGATCTTGGACGAATTTTTTAAGAATTTTCAAATTTTCAGATGGGAGGTTCCAGATAAGGTCAAAAACGACATACTCAGATCTTCACCAAACTTTTCAGGAATACATTGGATGTCAAGACACGTGGAAAAAACTTACAAAACAAGAGATTGGATACATCAAGATTTTGGACGAATTTTTTAAGAATTTTCTAATTTTCAGATAGGAGGTTCCATATAAGGTCAAAAACTACATACTCAGATCTTCACCAAACTTTGCAGGGATACATTGGATGTCAAGACACGTGGAAAAAACATACAAAAACAAGAGATTGGGGTCATCAAGATTTTGGACGGATTTTTTAGGAATTTTCAAATTTTCAGATGGGAGGTTCCAGATAAGGTCAAAAACTACATACTCAGATCTTCACCAAACTTTGCAGGGATACATTGGATGTCAAGACACGTGGAAAAAACGTACAAAACAAGAGATTGGAGACATCAAGATTTTGGACGAATTTTTTAAGAATTTTCAAATTTTGAGAAAGGAGGTTCCAGATAAGGTCAAAAACTACATACTCTGATCTTCACCAAACTTTGCAGGGATACATTGGATGTCAAGACACATGGAAAAAACGTACAAAACAAGAGATTGGAGACATCAAGATTTTGGTCAAATTTTTTAAGAATTTTCAAATTTTCAGATAGGAGGTTCCATATAAGGTCAAAAACTACATACTCAGATCTTCACCAAACTTTGCAGGGATACATTGGATGTCAAGACACGTGGAAAAAACATACAAAACATAGGATTGGGGACATCAAGATTTTGGTCGAATTTTTTAAGAATTTTCAAATTTTCAGATAGGATGTTCCAGATAAGGTCAAAAACTACATACTCAGATCTTCACCAAACTTTGCAGGGATACATTGGATGTCAAGACACGTGGAAAAAACATACAAAACATAGGATTGGGGATATCAAGATTTTGGTCAAATTTTTTAAGAACTTTCAAATTTTCAGATAGGAGGTTCCATATAAGGTCAAAAACTACATACTCAGATCTTCACCAAACATTGCAGGGATACATTGGATGTCAAGACACGTGGAAAAAACGTACAAAACAAGAGATTGGAGACATCAAGATTTTGGACGAATTTTTGAAGGAGTTTCAAACTTTCAGATAGGAGGTTCCAGATAAGGTCAAAAACTACTTACTCAGATCTTCACCAAACGTTGCAGGGATACATTGTATGTCAAGACACGTGGAAAAAACGTACAAAACAAGGGATTGGAGACATCAAGATTTTGGACGAATTTTTTAAGAATTTTCAAATTTTCAGAAAGGAGGTTCCATATAAGGTCAAAAACTACATACTCAGATCTTCACCAAACTTTGAAGGGATACATTGGATGTCAAGACACGTGGAAAAAACATACAAAACAAGAGATTGGAGACATCAAGATTTTGGATGGATTTTTTAGGAATTTTCAAATTTTCAGATGGGAGGTTCCAGATAAGGTCAAAAACTACATACTCAGATCTTCAAAAAAACTTTGCAGGGAAAATTGGATGTCGAGACACGTGGAAAAAACGTACAAAACAAGAGATTGCAGACATCAAGATTTTGGACGAATTTTTTAAGAATTTTCAAATTTTCAGATGGGAGGTTCCAGATAAGGTCAAAAACGACATACTCAGATCTTCATCAAACTTTTCAGGGATACATTGGATGTCAAGACACGTGCAAAAAACATACAAAACATAGGATTGGGGACATCAAGATTTTGGTCAAATTTTTTAAAAATTTTCAAATTTTCAGATAGGAGGTTCCATATAAGGTCAAAGAATACATACTCAGATCTTCACCAAACTTTGCAGGGATACATTGGATGTCAAGACACATGGAAAAAACGTACAAAACAAGAGATTTGAGACATCAAGATTTTGGTCAAATTTTTTAAGAATTTTCAAATTTTCAGATAGGAGGTTCCATATAAGGTCAAAAACTACATACTCAGATCTTCACCAAACTTTGCAGGGATACATTGGATGTCAAGACACGTGGAAAAAACATACAAAATATAGGATTGGGGACATCAAGATTTTGGTCGAATTTTTTAAGAATTTTCAAATTTTCAGATAGGAGGTTCCATATAAGGTCAAAAACTACATACTCAGATCTTCACCAAACTTTGCAGGGATACATTGGATGTCAAGACACGTGGAAAGAACATACAAAACATAGGATTGGGGATATCAAGATTTTTGTCAAATTTTTTAAGAACTTTCAAATTTTCAGATAGGAGGTTCCATATAAGGTCAAAAACTACATACTCAGATCTTCATCAAACTTTGCATGGATACATTGGATGTCAAGACACGTGGAAAAAACATACAAAACAAGAGATTGGAGACATCAAGATTTTGGACGAATTTTTTAAGAATTTTCAAATTTTCAGAAAGGAGGTTCCAGATAAGGTCAAGAACTACATACTCAGATCTTCACCAAAGGTTGCAGGGATACATTGGATGTCAAGACACATGGAAAAACGTACAAAACAAGAGATTGGAGACATCAAGATTTTGGATGAATTTTTTAAGAATTTTCAAATTTTCAGATAGGAAGTTCCATATAAGGTCAAAAACTACATACTCAGATCTTCACCAAACTTTGAAGGGATACATTGGATGTCAAGACACGTGGAAAAAACATACAAAACATAGGATTAGGGACATCAAGATTTTGGTCGAATTTTTTAAGAATTTTCTAATTTTCAGATAGGAGGTTCCATATAAGGTCAAAAACTACATACTCAGATCTTCACCAAACTTTGAAGGGATACATTGGATGTCAAGACACGTGGAAAAAACGTACAAAACAAGAGATTGGGGTCATCAAGATTTTGGACGGATTTTTTAGGAATTTTCAAATTTTCAGATGGGAGGTTCCAGATAAGGTCAAAAACTACTTACTCAGATCTTCACCAAACTTTCCAGGGATACATTGGATGTCGAGACACGTGGAAAAAACGTACAAAACAAGAGATTGGAGACATCAAGATTTTGGACGAATTTTTTAAGAATTTTAAAATTTTCAGAAAAGATGTTCCAGATAAGGTCAAAAACGACATACTCAGATCTTCACCAAACTTTTCAGGGATACATTGGATGTCAAGACACGTGGAAAAAACATACAAAACATAGGATTGGGGACATCAAGATTTTGGTCAAATTTTTTAAGAATTTTCAAATTTTCAGATAGGAGGTTCCATATAAGATCAAAGAATACATACTCAGATCTTCACCAAACATGGCAGGGATACATTGGATGTCAAGACACGTGGAAAAAACGTACAAAACAAGAGATTGGGGTCATCAAGATTTTGGAGAGATTTTTTACGAATTTTCAAATTTTCAGATAGGAGGTTCCAGATAAGGTCAAAAACTACATACTCAGATCTTCACCAAACTTTGCAGGGATACATTGGATGTCAAGACACGTGGAAAAAACATACAAGACATAGGATTGGGGACATCAAGATTTTGGTCGAATTTTTTAAGAATTTTCAAATTTTCAGATAGGAGGTTCCATATAAGGTCAAAAAGTACATACTCTGATCTTCACCAAACTTTGCAGGGATACATTGCATGTCAAGACACGTGGAAAAAACGTACAAAACAAGAGATTGGGGTCATCAAGATTTTGGACGGATTTTTTAGGAATTTTCAAATTTTCAGATGGGAGGTTCCAGATAAGGTCAAAAACTACATACTCACATCTTCACCAAACTTTGCAGGGATACATTGGATGTCAAGACACGTGGAAAAAACGTACAAAACAAGAGATTGGAGACATCAAGATTTTGGACGAATTTTTTAAGAATTTTCAAATTTTCAGAAAGGATGTTCCAGATAAGGTCAAAAACTACATACTTAGATCTTCACCAAACTTTTCAGTTATACATTGGATGTCAAGACACGTGGAAAAAACATACAAAACATAGGATTGGGGACATCAAGATTTTGGTCAAATTTTTTAAGAATTTTCAAATTTTCAGATAGGAGGTTCCATATAAGGTCAAAAACTACATACTCAGATCTTCACCAAACTTTGCAGGGATACATTGAATGTCAAGACACGTGGAAAAAACGTACAAAACAAGAGATTGGGGTCATCAAGATTTTGGACGGATTTTTGAGGAATTTTCAAATTTTCAGATGGGAGGTTCCAGATAAGGTCAAAAACTACATACTCAGATCTTCACCAAACTTTGCAGGGATACATTGGATGTCAAGACACGTGGAAAAAACGTACAAAACAAGAGATTGGAGACATCAAGATTTTGGACGAATTTTTTAAGAATTTTCAAATTTTCAGAAAGGATGTTCCAGATAAAGTCAAAAACGACATACTCAGATCTTCACCAAACTTTGCAGGGATACATTGGATGTCAAGACACGTGGAAAAAACGTACAAAACAAGAGATTGGAGACATCAAGATTTTGGACGAATTTTTTAAGAATTTTCAAATTTTCAGATAGGAGGTTCCAGATAAGGTCAAAAACTACATACTCAGATCTTCACCAAACTTTGCAGGGATACATTGGATGTCAAGACACGTGGAAAAAACGTACAAAACAAGAGATTGGGGTCATCAAGATTTTGGACGGATTTTTTAGGGATTTTCAAATTTTCAGATGGGAGGTTCCAGATAAGGTCAAAAACTACATACTCACATCTTCACCAAACTTTGCAGGGATACATTGGATGTCAAGACACGTGGAAAAAACGTACAAAACAAGAGATTGGAGACATCAAGATTTTGGACGAATTTTTTAAGAATTTTCAAATTTTCAGAAAGGATGTTCCAGATAAGGTCAAAAACTACATACTCAGATCTTCACCAAAGTTTTCAGGGATACATTGGATGTCAAGACACGTAGAAAAAACATACAAAACATGGGATTGGGGACATCAAGATTTTGGTCAAATTTTTTAAGAATTTTCAAGATTTCAGATAGGAGGTTCCAGATAAGGTCAAAAACTACATACTCAGATCTTCACCAAACTTTGCAGGGATACATTGAATGTCAAGACACGTGGAAAAAACGTACAAAACAAGAGATTGGGGTCATCAAGATTTTGGACGGATTTTTTAGGGATTTTCAAATTTTCAGATGGGAGGTTCCAGATAAGGTCAAAAACTACATACTCACATCTTCACCAAACTTTGCAGGGATACATTGGATGTCAAGACACGTGGAAAAAACGTACAAAACAAGAGATTGGAGACATCAAGATTTTGGACGAATTTTTGAGGAATTTTCAAATTTTCAGAAATGAGGTTCCAGATAAGGTCAAAACTACATACTCAGATCTTCACCAAACTTTGCAGGGATACATTGGATGTCAAGACACGTGGGAAAAACGTACAAAACAAGAGTTTGGAGACATCAAGATTTTGGACGAATTTTTTAACAATTTTCAATTTTTCAGATAGGAGGTTCCAGATAAGGTCAAAAACTACATACTCAGATCTTCACCAAACTTTGCAGGGATACATTGGATGTCAAGACACGTGGAAAAAACGTACAAAACAAGAGATTGGGGTCATCAAGATTTTGGACGGATTTTTTAGGAATTTTCAAATATTCAGATAGGAGGTTCCAGATAAGGTCAAAAACTACATACTCAGATCTTCACCAAACTTTGCAGGGATACATTGGATGTCAAGACACGTGGGAAAAACGTACAAAACAAGAGTTTGGAGACATCAAGATTTTGGACGAATTTTTTAACAATTTTCAATTTTTCAGATAGGAGGTTCCAGATAAAGTCAAAAACTACATACTCAGATCTTCACCAAACTTTGCAGGGATACATTGGATGTCAAGACACGTGGAAAAAACGTACAAAACAAGAGATTGGGGTCATCAAGATTTTGGACGGATTTTTTAGGAATTTTCAAATATTCAGATAGGAGGTTCCAGATAAGGTCAAAAACTACATACTCAGATCTTCACCAAACTTTGCAGGGATACATTGGATGTCAAGACACGTGGAAAAAACGTACAAAACAAGAGATTGGAGACATCAAGATTTTGGACGAATTTTTTAAGAATTTTCAAATTTTCAGAAAGGATGTTCCATATAAGGTCAAAAACTACATACTCAGATCTTCACCAAACTTTTCAGGGATACATTGGATGTCAAGACACGTGGAAAAAACATACAAAACATAGGATTGGGGACATCAAGATTTTGGTCAAATTTTTTAAGAATTTTCAAATTTTCAGATAGGAGGTTCCATATAAGATCAAAGAATACATACTCAGATCTTCACCAAACATGGCAGGGATACATTGGATGTCAAGACACGTGGAAAAAACGTACAAAACAAGAGATTGGGGTCATCAAGATTTTGGACAGATTTTTTACGAATTTTCAAATTTTCAGATAGGAGGTTCCAGATAAGGTCAAAAACTACATACTCAGATGTTCACCAAACTTTGCAGGGATACATTGGATGTCAAGACACGTGGAAAAAACATACAAGACATAGGATTGGGGACATCAAGATTTTGGTCGAATTTTTTAAGAATTTTCAAATTTTCAGATAGGAGGTTCCATATAAGGTCAAAAACTACATACTCTGATCTTCACCAAACTTTGCAGGGATACATTGCATGTCAAGACACGTGGAAAAAACGTACAAAACAAGAGATTGGGGTCATCAAGATTTTGGACGGATTTTTTAGGAATTTTCAAATTTTCAGATGGGAGGTTCCAGATAAGGTCAAAAACTACATACTCACATCTTCACCAAACTTTGCAGGGATACATTGGATGTCAAGACACGTGGAAAAAACGTACAAAACAAGAGATTGGAGACATCAAGATTTTGGACGAATTTTTTAAAAATTTTCAAATTTTCAGAAAGGATGTTCCAGATAAGGTCAAAAACTACATACTCAGATCTTCACCAAACTTTTCAGTTATACATTGGATGTCAAGACACGTGGAAAAAACATACAAAACATAGGATTGGGGACATCAAGATTTTGGTCAAATTTTTTAAGAATTTTCAAATTTTCAGATAGGAGGTTCCATATAAGGTCAAAAACTACATACTCAGATCTTCACCAAACTTTGCAGGGATACATTGAATGTCAAGACACGTGGAAAAAACGTACAAAACAAGAGATTGGGGTCATCAAGATTTTGGACGGATTTTTGAGGAATTTTCAAATTTTCAGATGGGAGGTTCCAGATAAGGTCAAAAACTACATACTCAGATCTTCACCAAACTTTGCAGGGATACATTGGATGTCAAGACACGTGGAAAAAACGTACAAAACAAGAGATTGGAGACATCAAGATTTTGGACGAATTTTTTAAGAATTTTCAAATTTTCAGAAAGGATGTTCCAGATAAAGTCAAAAACGACATACTCAGATCTTCACCAAACTTTGCAGGGATACATTGGATGTCAAGACACGTGGAAAAAACGTACAAAACAAGAGATTGGAGACATCAAGATTTTGGACGAATTTTTTAAGAATTTTCAAATTTTCAGATAGGAGGTTCCAGATAAGGTCAAAAACTACATACTCAGATCTTCACCAAACTTTGCAGGGATACATTGGATGTCAAGACACGTGGAAAAAACGTACAAAACAAGAGATTGGGGTCATCAAGATTTTGGACGGATTTTTTAGGAATTTTCAAATTTTCAGATGGGAGGTTCCAGATAAGGTCAAAAACTACATACTCACATCTTCACCAAACTTTGCAGGGATACATTGGATGTCAAGACACGTGGAAAAAACGTACAAAACAAGAGATTGGAGACATCAAGATTTTGGACGAATTTTTTAAGAATTTTCAAATTTTCAGAAAGGATGTTCCAGATAAGGTCAAAAACTACATACTCAGATCTTCACCAAACTTTTCAGGGATACATTGGATGTCAAGACACGTGGAAAAAACATACAAAACATGGGATTGGGGACATCAAGATTTTGGTCAAATTTTTTAAGAATTTTCAAATTTTCAGATAGGAGGTTCCATATAAGGTCAAAAACTACATACTCAGATCTTCACCAAACATTGCAGGGATACATTGGATGTCAAGACACGTGGAAAAAACGTACAAAACAAGAGATTGGAGACATCAAGATTTTGGACGAATTTTTGAGGAATTTTCAAATTTTCAGAAATGAGGTTCCAGATATGGTCAAAAACTACATACTCAGATCTTCATCAAACTTTGCAGGGATACATTGGATGTCAAGACACGTGGGAAAAACGTACAAAACAAGAGATTGGAAACATCAAGATTTTGGACGAATTTTTTAAGAATTTTCAAGATTTCAGATAGGAGGTTCCAGATAAGGTCAAAAACTACATACTCAGATCTTCACCAAACTTTGCAGGGATACATTGAATGTCAAGACACGTGGAAAAAACGTACAAAACAAGAGATTGGGGTCATAAAGTTTTTGGACGGATTTTTTAGGAATTTTCAAATTTTCAGATGGGAGGTTCCAGATAAGGTCAAAAACTACATACTCAGATCTTCACCAAACTTTGCAGGGATACATTGGATGTTAAGACACGTGGAAAAAACGTACAAAACAAGAGATTGGAGACATCAAGATTTTGGACGGATTTTTTAGGAATTTTCAAATTTTCAGAAAGGATGTTCCAGATAAGATCAAAAACGACATACTCAGATTTTCACCAAACTTTGCAGGGATACATTGGATGTCAAGACACGTGGAAAAAACGTACAAGACAAGAGATTGGAGACATCAAGATTTTGGACGAATTTTTTAAGAATTTTCAAATTTTCAGATAGGAGGTTCCAGATAAGGTCAAAAACTACATACTCAGATCTTCACCAAACTTTGCAGGGATACATTGGATGTCAAGACACGTGGAAAAAACGTACAAAACAAGAGATTGGGGTCATCAAGATTTTGGACGGATTTTTTAGGAATTTTCAAATTTTCAGATAGGAGGTTCCAGATAAGGTCAAAAACTACATACTCAGATCTTCACCAAACTTTGCAGGGATACATTGGATGTCAAGACACGTGGAAAAAACGTACAAAACAAGAGATTGGAGACATCAAGATTTTGGACGAATTTTTAAAGAATTTTCAAATTTTCAGAAAGGATGTTCCATATAAAGTCAAAAACGACATACTCAGATCTTCACCAAACTTTGCAGGGATACTCTGGATGTCAAGACGCGTGGAAAAAACATACAAAACATAGGATTGGGGACATCAAGATTTTGGTCAATTTTTTTAAGAATTTTCAAATTTTCAGATAGGAGGTTCCATATAAGGTCAAAAACTACATACTCAGATCTTCACCAAACATTGCAGGGATACATTGGATGTCAAGACACGTGGAAAAAACGTACAAAACAAGAGATTGGAGACATCAAGATTTTGGACGAATTTTTTAAGAATTTTCAAATTTTCAGATAGGAGGTTCCATATAAGGTCAAAAACTACATACTCAGATCTTCACCAAACTTTGCAGGGATACACTGGATGTCAAGACACGTGGAAAAAACGTACAAAACAAGAGATTGGAGACATCAAGATTTTGGACGAATTTTTAAAGATTTTTCAAATTTTCAGAAAGGATGTTCCAGATAAGGTCAAAAACGACATACTCAGATCTTCACCAAACTTTGCAGAAATACATTGGATGTCAAGACACGTGGAAAAAACATACAAAACATAGGATTGGGGACATCAAGATTTTGGACGAATTTTTTAAGAATTTTCAAATTTTCAGAAAGGAGGTTCCACATAAGGTCAAAAACTACATACTCAGATCTTCACCAAACTTTGCAGGGATACATTGGATGTCAAGACACGTGGGAAAAACGTACAAAACAAGAGATTGGAAACATCAAGATTTTGGACGAATTTTTTAAGAATTTTCAAGATTTCAGATAGGAGGTTCCAGATAAGGTCAAAAACTACATACTCAGATCTTCACCAAACTTTGCAGGGATACATTGAATGTCAAGACACGTGGAAAAAACGTACAAAACAAGAGATTGGGGTCATAAAGTTTTTGGACGGATTTTTTAGGAATTTTCAAATTTTCAGATGGGAGGTTCCAGATAAGGTCAAAAACTACATACTCAGATCTTCACCAAACTTTGCAGGGATACATTGGATGTCAAGACACGTGGAAAAAACGTACAAAACAAGAGATTGGAGACATCAAGATTTTGGACGAATTTTTTAAGAATTTTCAAATTTTCAGATAGGAGGTTCCATATAAGGTCAAAAACTACATACTCAGATCTTCACCAAACTTTGCAGGGATACACTGGATGTCAAGACACGTGGAAAAAACGTACAAAACAAGAGATTGGAGACATCAAGATTTTGGACGAATTTTTAAAGATTTTTCAAATTTTCAGAAACGATGTTCCAGATAAGGTCAAAAACGACATACTCAGATCTTCACCAAACTTTGCAGAAATACATTGGATGTCAAGACACGTGGAAAAAACATACAAAACATAGGATTGGGGACATCAAGATTTTGGACGAATTTTTTAAGAATTTTCAAATTTTCAGAAAGGAGGTTCCACATAAGGTCAAAAACTACATACTCAGATCTTCACCAAACTTTGCAGGGATACATTGGATGTCAAGACACGTGGAAAAAACGTACAAAACAAGAGATTGGAGACATCAAGATTTTGGACGAATTTTTTAAGAATTTTAAAATTTTCAAAAAGGAGGTTTCATATAAGGTCAAAGACTACATACTCAGATCTTCACCAAACTTTGCAGGGATACATTATGTGTCAAGACACGTGGAAAAAACGTACAAAACAAGAGATTGGAGACATCAAGATTTTGGACGATTTTTTTAAGAATTTTCAAATTTTCAGATAGGAGGTTCCATATAAGGTCAAAAACTACATACTCAGATCTTCACCAAACTTTGCAGGGATACATTGGATGTCAAGACACGTGTAAAAAACGTACAAAACAAAAGATTGGAGACATCAAGATTTTGGACGAATTTTTTAAGAATTTTCAAATTTTCAGATGGGAGGTTCCAGATAAGGTCAAAAACGACATACTCAGATCTTCACCAAACTTTGCATGGATACATTGGATGTCAAGACACGTGGAAAAGCCATACAAAACATAGGATTGGGGACATCAAGATTTTGGACGAATTTTTTGAGAATTTTCAAATTTTCAGAAAGGAGGTTCCATATAAGGTCAAAAACTACATACTCAGATCTTCACCAAACTTTGCAGGGATACATTGGATGTCAAGACACGTGGAAAAAACGTACAAAACAAGAGATTGGAGACATCAAGATTTTGGACGAATTTTTTAAGAATTTTCAAATTTTCAGAAAGGAGGTTCCATATAAGGTCAAAAACTACATACTCAGATCTTCACCAAACTTTGCAGGGATACATTATGTGTCAAGACACGTGGAAAAAACGTACAAAACAAGAGATTGGGGTCATCAAGATTTTGGACGGATTTTTTAGGAATTTTCAAATTTTCAGATGGGAGGTTCCAGATAAGGTCAAAAACTACATACTCAGATCTTCACCAAACTTTGCAGGGATACATTGGATGTCAAGACACGTGGAAAAAACGTACAACACAAGATATTGGAGACATCAAGATTTTGGACGAATTTTTTAAGAATTTTCAAATTTTCAGAAAGGATGTTCCAGGTAAGGTCAAAAACGACATACTCAGATCTTCACCAAACTCTGCAGGGATACATTGGATGTCAAGACACGTGGAAAAAACATACAAAACATAGGATTGGGGACATCAAGATTTTGGTCAAATTTTTTAAGAATTTTTAAATTTTCAGATAGGAGGTTCCATATAAGTTCAAAAACTACATACTCAGATCTTCACCAAACATTGCAGGGATACATTGGATGTCAAGACACATGGAAAAATCGTACAAAACAAGAGATTGGAGACATCAAGATTTTGGACGAATTTTTTAAGAATTTTCAAATTTTCAGTTAGGAGGTTCCAGATAAGGTCAAAAACTACATACTCAGATCTTCACCAAACTTTGCAGGGATACTTTGCATGTCAAGACACGTGGAAAAAAACGTACAAAACAAGAGATTGGAGACATCAAGATTTTCGACAAATTTTTTAAGAATTTTCAAATTTTCAGATGGGAGGTTCCAGATAAGGTCAAAAACGACATACTCAGATCTTCACCAAACTTTGCATGGATACATTGGATGTCAAGACACGTGGAAAAAACATACAAAACATACTATTGGGGATATCAAGATTTTGGTCAAATTTTTTAAGAATTTTCAAATTTTCAGATAGGAGGTTCCATATAAGGTCAAAAACTACATACTCAGATCTTCACCAAACATTGCAGGGATACATTGGATGTCAAGACACGTGGAAAAAACGTACAAAACAAGAGATTGGAGACATCAAGATGTTGGACGAATTTTTTAAGAATTTTCAAATTTTCAGATAGGAGTTTCAATATAAGTTCAAAAACTACATACTCAGATCTTCACCAAACTTTGCAGGGATACATTGGATGTCAAGACACGTGGAAAAAACGTACAAAACAAGAGATTGGAGACATCAAGATTTTGGACGAATTTTTTAACAATTTTCAAATTTTCAGATAGGAGGTTCCAGATAAGGTCAAAAACTACATACTCAGATCTTCACCAAACATTGCAGGGATACATTGGATGTGAAGACACGTGGAAAAAACGTACAAAACAAGAGATTGGAGACATCAAGATTTTGGACGAATTTTATAAGAATTTTCAAATTTTCAGATAGGAGGTTCCATATAAGGTCAAAAACTACATACTCAGATCTTCACCAAACTTTGCAGGGATACATTGGATGTCAAGACACGTGGAAAAAACGTACAAAACAAGAGATTGGAGACATCAAGATTTTGGACGAATTTTTTAACAATTTTCAAATTTTCAGATAGGAGGTTCCAGATAAGGTCAAAAACTACATACTCAGATCTTCACCAAACTTTGCAGGGATACATTGGATGTCAAGACACGTGGAAAAAACGTACAAAACAAGAGATTGGAGACATCAAGATTTTGGACGAATTTTTTAAGAATTTTCAAATTTTCAGAAAGGATGTTCCAGATAAGGTCAAAAACGACATACTCAGATCTTCACCAAACTTTGCAGGGATACATTGGATGTCAAGACACGTGGAAAAAACATACAAAACATAGGATTTGGGATATCAAGATTTTGGTCAAATTTTTTAAGAATTTTCAAATTTTCAGATAGGAGGTTCCATATAAGGTCAAAAACTACATACTCAGATCTTCACCAAACATTGCAGGGATACATTGGATGTCAAGACACGTGGGAAAAACGTACAAAACAAGAGATTGGAGACATCAAGATTTTGGACGAATTTTTTAAGAATTTTCAAATTTTCAGATAGGAGGTTCCATATAAGGTCAAAAACTACATACTCAGATCTTCACCAAACATTGCAGGGATACATTGGATGTCAAGACACGTGGAAAAAACGTACAAAACAAGAGATTGGAGACATCAAGATTTTGGACGAATTTTTTAAGAATTTTCAAATTTTCAGAAAGGATGTTCCAGATAAGGTCAAAAACTACATACTCAGATCTTCACCAAACTTTTCAGGGATACATTGGATGTCAAGACACGTGGAAAAAACATACAAAACATGGGATTGGGGACATCAAGATTTTGGTCAAATTTTTTAAGAATTTTCAAATTTTCAGATAGGAGGTTCCATATAAGGTCAAAAACTACATACTCAGATCTTCACCAAACATTGCAGGGATACGTTGGATGTCAAGACACGTGGAAAAAACGTACAAAACAAGAGATTGGAGACATCAAGATTTTGGACGAATTTTTGAGGAATTTTCAAATTTTCAGAAATGAGGTTCCAGATATGGTCAAAAACTACATACTCAGATCTTCATCAAACTTTGCAGGGATACATTGGATGTCAAGACACGTGGGAAAAACGTACAAAACAAGAGATTGGAAACATCAAGATTTTGGACGAATTTTTTAAGAATTTTCAAGATTTCAGATAGGAGGTTCCAGATAAGGTCAAAAACTACATACTCAGATCTTCACCAAACTTTGCAGGGATACATTGAATGTCAAGACACGTGGAAAAAACGTACAAAACAAGAGATTGGGGTCATAAAGTTTTTGGACGGATTTTTTAGGAATTTTCAAATTTTCAGATGGGAGGTTCCAGATAAGGTCAAAAACTACATACTCAGATCTTCACCAAACTTTGCAGGGATACATTGGATGTTAAGACACGTGGAAAAAACGTACAAAACAAGAGATTGGAGACATCAAGATTTTGGACGAATTTTTTAAGAATTTTCAAATTTTCAGAAAGGATGTTCCAGATAAAGTCAAAAACGACATACTCAGATCTTCACCAAACTTTGCAGGGATACATTGGATGTCAAGACACGTGGAAAAAACGTACAAAACAAGAGATTGGAGACATCAAGATTTTGGACGAATTTTTTAAGAATTTTAAAATTTTCAAAAAGGAGGTTTCATATAAGGTCAAAGACTACATACTCAGATCTTCACCAAACTTTGCAGGGATACATTATGTGTCAAGACACGTGGAAAAAACGTACAAAACAAGAGATTGGAGACATCAAGATTTTGGACGATTTTTTTAAGAATTTTCAAATTTTCAGATAGGAGGTTCCATATAAGGTCAAAAACTACATACTCAGATCTTCACCAAACTTTGCAGGGATACATTGGATGTCAAGACACGTGTAAAAAACGTACAAAACAAAAGATTGGAGACATCAAGATTTTGGACGAATTTTTTAAGAATTTTCAAATTTTCAGATGGGAGGTTCCAGATAAGGTCAAAAACGACATACTCAGATCTTCACCAAACTTTGCATGGATACATTGGATGTCAAGACACGTGGAAAAGCCATACAAAACATAGGATTGGGGACATCAAGATTTTGGACGAATTTTTTAAGAATTTTCAAATTTTCAGAAAGGAGGTTCCACATAAGGTCAAAAACTACATACTCAGATCTTCACCAAACTTTGCAGGGATACATTGGATGTCAAGACACGTGGAAAAAACGTACAAAACAAGAGATTGGAGACATCAAGATTTTGGACGAATTTTTTAAGAATTTTAAAATTTTCAAAAAGGAGGTTTCATATAAGGTCAAAGACTACATACTCAGATCTTCACCAAACTTTGCAGGGATACATTATGTGTCAAGACACGTGGAAAAAACGTACAAAACAAGAGATTGGAGACATCAAGATTTTGGACGATTTTTTTAAGAATTTTCAAATTTTCAGATAGGAGGTTCCATATAAGGTCAAAAACTACATACTCAGATCTTCACCAAACTTTGCAGGGATACATTGGATGTCAAGACACGTGTAAAAAACGTACAAAACAAAAGATTGGAGACATCAAGATTTTGGACGAATTTTTTAAGAATTTTCAAATTTTCAGATGGGAGGTTCCAGATAAGGTCAAAAACGACATACTCAGATCTTCACCAAACTTTGCATGGATACATTGGATGTCAAGACACGTGGAAAAGCCATACAAAACATAGGATTGGGGACATCAAGATTTTGGACGAATTTTTTGAGAATTTTCAAATTTTCAGAAAGGAGGTTCCATATAAGGTCAAAAACTACATACTCAGATCTTCACCAAACTTTGCAGGGATACATTGGATGTCAAGACACGTGGAAAAAACGTACAAAACAAGAGATTGGAGACATCAAGATTTTGGACGAATTTTTTAAGAATTTTCAAATTTTCAGAAAGGAGGTTCCATATAAGGTCAAAAACTACATACTCAGATCTTCACCAAACTTTGCAGGGATACATTATGTGTCAAGACACGTGGAAAAAACGTACAAAACAAGAGATTGGGGTCATCAAGATTTTGGACGGATTTTTTAGGAATTTTCAAATTTTCAGATGGGAGGTTCCAGATAAGGTCAAAAACTACATACTCAGATCTTCACCAAACTTTGCAGGGATACATTGGATGTCAAGACACGTGGAAAAAACGTACAACACAAGATATTGGAGACATCAAGATTTTGGACGAATTTTTTAAGAATTTTCAAATTTTCAGAAAGGATGTTCCAGGTAAGGTCAAAAACGACATACTCAGATCTTCACCAAACTCTGCAGGGATACATTGGATGTCAAGACACGTGGAAAAAACATACAAAACATAGGATTGGGGACATCAAGATTTTGGTCAAATTTTTTAAGAATTTTTAAATTTTCAGATAGGAGGTTCCATATAAGTTCAAAAACTACATACTCAGATCTTCACCAAACATTGCAGGGATACATTGGATGTCAAGACACATGGAAAAAACGTACAAAACAAGAGATTGGAGACATCAAGATTTTCGACGAATTTTTTAAGAATTTTCAAATTTTCAGTTAGGAGGTTCCAGATAAGGTCAAAAACTACATACTCAGATCTTCACCAAACTTTGCAGGGATACTTTGCATGTCAAGACACGTGGAAAAAAACGTACAAAACAAGAGATTGGAGACATCAAGATTTTCGACAAATTTTTTAAGAATTTTCAAATTTTCAGATGGGAGGTTCCAGATAAGGTCAAAAACGACATACTCAGATCTTCACCAAACTTTGCATGGATACATTGGATGTCAAGACACGTGGAAAAAACATACAAAACATACTATTGGGGATATCAAGATTTTGGTCAAATTTTTTAAGAATTTTCAAATTTTCAGATAGGAGGTTCCATATAAGGTCAAAAACTACATACTCAGATCTTCACCAAACATTGCAGGGATACATTGGATGTCAAGACACGTGGAAAAAACGTACAAAACAAGAGATTGGAGACATCAAGATGTTGGACGAATTTTTTAAGAATTTTCAAATTTTCAGATAGGAGTTTCAATATAAGTTCAAAAACTACATACTCAGATCTTCACCAAACTTTGCAGGGATACATTGGATGTCAAGACACGTGGAAAAAACGTACAAAACAAGAGATTGGAGACATCAAGATTTTGGACGAATTTTTTAACAATTTTCAAATTTTCAGATAGGAGGTTCCAGATAAGGTCAAAAACTACATACTCAGATCTTCACCAAACATTGCAGGGATACATTGGATGTGAAGACACGTGGAAAAAACGTACAAAACAAGAGATTGGAGACATCAAGATTTTGGACGAATTTTATAAGAATTTTCAAATTTTCAGATAGGAGGTTCCATATAAGGTCAAAAACTACATACTCAGATCTTCACCAAACTTTGCAGGGATACATTGGATGTCAAGACACGTGGAAAAAACGTACAAAACAAGAGATTGGAGACATCAAGATTTTGGACGAATTTTTTAACAATTTTCAAATTTTCAGATAGGAGGTTCCAGATAAGGTCAAAAACTACGTACTCAGATCTTCACCAAACTTTGCAGGGATACATTGGATGTCAAGACACGTGGAAAAAACGTACAAAACAAGAGATTGGAGACATCAAGATTTTGGACGAATTTTTTAAGAATTTTCAAATTTTCAGAAAGGATGTTCCAGATAAGGTCAAAAACGACATACTCAGATCTTCACCAAACTTTGCAGGGATACATTGGATGTCAAGACACGTGGAAAAAACATACAAAACATAGGATTTGGGATATCAAGATTTTGGTCAAATTTTTTAAGAATTTTCAAATTTTCAGATAGGAGGTTCCATATAAGGTCAAAAACTACATACTCAGATCTTCACCAAACATTGCAGGGATACATTGGATGTCAAGACACGTGGGAAAAACGTACAAAACAAGAGATTGGAGACATCAAGATTTTGGACGAATTTTTTAAGAATTTTCAAATTTTCAGAAAGGATGTTCCAGATAAGGTCAAAAACTACATACTCAGATCTTCACCAAACTTTTCAGGGATACATTGGATGTCAAGACACGTGGAAAAAACATACAAAACATGGGATTGGGGACATCAAGATTTTGGTCAAATTTTTTAAGAATTTTCAAATTTTCAGATAGGATGTTCCATATAAGGTCAAAAACTACATACTCAGATCTTCACCAAACATTGCAGGGATACGTTGGATGTCAAGACACGTGGAAAAAACGTACAAAACAAGAGATTGGAGACATCAAGATTTTGGACGAATTTTTGAGGAATTTTCAAATTTTCAGAAATGAGGTTCCAGATATGGTCAAAAACTACATCTTCATCAAACTTTGCAGGGATACATTGGATGTCAAGACACGTGGGAAAAACGTACAAAACAAGAGATTGGAAACATCAAGATTTTGGACGAATTTTTTAAGAATTTTCAAGATTTCAGATAGGAGGTTCCAGATAAGGTCAAAAACTACATACTCAGATCTTCACCAAACTTTGCAGGGATACATTGAATGTCAAGACACGTGGAAAAAACGTACAAAACAAGAGATTGGGGTCATAAAGTTTTTGGACGGATTTTTTAGGAATTTTCAAATTTTCAGATGGGAGGTTCCAGATAAGGTCAAAAACTACATACTCAGATCTTCACCAAACTTTGCAGGGATACATTGGATGTTAAGACACGTGGAAAAAACGTACAAAACAAGAGATTGGAGACATCAAGATTTTGGACGAATTTTTTAAGAATTTTCAAATTTTCAGAAAGGATGTTCCAGATAAAGTCAAAAACGACATACTCAGATCTTCACCAAACTTTGCAGGGATACATTGGATGTCAAGACACGTGGAAAAAACGTACAAGACAAGAGATTGGAGACATCAAGATTTTGGACGAATTTTTTAAGAATTTTCAAATTTTCAGATAGGAGGTTCCAGATAAGGTCAAAAACTACATACTCAGATCTTCACCAAACTTTGCAGGGATACATTGGATGTCAAGACACGTGGGAAAAACGTACAAAACAAGAGATTGGAGACATCAAGATTTTGGACGAATTTTTTAACAATTTTCAATTTTTCAGATAGGAGGTTCCAGATAAGGTCAAAAACTACATACTCAGATCTTCACCAAACTTTGCAGGGATACATTGGATGTCAAGACACGTGGAAAAAACGTACAAAACAAGAGATTGGGGTCATTAAGGTTTTGGACGGATTTTTTAGGAATTTTCAAATTTTCAGATAGGAGGTTCCAGATAAGGTCAAAAACTACATACTCAGATCTTCACCAAACTTTGCAGGGATACATTGGATGTCAAGACACGTGGAAAAAACGTACAAAACAAGAGATTGGAGACATCAAGATTTTGGACGAATTTTTTAAGAATTTTCAAATTTTCAGAAAGGATGTTCCATATAAGGTCAAAAACGACATACTCAGATCTTCACCAAACTTTGCAGGGATACTCTGGATGTCAAGACGCGTGGAAAAAACATACAAAACATAGGATTGGGGACATCAAGATTGTGGTCAATTTTTTTAAGAATTTTCAAATTTTCAGATAGGAGGTTCCATATAAGGTCAAAAACTACATACTCAGATCATCACCAAACATTGCAGGGATACATTGGATGTCAAGACACGTGGAAAAAACGTACAAAACAAGAGATTGGAGACATCAAGATTTTGGACGAGTTTTTTAAGAATTTTCAAATTTTCAGATAGGAGGTTCCATATAAGGTCAAAAACTACATACTCAGATCTTCACCAAACTTTGCAGGGATACACTGGATGTCAAGACACGTGGAAAAAACGTACAAAACAAGAGATTGGAGACATCAAGATTTTGGACGAATTTTTAAAGATTTTTCAAATTTTCAGAAAGGATGTTCCAGATAAGGTCAAAAACTACATACTCAGATCTTCACCAAACTTTGCAGAAATACATTGGATGTCAAGACACGTGGAAAAAACATACAAAACATAGGATTGGGGACATCAAGATTTTGGACGAATTTTTTAAGAATTTTCAAATTTTCAGAAAGGAGGTTCCACATAAGGTCAAAAACGACATACTCAGATCTTCACCAAACTTTGCAGGGATACATTGGATGTCAAGACACGTGGAAAAAACGTACAAAACAAGAGATTGGAGACATCAAGATTTTGGACGAATTTTTTAAGAATTTTAAAATTTTCAAAAAGGAGGTTTCATATAAGGTCAAAGACTACATACTCAGATCTTCACCAAACTTTGCAGGGATACATTATGTGTCAAGACACGTGGAAAAAACGTACAAAACAAGAGATTGGAGACATCAAGATTTTGGACGAATTTTTTAAGAATTTTCAAATTTTCAGATAGGAGGTTCCATATAAGGTCAAAAACTACATACTCAGCTCTTCACCAAACATTGCAGGGATACATTGGATGTCAAGACACGTGAAAAAAACGTACAAAACAAGAGATTGGAGACATCAAGATTTTGGACGAATTTTTTAAGAATTTTCAAATTTTCAGATAGGAGGTTCCATATAAGGTCAAAAACTACATACTCAGATCTTCACCAAACTTTGCAGGGATACATTGGATGTCAAGACACGTGTAAAAAACGTACAAAACAAAAGATTGGAGACATCAAGATTTTGGACGAATTTTTGAGGAATTTTCAAATTTTCAGAAATGAGGTTCCAGATATGGTCAAAAACTACATACTCAGATCTTCATCAAACTTTGCAGGGATACATTGGATGTCAAGACACGTGGGAAAAACGTACAAAACAAGAGATTGGAAACATCAAGATTTTGGACGAATTTTTTAAGAATTTTCAAGATTTCAGATAGGAGGTTCCAGATAAGGTCAAAAACTACATACTCAGATCTTCACCAAACTTTGCAGGGATACATTGAATGTCAAGACACGTGGAAAAAACGTACAAAACAAGAGATTGGGGTCATAAAGTTTTTGGACGGATTTTTTAGGAATTTTCAAATTTTCAGATGGGAGGTTCCAGATAAGGTCAAAAACTACATACTCAGATCTTCACCAAACTTTGCAGGGATACATTGGATGTTAAGACACGTGGAAAAAACGTACAAAACAAGAGATTGGAGACATCAAGATTTTGGACGAATTTTTTAAGAATTTTCAAATTTTCAGAAAGGATGTTCCAGATAAAGTCAAAAACGACATACTCAGATATTCACCAAACTTTGCAGGGATACATTGGATGTCAAGACACGTGGAAAAAACGTACAAGACAAGAGATTGGAGACATCAAGATTTTGGACGAATTTTTTAAGAATTTTCAAATTTTCAGATAGGAGGTTCCAGATAAGGTCAAAAACTACATACTCAGATCTTCACCAAACTTTGCAGGGATACATTGGATGTCAAGACACGTGGGAAAAACGTACAAAACAAGAGATTGGAGACATCAAGATTTTGGACGAATTTTTTAACAATTTTCAATTTTTCAGATAGGAGGTTCCAGATAAGGTCAAAAACTACATACTCAGATCTTCACCAAACTTTGCAGGGATACATTGGATGTCAAGACACGTGGAAAAAACGTACAAAACAAGAGATTGGGGTCATCAAGATTTTGGACGGATTTTTTAGGAATTTTCAAATTTTCAGATAGGAGGTTCCAGATAAGGTCAAAAACTACATACTCAGATCTTCACCAAACTTTGCAGGGATACATTGGATGTCAAGACACGTGGAAAAAACGTACAAAACAAGAGATTGGAGACATCAAGATTTTGGACGAATTTTTTAAGAATTTTCAAATTTTCAGAAAGGATGTTCCATATAAGGTCAAAAACGACATACTCAGATCTTCACCAAACTTTGCAGGGATACTCTGGATGTCAAGACGCGTGGAAAAAACATACAAAACATAGGATTGGGGACATCAAGATTGTGGTCAATTTTTTTAAGAATTTTCAAATTTTCAGATAGGAGGTTCCATATAAGGTCAAAAACTACATACTCAGATCTTCACCAAACATTGCAGGGATACATTGGATGTCAAGACACGTGGAAAAAACGTACAAAACAAGAGATTGGAGACATCAAGATTTTGGACGAATTTTTTAAGAATTTTCAAATTTTCAGAGAGGAGGTTCCATATAAGGTCAAAAACTACATACTCAGATCTTCACCAAACTTTGCAGGGATACACTGGATGTCAAGACACGTGGAAAAAACGTACAAAACAAGAGATTGGAGACATCAAGATTTTGGACGAATTTTTAAAGATTTTTCAAATTTTCAGAAAGGATGTTCCAGATAAGGTCAAAAACGACATACTCAGATCTTCACCAAACTTTGCAGAAATACATTGGATGTCAAGACACGTGGAAAAAACATACAAAACATAGGATTGGGGACATCAAGATTTTGGACGAATTTTTTAAGAATTTTCAAATTTTCAGAAAGGAGGTTCCACATAAGGCCAAAAACGACATACTCAGATCTTCACCAAACTTTGCAGGGATACATTGGATGTCAAGACACGTGGAAAAAACGTACAAAACAAGAGATTGGAGACATCAAGATTTTGGACGAATTTTTTAAGAATTTTAAAATTTTCAAAAAGGAGGTTTCATATAAGGTCAAAGACTACATACTCAGATCTTCACCAAACTTTGCAGGGATACATTATGTGTCAAGACACGTGGAAAAAACGTACAAAACAAGAGATTGGAGACATCAAGATTTTGGACGAATTTTTTAAGAATTTTCAAATTTTCAGATAGGAGGTTCCATATAAGGTCAAAAACTACATACTCAGCTCTTCACCAAACATTGCAGGGATACATTGGATGTCAAGACACGTGAAAAAAACGTACAAAACAAGAGATTGGAGACATCAAGATTTTGGACGAATTTTTTAAGAATTTTCAAATTTTCAGATAGGAGGTTCCATATAAGGTCAAAAACTACATACTCAGATCTTCACCAAACTTTGCAGGGATACATTGGATGTCAAGACACGTGTAAAAAACGTACAAAACAAAAGATTGGAGACATCAAGATTTTGGACTAATTTTTTAAGAATTTTCAAATTTTCAGATGGGAGGTTCCAGATAAGGTCAAAAACGACATACTCAGATCTTCACCAAACTTTGCATGGATACATTGGATGTCAAGACACGTGGAAAAGCCATACAAAACATAGGATTGGGGACATCAAGATTTTGGACGAATTTTTTGAGAATTTTCAAATTTTCAGAAAGGAGGTTCCATATAAGGTCAAAAACTACATACTCAGATCTTCACCAAACTTTGCAGGGATACATTGGATGTCAAGACACGTGGAAAAAACGTACAAAACAAGAGATTGGAGACATCAAGATTTTGGACGAATTTTTTAAGAATTTTCAAATTTTCAGAAAGGAGGTTCCCTATAAGGTCAAAAACTACATACTCAGATCTTCACCAAACTTTGCAGGGATACATTATGTGTCAAGACACGTGGAAAAAACGTACAAAACAAGAGATTGGGGTCATCAAGATTTTGGACGGATTTTTTAGGAATTTTCAAATTTTCAGATGGGAGGTTCCAGATAAGGTCAAAAACTACATACTCAGATCTTCACCAAACTTTGCAGGGATACATTGGATGTCAAGACACGTGGAAAAAACGTACAAAACAAGAGATTGGAGACATCAAGATTTTGGACGAATTTTTTAAGAATTTTCAAATTTTCAGAAAGGATGTTCCAGGTAAGGTCAAAAACGACATACTCAGATCTTCACCAAACTCTGCAGGGATACATTGGATGTCAAGACACGTGGAAAAAACATACAAAACATAGGATTGGGGACATCAAGATTTTGGTCAAATTTTTTAAGAATTTTTAAATTTTCAGATAGGAGGTTCCATATAAGTTCAAAAACTACATACTCAGATCTTCACCAAACATTGCAGGGATACATTGGATGTCAAGACACATGGAAAAAACGTACAAAACAAGAGATTGGAGACATCAAGATTTTGGACGAATTTTTTAAGAATTTTCAAATTTTCAGTTAGGAGGTTCCAGATAAGGTCAAAAACTACATACTCAGATCTTCACCAAACTTTGCAGGGATACTTTGCATGTCAAGACACGTGGAAAAAAACGTACAAAACAAGAGATTGGAGACATCAAGATTTTCGACAAATTTTTTAAGAATTTTCAAATTTTCAGATGGGAGGTTCCAGATAAGGTCAAAAACGACATACTCAGATCTTCACCAAACTTTGCATGGATACATTGGATGTCAAGACACGTGGAAAAAACATACAAAACATAGGATTGGGGACATCAAGATTTTGGACGAATTTTTTAAGAATTTTCAAATTTTCAGAAAGGAGGTTCCATATAAGGTCAAAAACTACATACTCAGATCTTCACCAAACATTGCAGGGATACATTGGATGTCAAGACACGTGGAAAAAACGTACAAAACAAGAGATTGGAGACATCAAGATTTTGGACGAATTTTTTAAAAAATTTCAAATTTTCAGATAGGAGATTCCAGATAAGGTCAAAAACTACATACTCAGATCTTCACCAAACTTTGCAGGGATACATTGGATGTCAAGACACGTGGAAAAAACATACAAAACATAGTATTGGGGATATCAAGATTTTGGTCAAATTTTTTAAGAATTTTCAAATTTTCAGATAGGAGGTTCCATATAAGGTCAAAAACTACATACTCAGATCTTCACCAAACATTGCAGGGATACATTGGATGTCAAGACACGTGGAAAAAACGTACAAAACAAGAGATTGGAGACATCAAGATTTTGGACGAATTTTTTAAGAATTTTCAAATTTTCAGATAGGAGGTTCCATATAAGGTCAAAAACTACATACTCAGATCTTCACCAAACTTTGCAGGGATACATTGGATGTCAAGACACGTGGAAAGAACATACAAAACATAGGATTGGGGATATCAAGATTTTGGTCAAATTTTTTAAGAACTTTCAAATTTTCAGATAGGAGGTTCCATATAAGGTCAAAAACTACATACTCAGATCTTCATCAAACTTTGCATGGATACATTGGATGTCAAGACACGTGGAAAAAACATACAAAACAAGAGATTGGAGACATCAAGATTTTGGACGAATTTTTTAAGAATTTTCAAATTTTCAGAAAGGAGGTTCCAGATAAGGTCAAGAACTACATACTCAGATCTTCACCAAAGGTTGCAGGGATACATTGGATGTCAAGACACATGGAAAAACGTACAAAACAAGAGATTGGAGACATCAAGATTTTGGATGAATTTTTTAAGAATTTTCAAATTTTCAGATAGGAAGTTCCATATAAGGTCAAAAACTACATACTCAGATCTTCACCAAACTTTGAAGGGATACATTGGATGTCAAGACACGTGGAAAAAACATACAAAACATAGGATTAGGGACATCAAGATTTTGGTCGAATTTTTTAAGAATTTTCTAATTTTCAGATAGGAGGTTCCATATAAGGTCAAAAACTACATACTCAGATCTTCACCAAACTTTGCAGGGATACATTGGATGTCAAGACACGTGGAAAAAACATACAAGACATAGGATTGGGGACATCAAGATTTTGGTCGAATTTTTTAAGAAATTTCAAATTTTCAGATAGCAGGTTCCATATAAGGTCAAAAACTACATACTCAGATCTTCACCAAACTTTGAAGGGATACATTGGATGTCAAGACACGTGGAAAAAACGTACAAAACAAGAGATTGGGGTCATCAAGATTTTGGACGGATTTTTTAGGAATTTTCAAATTTTCAGATGGGAGGTTCCAGATAAGGTCAAAAACTACTTACTCAGATCTTCACCAAACTTTCCAGGGATACATTGGATGTCGAGACACGTGGAAAAACGTACAAAACAAGAGATTGGAGACATCAAGATTTTGGACGAATTTTTTAAGAATTTTAAAATTTTCAGAAAAGATGTTCCAGATAAGGTCAAAAACGACATACTCAGATCTTCACCAAACTTTTCAGGGATACATTGGATGTCAAGACACGTGGAAAAAACATACAAAACATAGGATTGGGGACATCAAGATTTTGGTCAAATTTTTTAAGAATTTTCAAATTTTCAGATAGGAGGTTCCATATAAGATCAAAGAATACATACTCAGATCTTCACCAAACATGGCAGGGATACATTGGATGTCAAGACACGTGGAAAAAAAATACAAAACAAGAGATTGGGGTCATCAAGATTTTGGACAGATTTTTTACGAATTTTCAAATTTTCAGATAGGAGGTTCCAGATAAGGTCAAAAACTACATACTCAGATCTTCACCAAACTTTGCAGGGATACATTGGATGTCAAGACACGTGGAAAAAACATACAAGACATAGGATTGGGGACATCAAGATTTTGGTCGAATTTTTTAAGAATTTTCAAATTTTCAGATAGGAGGTTCCATATAAGGTCAAAAACTACATACTCTGATCTTCACCAAACTTTGCAGGGATACATTGCATGTCAGGACACGTGGAAAAAACGTACAAAACAAGAGATTGGAGACATCAAGATTTTGGACGAATTTTTTAAGAATTTTCAAATTTTCAGATGGGAGGTTCCAGATAAGGTCAAAAACTACATACTCAGATCTTCACCAAACTTTGCAGGGATACATTGGATGTCAAGACACGTGGAAAAAACGTACAAAACAAGAGATTGGGGTCATCAAGATTTTGGACGGATTTTTTAGGGATTTTCAAATTTTCAGATGGGAGGTTCCAGATAAGGTCAAAAACTACATACTCACATCTTCACCAAACTTTGCAGGGATACATTGGATGTCAAGACACGTGGAAAAAACGTACAAAACAAGAGATTGGAGACATCAAGATTTTGGACGAATTTTTTAAGAATTTTCAAATTTTCAGAAAGGATGTTCCAGATAAGGTCAAAAACTACATACTCAGATCTTCACCAAAGTTTTCAGGGATACATTGGATGTCAAGACACGTAGAAAAAACATACAAAACATGGGATTGGGGACATCAAGATTTTGGTCAAATTTTTTAAGAATTTTCAAGATTTCAGATAGGAGGTTCCAGATAAGGTCAAAAACTACATACTCAGATCTTCACCAAACTTTGCAGGGATACATTGAATGTCAAGACACGTGGAAAAAACGTACAAAACAAGAGATTGGGGTCATCAAGATTTTGGACGGATTTTTTAGGGATTTTCAAATTTTCAGATGGGAGGTTCCAGATAAGGTCAAAAACTACATACTCACATCTTCACCAAACTTTGCAGGGATACATTGGATGTCAAGACACGTGGAAAAAACGTACAAAACAAGAGATTGGAGACATCAAGATTTTGGACGAATTTTTGAGGAATTTTCAAATTTTCAGAAATGAGGTTCCAGATATGGTCAAAAACTACATACTCAGATCTTCATCAAACTTTGCAGGGATACATTGGATGTCAAGACACGTGGGAAAAACGTACAAAACAAGAGATTGGAAACATCAAGATTTTGGACGAATTTTTTAAGAATTTTCAAGATTTCAGATAGGAGGTTCCAGATAAGGTCAAAAACTACATACTCAGATCTTCACCAAACTTTGCAGGGATACATTGAATGTCAAGACACGTGGAAAAAACGTACAAAACAAGAGATTGGGGTCATAAAGTTTTTGGACGGATTTTTTAGGAATTTTCAAATTTTCAGATGGGAGGTTCCAGATAAGGTCAAAAACTACATACTCAGATCTTCACCAAACTTTGCAGGGATACATTGGATGTTAAGACACGTGGAAAAAACGTACAAAACAAGAGATTGGAGACATCAAGATTTTGGACGAATTTTTTAAGAATTTTCAAATTTTCAGAAAGGATGTTCCAGATAAGGTCAAAAACGACATACTCAGATCTTCACCAAACTTTGCAGGGATACATTGGATGTCAAGACACGTGGAAAAAACGTACAAGACAAGAGATTGGAGACATCAAGATTTTGGACGAATTTTTTAAGAATTTTCAAATTTTCAGATAGGAGGTTCCAGATAAGGTCAAAACTACATACTCAGATCTTCACCAAACTTTGCAGGGATACATTGGATGTCAAGACACGTGGGAAAAACGTACAAAACAAGAGTTTGGAGACATCAAGATTTTGGACGAATTTTTTAACAATTTTCAATTTTTCAGATAGGAGGTTCCAGATAAGGTCAAAAACTACATACTCAGATCTTCACCAAACTTTGCAGGGATACATTGGATGTCAAGACACGTGGAAAAAACGTACAAAACAAGAGATTGGGGTCATCAAGATTTTGGACGGATTTTTTAGGAATTTTCAAATATTCAGATAGGAGGTTCCAGATAAGGTCAAAAACTACATACTCAGATCTTCACCAAACTTTGCAGGGATACATTGGATGTCAAGACACGTGGAAAAAACGTACAAAACAAGAGATTGGAGACATCAAGATTTTGGACGAATTTTTTAAGAATTTTCAAATTTTCAGATAGGAGGTTCCATATAAGGTCAAAAACTACATACTCAGATCTTCACCAAACTTTGCAGGGATACACTGGATGTCAAGACACGTGGAAAAAACGTACAAAACAAGAGATTGGAGACATCAATATTTTGGACGAATTTTTAAAGATTTTTCAAATTTTCAGAAAGGATGTTCCAGATAAGGTCAAAAACGACATACTCAGATCTTCACCAAACTTTGCAGAAATACATTGGATGTCAAGACACGTGGAAAAAACATACAAAACATAGGATTGGGGACATCAAGATTTTGGTCAAATTTTTTAAAAATTTTCAAATTTTCAGATAGGAGGTTCCATATAAGGTCAAAGAATACATACTCAGATCTTCACCAAACTTTGCAGGGATACATTGGATGTCAAGACACATGGAAAAAACGTACAAAACAAGAGATTTGAGACATCAAGATTTTGGTCAAATTTTTTAAGAATTTTCAAATTTTCAGATAGGAGGTTCCATATAAGGTCAAAAACTACATACTCAGATCTTCACCAAACTTTGCAGGGATACATTGGATGTCAAGACACGTGGAAAAAACATACAAAATATAGGATTGGGGACATCAAGATTTTGGTCGAATTTTTTAAGAATTTTCAAATTTTCAGATAGGAGGTTCCATATAAGGTCAAAAACTACATACTCAGATCTTCATCAAACTTTGCATGGATACATTGGATGTCAAGACACGTGGAAAAAACATACAAAACAAGAGATTGGAGACATCAAGATTTTGGACGAATTTTTTAAGAATTTTCAAATTTTCAGAAAGGAGGTTCCAGATAAGGTCAAGAACTACATACTCAGATCTTCACCAAAGGTTGCAGGGATACATTGGATGTCAAGACACATGGAAAAACGTACAAAACAAGAGATTGGAGACATCAAGATTTTGGATGAATTTTTTAAGAATTTTCAAATTTTCAGATAGGAAGTTCCATATAAGGTCAAAAACTACATACTCAGATCTTCACCAAACTTTGAAGGGATACATTGGATGTCAAGACACGTGGAAAAAACATACAAAACATAGGATTAGGGACATCAAGATTTTGGTCGAATTTTTTAAGAATTTTCTAATTTTCAGATAGGAGGTTCCATATAAGGTCAAAAACTACATACTCAGATCTTCACCAAACTTTGCAGGGATACATTGGATGTCAAGACACGTGGAAAAAACATACAAGACATAGGATTGGGGACATCAAGATTTTGGTCGAATTTTTTAAGAACTTTCAAATTTTCAGATAGGAGGTTCCATATAAGGTCAAAAACTACATACTCAGATCTTCACCAAACTTTGAAGGGATACATTGGATGTCAAGACACGTGGAAAAAACGTACAAAACAAGAGATTGGGGTCATCAAGATTTTGGACGGATTTTTTAGGAATTTTCAAATTTTCAGATGGGAGGTTCCAGATAAGGTCAAAAACTACTTACTCAGATCTTCACCAAACAATCCAGGGATACATTGGATGTCGAGACACGTGGAAAAAACGTACAAAACAAGAGATTGGAGACATCAAGATTTTGGACGAATTTTTTAAGAATTTTAAAATTTTCAGAAAAGATGTTCCAGATAAGGTCAAAAACGACATACTCAGATCTTCACCAAACTTTTCAGGGATACATTGGATGTCAAGACACGTGGAAAAAACATACAAAACATAGGATTGGGGACATCAAGATTTTGGTCAAATTTTTTAAGAATTTTCAAATTTTCAGATAGGAGGTTCCATATAAGATCAAAGAATACATACTCAGATCTTCACCAAACATGGCAGGGATACATTGGATGTCAAGACACGTGGAAAAAAAGTACAAAACAAGAGATTGGGGTCATCAAGATTTTGGACAGATTTTTTACGAATTTTCAAATTTTCAGATAGGAGGTTCCAGATAAGGTCAAAAACTACATACTCAGATCTTCACCAAACTTTGCAGGGATACATTGGATGTCAAGACACGTGGAAAAAACATACAAGACATAGGATTGGGGACATCAAGATTTTGGTCGAATTTTTTAAGAATTTTCAAATTTTCAGATAGGAGGTTCCATATAAGGTCAAAAACTACATACTCTGATCTTCACCAAACTTTGCAGGGATACATTGCATGTCAAGACACGTGGAAAAAACGTACAAAACAAGAGATTGGAGACATCAAGATTTTGGACGAATTTTTTAAGAATTTTCAAATTTTCAGATGGGAGGTTCCAGATAAGGTCAAAAACTACATACTCAGATCTTCACCAAACTTTGCAGGGATACATTGGATGTCAAGACACGTGGAAAAAACGTACAAAACAAGAGATTGGGGTCATCAAGATTTTGGACGGATTTTTTAGGGATTTTCAAATTTTCAGATGGGAGGTTCCAGATAAGGTCAAAAACTACATACTCACATCTTCACCAAACTTTGCAGGGATACATTGGATGTCAAGACACGTGGAAAAAACGTACAAAACAAGAGATTGGAGACATCAAGATTTTGGACGAATTTTTTAAGAATTTTCAAATTTTCAGAAAGGATGTTCCAGATAAGGTCAAAAACTACATACTCAGATCTTCACCAAAGTTTTCAGGGATACATTGGATGTCAAGACACGTAGAAAAAACATACAAAACATGGGATTGGGGACATCAAGATTTTGGTCAAATTTTTTAAGAATTTTCAAGATTTCAGATAGGAGGTTCCTGATAAGGTCAAAAACTACATACTCAGATCTTCACCAAACTTTGCAGGGATACATTGAATGTCAAGACACGTGGAAAAAACGTACAAAACAAGAGATTGGGGTCATCAAGATTTTGGACGGATTTTTTAGGGATTTTCAAATTTTCAGATGGGAGGTTCCAGATAAGGTCAAAAACTACATACTCACATCTTCACCAAACTTTGCAATGATACATTGGATGTCAAGACACGTGGAAAAAACGTACAAAACAAGAGATTGGAGACATCAAGATTTTGGACGAATTTTTGAGGAATTTTCAAATTTTCAGAAATGAGGTTCCAGATATGGTCAAAAACTACATACTCAGATCTTCATCAAACTTTGCAGGGATACATTGGATGTCAAGACACGTGGGAAAAACGTACAAAACAAGAGATTGGAAACATCAAGATTTTGGACGAATTTTTTAAGAATTTTCAAGATTTCAGATAGGAGGTTCCAGATAAGGTCAAAAACTACATACTCAGATCTTCACCAAACTTTGCAGGGATACATTGAATGTCAAGACACGTGGAAAAAACGTACAAAACAAGAGATTGGGGTCATAAAGTTTTTGGACGGATTTTTTAGGAATTTTCAAATTTTCAGATGGGAGGTTCCAGATAAGGTCAAAAACTACATACTCAGATCTTCACCAAACTTTGCAGGGATACATTGGATGTTAAGACACGTGGAAAAAACGTACAAAACAAGAGATTGGAGACATCAAGATTTTGGACGAATTTTTTAAGAATTTTCAAATTTTCAGAAAGGATGTTCCAGATAAGGTCAAAAACGACATACTCAGATCTTCACCAAACTTTGCAGGGATACATTGGATGTCAAGACACGTGGAAAAAACGTACAAGACAAGAGATTGGAGACATCAAGATTTTGGACGAATTTTTTAAGAATTTTCAAATTTTCAGATAGGAGGTTCCAGATAAGGTCAAAACTACATACTCAGATCTTCACCAAACTTTGCAGGGATACATTGGATGTCAAGACACGTGGGAAAAACGTACAAAACAAGAGTTTGGAGACATCAAGATTTTGGACGAATTTTTTAACAATTTTCAATTTTTCAGATAGGAGGTTCCAGATAAGGTCAAAAACTACATACTCAGATCTTCACCAAACTTTGCAGGGATACATTGGATGTCAAGACACGTGGAAAAAACGTACAAAACAAGAGATTGGGGTCATCAAGATTTTGGACGGATTTTTTAGGAATTTTCAAATATTCAGATAGGAGGTTCCAGATAAGGTCAAAAACTACATACTCAGATCTTCACCAAACTTTGCAGGGATACATTGGATGTCAAGACACGTGGAAAAAACGTACAAAACAAGAGATTGGAGACATCAAGATTTTGGACGAATTTTTTAAGAATTTTCAAATTTTCAGAAAGGATGTTCCATATAAGGTCAAAAACTACATACTCAGATCTTCACCAAACTTTTCAGGGATACATTGGATGTCAAGACACGTGGAAAAAACATACAAAACATAGGATTGGGGACATCAAGATTTTGGTCAAATTTTTTAAGAATTTTCAAATTTTCAGATAGGAGGTTCCATATAAGATCAAAGAATACATACTCAGATCTTCACCAAACATGGCAGGGATACATTGGATGTCAAGACACGTGGAAAAAACGTACAAAACAAGAGATTGGGGTCATCAAGATTTTGGACAGATTTTTTACGAATTTTCAAATTTTCAGATAGGAGGTTCCAGATAAGGTCAAAAACTACATACTCAGATGTTCACCAAACTTTGCAGGGATACATTGGATGTCAAGACACGTGGAAAAAACATACAAGACATAGGATTGGGGACATCAAGATTTTGGTCGAATTTTTTAAGAATTTTCAAATTTTCAGATAGGAGGTTCCATGTAAGGTCAAAAACTACATACTCTGATCTTCACCAAACTTTGCAGGGATACATTGCATGTCAAGACACGTGGAAAAAACGTACAAAACAAGAGATTGGGGTCATCAAGATTTTGGACGGATTTTTTAGGAATTTTCAAATTTTCAGATGGGAGGTTCCAGATAAGGTCAAAAACTACATACTCACATCTTCACCAAACTTTGCAGGGATACATTGGATGTCAAGACACGTGGAAAAAACGTACAAAACAAGAGATTGGAGACATCAAGATTTTGGACGAATTTTTTAAAAATTTTCAAATTTTCAGAAAGGATGTTCCAGATAAGGTCAAAAACTACATACTCAGATCTTCACCAAACTTTTCAGTTATACATTGGATGTCAAGACACGTGGAAAAAACATACAAAACATAGGATTGGGGACATCAAGATTTTGGTCAAATTTTTTAAGAATTTTCAAATTTTCAGATAGGAGGTTCCATATAAGGTCAAAAACTACATACTCAGATCTTCACCAAACTTTGCAGGGATACATTGAATGTCAAGACACGTGGAAAAAACGTACAAAACAAGAGATAGGGGTCATCAAGATTTTGGACGGATTTTTGAGGAATTTTCAAATTTTCAGATGGGAGGTTCCAGATAAGGTCAAAAACTACATACTCAGATCTTCACCAAACTTTGCAGGGATACATTGGATGTCAAGACACGTGGAAAAAACGTACAAAACAAGAGATTGGAGACATCAAGATTTTGGACGAATTTTTTATGAATTTTCAAATTTTCAGAAAGGATGTTCCAGATAAAGTCAAAAACGACATACTCAGATCTTCACCAAACTTTGCAGGGATACATTGGATGTCAAGACACGTAAAAAAAACGTACAAAACAAGAGATTGGAGACATCAAGATTTTGGACGAATTTTTTAAGAATTTTCAAATTTTCAGATAGGAGGTTCCAGATAAGGTCAAAAACTACATACTCAGATCTTCACCAAACTTTGCAGGGATACATTGGATGTCAAGACACGTGGAAAAAACGTACAAAACAAGAGATTGGGGTCATCAAGATTTTGGACGGATTTTTTAGGAATTTTCAAATTTTCAGATGGGAGGTTCCAGATAAGGTCAAAAACTACATACTCACATCTTCACCAAACTTTGCAGGGATACATTGGATGTCAAGACACGTGGAAAAAACGTACAAAACAAGAGATTGGAGACATCAAGATTTTGGACGAATTTTTTAAGAATTTTCAAATTTTCAGAAAGGATGTTCCAGATAAGGTCAAAAACTACATACTCAGATCTTCACCAAACTTTTCAGGGATACAATGGATGTCAAGACACGTGGAAAAAACATACAAAACATGGGATTGGGGACATCAAGATTTTGGTCAATTTTTTTAAGAATTTTCAAATTTTCAGATAGGAGGTTCCATATAAGGTCAAAAACTACATACTCAGATCTTCACCAAACATTGCAGGGATACATTGGATGTCAAGACACGTGGAAAAAACGTACAAAACAAGAGATTGGAGACATCAAGATTTTGGACGAATTTTTGAGGAATTTTCAAATTTTCAGAAATGAGGTTCCAGATATGGTCAAAAACTACATACTCAGATTTTCATCAAACTTTGCAGGGATACATTGGATGTCAAGACACGTGGGAAAAACGTACAAAACAAGAGATTGGAAACATCAAGATTTTGGACGAATTTTTTAAGAATTTTCAAGATTTCAGATAGGAGGTTCCAGATAAGGTCAAAAACTACATACTCAGATCTTCACCAAACTTTGCAGGGATACATTGAATGTCAAGACACGTGGAAAAAACGTACAAAACAAGAGATTGGGGTCATAAAGTTTTTGGACGGATTTTTTAGGAATTTTCAAATTTTCAGATGGGAGGTTCCAGATAAGGTCAAAAACTACATACTCAGATCTTCACCAAACTTTGCAGGGATACATTGGATGTTAAGACACGTGGAAAAAACGTACAAAACAAGAGATTGGAGACATCAAGATTTTGGACGAATTTTTTAAGAATTTTCAAATTTTCAGAAAGGATGTTCCAGATAAGATCAAAAACGACATACTCAGATCTTCACCAAACTTTGCAGGGATACATTGGATGTCAAGACACGTGGAAAAAACGTACAAGACAAGAGATTGGAGACATCAAGATTTTGGACGAATTTTTTAAGAATTTTCAAATTTTCAGATAGGAGGTTCCAGATAAGGTCAAAAACTACATACTCAGATCTTCACCAAACTTTGCAGGGATACATTGGATGTCAAGACACGTGGGAAAAACGTACAAAACAAGAGTTTGGAGACATCAAGATTTTGGACGAATTTTTTAACAATTTTCAATTTTTCAGATAGGAGGTTCCAGATAAGGTCAAAAACTACAAACTCAGATCTTCACCAAACTTTGCAGGGATACATTGGATGTCAAGACACGTGGAAAAAACGTACAAAACAAGAGATTGGGGTCATCAAGATTTTGGACGGATTTTTTAGGAATTTTCAAATTTTCAGATAGGAGGTTCCAGATAAGGTCAAAAACTACATACTCAGATCTTCACCAAACTTTGCAGGGATACATTGGATGTCAAGACACGTGGAAAAAACGTACAAAACAAGAGATTGGAGACATCAAGATTTTGGACGAATTTTTTAAGAATTTTCAAATTTTCAGAAAGGATGTTCCATATAAGGTCAAAAACGACATACTCAGATCTTCACCAAACTTTGCAGGGATACTCTGGATGTCAAGACGCGTGGAAAAAACATACAAAACATAGGATTGGGGACATCAAGATTTTGGTCAATTTTTTTAAGAATTTTCAAATTTTCAGATAGGAGGTTCCATATAAGGTCAAAAACTACATACTCAGATCTTCACCAAACATTGCAGGGATACATTGGATGTCAAGACACGTGGAAAAAACGTACAAAACAAGAGATTGGAGACATCAAGATTTTGGACGAATTTTTTAAGAATTTTCAAATTTTCAGATAGGAGGTTCCATATAAGGTCAAAAACTACATACTCAGATCTTCACCAAACTTTGCAGGGATACACTGGATGTCAAGACACGTGGAAAAAACGTACAAAACAAGAGATTGGAGACATCAAGATTTTGGACGAATTTTTAAAGATTTTTCAAATTTTCAGAAAGGATGTTCCAGATAAGGTCAAAAACGACATACTCAGATCTTCACCAAACTTTGCAGAAATACATTGGATGTCAAGACACGTGGAAAAAACATACAAAACATAGGATTGGGGACATCAAGATTTTGGACGAATTTTTTAAGAATTTTCAAATTTTCAGAAAGGAGGTTCCACATAAGGTCAAAAACTACATACTCAGATCTTCACCAAACTTTGCAGGGATACATTGGATGTCAAGACACGTGGGAAAAACGTACAAAACAAGAGATTGGAAACATCAAGATTTTGGACGAATTTTTTAAGAATTTTCAAGATTTCAGATAGGAGGTTCCAGATAAGGTCAAAAACTACATACTCAGATCTTCACCAAACTTTGCAGGGATACATTGAATGTCAAGACACGTGGAAAAAACGTACAAAACAAGAGATTGGGGTCATAAAGTTTTTGGACGGATTTTTTAGGAATTTTCAAATTTTCAGATGGGAGGTTCCAGATAAGGTCAAAAACTACATACTCAGATCTTCACCAAACTTTGCAGGGATACATTGGATGTCAAGACACGTGGAAAAAACGTACAAAACAAGAGATTGGAGACATCAAGATTTTGGACGAATTTTTTAAGAATTTTCAAATTTTCAGATAGGAGGTTCCATATAAGGTCAAAAACTACATACTCAGATCTTCACCAAACTTTGCAGGGATACACTGGATGTCAAGACACGTGGAAAAAACGTACAAAACAAGAGATTGGAGACATCAAGATTTTGGACGAATTTTTAAAGATTTTTCAAATTTTCAGAAAGGATGTTCCAGATAAGGTCAAAAACGACATACTCAGATCTTCACCAAACTTTGCAGAAATACATTGGATGTCAAGACACGTGGAAAAAACATACAAAACATAGGATTGGGGACATCAAGATTTTGGACGAATTTTTTAAGAATTTTCAAATTTTCAGAAAGGAGGTTCCACATAAGGTCAAAAACTACATACTCAGATCTTCACCAAACTTTGCAGGGATACATTGGATGTCAAGACACGTGGAAAAAACGTACAAAACAAGAGATTGGAGACATCAAGATTTTGGACGAATTTTTTAAGAATTTAAAATTTTCAAAAAGGAGGTTTCATATAAGGTCAAAGACTACATACTCAGATCTTCACCAAACTTTGCAGGGATACATTATGTGTCAAGACACGTGGAAAAAACGTACAAAACAAGAGATTGGAGACATCAAGATTTTGGACGATTTTTTTAAGAATTTTCAAATTTTCAGATAGGAGGTTCCATATAAGGTCAAAAACTACATACTCAGATCTTCACCAAACTTTGCAGGGATACATTGGATGTCAAGACACGTGTAAAAAACGTACAAAACAAAAGATTGGAGACATCAAGATTTTGGACGAATTTTTTAAGAATTTTCAAATTTTCAGATGGGAGGTTCCAGATAAGGTCAAAAACGACATACTCAGATCTTCACCAAACTTTGCATGGATACATTGGATGTCAAGACACGTGGAAAAGCCATACAAAACATAGGATTGGGGACATCAAGATTTTGGACGAATTTTTTGAGAATTTTCAAATTTTCAGAAAGGAGGTTCCATATAAGGTCAAAAACTACATACTCAGATCTTCACCAAACTTTGCAGGGATACATTGGATGTCAAGACACGTGGAAAAAACGTACAAAACAAGAGATTGGAGACATCAAGATTTTGGACGAATTTTTTAAGAATTTTCAAATTTTCAGAAAGGAGGTTCCATATAAGGTCAAAAACTACATACTCAGATCTTCACCAAACTTTGCAGGGATACATTATGTGTCAAGACACGTGGAAAAAACGTACAAAACAAGAGATTGGGGTCATCAAGATTTTGGACGGATTTTTTAGGAATTTTCAAATTTTCAGATGGGAGGTTCCAGATAAGGTCAAAAACTACATACTCAGATCTTCACCAAACTTTGCAGGGATACATTGGATGTCAAGACACGTGGAAAAAACATACAAAACAAGAGATTGGAGACATCAAGATTTTGGACGAATTTTTTAAGAATTTTCAAATTTTCAGAAAGGATGTTCCAGGTAAGGTCAAAAACGACATACTCAGATCTTCACCAAACTCTGCAGGGATACATTGGATGTCAAGACACGTGGAAAAAACATACAAAACATAGGATTGGGGACATCAAGATTTTGGTCAAATTTTTTAAGAATTTTTAAATTTTCAGATAGGAGGTTCCATATAAGTTCAAAAACTACATACTCAGATCTTCACCAAACATTGCAGGGATACATTGGATGTCAAGACACATGGAAAAAACGTACAAAACAAGAGATTGGAGACATCAAGATTTTGGACGAATTTTTTAAGAATTTTCAAATTTTCAGTTAGGAGGTTCCAGATAAGGTCAAAAACTACATACTCAGATCTTCACCAAACTTTGCAGGGATACTTTGCATGTCAAGACACGTGGAAAAAAACGTACAAAACAAGAGATTGGAGACATCAAGATTTTCGACAAATTTTTTAAGAATTTTCAAATTTTCAGATGGGAGGTTCCAGATAAGGTCAAAAACGACATACTCAGATCTTCACCAAACTTTGCATGGATACATTGGATGTCAAGACACGTGGAAAAACATACAAAACATAGGATTGGTGACATCAAGATTTTGGACGAATTTTTTAAGAATTTTCAAATTTTCAGAAAGGAGGTTCCATATAAGGTCAAAAACTACATACTCAGATCTTCACCAAACATTGCAGGGATACATTGGATGTCAAGACACGTGGAAAAAACGTACAAAACAAGAGATTGGAGACATCAAGATTTTGGACGAATTTTTTAAGAATTTTCAAATTTTCAGATAGGAGGTTCCATATAAGTTCAAAAACTACATACTCAGATCTTCACCAAACTTTGCAGGGATACATTGGATGTCAAGACACGTGGAAAAAACGTACAAAACAAGAGATTGGAGACATCAAGATTTTGGACGAATTTTTTAACAATTTTCAAATTTTCAGATAGGAGGTTCCAGATAAGGTCAAAAACTACATACTCAGATCTTCACCAAACATTGCAGGGATACATTGGATGTCAAGACACGTGGAAAAAACGTACACAACAAGAGATTGGAGACATCAAGATTTTGGACGAATTTTTTAAGAATTTTCAAATTTTCAGATAGGAGGTTCCATATAAGGTCAAAAACTACATACTCAGATCTTCACCAAACTTTGCAGGGATACATTGGATGTCAAGACACGTGGAAAAAACGTACAAAACAAGAGATTGGAGACATCAAGATTTTGGACGAATTTTTTAACAATTTTCAAATTTTCAGATAGGAGGTTCCAGATAAGGTCAAAAACTACATACTCAGATCTTCACCAAACTTTGCAGGGATACATTGGATGTCAAGACACGTGGAAAAAACGTACAAAACAAGAGATTGGAGACATCAAGATTTTGGACGAATTTTTTAAGAATTTTCAAATTTTCAGAAAGGATGTTCCAGATAAGGTCAAAAACGACATACTCAGATCTTCACCAAACTTTGCAGGGATACATTGGATGTCAAGACACGTGGAAAAAACATACAAAACATAGGATTTGGGATATCAAGATTTTGGTCAAATTTTTTAAGAATTTTCAAATTTTCAGATAGGAGGTTCCATATAAGGTCAAAAACTACATACTCAGATCTTCACCAAACATTGCAGGGATACATTGGATGTCAAGACACGTGGGAAAAACGTACAAAACAAGAGATTGGAGACATCAAGATTTTGGACGAATTTTTTAAGAATTTTCAAATTTTCAGATAGGAGGTTCCATATAAGGTCAAAAACTACATACTCAGATCTTCACCAAACATTGCAGGGATACATTGGATGTCAAGACACGTGGAAAAAACGTACAAAACAAGAGATTGGAGACATCAAGATTTTGGACGAATTTTTTAAGAATTTTCAAATTTTCAGAAAGGATGTTCCAGATAAGGTCAAAAACTACATACTCAGATCTTCACCAAACTTTTCAGGGATACATTGGATGTCAAGACACGTGGAAAAAACATACAAAACATGGGATTGGGGACATCAAGATTTTGGTCAAATTTTTTAAGAATTTTCAAATTTTCAGATAGGAGGTTCCATATAAGGTCAAAAACTACATACTCAGATCTTCACCAAACATTGCAGGGATACGTTGGATGTCAAGACACGTGGAAAAAACGTACAAAACAAGAGATTGGAGACATCAAGATTTTGGACGAATTTTTGAGGAATTTTCAAATTTTCAGAAATGAGGTTCCAGATATGGTCAAAAACTACATACTCAGATCTTCATCAAACTTTGCAGGGATACATTGGATGTCAAGACACGTGGGAAAAACGTACAAAACAAGAGATTGGAAACATCAAGATTTTGGACGAATTTTTTAAGAATTTTCAAGATTTCAGATAGGAGGTTCCAGATAAGGTCAAAAACTACATACTCAGATCTTCACCAAACTTCGCAGGGATACATTGAATGTCAAGACACGTGGAAAAAACGTACAAAACAAGAGATTGGGGTCATAAAGTTTTTGGACGGATTTTTTAGGAATTTTCAAATTTTCAGATGGGAGGTTCCAGATAAGGTCAAAAACTACATACTCAGATCTTCACCAAACTTTGCAGGGATACATTGGATGTTAAGACACGTGGAAAAAACGTACAAAACAAGAGATTGGAGACATCAAGATTTTGGACGAATTTTTTAAGAATTTTCAAATTTTCAGAAAGGATGTTCCAGATAAAGTCAAAAACGACATACTCAGATCTTCACCAAACTTTGCAGGGATACATTGGATGTCAAGACACGTGGAAAAAACGTACAAGACAAGAGATTGGAGACATCAAGATTTTGGACGAATTTTTTAAGAATTTTCAAATTTTCAGATAGGAGGTTCCAGATAAGGTCAAAAACTACATACTCAGATCTTCACCAAACTTTGCAGGGATACATTGGATGTCAAGACACGTGGGAAAAACGTACAAAACAAGAGATTGGAGACATCAAGATTTTGGACGAATTTTTTAACAATTTTCAATTTTTCAGATAGGAGGTTCCAGATAAGGTCAAAAACTACATACTCAGATCTTCACCAAACTTTGCAGGGATACATTGGATGTCAAGACACGTGGAAAAAACGTACAAAACAAGAGATTGGGGTCATCAAGATTTTGGACGGATTTTTTAGGAATTTTCAAATTTTCAGATAGGAGGTTCCAGATAAGGTCAAAAACTACATACTCAGATCTTCACCAAACTTTGCAGGGATACATTGGATGTCAAGACACGTGGAAAAAACGTACAAAACAAGAGATTGGAGACATCAAGATTTTGGACGAATTTTTTAAGAATTTTCAAATTTTCAGAAAGGATGTTCCATATAATGTCAAAAACGACATACTCAGATCTTCACCAAACTTTGCAGGGATACTCTGGATGTCAAGACGCGTGGAAAAAACATACAAAACATAGGATTGGGGACATCAAGATTGCGGTCAATTTTTTTAAGAATTTTCAAATTTTCAGATAGGAGGTTCCATATAAGGTCAAAAACTACATACTCAGATCTTCACCAAACATTGCAGGGATACATTGGATGTCAAGACACGTGGAAAAAACGTACAAAACAAGAGATTGGAGACATCAAGATTTTGGACGAATTTTTTAAGAATTTTCAAATTTTCAGATAGGAGGTTCCATATAAGGTCAAAAACTACATACTCAGATCTTCACCAAACTTTGCAGGGATACACTGGATGTCAAGACACGTGGAAAAAACGTACAAAACAAGAGATTGGAGACATCAAGATTTTGGACGAATTTTTAAAGATTTTTCAAATTTTCAGAAAGGATGTTCCAGATAAGGTCAAAAACGACATACTCAGATCTTCACCAAACTTTGCAGAAATACATTGGATGTCAAGACACGTGGAAAAAACATACATAACATAGGATTGGGGACATCAAGATTTTGGACGAATTTTTTAAGAATTTTCAAATTTTCAGAAAGGAGGTTCCACATAAGGTCAAAAACGACATACTCAGATCTTCACCAAACTTTGCAGGGATACATTGGATGTCAAGACACGTGGAAAAAACGTACAAAACAAGAGATTGGAGACATCAAGATTTTGGACGAATTTTTTAAGAATTTTAAAATTTTCAAAAAGGAGGTTTCATATAAGGTCAAAGACTACATACTCAGATCTTCACCAAACTTTGCAGGGATACATTATGTGTCAAGACACGTGGAAAAAACGTACAAAACAAGAGATTGGAGACATCAAGATTTTGGACGAATTTTTTAAGAATTTTCAAATTTTCAGATAGGAGGTTCCACATAAGTTCAAAAACTACATACTCAGATCTTCACCAAACTTTGCAGGGATACATTGGATGTCAAGACACGTGGAAAAAACGTACAAAACAAGAGATTGGAGACATCAAGATTTTGGACGAATTTTTTAACAATTTTCAAATTTTCAGATAGGAGGTTCCAGATAAGGTCAAAAACTACATACTCAGATCTTCACCAAACATTGCAGGGATACATTGGATGTCAAGACACGTGGAAAAAACGTACACAACAAGAGATTGGAGACATCAAGATTTTGGACGAATTTTTTAAGAATTTTCAAATTTTCAGATAGGAGGTTCCATATAAGGTCAAAAACTACATACTCAGATCTTCACCAAACTTTGCAGGGATACATTGGATGTCAAGACACGTGGAAAAAACGTACAAAACAAGAGATTGGAGACATCAAGATTTTGGACGAATTTTTTAACAATTTTCAAATTTTCAGATAGGAGGTTCCAGATAAGGTCAAAAACTACATACTCAGATCTTCACCAAACTTTGCAGGGATACATTGGATGTCAAGACACGTGGAAAAAACGTACAAAACAAGAGATTGGAGACATCAAGATTTTGGACGAATTTTTTAAGAATTTTCAAATTTTCAGAAAGGATGTTCCAGATAAGGTCAAAAACGACATACTCAGATCTTCACCAAACTTTGCAGGGATACATTGGATGTCAAGACACGTGGAAAAAACATACAAAACATAGGATTTGGGATATCAAGATTTTGGTCAAATTTTTTAAGAATTTTCAAATTTTCAGATAGGAGGTTCCATATAAGGTCAAAAACTACATACTCAGATCTTCACCAAACATTGCAGGGATACATTGGATGTCAAGACACGTGGGAAAAACGTACAAAACAAGAGATTGGAGACATCAAGATTTTGGACGAATTTTTTAAGAATTTTCAAATTTTCAGATAGGAGGTTCCATATAAGGTCAAAAACTACATACTCAGATCTTCACCAAACATTGCAGGGATACATTGGATGTCAAGACACGTGGAAAAAACGTACAAAACAAGAGATTGGAGACATCAAGATTTTGGACGAATTTTTTAAGAATTTTCAAATTTTCAGAAAGGATGTTCCAGATAAGGTCAAAAACTACATACTCAGATCTTCACCAAACTTTTCAGGGATACATTGGATGTCAAGACACGTGGAAAAAACATACAAAACATGGGATTGGGGACATCAAGATTTTGGTCAAATTTTTTAAGAATTTTCAAATTTTCAGATAGGAGGTTCCATATAAGGTCAAAAACTACATACTCAGATCTTCACCAAACATTGCAGGGATACGTTGGATGTCAAGACACGTGGAAAAAACGTACAAAACAAGAGATTGGAGACATCAAGATTTTGGACGAATTTTTGAGGAATTTTCAAATTTTCAGAAATGAGGTTCCAGATATGGTCAAAAACTACATACTCAGATCTTCATCAAACTTTGCAGGGATACATTGGATGTCAAGACACGTGGGAAAAACGTACAAAACAAGAGATTGGAAACATCAAGATTTTGGACGAATTTTTTAAGAATTTTCAAGATTTCAGATAGGAGGTTCCAGATAAGGTCAAAAACTACATACTCAGATCTTCACCAAACTTCGCAGGGATACATTGAATGTCAAGACACGTGGAAAAAACGTACAAAACAAGAGATTGGGGTCATAAAGTTTTTGGACGGATTTTTTAGGAATTTTCAAATTTTCAGATGGGAGGTTCCAGATAAGGTCAAAAACTACATACTCAGATCTTCACCAAACTTTGCAGGGATACATTGGATGTTAAGACACGTGGAAAAAACGTACAAAACAAGAGATTGGAGACATCAAGATTTTGGACGAATTTTTTAAGAATTTTCAAATTTTCAGAAAGGATGTTCCAGATAAAGTCAAAAACGACATACTCAGATCTTCACCAAACTTTGCAGGGATACATTGGATGTCAAGACACGTGGAAAAAACGTACAAGACAAGAGATTGGAGACATCAAGATTTTGGACGAATTTTTTAAGAATTTTCAAATTTTCAGATAGGAGGTTCCAGATAAGGTCAAAAACTACATACTCAGATCTTCACCAAACTTTGCAGGGATACATTGGATGTCAAGACACGTGGGAAAAACGTACAAAACAAGAGATTGGAGACATCAAGATTTTGGACGAATTTTTTAACAATTTTCAATTTTTCAGATAGGAGGTTCCAGATAAGGTCAAAAACTACATACTCAGATCTTCACCAAACTTTGCAGGGATACATTGGATGTCAAGACACGTGGAAAAAACGTACAAAACAAGAGATTGGGGTCATCAAGATTTTGGACGGATTTTTTAGGAATTTTCAAATTTTCAGATAGGAGGTTCCAGATAAGGTCAAAAACTACATACTCAGATCTTCACCAAACTTTGCAGGGATACATTGGATGTCAAGACACGTGGAAAAAACGTACAAAACAAGAGATTGGAGACATCAAGATTTTGGACGAATTTTTTAAGAATTTTCAAATTTTCAGAAAGGATGTTCCATATAATGTCAAAAACGACATACTCAGATCTTCACCAAACTTTGCAGGGATACTCTGGATGTCAAGACGCGTGGAAAAAACATACAAAACATAGGATTGGGGACATCAAGATTGCGGTCAATTTTTTTAAGAATTTTCAAATTTTCAGATAGGAGGTTCCATATAAGGTCAAAAACTACATACTCAGATCTTCACCAAACATTGCAGGGATACATTGGATGTCAAGACACGTGGAAAAAACGTACAAAACAAGAGATTGGAGACATCAAGATTTTGGACGAATTTTTTAAGAATTTTCAAATTTTCAGATAGGAGGTTCCATATAAGGTCAAAAACTACATACTCAGATCTTCACCAAACTTTGCAGGGATACACTGGATGTCAAGACACGTGGAAAAAACGTACAAAACAAGAGATTGGAGACATCAAGATTTTGGACGAATTTTTAAAGATTTTTCAAATTTTCAGAAAGGATGTTCCAGATAAGGTCAAAAACGACATACTCAGATCTTCACCAAACTTTGCAGAAATACATTGGATGTCAAGACACGTGGAAAAAACATACATAACATAGGATTGGGGACATCAAGATTTTGGACGAATTTTTTAAGAATTTTCAAATTTTCAGAAAGGAGGTTCCACATAAGGTCAAAAACGACATACTCAGATCTTCACCAAACTTTGCAGGGATACATTGGATGTCAAGACACGTGGAAAAAACGTACAAAACAAGAGATTGGAGACATCAAGATTTTGGACGAATTTTTTAAGAATTTTAAAATTTTCAAAAAGGAGGTTTCATATAAGGTCAAAGACTACATACTCAGATCTTCACCAAACTTTGCAGGGATACATTATGTGTCAAGACACGTGGAAAAAACGTACAAAACAAGAGATTGGAGACATCAAGATTTTGGACGAATTTTTTAAGAATTTTCAAATTTTCAGATAGGAGGTTCCATATAAGGTCAAAAACTACATACTCAGCTCTTCACCAAACATTGCAGGGATACATTGGATGTCAAGACACGTGAAAAAAACGTACAAAACAAGAGATTGGAGACATCAAGATTTTGGACGAATTTTTTAAGAATTTTCAAATTTTCAGATAGGAGGTTCCATATAAGGTCAAAAACTACATACTCAGATCTTCACCAAACTTTCCAGGGATACATTGGATGTCAAGACACGTGTAAAAAACGTACAAAACAAAAGATTGGAGACATCAAGATTTTGGACGAATTTTTGAGGAATTTTCAAATTTTCAGAAATGAGGTTCCAGATATGGTCAAAAACTACATACTCAGATCTTCATCAAACTTTGCAGGGATACATTGGATGTCAAGACACGTGGAAAAAACGTACAAAACAAGAGATTGGAAACATCAAGATTTTGGACGAATTTTTTAAGAATTTTCAAGATTTCAGATAGGAGGTTCCAGATAAGGTCAAAAACTACATACTCAGATCTTCACCAAACTTTGCAGGGATACATTGAATGTCAAGACACGTGGAAAAAACGTACAAAACAAGAGATTGGGGTCATAAAGTTTTTGGACGGATTTTTTAGGAATTTTCAAATTTTCAGATGGGAGGTTCCAGATAAGGTCAAAAACTACATACTCAGATCTTCACCAAACTTTGCAGGGATACATTGGATGTTAAGACACGTGGAAAAAACGTACAAAACAAGAGATTGGAGACATCAAGGTTTTGGACGAATTTTTTAAGAATTTTCAAATTTTCAGAAAGGATGTTCCAGATAAAGTCAAAAACGACATACTCAGATATTCACCAAACTTTGCAGGGATACATTGGATGTCAAGACACGTGGAAAAAACGTACAAGACAAGAGATTGGAGACATCAAGATTTTGGACGAATTTTTTAAGAATTTTCAAATTTTCAGATAGGAGGTTCCAGATAAGGTCAAAAACTACATACTCAGATCTTCACCAAACTTTGCAGGGATACATTGGATGTCAAGACACGTGGGAAAAACGTACAAAACAAGAGATTGGAGACATCAAGATTTTGGACGAATTTTTTAACAATTTTCAATTTTTCAGATAGGAGGTTCCAGATAAGGTCAAAAACTACATACTCAGATCTTCAAAAAACTTTGCAGTGATACATTGGATGTCAAGACACGTGGAAAAAACGTACAAAACAAGAGATTGGGGTCATCAAGATTTTGGACGGATTTTTTAGGAATTTTCAAATTTTCAGATAGGAGGTTCCAGATAAGGTCAAAAACTACATACTCAGATCTTCACCAAACTTTGCAGGGATACATTGGATGTCAAGACACGTGGAAAAAACGTACAAAACAAGAGATTGGAGACATCAAGATTTTGGACGAATTTTTTAAGAATTTTCAAATTTTCAGAAAGGATGTTCCATATAAGGTCAAAAACGACATACTCAGATCTTCACCAAACTTTGCAGGGATACTCTGGATGTCAAGACGCGTGGAAAAAACATACAAAACATAGGATTGGGGACATCAAGATTGTGGTCAATTTTTTTAAGAATTTTCAAATTTTCAGATAGGAGGTTCCATATAAGGTCAAAAACTACATACTCAGATCTTCACCAAACATTGCAGGGATACATTGGATGTCAAGACACGTGGAAAAAACGTACAAAACAAGAGATTGGAGACATCAAGATTATGGACGAATTTTTTAAGAATTTTCAAATTTTCAGATAGGAGGTTCCATATAAGGTCAAAAACTACATACTCAGATCTTCACCAAACTTTGCAGGGATACACTGGATGTCAAGACACGTGGAAAAAACGTACAAAACAAGAGATTGGAGACATCAAGATTTTGGACGAATTTTTAAAGATTTTTCAAATTTTCAGAAAGGATGTTCCAGATAAGGTCAAAAACGACATACTCAGATCTTCACCAAACTTTGCAGAAATACATTGGATGTCAAGACACGTGGAAAAAACATACAAAACATAGGATTGGGGACATCAAGATTTTGGACGAATTTTTTAAGAATTTTCAAATTTTCAGAAAGGAGGTTCCACATATGGTCAAAAACGACATACTCAGATCTTCACCAAACTTTGCAGGGATACATTGGATGTCAAGACACGTGGAAAAAACGTACAAAACAAGAGATTGGAGACATCAAGATTTTGGACGAATTTTTTAAGAATTTTAAAATTTTCAAAAAGGAGGTTTCATATAAGGTCAAAGACTACATACTCAGATCTTCACCAAACTTTGCAGGGATACATTATGTGTCAAGACACGTGGAAAAAACGTACAAAACAAGAGATTGGAGACATCAAGATTTTGGACGAATTTTTTAAGAATTTTCAAATTTTCAGATAGGAGGTTCCATATAAGGTCAAAAACTACATACTCAGCTCTTCACCAAACATTGCAGGGATACATTGGATGTCAAGACACGTGAAAAAAACGTACAAAACAAGAGATTGGAGACATCAAGATTTTGGACGAATTTTTTAAGAATTTTCAAATTTTCAGATAGGAGGTTCCATATAAGGTCAAAAACTACATACTCAGATCTTCACCAAACTTTGCAGGGATACATTGGATGTCAAGACACGTGTAAAAAACGTACAAAACAAAAGATTGGAGACATCAAGATTTTGGACGAATTTTTTAAGAATTTTCAAATTTTCAGATGGGAGGTTCCAGATAAGGTCAAAAACGACATACTCAGATCTTCACCAAACTTTGCATGGATACATTGGATGTCAAGACACGTGGAAAAGCCATACAAAACATAGGATTGGGGACATCAAGATTTTGGACGAATTTTTTGAGAATTTTCAAATTTTCAGAAAGGAGGTTCCATATAAGGTCAAAAACTACATACTCAGATCTTCACCAAACTTTGCAGGGATACATTGGATGTCAAGACACGTGGAAAAAACGTACAAAACAAGAGATTGGAGACATCAAGATTTTGGACGAATTTTTTAAGAATTTTCAAATTTTCAGAAAGGAGGTTCCATATAAGGTCAAAAACTACATACTCAGATCTTCACCAAACTTTGCAGGGATACATTATGTGTCAAGACACGTGGAAAAAACGTACAAAACAAGAGATTGGGGTCATCAAGATTTTGGACGGATTTTTTAGGAATTTTCAAATTTTCAGATGGGAGGTTCCAGATAAGGTCAAAAACTACATACTCAGATCTTCACCAAACTTTGCAGGGATACATTGGATGTCAAGACACGTGGAAAAAACGTACAAAACAAGAGATTGGAGACATCAAGATTTTGGACGAATTTTTTAAGAATTTTCAAATTTTCAGAAAGGATGTTCCAGGTAAGGTCAAAAACGACATACTCAGATCTTCACCAAACTCTGCAGGGATACATTGGATGTCAAGACACGTGGAAAAAACATACAAAACATAGGATTGGGGACATCAAGATTTTGGTCAAATTTTTTAAGAATTTTTTAATTTTCAGATAGGAGGTTCCATATAAGTTCAAAAACTACATACTCAGATCTTCACCAAACATTGCAGGGATACATTGGATGTCAAGACACATGGAAAAAACGTACAAAACAAGAGATTGGAGACATCAAGATTTTGGACGAATTTTTTAAGAATTTTCAAATTTTCAGTTAGGAGGTTCCAGATAAGGTCAAAAACTACATACTCAGATCTTCACCAAACTTTGCAGGGATACTTTGCATGTCAAGACACGTGGAAAAAAACGTACAAAACAAGAGATTGGAGACATCAAGATTTTCGACAAATTTTTTAAGAATTTTCAAATTTTCAGATGGGAGGTTCCAGATAAGGTCAAAAACGACATACTCAGATCTTCACCAAACTTTGCATGGATACATTGGATGTCAAGACACGTGGAAAAAACATACAAAACATAGGATTGGGGACATCAAGATTTTGGACGAATTTTTTAAGAATTTTCAAATTTTCAGAAAGGAGGTTCCATATAAGGTCAAAAACTACATACTCAGATCTTCACCAAACATTGCAGGGATACATTGGATGTCAAGACACGTGGAAAAAACGTACAAAACAAGAGATTGGAGACATCAAGATTTTGGACGAATTTTTTAAAAAATTTCAAATTTTCAGATAGGAGATTCCAGATAAGGTCAAAAACTACATACTCAGATCTTCACCAAACTTTGCAGGGATACATTGGATGTCAAGACACGTGGAAAAAACATACAAAACATAGTATTGGGGATATCAAGATTTTGGTCAAATTTTTTAAGAATTTTCAAATTTTCAGATAGGAGGTTCCATATAAGGTCAAAAACTACATACTCAGATCTTCACCAAACATTGCAGGGATACATTGGATGTCAAGACACGTGGAAAAAACGTACAAAACAAGAGATTGGAGACATCAAGATTTTGGACGAATTTTTTAAGAATTTTCAAATTTTCAGATAGGAGGTTCCATATAAGTTCAAAAACTACATACTCAGATCTTCACCAAACTTTGCAGGGATACATTGGATGTCAAGACACGTGGAAAAAACGTACAAAACAAGAGATTGGGGTCATCAAGATTTTGGACGGATTTTTTAGGAATTTTCAAATTTTCAGATAGGAGGTTCCAGATAAGGTCAAAAACTACATACTCAGATCTTCACCAAACTTTGCAGGGATACATTGGATGTCAAGACGTGGAAAAAACGTACAAAACAAGAGATTGGAGACATCAAGATTTTGGACGAATTTTTTAAGAATTTTCAAATTTTCAGAAAGGATGTTCCATATAAGGTCAAAAACGACATACTCAGATCTTCACCAAACTTTGCAGGGATACTCTGGATGTCAAGACGCGTGGAAAAAACATACAAAACATAGGATTGGGGACATCAAGATTTTGGTCAATTTTTTTAAGAATTTTCAAATCTTCAGATAGGAGGTTCCATATAAGGTCAAAAACTACATACTCAGATCTTCACCAAACATTGCAGGGATACATTGGATGTCAAGACACGTGGAAAAAACGTACAAAACAAGAGATTGGAGACATCAAGATTTTGGACGAATTTTTTAAGAATTTTCAAATTTTCAGATAGGAGGTTCCATATAAGGTCAAAAACTACATACTCAGATCTTCACCAAACTTTGCAGGGATACACTGGATGTCAAGACACGTGGAAAAAACGTACAAAACAAGAGATTGGAGACATCAATATTTTGGACCAATTTTTAAAGATTTTTCAAATTTTCAGAAAGGATGTTCCAGATAAGGTCAAAAACGACATACTCAGATCTTCACCAAACTTTGCAGAAATACATTGGATGTCAAGACACGTGGAAAAAACATACAAAACATAGGATTGGGGACATCAAGATTTTGGACGAATTTTTTAAGAATTTTCAAATTTTCAGATAGGAGGTTCCACATAAGGTCAAAAACTACATACTCAGATCTTCACCAAACTTTGCAGGGATACATTGGATGTCAAGACACGTGGAAAAAACGTACAAAACAAGAGATTGGAGACATCAAGATTTTGGACGAATTTTTTAAGAATTTTAAAATTTTCAAAAAGGAGGTTTCATATAAGGTCAAAGACTACATACTCAGATCTTCACCAAACTTTGCAGGGATACATTATGTGTCAAGACACGTGGAAAAAACGTACAAAACAAGAGATTGGAGACATCAAGATTTTGGACGAATTTTTTAAGAATTTTCAAATTTTCAGATAGGTTCCATATAAGGTCAAAAACTACATACTCAGATCTTCACCAAACATTGCAGGGATACATTGGATGTCAAGACACGTGAAAAAAACGTACAAAACAAGAGATTGGAGACATCAAGATTTTGGACGAATTTTTTAAGAATTTTCAAATTTTCAGATAGGAGGTTCCATATAAGGTCAAAAACTACATACTCAGATCTTCACCAAACTTTGCAGGGATACATTGGATGTCAAGACACGTGTAAAAAACGTACAAAACAAAAGATTGGAGACATCAAGATTTTGGACGAATTTTTTAAGAATTTTCAAATTTTCAGATGGGAGGTTCCAGATAAGGTCAAAAACGACATACTCAGATCTTCACCAAACTTTGCATGGATACATTGGATGTCAAGACACGTGGAAAAGCCATACAAAACATAGGATTGGGGACATCAAGATTTTGGACGAATTTTTTGAGAATTTTCAAATTTTCAGAAAGGAGGTTCCATATAAGGTCAAAAACTACATACTCAGATCTTCACCAAACTTTGCAGGGATACATTGGATGTCAAGACACGTGGAAAAAACGTACAAAACAAGAGATTGGAGACATCAAGATTTTGGACGAATTTTTTAAGAATTTTCAAATTTTCAGAAAGGAGGTTCCATATAAGGTCAAAAACTACATACTCAGATCTTCACCAAACTTTGCAGGGATACATTATGTGTCAAGACACGTGGAAAAAACGTACAAAACAAGAGATTGGGGTCATCAAGATTTTGGACGGATTTTTTAGGAATTTTCAAATTTTCAGATGGGAGGTTCCAGATAAGGTCAAAAACTACATACTCAGATCTTCACCAAACTTTGCAGGGATACATTGGATGTCAAGACACGTGGAAAAAACGTACAAAACAAGAGATTGGAGACATCAAGATTTTGGACGAATTTTTTAAGAATTTTCAAATTTTCAGAAAGGATGTTCCAGGTAAGGTCAAAAACGACATACTCAGATCTTCACCAAACTCTGCAGGGATACATTGGATGTCAAGACACGTGGAAAAAACATACAAAACATAGGATTGGGGACATCAAGATTTTGGTCAAATTTTTTAAGAATTTTTAAATTTTCAGATAGGAGGTTCCATATAAGTTCAAAAACTACATACTCAGATCTTCACCAAACATTGCAGGGATACATTGGATGTCAAGACACATGGAAAAAACGTACAAAACAAGAGATTGGAGACATCAAGATTTTGGACGAATTTTTTAAGAATTTCCAAATTTTCAGTTAGGAGGTTCCAGATAAGCTCAAAAACTACATACTCAGATCTTCACCAAACTTTGCAGGGATACTTTGCATGTCAAGACACGTGGAAAAAAACGTACAAAACAAGAGATTGGAGACATCAAGATTTTCGACAAATTTTTTAAGAATTTTCAAATTTTCAGATGGGAGGTTCCAGATAAGGTCAAAAACGACATACTCAGATCTTCACCAAACTTTGCATGGATACATTGGATGTCAAGACACGTGGAAAAAACATACAAAACATAGGATTGGTGACATCAAGATTTTGGACGAATTTTTTAAGAATTTTCAAATTTTCAGAAAGGAGGTTCCATATAAGGTCAAAAACTACATACTCAGATCTTCACCAAACATTGCAGGGATACATTGGATGTCAAGACACGTGGAAAAAACGTACAAAACAAGATATTGGAGACATCAAGATTTTGGACGAATTTTTTAAAAAATTTCAAATTTTCAGATAGGAGATTCCAGATAAGGTCAAAACTACATACTCAGATCTTCACCAAACTTTGCAGGGATACATTGGATATCAAGACACGTGGAAAAAACATACAAAACATAGTATTGGGGATATCAAGATTTTGGTCAAATTTTTTAAGAATTTTCAAATTTTCAGATAGGAGGTTCCATATAAGGTCAAAAACTACATACTCAGATCTTCACCAAACATTGCAGGGATACATTGGATGTCAAGACACGTGGAAAAAACGTACAAAACAAGAGATTGGAGACATCAAGATTTTGGACGAATTTTTTAAGAATTTTCAAATTTTCAGATAGGAGGTTCCATATAAGTTCAAAAACTACATACTCAGATCTTCACCAAACTTTGCAGGGATACATTGGATGTCAAGACACGTGGAAAAAACGTACAAAACAAGAGATTGGAGACATCAAGATTTTGGACGAATTTTTTAACAATTTTCAAATTTTCAGATGGGAGGTTCCAGATACGGTCAAAAACTACATACTCAGATCTTCACCAAACATTGCAGGGATACATTGGATGTGAAGACACGTGGAAAAAACGTACAAAACAAGAGATTGGAGACATCAAGATTTTGGACGAATTTTTTAAGAATTTTCAAATTTTCATATAGGAGGTTCCATATAAGGTCAAAAACTACATACTCAGATCTTCACCAAACTTTGCAGGGATACATTGGATGTCAAGAAACGTGGAAAAAACGTACAAAACAAGAGATTGGAGACATCAAGATTTTGGACGAATTTTTTAACAATTTTCAAATTTTCAGATAGGAGGTTCCAGATAAGGTCAAAAACTACATACTCAGATCTTCACCAAACTTTGCAGGGATACATTGGATGTCAAGACACGTGGAAAAAACGTACAAAACAAGAGATTGGAGACATCAAGATTTTGGACGAATTTTTTAAGAATTTTCAAATTTTCAGAAAGGATGTTCCAGATAAGGTCAAAAACGACATACTCAGATCTTCACCAAACTTTGCAGGGATACATTGGATGTCAAGACACGTGGAAAAAACATACAAAACATAGGATTTGGGATATCAAGATTTTGGTCAAATTTTTTAAGAATTTTCAAATTTTCAGATAGGAGGTTCCATATAAGGTCAAAAACTACATACTCAGATCATCACCAAATATTGCAGGGATACATTGGATGTCAAGACACGTGGGAAAAACGTACAAAACAAGAGATTGGAGACATCAAGATTTTGGACGAATTTTTTAAGAATTTTCAAATTTTCAGATAGGAGGTTCCATATAAGGTCAAAAACTACATACTCAGATCTTCACCAAACATTGCAGGGATACATTGGATGTCAAGACACGTGGAAAAAACGTACAAAACAAGAGATTGGAGACATCAAGAATTTGGACGAATTTTTTAAGAATTTTAAAATTTTCAGATAGGAGGTTCCATATAAGGTCAAAAACTACATACTCAGATCTTCACCAAACTTTGCAGGGATACATTGGATGTCAAGACACGTGGAAAAAACGTACAAAACAAGAGATTGGAGGCATCAAGATTTTGGACGAATTTTTTAACAATTTTCAAAATTTCAGATAGGATGTTCCAGATAAGGTCTAAAACGACATACTCAGATCTTCACCAAACTCTGCAGGGATACATTGGATGTCAAGACACGTAGAAAAAACATACAAAACATAGGATTGGGGACATCAAGATTTTGGTCAAATTTTTTAAGAATTTTCAAATTTTCAGATAGGAGGTTCCATATAAGGTCAAAAACTACATACTCAGATCTTCACCAAACATTGCAGGGATACATTGGATGTCAAGACACGTGGAAAAAACGTACAAAACAAGAGATTGGAGACATCAAGATTTTGGACGAATTTTTTAAGAATTTTCAAATTTTCAGATGGGAGGTTCCATATAAGGTCAAAAACTACATACTCAGATCTTCACCAAACATTGCAGGGATACATTGGATGTCAAGACACGTGGAAAAAACGTACAAAACAAGAGATTGGAGACATCAAGATTTTGGACGAATTTTTTAACAATTTTCAAATTTTCAGATGGGAGGTTCCAGATAAGGTCAAAAACTACATACTCAGATCTTCACCAAACTTTGCAGGGATACATTGGATGTCAAGACACGTGGAAAAAACGTACAAAACAAGAGATTGGAGACATCAAGATTTTGGACGAATTTTTTAAGAATTTTCAAATTTTCAGAAAGGATGTTCCAGATAAGGTCAAATACGACATACTCAGATCTTCAACAAACTTTGCAGGGATACATTGGATGTCAAGACACGTGGAAAAAACATACAAAACATAGGATTTGGGATATCAAGATTTTGGTCAAATTTTTTAAGAATTTTCAAATTTTGAGATAGGAGGTTCCATATAAGGTCAAAAACTACATACTCAGATCTTCACCAAACATTGCAGGGATACATTGGATGTCAAGACACGGGGAAAAAACGTACAAAACAAGAGATTGGAGACATCAAGATTTTGGACGAATTTTTTAAGAATTTTCAAATTTTCAGATAGGAGGTTCCATATAAGGTCAAAAACTACATACTCAGATCTTCACCAAACTTTGCAGGGATACATTGGATGTCAAGACACGTGGAAAAAACGTACAAAACAAGAGATTGGAGACATCAAGATTTTGGACGAATTTTTTAACAATTTTCAAATTTTCAGATAGGAGGTTCCAGATAAGGTCAAAAACTACATACTCAGATCTTCACCAAACATTGCAGGGATACATTGGATGTGAAGACACGTGGAAAAAACGTACAAAACAAGAGATTGGAGACATCAAGATTTTGGACGAATTTTTTAAGAATTTTCAAATTTTCAGATAGGAGGTTCCAGATAAGGTCAAAAACTACATACTCAGATCTTCACCAAACTTTGCAGGGATACATTGGATGTCAAGACACGTGGAAAAAACGTACAAAACAAGAGATTGGAGACATCAAGATTTTGGACGAATTTTTTAAGAATTTTCAAATTTTCAGAAAGGATGTTCCAGATAAGGTCAAAAACGACATACTCAGATCTTCACCAAACTTTGCAGGGATACATTGGATGTCAAGACACGTGGAAAAAACATACAAAACATAGGATTTGGGATATCAAGATTTTGATCAAATTTTTTAAGAATTTTCAAATTTTCAGATAGGAGGTTCCATATAAGGTCAAAAACTACATACTCAGATCATCACCAAATATTGCAGGGATACATTGGATGTCAAGACACGTGGGAAAAACGTACAAAACAAGAGATTGGAGACATCAAGATTTTGGACGAATTTTTTAAGAATTTTCAAATTTTCAGATAGGAGGTTCCATATAAGGTCAAAAACTACATACTCAGATCTTCACCAAACATTGCAGGGATACATTGGATGTCAAGACACGTGGAAAAAACGTACAAAACAAGAGATTGGAGACATCAAGAATTTGGACGAATTTTTTAAGAATTTTCAAATTTTCAGATAGGAGGTTCCATATAAGGTCAAAAACTACATACTCAGATCTTCACCAAACTTTGCAGGGATACATTGGATGTCAAGACACGTGGAAAAAACGTACAAAACAAGAGATTGGAGGCATCAAGATTTTGGACGAATTTTTTAACAATTTTCAAAATTTCAGATAGGATGTTCCAGATAAGGTCAAAAACGACATACTCAGATCTTCACCAAACTCTGCAGGGATACATTGGATGTCAAGACACGTAGAAAAAACATACAAAACATAGGATTGGGGACATCAAGATTTTGGTCAAATTTTTTAAGAATTTTCAAATTTTCAGATAGGAGGTTCCATATAATGTCAAAAACTACATACTCAGATCTTCACCAAACATTGCAGGGATACATTGGATGTCAAGACACGTGGAAAAAACGTACAAAACAAGAGATTGGAGACATCAAGATTTTGGACGAATTTTTTAAGAATTTTCAAATTTTCAGAAAGGATGTTCCAGATAAGGTCAAATACGACATACTCAGATCTTCACCAAACTTTGCAGGGATACATTGGATGTCAAGACACGTGGAAAAAACATACAAAACATAGGATTTGGGATATCAAGATTTTGGTCAAATTTTTTAAGAATTTTCAAATTTTGAGATAGGAGGTTCCATATAAGGTCAAAAACTACATACTCAGATCTTCACCAAACATTGCAGGGATACATTGGATGTCAAGACACGGGGAAAAAACGTACAAAACAAGAGATTGAAGACATCAAGATTTTGGACGAATTTTTTAAGAATTTTCAAATTTTCAGATAGGAGGTTCCATATAAGGTCAAAAACTACATACTCAGATCTTCACCAAACTTTGCAGGGATACATTGGATGTCAAGACACGTGGAAAAAACGTACAAAACAAGAGATTGGAGACATCAAGATTTTGGACGAATTTTTTAACAATTTTCAAATTTTCAGATAGGAGGTTCCAGATAAGGTCAAAAACTACATACTCAGATCTTCACCAAACATTGCAGGGATACATTGGATGTGAAGACACGTGGAAAAAACGTACAAAACAAGAGATTGGAGACATCAAGATTTTGGACGAATTTTTTAAGAATTTTCAAATTTTCAGATAGGAGGTTCCATATAAGGTCAAAAACTACATACTCAGATCTTCACCAAACTTTGCAGGGATACATTGGATGTCAAGACACGTGGAAAAAACGTACAAAACAAGAGATTGGAGACATCAAGATTTTGGACGAATTTTTTAACAATTTTCAAATTTTCAGATAGGAGGTTCCAGATAAGGTCAAAAACTACATACTCAGATCTTCGCCAAACTTTGCAGGGATACATTGGATGTCAAGACACGTGGAAAAAACGTACAAAACAAGAGATTGGAGACATCAAGATTTTGGACGAATTTTTTAAGAATTTTCAAATTTTCAGAAAGGATGTTCCAGATAAGGTCAAAAACGACATACTCAGATCTTCACCAAACTTTGCAGGGATACATTGGATGTCAAGACACGTGGAAAAAACATACAAAACAAGAGATTGGAGACATCAAGATTTTCGACGAATTTTTTAGGAATTTTTAAATTTTCAGATAGGAGGTTCCATATAAGGTCAAAAACTACATACTCAGATCTTCACCAAACTTTGCAGGGATACATTGGATGTCAAGACACGTGGAAAAAACGTACAAAACAAGAGATTGGAGACATCAAGATTTTGGACGAATTTTTTAACAATTTTCAAATTTTCAGATGGGAGGTTCCAGATAAGGTCAAAAACTACATACTCAGATCTTCACCAAACTTTGCAGGGATACATTGGATGTCAAGACACGTGGAAAAAACGTACAAAACAAGAGATTGGAGACATCAAGATTTTGGACGAATTTTTTAAGAATTTTCAAATTTTCAGAAAGGATGTTCCAGATAAGGTCAAAAACGACATACTCAGATCTTCACCAAACTTTGCAGGGATACATTGGATGTCAAGACACGTGGAAAAAACATACAAAACATAGGATTTGGGATATCAAGATTTTGGTCAAATTTTTTAAGAATTTTCAAATTTTCAGATAGGAGGTTCCATATAAGGTCAAAAACTACATACTCAGATCATCACCAAATATTGCAGGGATACATTGGATGTCAAGACACGTGGGAAAAACGTACAAAACAAGAGATTGGAGACATCAAGATTTTGGACGAATTTTTTAAGAATTTTCAAATTTTCAGATAGGAGGTTCCATATAAGGTCAAAAACTACATACTCAGATCTTCACCAAACATTGCAGGGATACATTGGATGTCAAGACACGTGGAAAAAACGTACAAAACAAGAGATTGGAGACATCAAGAATTTGGACGAATTTTTTAAGAATTTTCAAATTTTCAGATAGGAGGTTCCATATAAGGTCAAAAACTACATACTCAGATCTTCACCAAACTTTGCAGGGATACATTGGATGTCAAGACACGTGGAAAAAACGTACAAAACAAGAGATTGGAGGCATCAAGATTTTGGACGAATTTTTTAACAATTTTCAAAATTTCAGATAGGATGTTCCAGATAAGGTCAAAAACGACATACTCAGATCTTCACCAAACTCTGCAGGGATACATTGGATGTCAAGACACGTAGAAAAAACATACAAAACATAGGATTGGGGACATCAAGATTTTGGTCAAATTTTTTAAGAATTTTCAAATTTTCAGATAGGAGGTTCCATATAAGGTCAAAAACTACATACTCAGATCTTCACCAAACATTGCAGGGATACATTGGATGTCAAGACACGTGGAAAAAACGTACAAAACAAGAGATTGGAGACATCAAGATTTTGGACGAATTTTTTAAGAATTTTCAAATTTTCAGATGGGAGGTTCCATATAAGGTCAAAAACTACATACTCAGATCTTCACCAAACATTGCAGGGATACATTGGATGTCAAGACACGTGGAAAAAACGTACATAACAAGATATTGGAGACATCAAGATTTTGGACGAATTTTTTTAAGAATTTTCAAATTTTCAGAAAGGATGTTCCAGATAAGGTCAAAAACTACATACTCAGATCTTCACCAAACTTTGCAGGGATACATTGGATGTCAAGACACGTGGAAAAAACGTACAAAACAAGAGATTGGAGACATCAAGATTTTGGACGAATTTTTTAAGAATTTTCAAATTTTCAGATAGGAGGTTCCATATAAGGTCAAAAACTACATACTCAGATCTTCACCAAACATTGCAGGGATACATTGGATGTCAAGACACGTGGAAAAAACGTACAAAACAAGAGATTGGAGACATCAAGAATTTGGACGAATTTTTTAAGAATTTTCAAATTTTCAGATAGGAGGTTCCATATAAGGTCAAAAACTACATACTCAGATTTTCACCAAACTTTGCAGGGATACATTGGATGTCAAGACACGTGGAAAAAACGTACAAAACAAGAGATTGGAGGCATCAAGATTTTGGACGAATTTTTTAACAATTTTCAAAATTTCAGATAGGATGTTCCAGATAAGGTCAAAAACGACATACTCAGATCTTCACCAAACTCTGCAGGGATACATTGGATGTCAAGACACGTAGAAAAAACATACAAAACATAGGATTGGGGACATCAAGATTTTGGTCAAATTTTTTAAGAATTTTCAAATTTTCAGATAGGAGGTTCCATATAATGTCAAAAACTACATACTCAGATCTTCACCAAACATTGCAGGGATACATTGGATGTCAAGACACGTGGAAAAAACGTACAAAACAAGAGATTGGAGACATCAAGATTTTGGACGAATTTTTTAAAAATTTTCAAATTTTCAGATGGGAGGTTCCATATAAGGTCAAAAACTACATACTCAGATCTTCACCAAACATTGCAGGGATACATTGGATGTCAAGACACGTGGAAAAAACGTACAAAACAAGAGATTGGAGACATCAAGATTTTCGACGAATTTTTTAGGAATTTTTAAATTTTCAGATAGGAGGTTCCATATAAGGTCAAAAACTACATACTCAGATCTTCACCAAACTTTGCAGGGATACATTGGATGTCAAGACACGTGGAAAAAACGTACAAAACAAGAGATTGGAGGCATCAAGATTTTGGACGAATTTTTTAACAATTTTCAAATTTTCAGATGGGAGGTTCCAGATAAGGTCAAAAACTACATACTCAGATCTTCACCAAACTTTGCAGGGATACATTGGATGTCAAGACACGTGGAAAAAACGTACAAAACAAGAGATTGGAGACATCAAGATTTTGGACGAATTTTTTAAGAATTTTCAAATTTTCAGAAAGGATGTTCCAGATAAGGTCAAATACGACATACTCAGATCTTCACCAAACTTTGCAGGGATACATTGGATGTCAAGACACGTGGAAAAAACGTACAAAACAAGAGATTGGAGACATCAAGATTTTGGACGAATTTTTTAACAATTTTCAAATTTTCAGATAGGAGGTTCCAGATAAGGTCAAAAACTACATACTCAGATCTTCACCAAACATTGCAGGGATACATTGGATGTGAAGACACGTGGAAAAAACGTACAAAACAAGAGATTGGAGACATCAAGATTTTGGACGAATTTTTTAAGAATTTTCAAATTTTCAGATAGGAGGTTCCATATAAGGTCAAAAACTACATACCCAGATCTTCACCAAACTTTGCAGGGATACATTGGATGTCAAGACACGTGGAAAAAACGTACAAAACAAGAGATTGGAGACATCAAGATTTTGGACGAATTTTTTAACAATTTTCAAATTTTCAGATAGGAGGTTCCAGATAAGGTCAAAAACTACATACTCAGATCTTCGCCAAACTTTGCAGGGATACATTGGATGTCAAGACACGTGGAAAAAACGTACAAAACAAGAGATTGGAGACATCAAGATTTTGGACGAATTTTTTAAGAATTTTCAAATTTTCAGAAAGGATGTTCCAGATAAGGTCAAAAACGACATACTCAGATCTTCACCAAACTTTGCAGGGATACATTGGATGTCAAGACACGTGGAAAAAACATACAAAACAAGAGATTGGAGACATCAAGATTTTCGACGAATTTTTTAGGAATTTTTAAATTTTCAGATAGGAGGTTCCATATAAGGTCAAAAACTACATACTCAGATCTTCACCAAACTTTGCAGGGATACATTGGATGTCAAGACACGTGGAAAAAACGTACAAAACAAGAGATTGGAGACATCAAGATTTTGGACGAATTTTTTAACAATTTTCAAATTTTCAGATGGGAGGTTCCAGATAAGGTCAAAAACTACATACTCAGATCTTCACCAAACTTTGCAGGGATACATTGGATGTCAAGACACGTGGAAAAAACGTACAAAACAAGAGATTGGAGACATCAAGATTTTGGACGAATTTTTTAAGAATTTTCAAATTTTCAGAAAGGATGTTCCAGATAAGGTCAAAAACGACATACTCAGATCTTCACCAAACTTTGCAGGGATACATTGGATGTCAAGACACGTGGAAAAAACATACAAAACATAGGATTTGGGATATCAAGATTTTGGTCAAATTTTTTAAGAATTTTCAAATTTTCAGATAGGAGGTTCCATATAAGGTCAAAAACTACATACTCAGATCATCACCAAATATTGCAGGGATACATTGGATGTCAAGACACGTGGGAAAAACGTACAAAACAAGAGATTGGAGACATCAAGATTTTGGACGAATTTTTTAAGAATTTTCAAATTTTCAGATAGGAGGTTCCATATAAGGTCAAAAACTACATACTCAGATCTTCACCAAACATTGCAGGGATACATTGGATGTCAAGACACGTGGAAAAAACGTACAAAACAAGAGATTGGAGACATCAAGAATTTGGACGAATTTTTTAAGAATTTTCAAATTTTCAGATAGGAGGTTCCATATAAGGTCAAAAACTACATACTCAGATCTTCACCAAACTTTGCAGGGATACATTGGATGTCAAGACACGTGGAAAAAACGTACAAAACAAGAGATTGGAGGCATCAAGATTTTGGACGAATTTTTTAACAATTTTCAAAATTTCAGATAGGATGTTCCAGATAAGGTCAAAAACGACATACTCAGATCTTCACCAAACTCTGCAGGGATACATTGGATGTCAAGACACGTAGAAAAAACATACAAAACATAGGATTGGGGACATCAAGATTTTGGTCAAATTTTTTAAGAATTTTCAAATTTTCAGATAGGAGGTTCCATATAAGGTCAAAAACTACATACTCAGATCTTCACCAAACATTGCAGGGATACATTGGATGTCAAGACACGTGGAAAAAACGTACAAAACAAGAGATTGGAGACATCAAGATTTTGGACGAATTTTTTAAGAATTTTCAAATTTTCAGATGGGAGGTTCCATATAAGGTCAAAAACTACATACTCAGATCTTCACCAAACATTGCAGGGATACATTGGATGTCAAGACACGTGGAAAAAACGTACAAAACAAGAGATTGGAGACATCAAGATTTTCGACGAATTTTTTAGGAATTTTTAAATTTTCAGATAGGAGGTTCCATATAAGGTCAAAAACTACATACTCAGATCTTCACCAAACTTTGCAGGGATACATTGGATGTCAAGACACGTGGAAAAAACGTACAAAACAAGAGATTGGAGACATCAAGATTTTGGACGAATTTTTTAACAATTTTCAAATTTTCAGATGGGAGGTTCCAGATAAGGTCAAAAACTACATACTCAGATCTTCACCAAACTTTGCAGGGATACATTGGATGTCAAGACACGTGGAAAAAACGTACAAAACAAGAGATTGGAGACATCAAGATTTTGGACGAATTTTTTAAGAATTTTCAAATTTTCAGAAAGGATGTTCCAGATAAGGTCAAAAACTACATACTCAGATCTTTACCAAACTTTGCAGGGATACATTGGATGTCAAGACACGTGGAAAAAACGTACAAAACAAGAGATTGGAGACATCAAGATTTTGGACGAATTTTGTAAGAATTTTCAAATTTTCAGAAAGGATGTTCCAGATAAGGTCAAAAACGACATACTCAGATCTTCACCAAACTTTGCAGGGATACATTGGATGTCAAGACACGTGGAAAAAACATACAAAACATAGGATTTGGTATTTCAAGATTTTGGTCAAATTTTTTAAGAATTTTCAAATTTTCAGATAGGAGGTTCCATATAAGGTCAAAAACTACATACTCAGATCATCACCAAATATTGCAGGGATACATTGGATGTCAAGACACGTGGGAAAAACGTACAAAACAAGAGATTGGAGACATCAAGATTTTGGACGAATTTTTTAAGAATTTTCAAATTTTCAGATAGGAGGTTCCATATAAGGTCAAAAACTACATACTCAGATCTTCACCAAACATTGCAGGGATACATTGGATGTCAAGACACGTGGAAAAAACGTACAAAACAAGAGATTGGAGACATCAAGAATTTGGACGAATTTTTTAAGAATTTTCAAATTTTCAGATAGGAGGTTCCATATAAGGTCAAAAACTACATACTCAGATCTTCACCAAACTTTGCAGGGATACATTGGATGTCAAGACACGTGGAAAAAACGTACAAAACAAGAGATTGGAGGCATCAAGATTTTGGACGAATTTTTTAACAATTTTCAAAATTTCAGATAGGATGTTCCAGATAAGGTCAAAAAAGACATACTCAGATCTTCACCAAACTCTGCAGGGATACATTGGATGTCAAGACACGTAGAAAAAACATACAAAACATAGGATTGGGGACATCAAGATTTTGGTCAAATTTTTTAAGAATTTTCAAATTTTCAGATAGGAGGTTCCATATAAGGTCAAAAACTACATACTCAGATCTTCACCAAACATTGCAGGGATACATTGGATGTCAAGACACGTGGAAAAAACGTACAAAACAAGAGATTGGAGACATCAAGGTTTTGGACGAATTTTTTAAGAATTTTCAAATTTTCAGATGGGAGGTTCCATATAAGGTCAAAAACTACATACTCAGATCTTCACCAAACATTGCAGGGATACATTGGATGTCAAGACACGTGGAAAAAACGTACAAAACAAGAGATTGGAGACATCAAGATTTTCGACGAATTTTTTAGGAATTTTTAAATTTTCAGATAGGAGGTTCCATATAAGGTCAAAAACTACATACTCAGATCTTCACCAAACTTTGCAGGGATACATTGGATGTCAAGACACGTGGAAAAAACGTACAAAACAAGATATTGGAGACATCAAGATTTTGGACGAATTTTTTAACAATTTTCAAATTTTCAGATGGGAGGTTCCAGATAAGGTCAAAAACTACATACTCAGATCTTCACCAAACTTTGCAGGGATACATTGGATGTCAAGACACGTGGAAAAAACGTACAAAACAAGAGATTGGAGACATCAAGATTTTGGACGAATTTTTTAAGAATTTTCAAATTTTCAGAAAGGATGTTCCAGATAAGGTCAAATACGACATACTCAGATCTTCACCAAACTTTGCAGGGATACATTGGATGTCAAGACACGTGGAAAAAACATACAAAACATAGGATTTGGGATATCAAGATTTTGGTCAAATTTTTTAAGAATTTTCAAATTTTGAGATAGGAGGTTCCATATAAGGTCAAAAACTACATACTCAGATCTTCACCAAACATTGCAGGGATACATTGGATGTCAAGACACGGGGAAAAAACGTACAAAACAAGAGATTGGAGACATCAAGATTTTGGACGAATTTTTTAAGAATTTTCAAATTTTCAGATAGGAGGTTCCATATAAGGTCAAAAACTACATACTCAGATCTTCACCAAACTTTGCAGGGATACATTGGATGTCAAGACACGTGGAAAAAACGTACAAAACAAGAGATTGGAGACATCAAGATTTTGGACGAATTTTTTAACAATTTTCAAATTTTCAGATAGGAGGTTCCAGATAAGGTCAAAAACTACATACTCAGATCTTCACCAAACATTGCAGGGATACATTGGATGTGAAGACACGTGGAAAAAACGTACAAAACAAGAGATTGGAGACATCAAGATTTTGGACGAATTTTTTAAGAATTTTCAAATTTTCAGATAGGAGGTTCCATATAAGGTCAAAAACTACATACTCAGATCTTCACCAAACTTTGCAGGGATACATTGGATGTCAAGACACGTGGAAAAAACGTACAAAACAAGAGATTGGAGACATCAAGATTTTGGACGAATTTTTTAACAATTTTCAAATTTTCAGATAGGAGGTTCCAGATAAGGTCAAAAACTACATACTCAGATCTTCACCAAACTTTGCAGGGATACATTGGATGTCAAGACACGTGGAAAAAACGTACAAAACAAGAGATTGGAGACATCAAGATTTTGGACGAATTTTTTAAGAATTTTCAAATTTTCAGAAAGGATGTTCCAGATAAGGTCAAAAACGACATACTCAGATCTTCACCAAACTTTGCAGGGATACATTGGATGTCAAGACACGTGGAAAAAACATACAAAACATAGGATTTGGGATATCAAGATTTTGGTCAAATTTTTTAACAATTTTCAAATTTTCAGATAGGAGGTTCCATATAAGGTCAAAAACTACATACTCAGATCTTCATAAAACATTGCAGGGATACATTGGATGTCAAGACACGTGGGAAAAACGTACAAAACAAGAGATTGGAGACATCAAGATTTTGGACGAATTTTTTAAGAATTTTCAAATTTTCAGATAGGAGGTTCCATATAAGGTCAAAAACTACATACTCAGATCTTCACCAAACATTGCAGGGATACATTGGATGTCAAGACACGTGGAAAAAACGTACAAAACAAGAGATTGGAGACATCAAGAATTTGGACGAATTTTTTAAGAATTTTCAAATTTTCAGATAGGAGGTTCCATATAAGGTCAAAAACTACATACTCAGATCTTCACCAAACTTTGCAGGGATACATTGGATGTCAAGACACGTGGAAAAAACGTACAAAACAAGAGATTGGAGACATCAAGATTTTGGACGAATTTTTTAACAATTTTCAAATTTTCAGATGGGAGGTTCCAGATAAGGTCAAAAACTACATACTCAGATCTTCACCAAACTTTGCAGGGATACATTGGATGTCAAGACACGTGGAAAAAACGTACAAAACAAGAGATTGGAGACATCAAGATTTTGGACGAATTTTTTAAGAATTTTCAAATTTTCAGAAAGGATGTTCCAGATAAGGTCAAATACGACATACTCAGATCTTCACCAAACTTTGCAGGGATACATTGGATGTCAAGACACGTGGAAAAAACATAACAAAACATAGGATTTGGGATATCAAGATTTTGGTCAAATTTTTTAAGAATTTTCAAATTTTGAGATAGGAGGTTCCATATAAGGTCAAAAACTACATACTCAGATCTTCACCAAACATTGCAGGGATACATTGGATGTCAAGACACGGGGAAAAAACGTACAAAACAAGAGATTGGAGACATCAAGATTTTGGACGAATTTTTTAAGAATTTTCAAATTTTCAGATAGGAGGTTCCATATAAGGTCAAAAACTACATACTCAGATCTTCACCAAACATTGCAGGGATACATTGGATGTCAAGACACGTGGAAAAAACGTACAAAACAAGAGATTGGAGACATCAAGATTTTGGACGAATTTTTTAAGAATTTTCAAATTTTCAGATAGGAGGTTCCATATAAGGTCAAAAACTACATACTCAGATCTTCACCAAACTTTGCAGGGATACATTGGATGTCAAGACACGTGGAAAAAACGTACAAAACAAGAGATTGGAGACATCAAGATTTTGGACGATTTTTTTAACAATTTTCAAATTTTCAGATAGGAGGTTCCAGATAAGGTCAAAAACTACATACTCAGATCTTCACCAAACTTTGCAGGGATACATTGGATGTCAAGACACGTGGAAAAAACGTACAAAACAAGAGATTGGAGACATCAAGATTTTGGACGAATTTTTTAAGAATTTTCAAATTTTCAGAAAGGATGTTTTAGATAAGGTCAAAAACGACATACTCAGATCTTCACCAAACTTTGCAGGGATACATTGGATGTCAAGACACGTGGAAAAAACATACAAAACATAGGATTTGGGATATCAAGATTTTGGTCAAATTTTTTAAGAATTTTCAAATTTTCAGATAGGAGGTTCCATATAAGGTCAATAACTACATACTCAGATCTTCACCAAACATTGCAGGGATACATTGGATGTCAAGACACGTGGAAAAAAAGTACAAAACAAGAGATTGGAGACATCAAGATTTTGGACGAATTTTTTAAGAATTTTCAAATTTTCAGATAGGAGGTTCCAGATAAGGTCAAAAACTACATACTCAGATCTTCACCAAACTTTGCAGGGATACATTGGATGTCAAGACACGTGGAAAAAACGTACAAAACAAGAGATTGGAGACATCAAGATTTTGGACGAATTTTTGAGGAATTTTCAAATTTTCAGAAATGAGGTTCCAGATAAGGTCAAAAACTACATACTCAGATCTTCACCAAACTTTGCAGGGATACATTGGATGTCAAGACACGTGGGAAAAACGTACAAAACAAGAGATTGGAGACATCAAGATTTTGGACGAATTTTTTAAGAATTTTCAAATTTTCAGATAGGAGGTTCCATATAAGGTCAAAAACTACATACTCAGATCTTCACCAAACATTGCAGGGATACATTGGATGTCAAGACACGTGGAAAAAACGTACAAAACAAGAGATTGGAGACATCAAGAATTTGGACGAATTTTTTAAGAATTTTCAAATTTTCAGATAGGAGGTTCCATATAAGGTCAAAAACTACATACTCAGATCTTCACCAAACTTTGCAGGGATACATTGGATGTCAAGACACGTGGAAAAAACGTACAAAACAAGAGATTGGAGGCATCAAGATTTTGGACGAATTTTTTAACAATTTTCAAAATTTCAGATAGGATGTTCCAGATAAGGTCAAAAACGACATACTCAGATCTTCACCAAACTCTGCAGGGATACATTGGATGTCAAGACACGTAGAAAAAACATACAAAACATAGGATTGGGGACATCAAGATTTTGGTCAAATTTTTTAAGAATTTTCAAATTTTCAGATAGGAGGTTCCATATAAGGTCAAAAACTACATACTCAGATCTTCACCAAACATTGCAGGGATACATTGGATGTCAAGACACGTGGAAAAAACGTACAAAACAAGAGATTGGAGACATCAAGATTTTGGACGAATTTTTTAAGAATTTTCAAATTTTCAGATGGGAGGTTCCATATAAGGTCAAAAACTACATACTCAGATCTTCACCAAACATTGCAGGGATACATTGGATGTCAAGACACGTGGAAAAAACGTACAAAACAAGAGATTGGAGACATCAAGATTTTCGACGAATTTTTTAGGAATTTTTAAATTTTCAGATAGGAGGTTCCATATAAGGTCAAAAACTACATACTCAGATCTTCACCAAACTTTGCAGGGATACATTGGATGTCAAGACACGTGGAAAAAACGTACAAAACAAGAGATTGGAGACATCAAGATTTTGGACGAATTTTTTAACAATTTTCAAATTTTCAGATGGGAGGTTCCAGATAAGGTCAAAAACTACATACTCAGATCTTCACCAAACTTTGCAGGGATACATTGGATGTCAAGACACGTGGAAAAAACGTACAAAACAAGAGATTGGAGACATCAAGATTTTGGACGAATTTTTTAAGAATTTTCAAATTTTCAGAAAGGATGTTCCAGATAAGGTCAAAAACTACATACTCAGATCTTCACCAAACTTTGCAGGGATACATTGGATGTCAAGACACGTGGAAAAAACGTACAAAACAAGAGATTGGAGACATCAAGATTTTGGACGAATTTTTTAAGAATTTTCAAATTTTCAGAAAGGATGTTCCAGATAAGGTCAAAAACGACATACTCAGATCTTCACCAAACTTTGCAGGGATACATTGGATGTCAAGACACGTGGAAAAAACATACAAAACATAGGATTTGGGATATCAAGATTTTGGTCAAATTTTTTAAGAATTTTCAAATTTTCAGATAGGAGGTTCCATATAAGGTCAAAAACTACATACTCAGATCATCACCAAATATTGCAGGGATACATTGGATGTCAAGACACGTGGGAAAAACGTACAAAACAAGAGATTGGAGACATCAAGATTTTGGACGAATTTTTTAAGAATTTTCAAATTTTCAGATAGGATGTTCCATATAAGGTCAAAAACTACATACTCAGATCTTCACCAAACATTGCAGGGATACATTGGATGTCAAGACACGTGGAAAAAACGTACAAAACAAGAGATTGGAGACATCAAGAATTTGGACGAATTTTTTAAGAATTTTCAAATTTTCAGATAGGAGGTTCCATATAAGGTCAAAAACTACATACTCAGATCTTCACCAAACTTTGCAGGGATACATTGGATGTCAAGACACGTGGAAAAAACGTACAAAACAAGAGATTGGAGGCATCAAGATTTTGGACGAATTTTTTAACAATTTTCAAAATTTCAGATAGGATGTTCCAGATAAGGTCAAAAACGACATACTCAGATCTTCACCAAACTCTGCAGGGATACATTGGATGTCAAGACACGTAGAAAAAACATACAAAACATAGGATTGGGGACATCAAGATTTTGGTCAAATTTTTTAAGAATTTTCAAATTTTCAGATAGGAGGTTCCATATAAGGTCAAAAACTACATACTCAGATCTTCACCAAACATTGCAGGGATACATTGGATGTCAAGACACGTGGAAAAAACGTACAAAACAAGAGATTGGAGACATCAAGATTTTGGACGAATTTTTTAAGAATTTTCAAATTTTCAGATGGGAGGTTCCATATAAGGTCAAAAACTACATACTCAGATCTTCACCAAACATTGCAGGGATACATTGGATGTCAAGACACGGGGAAAAAACGTACAAAACAAGAGATTGGAGACATCAAGATATTGGACGAATTTTTTAAGAATTTTCAAATTTTCAGATAGGAGGTTCCATATAAGGTCAAAAACTACATACTCAGATCTTCACCAAACTTTGCAGGGATACATTGGATGTCAAGACACGTGGAAAAAACGTACAAAACAAGAGATTGGAGACATCAAGATTTTGGACGAATTTTTTAACAATTTTCAAATTTTCAGATAGGAGGTTCCAGATAAGGTCAAAAACTACATACTCAGATCTTCACCAAACATTGCAGGGATACATTGGATGTGAAGACACGTGGAAAAAACGTACAAAACAAGAGATTGGAGACATCAAGATTTTGGACGAATTTTTTAAGAATTTTCAAATTTTCAGATAGGAGGTTCCATATAAGGTCAAAAACTACATACTCAGATCTTCACCAAACTTTGCAGGGATACATTGGATGTCAAGACACGTGGAAAAAACGTACAAAACAAGAGATTGGAGACATCAAGATTTTGGACGAATTTTTTAACAATTTTCAAATTTTCAGATAGGAGGTTCCAGATAAGGTCAAAAACTACATACTCAGATCTTCACCAAACTTTGCAGGGATATATTGGATGTCAAGACACGTGGAAAAAACGTACAAAACAAGAGATTGGAGACATCAAGATTTTGGACGATTTTTTTAAGAATTTTCAAATTTTCAGAAAGGATGTTCCAGATAAGGTCAAAAACGACATACTCAGATCTTCACCAAACTTTGCAGGGATACATTGGATGTCAAGACACGTGGAAAAAACATACAAAACATAGGATTTGGTATTTCAAGATTTTGGTCAAATTTTTTAAGAATTTTCAAATTTTCAGATAGGAGGTTCCATATAAGGTCAAAAACTACATACTCAGATCTTCACCAAACATTGCAGGGATACATTGGATGTCAAGACACGTGGGAAAAACGTACAAAACAAGAGATTGGAGACATCAAGATTTTGGACGAATTTTTTAAGATTTTTCAAATTTTCAGATAGGAGGTTCCATATAAGGTCAAAAACTACATACTCAGATCTTCACCAAACATTGCAGGGATACATTGGATGTCAAGACACGTGGAAAAAACGTACAAAACAAGAGATTGGAGACATCAAGAATTTGGACGAATTTTTTAAGAATTTTCAAATTTTCAGATAGGAGGTTCCATATAAGGTCAAAAACTACATACTCAGATTTTCACCAAACTTTGCAGGGATACATTGGATGTCAAGACACGTGGAAAAAACGTACAAAACAAGAGATTGGAGACATCAAGATTTTGGACGAATTTTTTAACAATTTTCAAATTTTCAGATGGGAGGTTCCAGATAAGGTCAAAAACTACATACTCAGATCTTCACCAAACTTTGCAGGGATACATTGGATGTCAAGACACGTGGAAAAAACGTACAAAACAAGAGATTGGAGACATCAAGATTTTGGACGAATTTTTTAAGAATTTTCAAATTTTCAGAAAGGATGTTCCAGATAAGGTCAAATACGACATACTCAGATCTTCACCAAACTTTGCAGGGATACATTGGATGTCAAGACACGTGGAAAAAACATACAAAACATAGGATTTGGGATATCAAGATTTTGGTCAAATTTTTTAAGAATTTTCAAATTTTGAGATAGGAGGTTCCATATAAGGTCAAAAACTACATACTCAGATCTTCACCAAACATTGCAGGGATACATTGGATGTCAAGACACGGGGAAAAAACGTACAAAACAAGAGATTGGAGACATCAAGATTTTGGACGAATTTTTTAAGAATTTTCAAATTTTCAGATAGGAGGTTCCATATAAGGTCAAAAACTACATACTCAGATATTCACAAAACATTGCAGGGATACATTGGATGTCAAGACACGTGGAAAAAACGTACAAAACAAGAGATTGGAGACATCAAGAATTTGGACGAATTTTTTAAGAATTTTCAAATTTTCAGATAGGAGGTTCCATATAAGGTCAAAAACTACATACTCAGATCTTCACTAAACTTTGCAGGGATACATTGGATGTCAAGACACGTGGAAAAAACGTACAAAACAAGAGATTGGAGACATCAAGATTTTGGTCAAATTTTTTAAGAATTTTCAAATTTTCAGATAGGAGGTTCCATATAAGGTCAAAAACTACATACTCAGATCTTCACCAAACATTGCAGGGATACATTGGATGTCAAGACACGTGGAAAAAACGTACAAAACAAGAGATTGGAGACATCAAGATTTTGGACGAATTTTTTAAGAATTTTCAAATTTTCAGATGGGAGGTTCCATATAAGGTCAAAAACTACATACTCAGATCTTCACCAAACATTGCAGGGATACATTGGATGTCAAGACACGTGGAAAAAACGTACAAAACAAGAGATTGGAGACATCAAGATTTTGGACGAATTTTTTAAGAATTTTCAAATTTTCAGATAGGAGGTTCCATATAAGGTCAAAAACTACATACTCAGATCTTCACCAAACTTTGCAGGGATACATTGGATGTCAAGACACGTGGAAAAAAAGTACAAAACAAGAGATTGGAGACATCAAGATTTTGGACGAATTTTTTAAGAATTTTCAAATTTTCAGATAGGAGGTTCCATATAAGGTCAATAACTACATACTCAGATCTTCACCAAACATTGCAGGGATACATTGGATGTCAAGACACGTGGAAAAAACGTACAAAACAAGAGATTGGAGACATCAAGATTTTGGACGAATTTTTTAACAATTTTCAAATTTTCAGATAGGATGTTCCAGATAAGGTCAAAAACTACATACTCAGATCTTCACCAAACTTAGCAGGGATACATTGGATGTCAAGACACGTGGAAAAAACGTACAAAACAAGAGATTGGAGACATCAAGATTTTCCACGAATTTTTTAAGAATTTTCAAATTTTCAGATGGGAGGTTCCAGATAAGGTCAAAAACGACCTACTCAGATCTTCATCAAACTTTGCATGGATACATTGGATGTCAAGACAAGTGGAAAAAACATACAAAACATAGGATTGGGGACATCAAGATTTTTGTCAAATTTTTTAAGAATTTTCAAATTTTCAGATAGGAGGTTCCATATAAGGTCAAAAACTACATACTCAGAACTTCACCAAACATTGCAGGGATACATTGGATGTCAAGACACGTGGAAAAAACGTACAAAACAAGAGATTGGAGACATCAAGATTTTGGACGAATTTTTGAAGAATTTTCAAATTTTCAGATAGGAGGTTCCAGATAAGGTCAAAAACTACATACTCAGATCTTCACCAAACGTTGCAGGGATACTTTGCATGTCAAGACACGTGGAAAAAACGTACAAAACAAGAGATTGGAGACATCAAGATTTTGGACGAATTTTTTAAGAATTTTCAAATTTTCAGATAGGAGGTTCCAGATAAGGTCAAAAACTACATACTCAGATCTTCACCAAACTTTGCAGGGATACATTGGATGTCAAGACACGTGGAAAAAACGTACAAAACAAGAGATTGGAGACATCAAGATTTTGGACGAATTTTTGAGGAATTTTCAAATTTTCAGAAATGAGGTTCCAGATAAGGTCAAAAACTACATACTCAGATCTTCACCAAACTTTGCAGGGATACATTGGATGTCAAGACACGTGGGAAAAACGTACAAAACAAGAGATTCGAGACATCAAGATTTTGGACGAATTTTTTAACAATTTTCAAATTTTCAGATAGGAGGTTCCAGATAAGGTCAAAAACTATATACTCAGATCTTCACCAAACTTTGCAGGGATACATTGGATGTCAAGACACGTGGAAAAAACATACAAAACATAGGATTGGGGACATCAAGATTTTGGACGAATTTTTTAAGAATTTTCAAATTTTCAGAAAGGAGGTTCCAGATAAGGTCAAAAACGACATACTCAGATCTTCACCAAACTTTGCAGGCATACATTGGATGTCAAGACACGTGGAAAAAACGTACAAAAGAAGAGATTGGAGACATCAAGATTTTGGACGAATTTTTTAAGAATTTTCAAATTTTCAGATAGGAGGTTCCAGATAAGGTCAAAAACTACATACTCAGATCTTCACCAAACTTTGCAGGGATACATTGGATGTCAAGGCACGTGGAAAAAACGTACAAAACAAGAGATTGGAGACATCAAGATTTTGGACGAATTTTTTAAGAATTTTCAAATTTTCAGATAGGAGGTTACAGATAAGGTCAAAAACTACATACTCAGATCTTCACCAAACTTTGCAGGGATACATTGGATGTCAAGGCACGTGGAAAAAACATACAAAACAAGAGATTGGATACATCAAGATTTTGGACGAATTTTTTAACAATTTTCAAATTTTCAGATAGGAGGTTCCAGATAAGGTCAAAAACTATATACTCAGATCTTCACCAAACTTTGCAGGGATACATTGGATGTCAAGACACGTGGAAAAAACGTACAAAACAAGAGATTGGAGACATCAAGATTTTGGACGAATTTTTGAGGAATTTTCGAATTTTCAGAAATGAGGTTCCAGATAAGGTCAAAAACTACATACTCAGATCTTCACCAAACTTTGCAGGGATACATTGGATGTCAAGACACGTGGGAAAAACGTACAAAACAAGAGATTGGAGACATCAAGATTTTGGACGAATTTTTTAACAATTTTCAAATTTTCAGATAGGAGGTTCCAGATGAGGTCAAAAACTACATACTCAGATCTTCACCAAACTTTGCAGGGATACATTGGATGTCAAGGCACGTGGAAAAAACGTACAAAACAAGAGATTGGAGACATCAAGATTTTGGACGAATTTTTTAAGAATTTTCAAATTTTCAGATAGGAGGTTCCAGTTAAAGTCAAAAACTACATACTCAGATTTTCACCAAACTTTGCAGTGATACATTGGATGTCAAGACACGTGGAAAAAACATACAAAACATAGGATTGGGGACATCAAGATTTTGGTCAAATTTTTTAAGAATTTTCAAATTTTCAGATAGGAGGTTCCATATAAGGTCAAAAACTACATACTCAGATCTTCACCAAACATTGCAGGGATACATTGGATGTCAAGACACGTGGAAAAAACGTACAAAACAAGAGATTGGAGACATCAAGATTTTCCACGAATTTTTTAAGAATTTTCAAATTTTCAGATGGGAGGTTCCAGATAAGGTCAAAAACGACATACTCAGATCTTCACCAAACTTTGCATGGATACATTGGATGTCAAGACAAGTGGAAAAAACGTACAAAACAAGAGATTGGAGACATCAAGATTTTCGACGAATTTTTTAAGAATTTTCAAATTTTCAGATGGGAGGTTCCAGATAAGGTCAAAAACGACATACTCAGATCTTCACCAAACTTTGCAGGGATACATTGGATGTCAAGACACGTGGAAAAAACGTACAAAACAAGAGATTGGAGACATCAAGATTTTGGACGAATTTTTGAGGAATTTTCAAATTTTCAAAAATGAGGTTCCAGATAAGGTCAAAAACTACATACTCAGATCTTCACCAAACTTTGCAGGGATACATTGGATGTCAAGACACGTGGAAAAACGTACAAAACAAGAGATTGGAGACATCAAGATTTTGGACGAATTTTTTAAGAATTTTCAAATTTTCAGATAGGATGTTCCAGATAAGGTCAAAAACGACATACTCAGATCTTCACCAAACTTTGCAGGGATACATAGTATGTCAAGACACGTGGAAAAAAAATACAAAACATAGGATTGGGGACATCAAGATTTTGGTCAAATTTTTTAAGAATTTTCAATTTTTCAGATAGGAGGTTCCATATAAGGTCAAAAACTACATACTCAGATCTTCACCAAACATTGCAGGGATACATTGGATGTCAAGACACGTGGAAAAACGTACAAAACAAGAGATTGGAGACATCAAGATTTTCGAGGAATTTTTTAAGAATTTTCAAATTTTCAGATAGGATGTTCCAGATAAGGTCAAAAACGACATACTCAGATCTTCACCAAACTTTGCAGGGATACATTGGATGTCAAGACACGTGGAAAAAACATACAAAACATAGGATTGGGGACATCAAGATTTTTGTCAAATTTTTTAAGAATTTTCAAATTTTCAGATAGGAGGTTCCATATAAGGTCAAAAACTACATACTCAGATCTTCACCAAACATTGCAGGGATACATTGGATGTCAAGACACGTGGAAAAAACGTACAAAACAAGAGATTGGAGACATCAAGATTTTCGACGAATTTTTTAAGAATTTTCAAATTTTCAGATGGGAGGTTCCAGATAAGGTCAAAAACGACATACTCAGATCTTCACCAAACTTTGCATGGAAACATTGGATGTCAAGACAAGTGGAAAAAACGTACAAAACAAGAGATTGGAGACATCAAGATATTGGACGAATTTTTTAAGAATTTTCAAATTTTCAGATGGGAGGTTCCAGATAAGGTCAAAAACTACATACTCAGATCTTCACCAAACTATGCAGGGATACATTGAATGTCAAGACACGTGGAAAAAACGTACAAAACAAGAGATTGGAGACATCAAGATTTTGGACGAATTTTTTAGGAATTTTCAAATTTTCAGATTCGAGGTTCCAGATAAGGTCAAAAACTACATACTCAGATCTTCACCAAACTTTGCAGGGATACATTGGATGTCAAGACACGTGGAAAAAACGTACAAAACAAGAGATTGGAGACATCAAGATTTTGGACGAATTTTTGAGGAATTTTCAAATTTTCAGAAATGAGGTTCCAGATAAGGTCAAAAACTACATACTCAGATCTTCACCAAACTTTGCAGAGATACATTGGATGTCAAGACACGTGGGAAAAACGTACAAAACAAGAGATTGAAGACATCAAGATTTTGGACGAATTTTTTAAGAATTTTCAAATTTTCAGATAGGAGGTTCCAGATAAGGTCAAAAACTACATACTCAGATCTTCACCAAACTTTGCAGGGATACATTGGATGTCAAGACACGGGGAAAAGACGTACAAAACAAGAGATTGGGGTCATCAAGATTTCGGACGAATTTTTTAAGAATTTTCAAATTTTGAGAAAGGATGTTCCAGATAAGGTCAAAAACGACATACTCAGATCTTCACCAAAATTTGCAGGGATACATTGGATGTCAAGACACGTGGGAAAAACGTACAAAACAAGAGATTGGAGACATCAAGATTTTGGACGAATTTTTTAAGAATTTTCAAATTTTCAGATAGGAGGTTCCAGATAAGGTCAAAAACTACATACTCAGATCTTCACCAAACTTTGCAGGGGTACATTGGATGTCAAGACACGTGGGAAAAACGTTCAAAACAAGAGATTGGAGACATCAAGATTTTGGACGAATTTTTTAACAATTTTCAAATTTTCAGATAGGAGGTTCCAGATAAGGTCAAAAACTACATACTCAGATCTTCACCAAACTTTGCAGGGATACATTGGATGTCAAGACACGTGGAAAAAACGTAAAAAACAAGAGATTGGAGACATCAAGATTTTGGACGAATTTTTTAAGAATTTTCAAATTTTCAGAAAGGATGTTCCAGATAAGGTCAAAAACGACATACTCAGATCTTCACCAAACTCTGCAGGGATACATTGGATGTCAAGACACGTGGAAAAAACATACAAAACATAGAATTGGGGACATCAAGTTTTTGGTCAAATTTTTTAAGAATTTTCAAATTTTCAGATAGGAGGTTCCATATAAGGTCAAAAACTACATACTCAGATCTTCACCAAACTTTGCAGGGATACATTGGATGTCAAGACACGTGGAAAAAACGTACAAAACAAGAGATTGGAGACATCAAGATTTTGGACGAATTTTTTAAGAATTTTCAAATTTTCAGAAAGGAGGTTCCATATAAGGTCAAAAACTACATACTCAGATCTTCACCAAACTTTGCATGGATACATTGGATGTCAAGACACGTGGAAAAAACATACAAAACATAGGATTGGAGACATCAAGATTTTGGTCGAATTTTTTAAGAATTTTCAAATTTTCAGATAGGAGGTTCCAGATAAGGTCAAAAACTACATACTCAGATCTTCACCAAACCTTGCAGGGATACATTGGATGTCAAGACACGTTGGAAAAAACGTACAAAACAAGAGATTGGGGTCATCAAGATTTTGGACGGTTTTTTTAGGAATTTTCAAATTTTCAGATGGGAGGTTCCAGGTAAGGTCAAAAACTACATACTCAGATCTTCACCAAACATTGCAGGGATACATTGGATGTCAAGACACGTGGAAAAAACGTACAAAACAAGAGATTGGAGACATGAAGATTTTGGACGAATTTTTTAAGAATTTTCAAATTTTCAGATAGGAGGTTCCAGATGAGGTCAAAAACTACATACTCAGATCTTCACCAAACTTTGCAGGAATACTTTGCATGTCAAGACACGTGGAAAAAACGTACAAAACAAGAGATCGGAGACATCAAGATTTTCGAAGAATTTTTTAAGAATTTTCAAATTTTCAGATGGGAGGTTCCAGATAAGGTCAAAAACGACATACTCAGATCTTCACCAAACTTTGCATGGATACATTGGATGTCAAGACACGTGGAAAAAACATACAAAACTTAGGATTGGTGACATCAAGATTTTGGACGAATTTTTTAAGAATTTTCAAATTTTCAGAAAGGAGGTTCCATATAAGGTCAAAAACTACATACTCAGATCTTCACCAAACTTTGCAGGGATACATTGGATGTCAAGACACGTGGAAAAAACGTACAAAACAAGAGATTGGAGACATCAAGATTTTGGACGAATTTTTTTGAGAATTTTCAAATTTTCAGAAAGGAGGTTCCATATAAGGTCAAAAACTACATACTCAGATCTTCACCAAACTTTGCAGGGATACATTGGATGTCAAGACACGTGAAAAAACGTACAAAACAAGACATTGGAGACATCAAGATTTTGGACGAATTTTTTAAGAATTTTCAAATTTTCAGAAAGGATGTTCCAGATAAGGTCAAAAACGACATACTCAGATCTTCACCAAACTTTGCAGGGATACATTGGAGGTCGAGACACGTGGAAAAAACGTACAAAACAAGAGATTGGAGACATCAAGATTTTGGACGAATTTTTGAAGAATTTTCAAATTTCCAGATAGGAGGTTCCAGATAAGGTCAAAAACTACATACTCAGATCTTCACCAAACATTGCAGGGATACATTGGATGTCAAGACACGTTAAAAAAATGTACAAAACAAGAGATTGGAGACATCAAGATTCTCGACGAATTTTTGAACAATTTTCAAATTTTCAGATAGGAGGTTCCAGATAAGGTCAAAAACTACATACTCAGATCTTCACCAAACTTTGCAGGGATACATTGAATGTCAAGACACGTGGAAAAAACGTACAAAACAAGAGATTGGAGACATCAAGATTTTGGACGAATTTTTTAAGAATTTTCAAATTTTCAGATAGGAGGTTCCATATAAGGTCAAAAACTACATACTCAGATCTTCACCAAACTTTGCAGGGATACATTGGATGTCAAGACACGTGGAAAAAACGTACAAAACAAGAGATTGGAGACATCAAGATTTTGGACGAATTTTTTAAGAATTTTCAAATTTTCAGAAAGGATGTTCCAGATAAGGTCAAAAACGACATACTCAGATCTTCACCAAACTTTGCAGGGATACATTGGATGTCAAGACACGTGGAAATAACATACAAAACATAGGATTGGGGACATCAAGATTTTGGTCGAATTTTTTAAGAATTTTCATATTTCCAGATAAGAGGTTCCATATAAGGTCAAAAACTACATACTCAGATCTTTACCAAACTTAACAGGGATTCATTGGATGTAAAGACACGTGGAAAAAACGTAAAAACAAGAGATTGGCGACATCAAGATTTTGGACGATATTTTTAAGAATTTTCAAATTTTCATAAAGGAGGTTCCAGATAAGGTCAAAAACGACATACTCAGATCTTCACCAAACGTTGCAGTGATACTTTGCATGTCAAGACACGTGGAAAAAACGTACAAAACAAGAGATTGGAGACATCAAGATTTTCGACGAATTTTTTAAGAATTTTCAAATTTTCAGATGGGAGGTTCCAGATAAGGTCAAAAACGACATACTCAGATCTTCACCAAACTTTGCATGAATACATTGAATGTCAAGACACGTGGAAAAAACGTACAAAACAAGAGATTGGAGACATCAAGATTTTGGACGAATTTTTTAAGAATTCTCAAATTTTCAGAAAGGAGGTTCCATATAAGGTCAAAAACTACATACTCAGATCTTCACCAAACTTTGCAGGGATACATAGGATGTCAAGACACGTGGAAAAAACGTACAAAAAAAGAGATTGGGGTCATCAAGATTTTGGACGAATTTTTTAAGAATTTTCAAATTTTCAGATGGGAGGTTCCATATAAGGTCAAAAACTACATACTCAGATCTTCACCAAACTTTGCATGGATACATTGGATGTCAAGACACGTGGAAAAAACATACAAAACATAGGATTGGGGACATCAAGATTTTGGTCGAATTTTTTAAGAATTTTCAAATTTTCAGGTAGGAGGTTCCATATAAGGTCAAAAACTACATACTCAGATCTTCACCAAACTTTGCAGGGATACATTGGATGTCAAGACACGTGGAAAAAACATACAAGACCTAGGATTGGGGACATCAAGATTTTGGTCAAATTTTTTAAGAATTTTCAAATTTTCAGGTTCCATATAAGGTCAAAAACTACATACTGAGATCTTCACCAAACTTTGCAGGGATACATTGGATGTCAAGACACGTGGAAAAAACGTACAAAACAAGAGATTGGAGACATCAAGATTTTGGACGAATTTTTTAAGAATTTTCAAATTTTCAGAAAGGAGTTTCCATATAAGGTCAAAAACTACATACTCAGATCTTCACCAAACTTTGCAGGGATACATTGGATGTCAAGACACGTGGAAAAAACGTACAAAACAAGAGATTGGAGACATCAAGATTTTGGACGAATTTTTTAAGAATTTTCAAATTTTCAGAAAGGAGGTTCCATATAAGGTCAAAAACTACATACTCAGATCTTCACCAAACTTTGCAGGGATACATTGAATGTCAAGACACGTGGAAAAAACGTACAAAACAAGAGATTGGGGTCATCAAGATTTTGGACGGATTTTTTAGGAATTTTCAAATTTTCAGATGGGAGGTTCCAGATAATGTCAAAAACTACATACTCAGATCTTCACCAAACTTTGCATGGATACATTATGTGTCAAGACACGTGGAAAAAACGTACAAAACAAGAGATTGGAGACATCAAGATTTTGGTCGAATTTTTTAAGAATTTTCAAATTTTCAGATGGGAGGTTCCAGATAAGGTCAAAAACTACATACTCAGATCTTCACCAAACTTTGCAGGGATACATTGGATGTCAAGACACGTGGAAAAAACGTACAAAACAAGAGATAGGAGACATCAAGATTTTGGACGAATTTTTTAACAATTTTCAAATTTTCAGAAAGGATGTTCCAGATAAGGTCAAAAACGACATACTCAGATCTTCACCTAACTTTGCAGGGATACATTGGATATCAAGACACGTGGAAAAAACGTACAAAACAAGAGATTGGAGACATCAAGATTTTGGACGAATTTTTTAAGAATTTTCAAATTTTCAGATAGGAGGTTCGAGATAAGGTCAAAAACTACATGCTTAGATCTTCACCAAACTTTGCAGGGATACATTGGATGTCAAGACACGTGGAAAAAACGTACAAAACAAGAGATTGGGGTCATCAAGATTTTGGACGGATTTTTTAGGAATTTTCAAATTTTCAGATGGGAGGTTCCAGATAAGGTCAAAAACTACATACTCAGATCTTCACCAAACATTGCAGGGATACATTGGATGTCAAGACACGTGGAAAAAACGTACAAAACAAGAGATTGGAGACATCAATATTTTGGACGAATTTTTTAAGAATTTTCAAATTTTCAGATAGGAGGTTCCAGATGAGGTCAAAAACTACATACTCAGATCTTCACCAAACTTTGCAGGAATACTTTGCATGTCAAGACACGTGGAAAAAACGTACAAAACAAGAGATCGGAGACATCAAGATTTTCGACGAATTTTTTAAGAATTTTCAAATTTTCAGATGGGAGGTTCCAGATAAGGTCAAAAACGACATACTCAGATCTTCACCAAACTTTGCATGGATACATTGGATGTCAAGACACGTGGAAAAAACATACAAAACATAGGATTGGGGACATCAAGATTTTGGACGAATTTTTTAAGAATTTTCAAATTTTCAGATAGGAGGTTCCATATAATTTCAAAAACTACATACTCAGATCTTCACCAAACTTTGCAGGGATACATTGGATGTCAAGACACGTGGAAAAAACGTACAAAACAAGAGATTGGAGACATCAAGATTTTGGACGAATTTTTTGAGAATTTTCAAATTTTCAGAAAGGAGGTTCCATATAAGGTCAAAAACTACATACTCAGATCTTCACCAAACTTTGCAGGGATACATTGGATGTAAAGACACGTGAAAAAAACGTACAAAACAAGAGATTGGAGACATCAAGATTTTTGACGAATTTTTTAAGAATTTTCAAATTTTCAGAAAGGATGTTCCAGATAAGGTCAAAAACGACATACTCAGATCTTCACCAAACTTTGCAGGGATACATTGGAGGTCGAGACACGTGGAAAAAACGTACAAAACAAGAGATTGGAGACATCAAGATATTGGACGAATTTTTGAAGAATTTTCAAATTTTCAGATAGGAGGTTCCAGATAAGGTCAAAAACTACATACTCAGATCTTAACCAAACATTGCAGGGATACATTGGATGTCAAGACACGTGGAAAAAACGTACAAAACAAGAGATTGGAGACATCAAGATTCTCGACGAATTTTTGAAGAATTTTCAAATTTTCAGATAGGAGGTTCCAGATAAGGTCAAAAACTACATACTCAGATCTTCACCAAACTTTGCAGGGATACATTGAATGTCAAGACACGTGGAAAAAACGTACAAAAGAAGAGATTGGAGACATCAAGATTTTGGACCAATTTTTTAAGAATTTTCAAATTTTCAGATAGGAGGTTCCAGATAAGGTCAAAAACTACATACTCAGATCTTCACCAAACTTTGCAGGGATACATTGGATGTCAAGGCACGTGGAAAAAACGTACAAAACAAGAGATTGGAGACATCAAGATTTTGGACGAATTTTTTAAGAATTTTCAAATTTTCAGATAGGAGGTTACAGATAAGGTCAAAAACTACATACTCAGATCTTCACCAAACTTTGCAGGGATACATTGGATGTCAAGGCACGTGGAAAAAACATACAAAACAAGAGATTGGATACATCAAGATTTTGGACGAATTTTTTAACAATTTTCAAATTTTCAGATAGGAGGTTCCAGATAAGGTCAAAAACTATATACTCAGATCTTCACCAAACTTTGCAGGGATACATTGGATGTCAAGACAGGTGGAAAAAACGTACAAAACAAGAGATTGGAGACATCAAGATTTTGGACGAATTTTTGAGGAATTTTCGAATTTTCAGAAATGAGGTTCCAGATAAGGTCAAAAACTACATACTCAGATCTTCACCAAACTTTGCAGGGATACATTGGATCTCAAGACACGTGGGAAAAACGTACAAAACAAGAGATTGGAGACATCAAGATTTTGGACGAATTTTTTATCAATTTTCAAATTTTCAGATAGGAGGTTCCAGATGAGGTCAAAAACTACATACTCAGATCTTCACCAAACTTTGCAGGGATACATTGGATGTCAAGGCACGTGGAAAAAACGTACAAAACAAGAGATTGGAGACATCAAGATTTTGGACGAATTTTTTAAGAATTTTCAAATTTTCAGATAGGAGGTTCCAGTTAAAGTCAAAAACTACATACTCAGATTTTCACCAAACTTTGCAGTGATACATTGGATGTCAAGACACGTGGAAAAAACATACAAAACATAGGATTGGGGACATCAAGATTTTGGTCAAATTTTTTAAGAATTTTCAAATTTTCAGATAGGAGGTTCCATATAAGGTCAAAAACTACATACTCAGATCTTCACCAAACATTGCAGGGATACATTGGATGTCAAGACACGTGGAAAAAACGTACAAAACAAGAGATTGGAGACATCAAGATTTTCCTCGAATTTTTTAAGAATTTTCAAATTTTCAGATGGGAGGTTCCAGATATGGTCAAAAACGACATACTCAGATCTTCACCAAACTTTGCATGGATACATTGGATGTCAAGACAAGTGGAAAAAACGTACAAAACAAGAGATTGGAGACATCAAGATTTTCGACGAATTTTTTAAGAATTTTCAAATTTTCAGATGGGAGGTTCCAGATAAGGTCAAAAACGACATACTCAGATCTTCACCAAACTTTGCAGGGATACATTGGATGTCAAGACACGTGGAAAAAACGTACAAAACAAGAGATTGGAGACATCAAGATTTTGGACGAATTTTTGAGGAATTTTCAAATTTTCAGAAATGAGGTTCCAGATAAGGTCAAAAACTACATACTCAGATCTTCACCAAACTTTGCAGGGATACATTGGATGTCAAGACACGTGGAAAAACGTACAAAACAAGAGATTGGAGACATCAAGATTTTGGACGAATTTTTTAAGAATTTTCAAATTTTCAGATAGGATGTTCCAGATAAGGTCAAAAACGACATACTCAGATCTTCACCAAACTTTGCAGGGATACATAGTATGTCAAGACACGTGGAAAAAAAATACAAAACATAGGATTGGGGACATCAAGATTTTGGTCAAATTTTTTAAGAATTTTCAAATTTTCAGATAGGAGGTTCCATATAAGGTCAAAAACTACATACTCAGATCTTCACCAAACATTGCAGGGATACATTGGATGTCAAGACACGTGGAAAAAACGTACAAAACAAGAGATTGGAGACATCAAGATTTTCGACGAATTTTTTAAGAATTTTCAAATTTTCAGATAGGATGTTCCAGATAAGGTCAAAAACGACATACTCAGATCTTCACCAAACTTTGCAGGGATACATTGGATGTCAAGACACGTGGAAAAAACATACAAAACATAGGATTGGGGACATCAAGATTTTTGTCAAATTTTTTAAGAATTTTCAAATTTTCAGATAGGAGGTTCCATATAAGGTCAAAAACTACATACTCAGATCTTCACCAAACATTGCAGGGATACATTGGATGTCAAGACACGTGGAAAAAACGTACAAAACAAGAGATTGGAGACATCAAGATTTTCGACGAATTTTTTAAGAATTTTCAAATTTTCAGATGGGAGGTTCCAGATAAGGTCAAAAACGACATACTCAGATCTTCACCAAACTTTGCATGGAAACATTGGATGTCAAGACAAGTGGAAAAAACGTACAAAACAAGAGATTGGAGACATCAAGATATTGGACGAATTTTTTAAGAATTTTCAAATTTTCAGATGGGAGGTTCCAGATAAGGTCAAAAACTACATACTCAGATCTTCACCAAACTATGCAGGGATACATTGAATGTCAAGACACGTGGAAAAAACGTACAAAACAAGAGATTGGAGACATCAAGATTTTGGACGAATTTTTTAGGAATTTTCAAATTTTCAGATTCGAGGTTCCACATAAGGTCAAAAACTACATACTCAGATCTTCACCAAACTTTGCAGGGATACATTGGATGTCAAGACACGTGGAAAAAACGTACAAAACAAGAGATTGGAGACATCAAGATTTTGGACGAATTTTTGAGGAATTTTCAAATTTTCAGAAATGAGGTTCCAGATAAGGTCAAAAACTACATACTCAGATCTTCACCAAACTTTGCAGAGATACATTGGATGTCAAGACACGTGGGAAAAACGTACAAAACAAGAGATTGGAGACATCAAGATTTTGGACGAATTTTTTAAGAATTTTCAAATTTTCAGATAGGAGGTTCCAGATAAGGTCAAAAACTACATACTCAGATCTTCACCAAACTTTGCAGGGATACATTGGATGTCAAGACACGGGGAAAAGACGTACAAAACAAGAGATTGGGGTCATCAAGATTTCGGACGAATTTTTTAAGAATTTTCAAATTTTGAGAAAGGATGTTCCAGATAAGGTCAAAAACGACATACTCAGATCTTCACCAAAATTTGCAGGGATACATTGGATGTCAAGACACGTGGGAAAAACGTACAAAACAAGAGATTGGAGACATCAAGATTTTGGACGAATTTTTTAAGAATTTTCAAATTTTCAGATAGGAGGTTCCATATAAGGTCAAAAACTACATACTCAGATCTTCACCAAACTTTGCAGGGATACATTGGATGTCAAGACACGTGGGAAAAACGTTCAAAACAAGAGATTGGAGACATCAAGATTTTGGACGAATTTTTTAACAATTTTCAAATTTTCAGATAGGAGGTTCCAGATAAGGTCAAAAACGACATACTCAGATCTTCACCAAACTTTGCAGGGATACATTGGATGTCAAGACACGTGGAAAAAACATACAAAACATAGGATTGGGGACATCAAGATTTTTGTCAAATTTTTTAAGAATTTTCAAATTTTCAGATAGGAGGTTCCATATAAGGTCAAAAACTACATACTCAGATCTTCACCAAACATTGCAGGGATACATTGGATGTCAAGACACGTGGAAAAAACGTACAAAACAAGAGATTGGAGACATCAAGATTTTCGACGAATTTTTTAAGAATTTTCAAATTTTCAGATGGGAGGTTCCAGATAAGGTCAAAAACGACATACTCAGATCTTCACCAAACTTTGCATGGAAACATTGGATGTCAAGACAAGTGGAAAAAACGTACAAAACAAGAGATTGGAGACATCAAGATATTGGACGAATTTTTTAAGAATTTTCAAATTTTCAGATGGGAGGTTCCAGATAAGGTCAAAAACTACATACTCAGATCTTCACCAAACTATGCAGGGATACATTGAATGTCAAGACACGTGGAAAAAACGTACAAAACAAGAGATTGGAGACATCAAGATTTTGGACGAATTTTTTAGGAATTTTCAAATTTTCAGATTCGAGGTTCCAGATAAGGTCAAAAACTACATACTCAGATCTTCACCAAACTTTGCAGGGATACATTGGATGTCAAGACACGTGGAAAAAACGTACAAAACAAGAGATTGGAGACATCAAGATTTTGGACGAATTTTTGAGGAATTTTCAAATTTTCAGAAATGAGGTTCCAGATAAGGTCAAAAACTACATACTCAGATCTTCACCAAACTTTGCAGAGATACATTGGATGTCAAGACACGTGGGAAAAACGTACAAAACAAGAGATTGGAGACATCAAGATTTTGGACGAATTTTTTAAGAATTTTCAAATTTTCAGATAGGAGGTTCCAGATAAGGTCAAAAACTACATACTCAGATCTTCACCAAACTTTGCAGGGATACATTGGATGTCAAGACACGGGGAAAAGACGTACAAAACAAGAGATTGGGGTCATCAAGATTTCGGACGAATTTTTTAAGAATTTTCAAACTTTGAGAAAGGATGTTCCAGATAAGGTCAAAAACGACATACTCAGATCTTCACCAAAATTTGCAGGGATACATTGGATGTCAAGACACGTGGGAAAAACGTACAAAACAAGAGATTGGAGACATCAAGATTTTGGACGAATTTTTTAAGAATTTTCAAATTTTCAGATAGGAGGTTCCATATAAGGTCAAAAACTACATACTCAGATCTTCACCAAACTTTGCAGGGATACATTGGATGTCAAGACACGTGGGAAAAACGTTCAAAACAAGAGATTGGAGACATCAAGATTTTGGACGAATTTTTTAACAATTTTCAAATTTTCAGATAGGAGGTTCCAGATAAGGTCAAAAACTACATACTCAGATCTTCACCAAACTTTGCAGGGATACATTGGATGTCAAGACACGTGGAAAAAACGTAAAAAACAAGAGATTGGAGACATCAAGATTTTGGACGAATTTTTTAAGAATTTTCAAATTTTCAGAAAGGATGTTCCAGATAAGGTCAAAAACGACATACTCAGATCTTCACCAAACTCTGCAGGGATACATTGGATGTCAAGACACGTGGAAAAAACATACAAAACATAGAATTGGGGACATCAAATTTTTGGTCAAATTTTTTAAGAATTTTCAAATTTTCAGATAGGAGGTTCCATATAAGGTCAAAAACTACATACTCAGATCTTCACCAAACTTTGCAGGGATACATTGGATGTCAAGACACGTGGAAAAAACGTACAAAACAAGAGATTGGAGACATCAAGATTTTGGACGAATTTTTTAAGAATTTTCAAATTTTCAGAAAGGAGGTTCCATATAAGGTCAAAAACTACATACTCAGATCTTCACCAAACTTTGCATGGATACATTGGATGTCAAGACACGTGGAAAAAACATACAAAACATAGGATTGGAGACATCAAGATTTTGGTCGAATTTTTTAAGAATTTTCAAATTTTCAGATAGGAGGTTCCAGATAAGGTCAAAAACTACATACTCAGATCTTCACCAAACCTTGCAGGGATACATTGGATGTCAAGACACGTGGAAAAAACGTACAAAACAAGAGATTGGGGTCATCAAGATTTTGGACGGTTTTTTTAGGAATTTTCAAATTTTCAGATGGGAGGTTCCAGGTAAGGTCAAAAACTACATACTCAGATCTTCACCAAACATTGCAGGTATACATTGGATGTCAAGACACGTGGAAAAAACGTACAAAACAAGAGATTGGAGACATGAAGATTTTGGACGAATTTTTTAAGAATTTTCAAATTTTCAGATAGGAGGTTCCAGATGAGGTCAAAAACTACATACTCAGATCTTCACCAAACTTTGCAGGAATACTTTGCATGTCAAGACACGTGGAAAAAACGTACAAAACAAGAGATCGGAGACATCAAGATTTTCGAAGAATTTTTTAAGAATTTTCAAATTTTCAGATGGGAGGTTCCAGATAAGATCAAAAACGACATACTCAGATCTTCACCAAACTTTGCATGGATACATTGGATGTCAAGACACGTGGAAAAAACATACAAAACTTAGGATTGGTGACATCAAGATTTTGGACGAATTTTTTAAGAATTTTCAAATTTTCAGAAAGGAGGTTCCATATAAGGTCAAAAACTACATATTCAGATCTTCACCAAACTTTGCAGGGATACATTGGATGTCAAGACACGTGGAAAAAACGTACAAAACAAGAGATTGGAGACATCAAGATTTTGGACGAATTTTTTTGAGAATTTTCAAATTTTCAGAAAGGAGGTTCCATATAAGGTCAAAAACTACATACTCAGATCTTCACCAAACTTTGCAGGGATACATTGGATGTCAAGACACGTGCAAAAAACGTACAAAACAAGACATTGGAGACATCAAGATTTTGGACGAATTTTTTAAGAATTTTCAAATTTTCAGAAAGGATGTTCCAGATAAGGTCAAAAACGACATACTCAGATCTTCACCAAACTTTGCAGGGATACATTGGAGGTCGAGACACGTGGAAAAAACGTACAAAACAAGAGATTGGAGACATCAAGATTTTGGACGAATTTTTGAAGAATTTTCAAATTTTCAGATAGGAGGTTCCAGATAAGGTCAAAAACTACATACTCAGATCTTCACCAAACATTGCAGGGATACATTGGATGTCAAGACACGTTAAAAAAATGTACAAAACAAGAGATTGGAGACATCAAGATTCTCGACGAATTTTTGAACAATTTTCAAATTTTCAGATAGGAGGTTCCAGATAAGGTCAAAAACTACATACTCAGATCTTCACCAAACTTTGCAGGGATACATTGAATGTCAAGACACGTGGAAAAAACGTACAAAACAAGAGATTGGAGACATCAAGATTTTGGACGAATTTTTTAAGAATTTTCAAATTTTCAGATAGGATGTTCCAGATAAGGTCAAAAACGACATACTCAGATCTTCACCAAACTTTGCAGGGATACATTGGATGTCAAGACACGTGGAAATAACATACAAAACATAGGATTGGGGACATCAAGATTTTGGTCGAATTTTTTAAGAATTTTCATATTTCCAGATAAGAGGTTCCATATAAGGTCAAAAACTACATACTCAGATCTTTACCAAACTTAACAGGGATTCATTGGATGTAAAGACACGTGGAAAAAACGTAAAAACAAGAGATTGGCGACATCAAGATTTTGGACGATATTTTTAAGAATTTTCAAATTTTCATAAAGGAGGTTCCAGATAAGGTCAAAAACGACATACTCAGATCTTCACCAAACGTTGCAGGGATACTTTGCATGTCAAGACACGTGGAAAAAACGTACAAAACAAGAGATTGGAGACATCAAGATTTTCGACGAATTTTTTTGAGAATTTTCAAATTTTCAGAAAGGAGGTTCCATATAAGGTCAAAAACTACATACTCAGATCTTCACCAAACTTTGCAGGGATACATTGGATGTCAAGACACGTGAAAAAACGTACAAAACAAGACATTGGAGACATCAAGATTTTGGACGAATTTTTTAAAAATTTTCAAATTTTCAGAAAGGATGTTCCAGATAAGGTCAAAAACGACATACTCAGATCTTCACCAAACTTTGCAGGGATACATTGGAGGTCGAGACACGTGGAAAAAACGTACAAAACAAGAGATTGGAGACATCAAGATTTTGGACGAATTTTTGAAGAATTTTCAAATTTTCAGATAGGAGGTTCCAGATAAGGTCAAAAACTACATACTCAGATCTTCACCAAACATTGCAGGGATACATTGGATGTCAAGACACGTTAAAAAAATGTACAAAACAAGAGATTGGAGACATCAAGATTCTCGACGAATTTTTGAACAATTTTCAAATTTTCAGATAGGAGGTTCCAGATAAGGTCAAAAACTACATACTCAGATCTTCACCAAACTTTGCAGGGATACATTGAATGTCAAGACACGTGGAAAAAACGTACAAAACAAGAGATTGGAGACATCAAGATTTTGGACGAATTTTTTAAGAATTTTCAAATTTTCAGATAGGATGTTCCAGATAAGGTCAAAAACGACATACTCAGATCTTCACCAAACTTTGCAGGGATACATTGGATGTCAAGACACGTGGAAATAACATACAAAACATAGGATTGGGGACATCAAGATTTTGGTAGAATTTTTTAAGAATTTTCATATTTCCAGATAAGAGGTTCCATATAAGGTCAAAAACTACATACTCAGATCTTTACCAAACTTAACAGGGATTCATTGGATGTAAAGACACGTGCAAAAAACGTAAAAACAAGAGATTGGCGACATCAAGATTTTGGACGATATTTTTAAGAATTTTCAAATTTTCATAAAGGAGGTTCCAGATAAGGTCAAAAACGACATACTCAGATCTTCACCAAACGTTGCAGGGATACTTTGCATGTCAAGACACGTGGAAAAAACGTACAAAACAAGAGATTGGAGACATCAAGATTTTCGACGAATTTTTTAAGAATTTTCAAATTTTCAGATGGGAGGTTCCAGATAAGGTCAAAAACGACATACTCAGATCTTCACCAAACTTTGCATGGATACATTGAATGTCAAGACACGTGGAAAAAACGTACAAAACAAGAGATTGGAGACATCAAGATTTTGGACGAATTTTTTAAGAATTCTCAAATTTTCAGAAAGGAGGTTCCATATAAGGTCAAAAACTACATACTCAGATCTTCACCAAACTTTGCAGGGATACATTGGATGTCAAGACACGTGGAAAAAACGTACAAAAAAAGAGATTGGGGTCATCAAGATTTTGGACGAATTTTTTAAGAATTTTCAAATTTTCAGATGGGAGGTTCCATATAAGGTCAAAAACTACATACTCAGATCTTCACCAAACTTTGCATGGATACATTGGATGTCAAGACACGTGGAAAAAACATACAAAACATAGGATTGGGGACATCAAGATTTTGGTCGAATTTTTTAAGAATTTTCAAATTTTCAGGTAGGAGGTTCCATATAAGGTCAAAAACTACATACTCAGATCTTCACCAAACTTTGCAGGGATACATTGGATGTCAAGACACGTGGAAAAATCATACAAGACCTAGGATTGGGGACATCAAGATTTTGGTCAAATTTTTTAAGAATTTTCAAATTTTCAGGTTCCATATAAGGTCAAAAACTACATACTCAGATCTTCACCAAACTTTGCAGGGATACATTGGATGTCAAGACACGTGGAAAAACGTACAAAACAAGAGATTGGAGACATCAAGATTTTGGACGAATTGTTTAAGAATTTTCAAATTTTCAGAAAGGAGGTTCCATATAAGGTCAAAAACTACATACTCAGATCTTCACCAAACTTTGCAGGGATACATTGGATGTCAAGACACGTGGAAAAAACGTACAAAACAAGAGATTGGAGACATCAAGATTTTGGACGAATTTTTTAAGAATTTTCAAATTTTCAGAAAGGAGGTTCCATATAAGGTCAAAAACTACATACTCAGATCTTCACCAAACTTTGCAGGGATACATTGAATGTCAAGACACGTGGAAAAAACGTACAAAACAAGAGATTGGGGTCATCAAGATTTTGGACGGATTTTTTAGGAATTTTCAAATTTTCAGATGGGAGGTTCCAGATAAGGTCAAAAACTACATACTCAGATCTTCACCAAACTTTGCAGGGATACATTGGATGTCAAGACACGTGGAAAAAACATACAAAACATAGGATTGGGGACATCAAGATTTTGGTCGAATTTTTTAAGAATTTTCAAATTTTCAGGTAGGAGGTTCCATATAAGGTCAAAAACTACATACTCAGATCTTCACCAAACTTTGCAGGGATACATTGGATGTCAAGACACGTGGAAAAAACGTACAAAACAAGAGATTGGAGACATCAAGATTTTGGACGAATTTTTGAGGAATTTTCAAATTTTCAGAAATGAGGTTCCAGATAAGGTCAAAAACTACATACTCAGATCTTCACCAAACTTTGCAGAGATACATTGGATGTCAAGACACGTGGGAAAAACGTACAAAACAAGAGATTGGAGACATCAAGATTTTGGACGAATTTTTTAAGAATTTTCAAATTTTCAGATAGGAGGTTCCAGATAAGGTCAAAAACTACATACTCAGATCTTCACCAAACTTTGCAGGGATACATTGGATGTCAAGACACGGGGAAAAGACGTACAAAACAAGAGATTGGGGTCATCAAGATTTCGGACGAATTTTTTAAGAATTTTCAAATTTTGAGAAAGGATGTTCCAGATAAGGTCAAAAACGACATACTCAGATCTTCACCAAAATTTGCAGGGATACATTGGATGTCAAGACACGTGGGAAAAACGTACAAAACAAGAGATTGGAGACATCAAGATTTTGGACGAATTTTTTAAGAATTTTCAAATTTTCAGATAGGAGGTTCCATATAAGGTCAAAAACTACATACTCAGATCTTCACCAAACTTTGCAGGGATACATTGGATGTCAAGACACGTGGGAAAAACGTTCAAAACAAGAGATTGGAGACATCAAGATTTTGGACGAATTTTTTAACAATTTTCAAATTTTCAGATAGGAGGTTCCAGATAAGGTCAAAAACTACATACTCAGATCTTCACCAAACTTTGCAGGGATACATTGGATGTCAAGACACGTGGAAAAAACGTAAAAAACAAGAGATTGGAGACATCAAGATTTTGGACGAATTTTTTAAGAATTTTCAAATTTTCAGAAAGGATGTTCCAGATAAGGTCAAAAACGACATACTCAGATCTTCACCAAACTCTGCAGGGATACATTGGATGTCAAGACACGTGGAAAAAACATACAAAACATAGAATTGGGGACATCAAGTTTTTGGTCAAATTTTTTAAGAATTTTCAAATTTTCAGATAGGAGGTTCCATATAAGGTCAAAAACTACATACTCAGATCTTCACCAAACTTTGCAGGGATACATTGGATGTCAAGACACGTGGAAAAAACGTACAAAACAAGAGATTGGAGACATCAAGATTTTGGACGAATTTTTTAAGAATTTTCAAATTTTCAGAAAGGAGGTTCCATATAAGGTCAAAAACTACATACTCAGATCTTCACCAAACTTTGCATGGATACATTGGATGTCAAGACACGTGGAAAAAACATACAAAACATAGGATTGGAGACATCAAGATTTTGGTCGATTTTTTTAAGAATTTTCAAATTTTCAGATAGGAGGTTCCAGATAAGGTCAAAAACTACATACTCAGATCTTCACCAAACCTTGCAGGGATACATTGGATGTCAAGACACGTGGAAAAAACGTACAAAACAAGAGATTGGGGTCATCAAGATTTTGGACGGTTTTTTTAGGAATTTTCAAATTTTCAGATGGGAGGTTCCAGGTAAGGTCAAAAACTACATACTCAGATCTTCACCAAACATTGCAGGTATACATTGGATGTCAAGACACGTGGAAAAAACGTACAAAACAAGAGATTGGAGACATGAAGATTTTGGACGAATTTTTTAAGAATTTTCAAATTTTCAGATAGGAGGTTCCAGATGAGGTCAAAAACTACATACTCAGATCTTCACCAAACTTTGCAGGAATACTTTGCATGTCAAGACACGTGGAAAAAACGTACAAAACAAGAGATCGGAGACATCAAGATTTTCGAAGAATTTTTTAAGAATTTTCAAATTTTCAGATGGGAGGTTCCAGATAAGATCAAAAACGACATACTCAGATCTTCACCAAACTTTGCATGGATACATTGGATGTCAAGACACGTGGAAAAAACATACAAAACTTAGGATTGGTGACATCAAGATTTTGGACGAATTTTTTAAGAATTTTCAAATTTTCAGAAAGGAGGTTCCATATAAGGTCAAAAACTACATATTCAGATCTTCACCAAACTTTGCAGGGATACATTGGATGTTAAGACACGTGGAAAAAACGTACAAAACAAGAGATTGGAGACATCAAGATTTTGGACGAATTTTTTTGAGAATTTTCAAATTTTCAGAAAGGAGGTTCCATATAAGGTCAAAAACTACATACTCAGATCTTCACCAAACTTTGCAGGGATACATTGGATGTCAAGACACGTGCAAAAAACGTACAAAACAAGACATTGGAGACATCAAGATTTTGGACGAATTTTTTAAGAATTTTCAAATTTTCAGAAAGGATGTTCCAGATAAGGTCAAAAACGACATACTCAGATCTTCACCAAACTTTGCAGGGATACATTGGAGGTCGAGACACGTGGAAAAAACGTACAAAACAAGAGATTGGAGACATCAAGATTTTGGACGAATTTTTGAAGAATTTTCAAATTTTCAGATAGGAGGTTCCAGATAAGGTCAAAAACTACATACTCAGATCTTCACCAAACATTGCAGGGATACATTGGATGTCAAGACACGTTAAAAAAATGTACAAAACAAGAGATTGGAGACATCAAGATTCTCGACGAATTTTTGAACAATTTTCAAATTTTCAGATAGGAGGTTCCAGATAAGGTCAAAAACTACATACTCAGATCTTCACCAAACTTTGCAGGGATACATTGAATGTCAAGACACGTGGAAAAAACGTACAAAACAAGAGATTGGAGACATCAAGATTTTGGACGAATTTTTTAAGAATTTTCAAATTTTCAGATAGGATGTTCCAGATAAGGTCAAAAACGACATACTCAGATCTTCACCAAACTTTGCAGGGATACATTGGATGTCAAGACACGTGGAAATAACATACAAAACATAGGATTGGGGACATCAAGATTTTGGTCGAATTTTTTAAGAATTTTCATATTTCCAGATAAGAGGTTCCATATAAGGTCAAAAACTACATACTCAGATCTTTACCAAACTTAACAGGGATTCATTGGATGTAAAGACACGTGGAAAAAACGTAAAAACAAGAGATTGGCGACATCAAGATTTTGGACGATATTTTTAAGAATTTTCAAATTTTCATAAAGGAGGTTCCAGATAAGGTCAAAAACGACATACTCAGATCTTCACCAAACGTTGCAGGGATACTTTGCATGTCAAGACACGTGGAAAAAACGTACAAAACAAGAGATTGGAGACATCAAGATTTTCGACGAATTTTTTTGAGAATTTTCAAATTTTCAGAAAGGAGGTTCCATATAAGGTCAAAAACTACATACTCAGATCTTCACCAAACTTTGCAGGGATACATTGGATGTCAAGACACGTGAAAAAACGTACAAAACAAGACATTGGAGACATCAAGATTTTGGACGAATTTTTTAAAAATTTTCAAATTTTCAGAAAGGATGTTCCAGATAAGGTCAAAAACGACATACTCAGATCTTCACCAAACTTTGCAGGGATACATTGGAGGTCGAGACACGTGGAAAAAACGTACAAAACAAGAGATTGGAGACATCAAGATTTTGGACGAATTTTTGAAGAATTTTCAAATTTTCAGATAGGAGGTTCCAGATAAGGTCAAAAACTACATACTCAGATCTTCACCAAACATTGCAGGGATACATTGGATGTCAAGACACGTTAAAAAAATGTACAAAACAAGAGATTGGAGACATCAAGATTCTCGACGAATTTTTGAACAATTTTCAAATTTTCAGATAGGAGGTTCCAGATAAGGTCAAAAACTACATACTCAGATCTTCACCAAACTTTGCAGGGATACATTGAATGTCAAGACACGTGGAAAAAACGTACAAAACAAGAGATTGGAGACATCAAGATTTTGGACGAATTTTTTAAGAATTTTCAAATTTTCAGATAGGATGTTCCAGATAAGGTCAAAAACGACATACTCAGATCTTCACCAAACTTTGCAGGGATACATTGGATGTCAAGACACGTGGAAATAACATACAAAACATAGGATTGGGGACATCAAGATTTTGGTCGAATTTTTTAAGAATTTTCATATTTCCAGATAAGAGGTTCCATATAAGGTCAAAAACTACATACTCAGATCTTTACCAAACTTAACAGGGATTCATTGGATGTAAAGACACGTGCAAAAAACGTAAAAACAAGAGATTGGCGACATCAAGATTTTGGACGATATTTTTAAGAATTTTCAAATTTTCATAAAGGAGGTTCCAGATAAGGTCAAAAACGACATACTCAGATCTTCACCAAACGTTGCAGGGATACTTTGCATGTCAAGACACGTGGAAAAAACGTACAAAACAAGAGATTGGAGACATCAAGATTTTCGACGAATTTTTTAAGAATTTTCAAATTTTCAGATGGGAGGTTCCAGATAAGGTCAAAAACGACATACTCAGATCTTCACCAAACTTTGCATGGATACATTGAATGTCAAGACACGTGGAAAAAACGTACAAAACAAGAGATTGGAGACATCAAGATTTTGGACGAATTTTTTAAGAATTCTCAAATTTTCAGAAAGGAGGTTCCATATAAGGTCAAAAACTACATACTCAGATCTTCACCAAACTTTGCAGGGATACATTGGATGTCAAGACACGTGGAAAAAACGTACAAAAAAAGAGATTGGGGTCATCAAGATTTTGGACGAATTTTTTAAGAATTTTCAAATTTTCAGATGGGAGGTTCCATATAAGGTCAAAAACTACATACTCAGATCTTCACCAAACTTTGCATGGATACATTGGATGTCAAGACACGTGGAAAAAACATACAAAACATAGGATTGGGGACATCAAGATTTTGGTCGAATTTTTTAAGAATTTTCAAATTTTCAGGTAGGAGGTTCCATATAAGGTCAAAAACTACATACTCAGATCTTCACCAAACTTTGCAGGGATACATTGGATGTCAAGACACGTGGAAAAATCATACAAGACCTAGGATTGGGGACATCAAGATTTTGGTCAAATTTTTTAAGAATTTTCAAATTTTCAGGTTCCATATAAGGTCAAAAACTACATACTCAGATCTTCACCAAACTTTGCAGGGATACATTGGATGTCAAGACACGTGGAAAAACGTACAAAACAAGAGATTGGAGACATCAAGATTTTGGACGAATTGTTTAAGAATTTTCAAATTTTCAGAAAGGAGGTTCCATATAAGGTCAAAAACTACATACTCAGATCTTCACCAAACTTTGCAGGGATACATTGGATGTCAAGACACGTGGAAAAAACGTACAAAACAAGAGATTGGAGACATCAAGATTTTGGACGAATTTTTTAAGAATTTTCAAATTTTCAGAAAGGAGGTTCCATATAAGGTCAAAAACTACATACTCAGATCTTCACCAAACTTTGCAGGGATACATTGAATGTCAAGACACGTGGAAAAAACGTACAAAACAAGAGATTGGGGTCATCAAGATTTTGGACGGATTTTTTAGGAATTTTCAAATTTTCAGATGGGAGGTTCCAGATAAGGTCAAAAACTACATACTCAGATCTTCACCAAACTTTGCAGGGATACATTGGATGTCAAGACACGTGGAAAAAACGTACAAAACAAGAGATTGGAGACATAAAGATTTTGGACGAATTTTTTAAGAATTTTCAAATTTTCAGATAGGAGGTTCCATATAAGGTCAAAAACTACATACTCAGATCTTCACCAAACTTTGCATGGATACATTATGTGTCAAGACACGTGGAAAAAACGTACAAAACAAGAGATTGGAGACATCAAGATTTTGGTCGAATTTATTAAGAATTTTCAAATTTTCAGATGGGAGGTTCCAGATAAGATCAAAAACTACATACTCAGATCTTCACCAAACACTGCAGGGATACATTGGATGTCAAGACACGTGGAAAAAACGTACAAAACAAGAGATAGGAGACATCAAGATTTTGGACGAATTTTTTAACAATTTTCAAATTTTCAGAAAGGATGTTCCAGATAAGGTCAAAAACGACATACTCAGATCTTCACCTAACTTTGCAGGGATACATTGGATATCAAGACACGTGGAAAAAACGTACAAAACAAGAGATTGGAGACATCAAGATTTTGGACGAATTTTTTAAGAATTTTCCAATTTTCAGATAGGAGGTTCGAGATAAGGTCAAAAACTACATGCTTAGATCTTCACCAAACTTTGCAGGGATACATTGGATGTCAAGACACGTGGAAAAAACGTACAAAACAAGAGATTGGGGTCATCAAGATTTTGGACGGATTTTTTAGGAATTTTCAAATTTTCAGATGGGAGGTTCCAGATAAGGTCAAAAACTACATACTCAGATCTTCACCAAACATTGCAGGGATACATTGGATGTCAAGACACGTGGAAAAAACGTACAAAACAAGAGATTGGAGACATCAATATTTTGGACGATTTTTTTAAGAATTTTCAAATTTTCAGATAGGAGGTTCCAGATGAGGTCAAAAACTACATACTCAGATCTTCACCAAACTTTGCAGGAATACTTTGCATGTCAAGACACGTGGAAAAAACGTACAAAACAAGAGATCGGAGACATCAAGATTTTCGACGAATTTTTTAAGAATTTTCAAATTTTCAGATGGGAGGTTCCAGATAAGGTCAAAAACGACATACTCAGATCTTCACCAAACTTTGCATGGATACATTGGATGTCAAGACACGTGGAAAAAACATACAAAACATAGGATTGGTGACATCAAGATTTTGGACGAATTTTTTAAGAATTTTCAAATTTTCAGATAGGAGGTTCCATATAATTTCAAAAACTACATACTCAGATCTTCACCAAACTTTGCAGGGATACATTGGATGTCAAGACACGTGGAAAAAACGTACAAAACAAGAGATTGGAGACATCAAGATTTTGGACGAATTTTTTGAGAATTTTCAAATTTTCAGAAAGGAGGTTCCATATAAGGTCAAAAACTACAAACTCAGATCTTCACCAAACTTTGCAGGGATACATTGGATGTCAAGACACGTGAAAAAAACGTACAAAACAAGAGATTGGAGACATCAAGATTTTTGACGAATTTTTTAAGAATTTTCAAATTTTCAGAAATGATGTTCCAGATAAGGTCAAAAACGACATACTCAGATCTTCACCAAACTTTGCAGGGATACATTGGAGGTCGAGACACGTGGAAAAAACGAACAAAACAAGAGATTGGAGACATCCAAAAAATTGGACGAATTTTTGAAGAATTTTCAAATTTTCAGATAGGAGGTTCCAGATAAGGTCAAAAACTACATACTCAGATCTTCACCAAACATTGCAGGGATACATTGGATGTCAAGACACGTGGAAAAAACGTACAAAACAAGAGATTGGAGACATCAAGATTCTCGACGAATTTTTGAAGAATTTTCAAATTTTCAGATAGGAGGTTCCAGATAAGGTCAAAAACTACATACTCAGATCTTCACCAAACTTTGCAGGGATACATTGAATGTCAAGACACGTGGAAAAAACGTACATAACAAGAGATTGGAGACAACAAGATTTTGGACGAATTTTTTAAGAATTTTCAAATTTTCAGAAAGGAGGTTCCATATAAGGTCAAAAACTACATACTCAGATCTTCACCA